>NC_051101.1:10752620-11356267 GCF_901709675.1 Syngnathus acus | reverse complement strand
CCAACACCACTCATCCCTGTCATAACTAACGACTTGAACCGATTCCAGGTATATTGCCCAATCTGTACCGGCGGAACGAGTGGCTCCATTTTTCCCCCTCCTCAGTGCCCACCTGTGTTGCGCCATGACTCACATTGAGTTGAGCATCCAAGAAGACGCTATGAAGGTCCTGGATGTGCTGTTGGAGCACTACCCGGCCCTGCTCGCCGAACGGCCCGCAGTGCTCATCACCAACTTCTTGGAGTTGATATCTCACAGACAGAGTCATGGAGGAGCTAAAAAGGAAAAGGAGGCCAAGGGATGCACTTGGGCGCTTTCCGTCAACCCCAACAGGACCGTTACCAGCCAGCAGTGGCGTCTCTCTGTGCTTCTCAGGTACTCTGCTCATCAAGAGTTATGGATGCAACCATTTTTTTTCCCAATCCTTTTCTCCCTGTGAGAAGAACAAAGTTCCACCGCTAACCTTGTTGTGTTTCAGACTCGGGCGCTTCCTTCAAGCAGTAGTTGAGGAAAGACCAGTGGAGGAAGGTGACATGTCGGCTCCATCTGAGGGAGCGTTTAGTTCTTGCAGCGGGAGCAGGATCACGCCCCTGAATGTCACCTGGGAAGAGCTCATCAACAGCAAAATCGGTGTCAAGGTGTATGAACACTCTGGGAGCCAACCGAGTCCGCACTCAAGATTTAAACTCGGGTAGGATAGTGGTTACTTTCTCACTGACATGATGTCTCAGTAATTTTTTAGTTAACATTGTTGTTTTTACAGACCAGATACAGCTCATCCAGGCGAAGCACGTAAAGGTTTGGACTCGGTGGACGCCGTGCAGGTCTTTGCAGCGACTCTGGTCCCACTTTTGCTGGAAGTGTGGGTGGAAGCCAACACCGGGGATTCTCCCTGGAATCACTCAGACAGCAGTCACCTGTTGAGCCCGGACGCCATGTCCACAATGTTCCAGGTTTTGTTTATTCTGCAACTGCTCCGAAAATTGGCGCCACGGCAAGAGCATCAAGATACGCTGGTGAGATGAGAAAGCGCAAATACCACGGAATGATGGAAAGCATTTTTTGAGATGTTTGCTTTTTTTCTTTAGGATTCATGGTTCCGCAAAGAATACTTAGGAGAGTTTAAGCAGCACTTTTTGAAAAACTTTCCATACGGCCTTCATGACACACCCAAACAAAGAAAGAAAGTTAATAATAAGAGGTAAGTGTTTGTTTGTTTTCTTCTCGCAATCATTTTAAGCGACTTTTGTATTCGCTTCACTCTTTCCCACAGGGTGAAGCAGACTCCATCTACCCCCGACGTGAGCGTGGATCCTCTGGCGCTTAACATCACACTTTGCCAGGTGATGGTGTCACTGAGTCAAAGGCAAGAAGTCGGCCGAGAGGCGGACGGAGACTGGCTGACCCCCTTGAGGACTTTTGTGCGAGACACGCTCGGCGGCGAAGTGAAGCTAAGCTATCGGCAACTGCACATGCTGCTCGGGACTGTCTGGAAGATGGTGCTCACCCAAAAAAGCAAAAGTGAGCCTTTAGGAAACGCTCGCATGCAACTTACCAATGGGATCTTTTTCCCAAATGATGATCCAATTTTGCTTCTATGTTGCAGCAGTGACAGAAGACCTGTTGGCCGCAGTGTACTCGTACTACCAGCAGAGGCACCTGACGCTACAGACCAGATCTCTTCTGCTGTCTTTCTACAGCAAGATCTACCTGCAGGAACAGGAACAGTCACATTTAACAAGGTTGAGACACCCAAATGTCTCTATTATTGCAGTTAATGATGAGAAGTGCTGATATTTTTCTTGTCTCTCTTGTGAAGGAGTAAAGTGCTCAGTCGGTGGCTGGCGTACCTTCCTGTGCAGTTGTCCCAGCTGGGCTACCGTAACCCCGCTCTGTCGGCGTTGCTCATCCAGTCCATCCAGGCTGCTGCTTCCCGAGGCAACAAAGACCTGCTCAGCAGTCTACAGACGCACGCCTGCAAGCTTTACGGTACTCGGAAAAAGTTGTGAAATGAGGAGCTTCGTTTAGACAAAAGTAGCCCTTTGCTGCCCTCTGGTGGAATCTATAAGCCCAAGATTTAAGAAGTATTGTCGGGCTTAAAAGGCCTTTCCCCAAATTGTTTTCACACCAACTATTTCCTCTTGCATTTGCTGCATGATTAATTGATCACTCAAGAGCAACTAAGGACGGAGCCAAACTCCTGACCGATTACGCACGAATCTTGACAAAACCCCTTCGGAACCAAGATTAATGACTCTCCAGTTGCTCTTGGAGACACCGTGACACTGCGTCACTTGCAGGCAGAATTAAGCCAGGCCACAAGCTGCAAAGATCAGGATGGTCAGATAGTGTGATTGTTGTGTGACAAGGAAGCGGCAGCAGGAGGAGGAAGAGGAGTCGAAGGGGGAGGGGGGGGGGGGGAGTCAAGAGTTGTGATAGGAACATCACAACGGCGCTTTTGTCTGTGGGCTTCTGACATCACCATGTGCGTCAGCCGTAGACAGACCCCACATCACACGCACGTTATCTGAGTGTCTAAGGCTTTCACCATCATAAACTAGTTTTCCCGGTATCGTAAGAATTTTCCTCACAGTGATGATGTAAGTATGACGTCTGACTTTGCGTGTTTTGGTGTTCTCAAAAGATCCGCAGGAAGGTGCTGTGGTTCTTCTACCGTCAGAGTGCCAGCAACAAATGGTGCAGCTGCTCTACTTCCTTCCCAACATGTCCCGAGCTCTCCTGGCCAATCTAAGCTTCTGCTGTAGCACCGGACGAATCTCTGCTAGCCTCGCCGCTTCTCTCATTCGTATCATACACATGAGGTGAGCTCCAAATCAGCACGGAAGAAAGACACGTTCTAATGATGGCACTGAATTGGAGCATTTTAGCCACCCTTCCGATCAAAACAAAACACATTTTTAGATAGACTGCAAAAAAAATTATTTGCATACGGCCTGGAATTTAGATATGCCCTGATTGGGACCCGAAGATGCACATGGCTGCCTTTAGATGGCAGTAGCGCTCTATCCTGCTCTGGCCTTGGTGCAGCTGACTCATTTCATGTGTCAGTGGGTCAGCGTTAATATGTTCCAGGGAAGAGGTAGCCGCGGTCCAGACAAGATGCCCTAGTAGAGACACAAAGAACCTTTTTTTTTTTTTTTTTTGCGGTGACCAGTGCTTTCTGCATGTGCCTCTCAGTCTTTACAACAAAATATTATGCTCCCTGGTTTGCCTCTGATATCGCTTCATCTTCCCCCGGGGGCACGGCATGATCTCGTAAGATGTCTGTCTGAACACTTTGTTCCCTAAGCCTCCAAATTGGGTAGAATGGGAGAAAGTGATAAAGTTAGGATGTGAAGTTTTCTCCAGCTGTCTTCATTCGCTCGTACGTCAAGGTACTTTTGGTTTCCAGGTCATCTCTGAGTGGATGGTCAGTCGGGAGCCAGGATGCCGCCGTACAGGACGTGGACTACATCAGCTTCCTGTTCTCCACCCTGACCGGCTTCTCATGCGAGCAGCTCGCCTCCCTGCAGGAGGCCGGCGACACCAGAGCACCGCCCCCCTCGCCTCTGTCGCCCCTAAAGCTTCACCGCACCCCGCTGGACCACTTCACACACCACTGGGATGTCGCGGAGGTACATACGTTTTCCCCTCTTATCGGGAATATTACATTGTTTGGTCAAATTGGAAAAAAAAAAAGAATTCTGGACAGACACAGTCCGACCCTCAAGACTTGTCTCGCGCATGGAGGCTCAGAGCGAGAAGTTTTATCGCGGCGCGCAGGTTGGAGATGCGTGGTTATCGGCCACTATAGATATGCGCAAGCACTAATGAGAGCCGGTGGTGTGATGGGAATGTGACATTTCCGTACTGAAATTACAGTTAGCGTAGCCATGCCTTGGGGCAGGTGTGTGTGTGTGTGTGTGTGGGTAGGGTTGGAACACCTTCTAATCACTAATTCAGCGCCTCAATTAAGGCCTCAGATCCTGCCGCTCTCATTTGCCTGTCTGAGTCAATCACAGCCAAGTGGAGGTAAAGAGGAGGGACGGAGGGGGGGGCAAAGGGATGGGCACTGTCAGCATTGCGGCGACTAATGAGTTGTTGGCGGAGCTGCTCGTGCACGTGGTAATATGAGAATTTGGATTATTAGATTGGAAGAAAATGAGAAAAAAGTTGGAGAGTCTGGGACATGTCTGGTTCTGTTTTAAGCACAAATTAGACTGGAAAAAAAGTTTTACTTGAAATATCACAGTGGATTGATGCATCCAATTAGAATTTGGAAGGAATAATTTATAAACAGAATTATTCTATTATAGTGTTAATATTATTGTTCTTTCTTTATCTTTCAGGAAGTGTGCCAACGTCTGGAAACTCTGGGTTCAAACGCTCAGTGCTTTGAGATCTTACAAAATGGAATTTTCGAATACATGGTGAGGAACAAGTCTTTGTTTTTTTTACGCAGGCAGTGTGCGGGCTTCCACGAATAGTTTTTAAGTTACTGACCAGCTGTAATTATATGTGACTTAGTCTGTTAAATTGTATGGCATTTGTTTCAGACCAAGCTGAGAGTCGTGCCTGACAGCATGGCGGCAGGCCTTCTCCAAGCAGTTTCCAGGCTAATGGACCTGTCCCTCCTGCCCATCGAACCCGTGCTCCGCTTGTTGTCCCGCTGCTGCCTCAGCCTTCTGACCCTGCTCGTCACTCAGCCGCAGCAGGAGGCGGAACGCGACCAGCATAAAAGGTTCCCCGTACCTCGCCAGCGGATCATCAGGCGATGGAAACCAACCTTAACACGTTTGCGTCCGAATCGCAGGGAGGCCATTTGGGGCGTGTGCGCGGTGTCGCTGAGCACCGTGCCCCGCTTGCTGAGGATGGTTTTGCAGCTGCGTGTGGCGGATCTGAGCCAGGAGGAGTTGCCCCAGCTGGGACAGATTTTGTCCATGCTGATGCAGCACACTCCGCTGCAAAACCAGCTCATGGCCAATACCAGTCTGCTGCAAGAGATCATCCAACAACTCACTGTAAGACATTTGTGGCCATGGTATATATTTTTTTTACTGTCTTTGTAAAAATGTAAACTCTCTTTTACACACGTCCGTGTGTGTGTTGCAGAGGTACTCCCGCGGTGCCACAAGGGAACAGTGGCTGAGCGACCTGCTCTACTGTTACAGCGTCACCGTGGCCCACGGCTCGTCTGCTCAACGTGGAAACCTTCGAAACGTCTACTGATGGACTCTCATACAAACGGATGTTCACAATCACAAATAATTAAAAAACGGTCATGCGGAAGCACAAAAACACCAGCAGACCGCAACTCTTAACAAGAACACAGTTTGGTCTGTTTGCTTGTGTTTTTTAACTTCTCAGCAATGAACCCCCACCCCCCCCCCCCCCCTTTTTTTTTTAAGAGATTCGCCGTGCTTTGACCTGCATCCGGTCTCGGTGGAAATACTGTTTGTTGCGAACTGTGACGTGTTCTTTTTAAAATAAATAAATAAAACATTTACATGCATTTAAATTCGAGTCCACTTTTACTTGCATTTATTATACAAAAAGAAAATCAAGAGTTACAATAAGGTGTAACTGGGAATGTTACACAAGGATTTTGTGAGCAAATTAAAATTTTATATAAAACAAAAAACAATGTCCGGTTGTGTGTTCATGTGAGAGAATTCTTGTCAGAGGACTTATTGTAGTTATACTTCCCCTCAGAAGGCCAATTTGATTAGTCCCTCATTATATTGCATAAACATAACAAATTCATGTATGAATAGCTAGTTTATAAATGAAGTTAGGAAAATAGTTAATCTATTTCCTTTTAAAAAAAAAAAAGAAAAAAAGGGAATGTTTGGTAAGAAGAAAATCCTTCAAAGAATTGAGTGCAGATTTGAGCAAAAAATGTGTTTGAATGTAAATGGGCCGATGTATTAAAATCAAGATTACTGATTTTATGTCTATGCAAATAGCCGACAATAAATTTCTGTGTGAACGAGTAATTTTATAGAAAAAAAACATTTTCGCAATTTTATGTGTGTATTGGAATAGACCTGACATATTTTTCGATTGTGTGTGCGTTTCTGCAGGTGGGCCGAGTTCATGAGCGGCTGTTGATAGACTGACTCATTCTCCGTAACACGAGGAAAGGTTATCTCTGTGTGTGAGCGTGAGTCACACGCGTGTGCGTGCGTGCGTGTACCTCTCACAATGGATGAAAGGTTATCTTTTACACAAGCCACTTCGGTAGACTTAACCCCCCCCCGCCCAGTGAGGTCATGGCTCTGATGTCTTACAGCTTAATTTTAGAAACGAACAATGTATACAGTAAGTCTGTGGAAGTAAGTAAGGGGCTGCCGGGCCAGCTGAGAAAACATGAAAAAAAATGTACTTGGTTGCACGTCAAGGCTTTCCTCGATGGCCCCGACCCTGCCCGGCGCTTTGCGGCCTCAGGTGGTAGGAAAACTGCCTGGCTTGATTCACCGTGTCAGTCAGGTGCACGCAGTCCAAACCGCTAACTGGACAACATACGCAGATATCAGGTTGAAATTCCAGCGGAAATAATAAATTGTAGAAAGTTTTGCCATTCAGAAACATTGGATATTCAAAAGTTTCCACAAAGGTCAAATGAAGTTGACCTTTAAAGGTTACGCTGCAATTTAGATTCATCCCGAATTTTCATTCCGCATGTTTACTATCTAAAGGATTGTTGAGTGTGAGAAAATGGACTTACATTGGCTCTGTGTGCGTAAAGGCACGTTCAAGAGCGACTGAGACCCTCGGAAGGAAGGATGCCCCCGAATGGCCAAGGAGTTTCCTAGAAGACAAAGATCACCATCTTCACTTGAAAACACACTTTCAACATTGTGGATTTCTGCAAAGGGGGGGGGAATATGAGATTTTTATTTCCCCAATGTCAAAATTGAATTAATCAAAATGACAATAACAAGCTGGTCCATACACAAAAAAAGTGTGATCACCCCTTTTCCCCCTCGGATATGAAATGATATTAGAAGCCTGGCAGAGATGAGATTATAGAAAGGCAATTAGATAAAGGTGTAGCCCGATTATGATAGCCGGTGCCAACCGGTCTGGAGTTGTATGTCAAACGTCCGTCGGATTTTTATTTTTTTTTGCGGGCGGCATAGAAGGGAGAGGCAGCGGTTGGTAATGTGTGTGTTGCGTGTTGTGTGTGTTCAGCGGATCGCTCTACACTGTTGACATTCCCCCTGACAGCTCTGAACTTTCCACGACGCCACGACTGTCAAAGCGACGGCGGAGGAGGGATGCGAGGTGAGAACGAGGGGGGGGGGGGGGCGGGGGTGAGCCACGTCACGAGGTAGGGTGAGAACATTGAGACGTGTCCATCTTTCTATCTGTTTGTCCAGCAGCATGCTTGGGAGCAACAAGGTTCCTGCCTGTTCTCCAATCATCACCTGCTGATGTTTGATGAAGGTCAAGGCTGTCTGAGGGCGGGGCCAAAGCCGCCCTTAAGTTTCCGAGCAGACAGCTGGGTCAGTGTTTGGACACAAGCGCCACCCCGAGACATTAGCAAGGGTCATTGTAGTCAATGAGAGTCACAGCCCGGCTGGTTTCTACCTTCTCGCTTCAGGTTCTCAGTATAGATCAAATGAAGGGCCAATTTATTATTTTTGTTGTCGGAAGTTGGATTTGCAGATTTGTGACAGTCGTCAAAACATTCGTTTCGGCGCTTACCGTAAATATTTTGCAGCGCCGTCGTCTTACTAGCTGCAGTTTTCGTAGGAGGACCTCGCGTCTCCGTCCGCTTCTTCCTGGTGTGGGCGTGGTTAAAATCACCTGACTCCGCCCCCTTGTAAGCTTTGCTTTCCCTGTGTCTGCGTGCGAGGAGCCTACAGACAACACGTGGGTTAGATCAAACAACAAAGTCTTGTTAATGGGCAG
The DNA here is from genome assembly GCF_901709675.1 of Syngnathus acus. Lineage (NCBI taxonomy): Eukaryota > Metazoa > Chordata > Actinopteri > Syngnathiformes > Syngnathidae > Syngnathus > Syngnathus acus. Next base: position 11,348,350 of record NC_051101.1, on the reverse strand, counting down.
AACATTCACTGTATGTACTAAATGGAAACAGAGGGGCTGCTGATGGCCTCGTGCTGGAAGCTATTAAGGGTGGGCAAAGTATGTCAGGCAGCCTGTTCCATTTTTTTTTTTTTAAACAAAATAGAACGCTTTAAGAGTCTTTTACTACAAGTGAAGAAAATGTTGATCTTCCCGTGGGCATCGTGTTGGTGACCCCTGACCCCTGGCTTCTGGCAACATGGCCGACTAAATTGGAGCCTCTGCCTTGCGACTCTGAAAAATTCGCCGCTCACCTTCGCCACGCTCGCTGGATGACCCCGGCTGCCTCGTTCCTCCTCCTGCGCAGCTCTCGGTCGTGTGCCCGTGGCGTGCTCGCGGTGGCGTGATGTTTCCTTGAAGGGCTTCTCGTGTTCAAAGAGGCCCCAGCGAGTCGTGCGGGATCTCTGGCCTTGTGGTGTCTGCGTTTCGGGGAATCAGTTATGGCGGCTGTGTCGGAAACGCTCGTGGAAGAGACGTTTGTGAACGAGGACTGTCTTTGCTCTCTGACTGAGAGTCGTCTGGGTGATGCTTGTCTGCTAGGAGAGCGCGGGTCCTTCAGTCTGGTCGCCGTGTCGCAGGTCACGTGACTTTCAGGGCTCGCAGTGTCAGGTGGATCGGCAACTTTGCTCCTTGTGGATCTGCTCCGATGGCCTGGAGGACGGACGTACATTGATTTGTTATCCAACCGTTTCCTAGAGTGCCGACACAAAACAAGCACAGGGAAAAATACAATCCACAAAAAGGTCAAATCTACCTTTGTGTCTCTCCTCTTTGCTCCTCCGTTCAGGTTTAGTTGTTTTCTTGGTCTCCACCACTGAGTCCTTCATGGATAAATCCGCCACCAGGTTCACCAAGGAGAGCTTCTCCTGCTCGGTGGTCTCCAGAGACGATTTTCGTTCATTCTGAGTCGCGGCAGAGGTTCGCTGCACGGCTTCTCTCCGCCGCAGTTCCTCCTCTCGCTTCCTAAACACAACCGAAATCAATTTCACTCCCAAATAATGCGAATCGATTGAACAAATGATCAGAAATGGCATGTTTTGGATGTCAGAACAAACGCAGCAGAGAACAAATGCGAGACAGCTAAGTAAATGACAAGGAGCAAAAGGAGCAAGTCCGAGGGAAGACGAATGTGTGTGCGAGGGTGACAGCGAGAAAGACAGATAGGAGCAAAGTGCGACGACAAAGAACGTCACTGTCAACGGCGTTCCTCCGATGACCGGACAAACACGACAAGACGGACGCGTAACAGAGTGTCGTTTGTTCGTCTCTCACTTGGCGGCGTCCTTGCGTAGCTGCTCGTGCCTCATGAGGAGTTGCTTCCTCTCCCTGAAGGCCTTGCGGACCGTGTAGCCCTTGTAGACGGCCTGGATGGAGGCGGCGGCGATGTCCTGGATGGCGGCGATGGACAGAGCGCCTTGCTCCAACATGAACTGGGTCACCTCGCTGTGGCCTCCCAGCAACGCGTAGTCCAGCGGCGTGTACCTGCGCGTCGACGGCGTTGTCACTCGCACGGCCTTTTGAAGCTCTCCTTACCTTTGCGACATCGTCATTCTCATCATCAAAGCCTCGCCTCTCCTCTGTGTGCTCCATGTGGTTCGGAAAAGCGCCGTAGCCCAGCAGCAGCTTCACCGCGTCCAGGTAGCCATTGTTGCACGACCAGTGGAGAGCAGTCCGACCCTGCGGAAACAAGGTCATAGCGGCGGATGTTTTCAAATGAAAAGAACAGAGGGGTGCCAACCACTTCCTGCAAAATAAAAAAAATAAAAACACACCGGCTCTTCTAACTGTAGATTCCTACCTCCTTGTCTTGTATGTTTGGATCAGCGTTTTTCTCCATTAGAACAGCCATGCATGTGATATAGCCACCGTAGGCGGCACACTGCAAAGGAGTCCGTCTTGCTTGGTCCTGCCAGATAGATCACCTCATCAAAAATCATACTGTATAGCACATCTTATTTTCAAACCACATGAAATGAGATGTATATTAAAAACAGCCCAGTCAACCACAAGCACAATAATAAGTGCCAATAAAAAGCATCATTATATTTCTAAAAAGCAGGCTTTTGATCTTACAGGTCTTGAATGCACATGTATACTATCGCTCCAGGGTGCTAGAGGAATTCTGGGAAGGGCAGGAGCTTTGGAAAAAGAAAGATCTCACCTGTACGTTGGGGCTAATCCCATTTTCCATCAGTATCTGGCAGACCTCAGCGTTCCCTCCTAGAGCTGCCCAGTGGAGAGCAGTGTGACCGTCCACGTCCACGAGGTCCACACGTGCGGCACCTTTATTCAACACAGTAAGCAGCTACACGTCTGACATACAACTACGGGGGAACATAAATAGCATTGGAGGATGGCAAAAAATAATTCCAGGAAGAGACGGACGGACGGAGACCCCCGACACCCACCTTTGATGAGCGTGAGGATGACGTCTCTGTGTCCCATTTCGCAAGCACGAAACAGCGGCGTGTGTTTCATCACATCCAGAGAGTCCACCATGGCTCCTTTCTCCAACAACAATTTGACGGTGCTGACGTGGCCTGACAGGGAGGCTGCATGCAGCGCTGTACGCAAAAGATTTTTATAAAGTAACTCAAGTATTGATTCTGAACTGCTCAGTTGCTGCTCTCTGGGAAACTCCAGGAAGTGATGCGGTTGCCAGTCAGCCATGTTGTCCTTCACGCGGTCTAGCTTGCAAATGCATAGATAAACAATGATGGCCAGGCTGGACATGGTGATTCGACATCCAATAGTCCCCTCGGCGTCACTGACATGTCACGAGTGTGTGTGTGTGTGAAGGAGGAGAGTGTTGGCAGTGGCGGGAGTCTATATGGCGACCTTCCACTTATTTTGCTGACACTATCAGCTTTCCCTCTCTTTTGCTCGTCTTGAGGGAAATCCCCTTTGACGTCAGCACAGGCTGCAGACTTGAAATGGAGGAGCTCACCTGTGCCGCCATACTTGTCGGCCATGTTGATGTCAATGTGTGGCGTGAGGGACAACATGGTGCGGATGACATCGTCGCTGCCCTTCCCGGCCGCCCACATGAAGGCCGTCCTGCCCTCCAGGTCGGGCTCATCCTTCACCGATGGGTGGGAAAGAAACACACCGACTGTCTCCTATTCACGCACACAAAGGAAAAACAAAAGGAAAATTGACATTATTTTTATATGATTATATCTCTATATTAAAGACTCACAGCATTGTTGCTCTGTGCTCCGTAATGTAGAGGTGTCGCTCCTTGGCTGTCTGAGGGAATGGTGCCTGACGTGTTCCTCTCCAGAAGCAGATGGACAATTCTGGCGTGGCCTGAGAACGCAATGCGGAGTCCCACAAACAATGCTCATCTTCACACTACTATTTTTCCACGACATTTTGAATTTTTCCTTGCCCTCCTGGGGGTTAAGATCAGGGGATGTTGATTTCTTTTTTTCTGCGATTAAGGGCAACAAAAACAAATTTGAATTCACTTGATTTATAGGCAACCTTAAAGTGTGTAATAATTTATAATGGATTATTCCCCACAAAATTATTTTATGACTTGATCTTTAAAAGAATGGATTGAGAAGTAATTGGGAATATGCGGAAAAAAACTAACCCACCAAGCAAAATTATTTTAATGACACCAGCATCTTTGTTAATGCAACCACTTCAGGGTGAAGTATTTGAGAGTGAACTTGTGAGACGTACCAAACTGAAACTGTGAGCTTGTGGCTCATAAGCGACATTTAGCTTTTCACCATGGCAAATTAAAGTGGAAAGCCAGGTGACACAAAAGGCAGCGGACCCGGGAAGGAGCCATGCGGGACTATCGGTCGTCTTACCGAGAAGTGCGGCCCAGTGCAGCGGTGTCCTGAAGAGATTGTCATAAGCGGTGACGTTGCAGCCCTCGTAGGACGTCAGCACTTCCACCACTGCCTCGTTACCGTCGGCGACGGCAAAGTGCAACGGCGTCCGGCCTTCATAGTCCTGCCAGTTCAGCAGGGACTCTGTGGGAGCTGCTTCCTGCATACACAAAATGTATCAATTTGTCCAGAATTTATTATGATCAAGAATTTGATGTCATGCGTACCAGTATACAGCGGACAGTTTGCGTGGCGCTGGCCTCCTGGCTATGCGCGGCCCAGTGCAGGGGGATTTTTCCCTCGCTGTCGGGGATGCCGATGTTGGAGTCGTGCTTGATGAGTAGGCGAACGTGCTCCGGCCGGTTATAAAACGCTGACCAGTGCAAGGCGGTTTGCTGCGAAGAGAGGCAAGCAGGACAGATGGCGTTGATGACTCGGGTGGGGAACAGTAAGAGCCTTTGTGGTCTCGCGACTTTGGCCTTTTTGATTACGCAAATGAAAAACACTCCAGCAAGAAATTTGAGGGCTAATATCAACACAAAGCTCACATTGACGCCGGAGCTGATAAGCAAGCCGCAAAGCGTCGAAATGAAAGCTACCGGCTGTCATCTGACACGATGATGCTTATTGGGTCATTACAAAACTAACTGCTGATGTCACACCTCAGCATGGTCGCACAAGTGACACTCTGTCCCTGTGGCCACAGAAATTTAAACTTTGCTGCGACACAAGTGCGTATGACTTCAAATGTTTTAAGTAGCATTTGAATTTGATCTCAAGTTCCTGGAATAAATATGACCACAAGTCGTAACGTCAAGCCTTCTGTCTCTTGATTGGTTGTTTTATCTCGGGCGCAGTGGTTTCTGGTTGAGATGGCTGATTATATTCAGCAAATACTTCTGTTCCTTGGGCTCCTTTCTTCCCCCAAACTTCTCTGTGATCCCGTCTCACTTTTTCTTCGTCGCACTGTACCTTGTTCTTGTCCTGTGTGTCGACCTCACCGGGGCCGATGTGTTTGAGCAGCAAGGCGAGGGCTTTGGGAGAAGGGTGTCGTGTGGCGAGGTGCAGCGGGGTCATCTCTTCCAAGTCTTTCTGCAGCCAGTTGGCGTGCCGAGAGAGCAGCAGTTTGAGGAAACGGACATTTCCCTGTATTGCAAAAATAAAAATAATATAATAAATATAATAAAATTTAATATAATTTAATATCATTTAATATAATTTAGTATAATTTAATATAATAAAATATAGAAAATGGATGGATGGACAATAAATAAAAAAAAATGAATATTTGATTCAAGCAATATTCTGCACGTGTCCTCACTCAATTAGTGGTTTCACCACACCGATGACACGCACACCGAGGCCCGTGCACGATCTTGTGGTCTTCTACTGATGTCTTGTTCAATTCAGAGGTTATCAATCTTTGTTGGCTCTCATTTTGGTGCGCGTGATGAGCTGTTAGACACCAGATCTGCCCCCCTCCCCTTCATCATCATCATCATCATCTGTTTGGATGGTATACAGCCAGGGCCCCCCTGAGTGATGCAGTGCCTAACAGCTCTCACGGGACACCTCAGGTTGTGTGTCTGCACGGCCCTCGGCGCGTTGAGTGTGTTTTGTATATTTACCATGGTGGCGCCTCAAAGCCGCAGCCTGACGGATCTATCTCGTGTGTGAGCATGCATCTCGGCCGAGAGAGTGCGTGTATGCGCTCCTGTCCTCCCTATTCTCCGTCCAATTAGATCCGTAATCCCTGGCCTCTCTGCCTGTCTGGGCCAATTATTGATCCTGTGTCAAAGAGACAGGGCTCCCCGTCACCATCATCCCCACATGCGCACGAGCACACCAATACTATCTACTCTCACTACAACTGCCCCTTTCTTGAACAAAGTCATCATAGAAAATGTTACCAAATATGACTGAGTACAAATACACCTCTCGTAGTTGCACCTGATAATGTCATTAACTTTTTGTTGCAATCATTTATTGAAATGTCTCCCAATATTGTTCACACAGATTTGCTACTATTGAAATAATTTCAATTTGTGCGTACCTGCTATTTTTATTTTTAAGTACTCTAATAAAAGGTAGGATAAAATTTCTGAATAATTTAAAAAAATCATTGCATTAATAATCATGCCTCACTTTTTCTTTCACTATATTTAGAACCTTGTCTTGAGTGTATTATCATTGCTTTTTATTCAATGATTGGCTTCTACTGCCTTGTCGTGAGGCTGGCGGCGTTCATTTCCACTTAATTGACCAAACATGTTTCCTTGCTCTATAAAAGATTATTAATGTATGTGAAATGCTTCCAGAGTTATTCCCATTCTCTCTTAATTTGTCTCCCAGTAGCCCTGAGGCGATATATACGGTCACTAGGGGGCAGTGGCCTCCCTTTTTCCACCGAACCCCAGCTTGGTCGATTTAGTTGCTCACTTGCAAAGCTATTATGCTTATTATTTTTTCACTCAATACAAGCCCCAAACACGCCAATTTGCCTCACGTGCTAACAAGCAGCGTTTGACCGAGTGTGTGTGTGGGTCAGCGGAGGCCATGCCTTCTGTGCGGCGAGGTGCAGTGCCGTGCGCTGGCTGTGGTCGGTTTTGTTGACTGATGCTCCGGCCTTTAGGAGAATCTCGGCGCAGTCCAGGCGATCAGCCATCACGCAGTACATGAGAGGGGTGCGGCCAAACTGATGCTCGCAGTCCCGTAGGATTGGCTCTGCTATATGGACAAAAGAATAGATCAGTACATATTTATCTTTTAATATTTGAAACTGTGAGCATCTACTTTTTTTTTTTTTGCCTGTGCAAAAATCCTTATTCTGTTCTGCTGGTGCTTACCTTGCCCTCTGACCTGCCTGCACAAAATTTCCTTGCAGAAATCAATAAAGCACTCCGCTATTGCATACTAATGTGAAAGCACGCTTGCGTGTGTAGGTAGTAAAAGAAAAAAAAAGTTTTTGTCCGGTCACTATATAGACTAGACCTTTGGCCTCCTCGCAGTTCTGCACCTCAAGCTAGTTGTATATTATGATTTATTTTACCTGTGATGAGTTTGAGCAACGCGTTCCTGTCGCCATTGACAGCGGCGGCGTGAACCTGCGAGCCCAGAGGGGCGGCGCCCGGGCCGGACGGCGCCGAGGCCTGTAACACAAACACGCGTAAGGTCACGATTCAACCTGTGGCTATTTCCGGTACATATACAATAGCTTGCTTATCAAGTGCTGTGTAGGAAATTCTCTCAGATGTTATTTAGCTCCAACAATTTTGTCACTGGATTGAAAAAAATCAGCGCGCACTGAAACAGAAAAAACATTTTCTTTAATAATATTTTGTTTAGTCCTGTGACACGCCTGTGTTAAATGAATCCGTAAAAATCCAGATGAAGCCCGACATTCCATTGGCCGCCGAGTCCAAAATGAAGACATTTTGATAACATATTGGCAAGCTGATGTGCTCTGACAGAGTGGACGTGTATGTGTGTGTGCGCTCCCCGCTGAGGGGGTTAAATCTCTTCCTGGCCCCACTTAACAAGAGCCCAGTGAAAGCCGGGTAATCTGTGGACGGGAAGCAGCTGGGGAGAGAGTGAGGGGTGGAGGCGCGATCCCTGTGTGGAGCGTGTAAGAGGGGGGTCTCTCCTCATGTCTTATTAATGTCTCATTAATACTGCAACATGCTCCGCTCTGCGTGTGTGTGTGTGTGTGTGGAGAGAGATATGGGACAAAGCCTGCGGGGTACAACACAGAAATCAATCATCGCCCCTAAACACAATGAAGCCAGCGGCACTAATCGGTCCCACCATCGGAAATTTTGTTTCCATCGTCCAAATACTTTTGCTCCAAGGAAGAAGAATCTCATGTCCTGCCACCGTCTCGTAAAGAGAGCTCCCGCGGACGGTGCGTGCGGCACGGCAATCGTACCTCCTGCTTTCTCACGCTCAACCCGAGCGCCGCGTTTTGAAGTAAATCATCTTGTTGTGTTTGGCACACGTGCAGTGTCACGGGGAGTTATTTGCTCTGAGAATCGTTTTTATTTTTACTGAATTCAGCCGCAAACATCTCAACTTATCGCTAATTGACAGTGATGAGTCAGCAATGTACAATGTCTAACATGTGTGGAAGTATCGAAAATTACAAGAGCAACTCTGCATTCAGACTTCCAATTTCTTAGGACATGGTATTTTTAAAGAGGGTAGGTCAAAAGTGGACGCACTTAAATTGAATTTGTTTTATGGGTATGATTTGGGAGAAAAGGTTTCCTAGTGAATGTGAACATGCGATTTTTATTTTTTAGCTGTATTTTTTAATTTTAATTTTTTTAATTTTATTATTATGCTTTATTTGATAGACAAATAGAATTTTTAATTTTTATTTTATTATTCTACTTTATTTGATAGACAAATAGAATAGTAGTGTATTTAAATAGTGACATTTCAACCATTCTTTTTATTGCGAGATTTTTATTATGACCTGAATGACAAAAAAAGCACGTTACTGTCCTTTTCTGAATATCAAGTCCACTCATACTTCTCTTATCAAAGTGATTATTTTCCACTGTGACAAGAGCTCATTAAAACTTACTTTTGACTTTTCTTGATTTATTTTGATCTTTCCTCCTCTCTCCGAGTCAATATTAACATCCCCAGCTGCTACTACTATAAACACATGAATTGATTTATGAATAATCTTAAACGCAAGAGGGGAATACGAAAAGAAAAAAAAAAAATCGGAATTTCAGCTGCCGCGGACATGCGGGACACGCTCGTCGATAAAGTGAATTGATGTGAGGGACATTCAGGTCAGTGAGAGGAGGCAATTAGAGTTTCATGAGGACCCGAGTGTTTTGGAAACACCTACAGTGAATCCAAATTTGTCTAAAAAGCCTTTTGAGATGTCGCGTCTGGAATCAAACAAAGAAGGTTGTAAAAAACAACGGCCGGGTCCTGTTGAGAGCTTTGCGGCGGGCTCATTTCCCCAGTCAAAGGCGTTCCTCAGGGAGCACTTCACTTGTTAATATGAAGACAATAACTCAGAGTAAAGCATTGATCACGGGCCGAGGGCCGGCTGGAGCGATTGTTTATCTGTAAGGCTATCGATTCATGCTGATGGTGACATTATTTATTCTTTATTCATGGTCCCGCTTGTATAAATACAAGTTTGACAAAGAATCTACACTTTGTTCAAGCCTTTTAAAAACGCGACAGGAGTGCGACACTTTGTGTGTGTCTATACGTTAGTGTCACTCTTGTTTGTGCTTTGTGAAGGAGTCTGGTTTTGATAGAGGACAAAACTAAGGCACGCTGGGCAAGCAGTGGGGAAACGGCACAGAAGCCCGTGGCCTTTTCGCTCTATTATAAGTAACGCACGCACACTTTTTATATACGCTTATTTTCTGACACTTTTGGGCCTGAGCCAACATCGTAAAGGTGCCTACGCCACCTACGTGGGCTCTCTAGGGGCGGGTGTGTAAATGTGTGTGTATCACCGACAGCAGAAAGACGCTGCGGGGGTCCCGTCCCTGCGTTTTGACTGACAGGTAAAGTGGTGGGTGGATGGATAATATTAGCCCACGGGGATGCCCGAGCCGCAAAGCTCTATTTCTGGGGGACATCCTGGATCCCCCAAGACCAATGAGCCGACTCCCTCGGCCGGGGGGCCGGGCCCACCGGCGCAGCGGGGCCAATCGGCGGGGCGCCGGCAGGCTGAGTGACATATATGTCTGCTAATTTACATCATTACCACCACGCATCCTGACAAATGAGTCCCCCGGGTGTGAGCCAATCACCTGGGAGGGTAATGCAATTAGGCGGGACCACGGCTGTCAGTCAAACAGCCACAGGCAGGGGGTCAGGTAGTGATGCCTGTGGCCATAACACCCCTGCCTACTGAATTGTCGTTCAAATACACGCAGATCTAAAGCGGGAATTTGAGACGCGGTGGGGCAGGTATGAGGAGTGTGTGTGTGTGTGTGTGTGTGTGTGTGTGTGTGTGTGTGTGTGTGTGTGTGTGAGGCAAAGACCTCAGGAGACTCCTCAAGGTACACACAGATTGACTTGCGTCCTCTGAGGCATGACGTGTGTGCATATTGGCATCCATCTGGGTGTGAGTGTTTACAGGTGTCTTCGCCCGCTGAGGCACACTGTTGTTTTTGCTTTTGCGACACGCGAGGAACAATACTTGGTGGATTAGAACTCAGTGGAACAGAGACCTCCGCCAAGGCAGAACTGTTGATAAAAGGGGAACACTTGTCTAATATCTGTACTGTCCATCTGTTTGTTCATTTGTCGGCTACTTCCTGTGTCAGGATGATGAACGAAGTGATGTATCTTGTGCATGATGAAATTATTATTTAAGTACATTATTTTTATTTTCCTATATTAAAGCATCGTTATATTGAAGCACACCCCAGCAAAAAAGGATCTGTATAATTGCCTGTGTTAATCATGTAAGCAGAAAAAATATATATATTTAAAAAAAATAAAAATAAAAAGAAAATTATATTTAAATAAAATATTAAAAAAATATATGATCAAAGCAATAACTCTCTTTTGTGCTCTTGGAGTAAGCAAAACTATCAAGAGCATAAAATAATGTAAATTCGCCTCGTATTTGAGTGACACGCGCTTTAGTGTTATTAGTAATCAAGTTGATCTCGGGTCTCACGAGATGCTGCGATATCATGCCGAAGCTTTCCGCCGAGTCGATAAGACTTCTACCCGGCATGTTGTTGATGTTTGTGTTGCCTTTGCGGGTCAATACTGCCGTGAGTGGCAGCCTGTCAAGCGGCGTTAATCAAAGCCTCCCACCATAAACTAGTTTGCCGGTAACGTTATGCTTTTAGCTTCCCGGCAAATATTGTTGAAGAAAATAGAAAAGTAAACGATGTGTATAAAAAGTGAGCCACAAATGTCCCCGTAGCCTCATCTGTGTGTTTCAGATGCTGCTTGAGTCATTTGGAGAGTTGGGGGAGATGTGTGTTTAGAGTCCTCCCATTATATCACTAATGAGCAGCCCTCGGGAGAGATGGCGAGAGGGACGGACGGCGTGGCAGACAGAAAAAGACAGATGAAGAAAGAGAAAGAGGAAGGGAGACCGAGATCAGCTCGGGGACTTTTTCCTCTTCGCCCTTCCATTCCCTATCCCCCACACCTCGGAGTCTAATTGGACTAAAACTGTGATCTAATTAAATGTCCAATTAAAGTGTAGAGAGCAACGTGCCCAAAGGCGAATCACAGTAGAGGGACGTAATCAGCTGAAAAAAACAAACAAAAAAATCAATGCGAAACGGGAAAAGATGTTGGGAACAGAAAAGAGCAGCAGAGAAGAATTGTGAGGGTGCTTTCAAATGAGTAGATTGAATGAATATATGGCAATAAGGCACTAGTAGTATTATAAGTATTATTAGCCTAGCCTAGAATGAATTAAAGATTAGAAATAACCACATCTCACGAAACAGAAACAGCTAGAAAATTGCATTTGGAATATTCGTCTCGGCCCCGATAGTCGGTGAGAGTACAATCAATCGTCCAATTTCTCCATCTGCGAGTCGCTTACACACTGCGAACCCCCTACAGACAATTTAAGCCCATTAAATATTAATGCAGTTATTCAATTCAACATTCGAGTTAATCTCCTTAACAATTCGGTTGTAACGGGTCACATAATTAGGGATTGTTAAAGTCTCAACTGACCTGGTCTCTCGGGAAAGAAACACAATCTGGCACTTCCCATAAAAAAACACCGATTATTAACGGTGTAACAAAATAATAAGACCACTGTTGCTCATTTTGTGTCAGATTCTTACCATAGTTGCATTGAAATGGATGTTTCAGTAGATGTTTTCCACTTCAGTTGGTGGTTGCAATTCCATGTCCTCTACCTGCCCTGATCTCTCATCATGCTGGGGAGAGAGAAAGACGATAGTTCACCAAACTCAGACGAGTTGTAAATGATCTTTTTTGGTAGCATACATGGTACCCTGGACCTCCATCCATCCATTTTCTATGGCGCGTGTCCACATTAGAGTTGGAACGGGACCTGTCCAAGCTCACTTTGGAGATTCTAGACTTGTTGTTAGCCATAATAGATAAACATTCAAACTCTACGCAGGAAGGTCTAAACCTGAACCTCGAACTTCAGAACTGTGAGGCAGACGTATCCTAGTTGTTGTTCATAACATTGAGTTGTTAACATAACATTGCTTGGGTGATAACTTTGACAAACACCAGACGAGTTTAGGCTTAAGTATACGTCAAATAGTGAGCGCTGAGCATCATATAACGACGTAAATAGGTCAAATTTAAGGTTCCTAAAAAGCTATGGGGAAATGATGGAACTCGTCCCGTTCAATGAAACCTATCATAAATGTAAAACAAATAACACGGTTAAAGCGACGTCATGGTAATATCATGCTAACGTTTCTTTAAATACACTTTTAGCCTCTATTGTTGTAATTTTATGTTTACCTCTGAATGCCCAACTCTCAAGTTTTCTTCCAGGGTGTCCCGTTAAATATAATGATGACAAAACACTACAATTCCCATTAAGTTTCAATTGTTACCATGTTTGTAGTTTTTCTAACTAACGGGGACACCAGTTTAGGTTTAGTTAGAACTCCATTTCCCATCAAAGCTTACGTTTTACCGGAAGTTTCATTTTCGTTTCCGTGGTCACCACGAGATCGGTTCGCCGCTGTTCCTGCTGCAGCAACGAGCGGTGTCGAAGCAGACAGGGGCGAATCATCACTACCACCACCTTGCACCTTCACACTTTCTACAATACGATGAAACTATCAACAATATTATCCTCCCTCTGTAACGGCATCAGTTGCGTCATACTACTGGTAGGATCTTTTTCTCATCCCCGGAAATGACACTTTGATTATTGGCAAAAGGCAAGCTAACGTTAGCTGAGGGCTCTTAGCTAACCAGCCAGGCTAGCGGTTAGCTAACCGAGCAGCCTCCCCTGTCATTAGACGTGGCTCTTTTTGATGCTGTTGTCGTGATTTATATACCAAACCGGCCTTTCATTGGAGCGGATTTATATCCTTGGCAGGACCACTCTTGCGATGGAAGTTTTTGGCAACCGATTTTGCAGTAGCCTTTTATGCAAATTAGCCGGTGATGTTGCGTGACATTATCGATGGTCCTTTAATTTACTTTGTTTTGATCTATACAGTTCGCGTGTTATTTGCTCAACAAGCAGTATGTCCAAACTTTTGACAATAACATGCATGCTCTCAAAGTTTCTTACTCTAAGCAGACTGGCCAAATATTTTTCGTTGGTAACATGTCATTATATTCGTTTGGTCGGATTAGTATGTTTAACACAAGCGTTTACGTAGGATTGTTTTTGCAGTAAAGATGTTTTATACTTTTTTGTAGTTTTCGATTGATTCCTTCGTGTCTGTGGGTGATGCTCGCCGGTTGGCGAATGCCTCTGTTGTGGCTCAATCTGATTGGTTAACAACCCGGAAACGAGCGGTGCAACTTTGTGTTACTTTGGGCCTGACCTAAAATAGTTTGCACGGTTATTTTTATCTTACTGAGTTAATGATGGAAAATATAAACATCCCTTTGTAGCAGAGTTACAGCGGCAATAACTCAAAACAGGCGATTTATAAAAAATAGCATGCAAGGAAACCATGTTTTTGCTTTGTGATGTGGGCAGTGAATCTTATTTGTCTTTACGTTCAAAACACTAAAAATAGAAAATTCCTTCCGTCCACCAGCTCAAATAAAAATGCATTGATGACAAAGAAATCCTTAACAGGAGATAATAGCAAGCATTACATATAGGATTTCCATGTTTACATTCTCAAGCTAACTGGTTAGGGCAGATTCCCAATTTACTATACAGCGGAACTAACTTTTTCCATCACTTGGTTAAACCGAGAGCCGTGCACTTTCTTCTTTTCAATTTTCATTGGTAAATTATTTGACCAAGGCTGCTCTTTGTACTCTGACGACTCTGCGAGGTTGCTGCGTGTGCAGGGCAACACCCGTCTGCCATGCCTTCTCTTGTTGTCAAGCATGATGTGTTTTCAAATTACAAAAATACACTAAGAGTAATAACATGGGGGCGGAGACAACAACATCATTGTAAGGCTGTTCTGTCAACTCATTGAGGCCGTTTCAACATATATCGCATACAACTGCAACCTGAGTCATTTTTATTTGTCTAAACCGAGTTGTGAGTCCAGGATAAGCATTAAACTATCTTTATCGAGTCATTATGAGAAACACTCCTATATTTGTTCTGTGGGAGATAATGATGGCTGCTAGACATTTGCTCTATTTAACATTATTTGCTTTTGATCTTGTGGGTATGTTCACACTTGACAAGTTTGGTGACGTTAAGATGAACTCGCAATTTCTCTGATAGTATGGTTTAGGTTTTGGAGCCCTCTGTAAAGTAAATATGTAACCCCCTCCGCTAATCATTTTCCATAGGTGATGGGCCTTAGTACTCCCGGACAAACAGAAATCACCAGTTTGGACTCCGCCAACATTGATGACGTTTTAAGTAAGACATCGTAGAACACGGATCACTCAATAAACCTGTCGCTGAATTTTCATGAATGACTGTGTCTGTTTGCAGACAATGCTGCTGTTTCCTTAGTGAACTTTTACGCTGACTGGTAAGTGACTTCTCTGCTCTACATAGATTTCAATGTTGTAAACAGACATTGACGACCCCCCCTTGGTACCTCAGGTGCAGATTTAGCCAGATGCTCCATCCCATCTTTGAGGAGGCGTCGAACATCATGCGGGAGGAGTTCCCGGATATGAAGCAGGTGGTGTTTGCACGAGTTGACTGCGACCAGCATTGTGAGTGTTTACATCTCCACCCTTTTCTTGCACCGCCCCGCCTCTTGTGGAAACATAAATCTTCTTGTTGGCAAAAACCTAAAAGTGCTGAAAATGAAAAATTGGTTTAAAAAAAAAAAATTGGAGACCTGAATCAAGAAGCCACTGAAAAACTTCTTTTCAACTAACACTTGCCACCAAGACTTTCCTGACAGTGTCAATCAAAAGTGAGCATTTTGTTTTTACTTTATTTAGAAAGCTTGAATTGGTGATGCTGTTATCTAATATCTGCAATCCAAAGAGCTAAAAAGGAAATGACATACTAATATCGATATCCTTTCAAATAGCGGATATCTGTTTAGCTCCGTGCACGTTGATGATAAAACGCTTTCAGCAGTTCAGCCCCTTTCATGTTAAACACGCCAAATGGAAACACACCATATTTGATGAGGCCACATACGCAAAGATGGCCGCCACACCAAACGGCAGCGTAGACACAAACCGCCCGCCCGCCCGGCCGGCCGCAGCCTTTTGAGATAAAGCAAATTAAAGGGAATTATTGATGACCCGCAAACTGTTTGAAGACTAATGACAAAACTGCTTCTTCCTGTGAAGCCTGGAGGCTTAGAGATGCCCTGCGGAGAGATTGACACCTGCCACATATGTGCACACACACACACACAGGGAGGGAGTGACTGCACAGCGAATATTTACCCCTAGTGGGGGGCAGCTTTCATGTGGGAGATCAGACCTCAGAGCTGTCTGGAGGTTGTGTTTTCAGCCTTTTCACTGCCACCATCGCCGCCGCTCTTTGACGTTCACTTTATGCACCCCCCCCCCTCCCCGTGTGTGTGTGTGCTCACTCACCCCTCTCAATCAATCAATTACTTTCTTACTCCGACTTCGCCTTCTGTGTAGCCGACATAGCCCAGCGCTACCGCATCAGCAAGTACCCCACGCTGAAGCTGTTCCGCAACGGCATGATGATGAAGCGAGAGTACAGGGGTCAGAGGTCAGTGGCGGCCATCGCCGACTTCATCCGCCAGCAGCAGGTTGACCCCGTGATAGAGATCCACTCGGAGGAGGAGCTGAAATCTGTTGACGTGAGCGGCAACAACACACGTTTGTTATCGGGCCGAACGATGACTCGCGTTCAAAATCGACATTGCAATGAAGTGAGTTTTCCTGCTCCCACAGAGAAGCAAAAGGAACATCATCGGTTACTTTGAGAACAAAGATTCTGACAAATACCGCGCCTTTGAAAAGGTCGCCAACATCCTCCGAGATGACTGCGTCTTCTCGGCGGCATTCGGGTGAGTTTTCTTTTGTCGTTGGCCCTTCCGGCAATGTCTCAACATTCTCGCCCCGCAGGCCCGTGTCCGAGTCGGAGCGCTTCAGCGGGGACAGCGTCATCTTCAAGCCGGTTGGGGAGAACATCCCCGACATGGCCTATATCGGCCTCCTGGACAACTTTGACCTGACCTACGCTTGGGTTCAGGACAAGTGTGTTCCTCTGGTCAGGGAGATCACCTTTGAAAACGGAGAGGTTTGCCCACACAGATCATCATCATCAGTAAGATCTTCCAATGGTCATTTTTCGAACAATCCTGTCTGTTTTCCAGGAGCTCACTGAAGAGGGCATCCCTTTCCTGATTCTGTTCCATCTCAAAGACGACAACGAGAGCTTAGAGAAGTTCCAGCAGGAAGTGACTCGTCAGCTCTTTAGCGAGAAAGGTTAGCGGGTTTCATTTTTTTGCGTGTTGTCATTTCCTCTGCTTTTTACTCAACGTGCTGTATCAGATCCGAACTTGGCAGTATGATGAAATCCATTTCATTGTCACTGCACATGCATGAGAACAGAAATTCACTTATCCGTTATAACTTGTTCAAAAGACATGTAAAAAAACAACAACAGTGACCAACAGAGGGAGACAGAACAAAATCTTAAAATGAATGTCCCATTTTTGAATCTAGGGATGAAAATTAGAATTGTTTAGTAGTTTCTCCTTTTTGCAGGTTCTCAGTTTGATTACTAACTGTTTTGCTGTTGCTCAGGGTCCATCAACTTCCTGCACGCCGACTGCGACAAGTTCCGGCATCCTCTCCTACATATCCAGAAGACTCCTGCCGACTGTCCCGTTATTGCCATTGACTCGTTCAGGCACATGTACGTGTTCCCGGACTACAAAGACCTCAGGTAAGTGCTCACCGCTTGCCTTCGATCTTCTCTATTGCAAAAAGAACAATAGACAGAATTATGACTGTGTCGAGCTTTTGGTATTATTTACAAAGGACAATGAAAATGTCGCCAATCTTGTACAGCAACAATTTTGAGTTGTTTTTTTTACACAATTCTACCAACAAACAAGTAAATACTTTCAAACTATTTTTGTTAGTTGAATTGGCATCTACTGGAACGTGTGCACCAGCGTTACTGCAGTAATCACATCATGTCAAAGCGATGAAGCAAATCGAATTACAGCTGACCACAAATTTGACTAGTGCCTCCTCTCTCTGCTTAATGATGTCATGAGCCACCATTGTTCTCATCTGCCTTGATAACCCCCCCCCCCCACACACACACACACACAGAGCATAATCAGCTATTGCGCACCAGCCAAAAAAACGTCAGGCCCTTCTTAAACTTGTCCTTTCTGAATGGGCCAGGACAGCGGCGCTAATGTGACATGATTTGGCGCGGGCAATAAGTGCTAAACTAATCCATTCTAATCAAATGTGCTCTTATTTATTCTCCCCCCCCCTCCCCAATCAGAGCCCGATCACATAGACACAAGCCCCGAGGACTGACCGGGGCCTCGCTTGGCCTAATTGCATCACATCAGCGCTGCGTGTGGCACACAGCTTGAAATTGCATTAGTGCAGCGTATGTTGTATGTATGCACTAAAGTGAGACACACACAAGTAACGCGACAGCCGCTCATGACCTGTCTGTAATAAGATGCTTTATACATTAATATGCCTTCACGTCACCGGCGTCTTATTGTCCAACGGGTCCGACCAGACGTGTGGAATGTGCCGTCGGAATATGCTGCCGATTGATGACGATGTTGTATGTGCGCTGAATATTTCGAGTGATGACGTGTTGCGTGTGCGCTGAATATTTCTAGTGTTCCCGGCAAACTGAAACTGTTCATCTCGGACCTGCACTCCGGAAAACTACATCGAGAGTTCCACCACGGTCCCGATCCCACGGACAGCGCGCCCGGACAGGTCTGGCTACACGCACCGCCTTGAGAAGCGAACCTCTCAGTCACCACAAACACAATCGGATAAGATCCAATGCAAGAGGTCGATGAAGAAAAATGGCCACTGATATCAATGCTCAGTTTTGCTCGTATGGTGTTCCACAAGGTTCAATTTTAGGCTCCCTGGGTTTCATGCAAGCAACTAACGGACAATGCAAAAACCTTTTTTAAATTGCTCGGCCTTTGTGTTTGTGATCAGGAGGAGATTGCCAGCAGCCCCCCGAAGAGCTCCTTCAAAAAACTGGCACCCAGCGGGTCTCGCTACACCATCCTAACACGGGACCGCGATGAGCTGTGACCTCAGCCGCCTTTCCTTCCAGTCACCTTTTGACTCCATGCCACGCCTCGGGTGGGGGGGGTGGTTGTAGGAATGTCCCGGGAGGGGGGCTTTGGGTCAGGACACAGGCCAGCGGGACACAACAGCAACACCCTTACTGAAAAGAGAGATGAAGAAGAACTGGCGAGAACATGTGAGAAAGACAAGCCCATGACACAACTATGTTGGATAAACCTATATTTTCTTAAATCGTAACATTTTATTTTGGATTTTGGGAAAGGGTGAAGACTTAAATGTGGGTCAGAAGTTTTTTTTTTTTTTTTTTTTCTTCTCTCTCGAGCTTGTACATATGTTTGTGTTCCATGGCATTTGTTGTTCTAAATTAAATGCACCATTATTTTTCTTTAGATTATTCCATTCACTCTTCACTCCACTTGTTCTTAAACGTGGCTCGTTTTCCATCAAGGTTTTTCCGACGTCGCCTCACGCGGGCGATTCTCCTCGCGTGTTCTTAAAAGCACAAGACGCCATTTTGAAGTCGTGGCATCTTCTTCGTCTCTCCGCAATATTTCTGAAGGATTAGAAAACACATTTGCTACTTGGTACTACTTTGTTTTTTCAATCAGGGGTGGGGAACCTGCAAGTACATTTACCATTTCTAAAAAACAAAACAGAAAATATACTCCTGACAGGATTTTGGGTGAAATTTGACAGCGAAGCTAAAATTCCCCTCTAACCTTTACAGGTGAACTGAATTTGACCTCTTTGAATGAACCGTTCAGTGATTCAGTACTTTTGCACAACTTGGCAAAATTCACAACGATCAATGAATGGACCAATAATTTCCTACTCCAATTACAATTGGCATTTAAACCGTCAGAGTCATCATGAAACCAAGACAATAACTAACAATTGACCCCACAAGATGTTCTCAGAAGGATGAGGCCACTGAGCTGAGAGTCATTCAGCAAGTTGCAACAGATAGCGGAAGAGTTATAGAAAGTCACAGAAGTAGATGTACTTGGAAAATAATTTTGTCAGCAAGCTACACAAAAAGTAATGGAACATGTCATTGTCGGATGTTCAAAAGGCTCGAGAAGGTCAAATAAAGTTAATCTGTAAAGTGCCATTTTGGGTTCATCTTGGGGTCAGTCTTTGGGTTACCGTGTCAACTTTTTGTGAGTTAAGATGATTTATACTGGAATTTCCCCTAACAAAAAATTCTGATTGCCAAAGATTCGACTATAATTATGAGCGAAATTATTTTTTTTGTGCCGTGCCACTTAAGCCAATTAACTCCACTGTGATGCAAAGTGATGTTCTGCATAAGCCCATCCAACCATGTTTTTGTACCATGTATGTCAGAAAGAGGAGCCCTCTTAAAAAAAAAAGAAAGTTTTTAATGAGTCTTTGGTACAAGTTAGCGATCCTTGAAATGGATCCTAAAGTGGACTTGTTTTGATTTAGGGAACTTGTTGCTTAGTTTTTACTGTCCAATCGAGGCCAAGAGACATTGGGACATATCAGCCCACACACGAAAGAATCGGGAGGGGCTTGCCATTTCCAAACAAGTCATCTCAAGAGGGGAAGAATTAGGAAAAGGGATGATGATTAAAAGTCATTTTACAATATATTGTGTTTTGCGTATTATTGTGTGGCCTTTATTGACATTGAAACATTTAAGATGGCAACATTTAGTTTGGCTGACAAGAAGCTATAAAATAAAACATGGAGCACATTACTTGAATCGCATGTTGGCACTTGGGTGTGTTGTGCATAAGTTAATGAAAACTAAAGTTATATCAAGTCAATGTGACTAGAGATTTGTATCATAATGAAGTTGCAGCAATTTCTCAGAAGGCAACATTAGTAGGGGAGACTTCATTTTTATACTAATTTGATCTAATACATATTACATAATAATGCTGACCCAAAATTTTGTTTTTTGAAATACGTGGTGTTCCAAAAATGGGATATTTCAGATTTCAAAAACATAATTCCTGCTCCAATACTGGGATAATTCTTTCCTAGAATCCTTTCATAATCACTTTAGTCATGCCAAATGCATCAGTAAAATTAGTCTCGCTGATCGGGATATGTACTCAGCGGCCAACTGCTAGAATGCCTGTGTGACTTTTTTTTTTTTGTAGATGTGCCGGTTGATGATATGGCCTGCATTGAAGGGCAAAACTTAGGCATTGTTAAAAAAAAAAATAAAAATGTTGGTCAGTAATTTATATTTGAAAGTATTTCAGGCAAAAAAATAAAAGTTTTTTATAGTGTGCAACTTTTCTGACACACTTTGTATATTACTGCGGGCCGCTAAAAAATGGGCGGCGGCCCGCAATTGGCCCACAAGCCATAGTTGTGACACCTCAGGTTTAAAAGTTTTTTTAGTTTTTTTTTTTTACATGGTCTTTTTATATAAATTTTTTTTTACCTATCACAGGTGGGTGTGACATTTTAGTTTTAACTAAAGTCCTAATCAGTGTAAAATAGATGACAAAATAGGGAGAATTTCTTACAGGAAAGAGGGTTGAGCTCTGCAAACGTGACCATGGTGCCTCCATTTTGTCAGTTTGACGCAGTTCCACTAAAAAGTATCATTACACATGTCATAAATGCAAATGGTTTTTGCATCCGTAGTAGTGTAACCGCTCACAGTCCTGATTATGCAAGCAGCATCAGGCGGCCGGCGGGAAACTCCATGGCTCACTCATCCTTGGCTGACCCGGGGTCGGCCGGCGGCGCCGTCAGCTGCTTCATCTGCAGCGCCAGCAAGCTTTTACGGTGCTTCTTCACCAGGCTGCCTCCCGCGAAGCCAAGAGCACTGCCCCCCACCACGGCCGCGCTCGCCGCTTTGAGTCCAATCAGCAGGCCCAGCGGGCCGGCGACAGCGGCGCCCAGGAGCGCCCCGGCCAAAGGCAGTATCGCCAACTTGTAGCCTACTGCCTGCAAGCATAGCACACACACACCCAGACATCAGCGTTAAAATCAATCACACGCGGATTAATAAAGTTTTTTTTTAATTTGGTGCAGTTTGCGTTGGACGGTACTAGTCATGGCTATAATAATAATCCTTATCAATTAATTTAGCTTTTATGTAACTTCTCTAATTTTGGATTGATTTTCCTTATTTTTTTTAATTTATTCCTTATTTTTTAACAAATCTTATATATATGAATGTGTCAGTAAAATGGTAAAAATAAGCATTGATCTCAAATCGTCCAAAATATGAAATAGGACTGTGTAAATTGTAATCCTTGGCTATAGCTGTTCCATTAGACAGAACCAATTTACATCGTTATCTTCGGAGCTGTGCATGCATTGCAGTTTGATTTTTCTCCTTTAAAAAGCATGTCGCTGACAAAGTTTTCGTATGCATTGCATAAATATTCTCAAAGATTACAAATCACGCCCATCCCAAATTTGGATGCGTGCTTGTATGCTCACGCGTGAGCCAAAAGAAAGTAAAAATACACACACAAACCAGCTTGTGTGTGTATGAATGTAAAAGCGACTCTTCCACTACAGCTTCAAACTGATTCCATTATCTTCCTTGGCTGCTTTTGCACCCGCTATCATCAGAGTGGAAGGTGCTTTTTTGCTGATGGCAATTAATGAGCCCGTGTGCGCACACACAACACACACTCCCACACACACACACACTGTTGATTAACCCCTCACTATTAAATTAATCTAGTTCAAACGTTAACCTCCCTCGACTACACCCCTGTGGCAGCCAATTCTAATTCCACCTGAGCTGAGTGTGATATATATATATACATACATATATACATATATACACTCACACACAAGTATGTGTGCGTGCGCGCGAGCAACGTCCTTTGACCCGATGACAGATAACGAGCCGTTTCAACACGTTAAAACATCTGACGTCGCTCTCATCTTGCGTTATCTCCACAAACCCCTTTCGCCTAATGTGCCAGCTCGACCTTGTGTTGTTCAATCACGACTCGGTTACCTTTACGGCTCCCCATGCAAATAGGCGTTAGTCTCTCGCATAGAGATGCCAGAAAATTGCGGTAACGGAAGATTAATTGATTGCATTTTCATCTCGGTCGAGAATTTAATTGCTCTGCCGGTGTATTTGTACGCTCGCAATTTGGCTACATGGCCGAGAAGTCTTTTTTTTTGTATCATAGCGTCCACAGTCAGGGTTTCATTTTAATTGGGACGCCTGAAGAGACCATAGTGGTTAGGGCAAACTTTGCCTCAGAGTTAAATATAATCCCGACACCCAAAAAAAAAACTAACACCCAAATGAATCTTAACAAATGAATTGAACGGCGGCGGTGTGGGTGTGTGTCGTTAAGCGTTGAGTGGCTCCGCCACGTGATTCACGATGACGGGGCCAAGCGTTGGGCATTTTCGAGTGTGTCATAAGTGCGAAGGCCACCGAGGTACACTCAGCTCTCCGAGTGTGCTCGCTCAAATGGCAATGAAAAACATGAAGCGCTTTTCCCCAGCTCTTCTCCATGCTCTGCACACACTGACAACCTCTCCCATCCCTCTCCTCTCTCAATTTCCTTAATTGTGGCTTTCCTCCGTTTTCAAGCGGATCAATAGGGACAAACGCTGTTGGAATAGCTGCGAGGCAAAGTGCCATCGATCTCAACACGCACACACACACACGCCGTGTGTGCGTTTGCGCATTAACACACGCCATACACACCTTCCCCAAGCTCTTGGACCCCTCCTCCACGTTGGCACCGGCCGTGTTGACGTTGTCCTCAATGCTGTCAATCTTCTCCTGCTGGGACTGAAACACAGGGGTTGGACACACACACGTATAAATATGTACACACACACACACACATGTTCTGGTGGCAAAAGATATGCACACACATTATTAATTGTTATTTTGGTGCTTTTAATTGTTATCGTGCAGGTTGGAGGTATACTTAAAGATGACATTTGTGAGGGATGTGTGTGTGTGTGTGTCTCATGAAATATTCAGAGTGGCAGCTGTCTCTCTCCCTATGAGGGCCACATGGACACAGTGACCAAACAACAAGGAGGGCACTTTCCATCTCCTCCGCCTCCCCACATCGCCACTTTCCATTCATAGCACTTCACTTGCACAATACCGCGTAAAAAGCTTTCTTTTTTTTCTTTCTATTCGAGCACAAAAGATCCTGATTGAATATTTTAATTTTTTTTGGTTTCACTGCACTGGTGCTCGACTTGGGAAGCGGTAAATACAGACAATATCAGAAGTGCAAATACAAAATAAATAAATAAAATAAAAATAAGAAATTTTTTAGCCTGAAATTTTGTTGGAATGATTTTTTTTTCAAAGTGAGGTAAACATACTTTACCAATTTAAAAAAAATCGATTTGAAGGTCGGATGAACTTCTGTATGAAGTCAATTACTTGGAATACTGCTGTGATGAGTTGTAGCATGCACATGATGCAGGCTGGAACCAAATTGGACATCCCAAAAACAATAATAATTGAATGATGAGAAGAACTGAAAGCCAATAAGCTGCTATAGTCATTTTTGTTTTAATGTAATTGAAATGTCTGGGGCTTTGATCAAACCAAGTTATTTCCTTGTCAGACTGTGAGGAACCAACATTGTCCGTTTTAGGAAATGATAAAGATTCAAAGTAATAGCGGAAAACACCGCAAACAGTACACACATGATACACGCACAGTGGTTGTGCATGAGAATATGACCCCCTCCCCCTGGTGGCGCCACCCTAACCCCTAACCCCCCGAGATGCCGGAACAACATGTCTATGCTCTTTCCGCTCCTCCTCTCGCTTGTTTTGAACCATCACAACATCTTTCCTCTCTCTCTCCGCCACTGTTAATCTCTCCTGCCTCCATCCCGGAGGATGGGGCGATAATCTGAACCGTCTGTTCTCCACCTGCTCCGAAGCATCCCCATGTGTGCCACCTCCCCGCCCGCGGACACGGCTGCTGTTCAAGCTTTTCCCGCCCCTCTCCTGAGAGGCCCCCGAGGGTCCCCCTGCAGGAGTCCTTAAACTGATCTGCGCTCTCAAAGGAGCGCCATCAGCAACGCAAACAGAGCGGGATGGAAAAAAAAAAAAAAAAAAAAGCTCTCCATGTGAAAGCCAATTGTTGTTCATACTTACATGGACGAGCACGGAAAAGCTTGTCACCAAACCACTCAGCTGCTTCAGATCCTGAAAGGGGAGGAGGGAAAAAAAAAATTTGAGGCATTGCAGCGCACGTATAAAAATATCTTATATCACGTTGGGCACCAAAACGAGATGGGACCACTCAGTACCTCCTCAAGGTTGTCCCAAGACTCAGCAGCACTCTCCTCGGAAGGGATCTCCGGTAGCTGGGTTTGAATTTGCCAGCCAGAAACGGACTCCTCGTCCGTGTCGGGCCCTCGACCGGATGCTCGAGCAGAATCAGGCGGCGGCGAAGGCGGCGTGGACAGAAGGGCGGGGTCATCGTGCATGCGCAGAAAGTCTCGCGTGGCGGCCGACGCCCTGTCCTTAATCGGCTTGACCATCTTCTCCACAGCGGTGGCGTCTTCTGGCCGGACGTGGCCGCATAGCTTCTCCATCTCTCTGATGTTTGCTCGTAGTTGCTGCAAAGATGACAAGATGATTAGCTTTGGCACGTTTGGGAGTGTGAATGCTTGGTTGTGAAAATCTTTTTTTTTTTTCGGGCCTCCTTTGGATCGACTAGGCAGACTTTTGGCTTTCGATGACGCCTGTGCTTGACAGCTGTCTGTCCGTCCTATACACTTAACACAGTGCAGCAACCCATGAGTCAGGATTAACACCATCAAGACACAGGAAAGCACTCTGTGCGCATCCCCGGGGCTTGGGAGTGTAGTGGTGAGAGGATTGGTGGGTGCCGACTGGCTTCTTGGCAACAGCACCCCTCTGGGAATTTCAAAGCCATCATGTGCCGAAACACACTCACAAAACATCCATTCAAGTTTGGACATTGTATTTTATTTCTGTTTGTGACGAATGTTGAGCTAGGAACCAGATGCAATTAAACGTGGGGGGAGAGATGCTAAATTTAGAGAGTTTTACAAAATTTGGGGAAAATAAGCCTGGAGGGCTGTGTGGTTTATGGGCGACCTGTGCAGGATGTACCCAGGCTGGTACACAGTGTCAGCTGTGCTGGAACTTAATGGCACGCATTCATGATCCTGAACAGAATAGGCAATCTAAAAAGAAATAAAAAAAACAAAAATTTGGGACCCTGAAAGGCTTTAGAAAACACATGGCAATCAATAAATAACAAAAAAAATGTGCATGACATCGACATGTCACGTAAGACTTCCGCCTCAAAAGGTTAAATCGGGGCATTTTGTCTTTTTTTTTTAAGGAGGGCGGGTGTATTTGAGAAAGAAAAATAGCCTGAACAAGAAGCGCTAAGAAAATAATTTGACAAATAGCAAATATATTGACTCGTGATAAAATCAGCTGCTAAATAACACAAATAATGAGAGGGATAAGCGACCACTGATCAAATCAGAAGAATTCTTATTCACACAACCTTTTTATGAAAGGGGAATTCCAGCTCAAATTTAAGTCCATTGAAATGCACTGGTGGGAAAAATAATAACAGAAAATAGAGCAAATTCAAACCACAGATGTCTTTATGATTGATCACAAATGACATTGTGTACCTGAACTGTTCGGCTGGCATTGATATGCTCCTGATGAAGGCGGTCCCATTGTTGGCTTTGCTGGTACTGCATAAAAGATGGAAAACCAATCAGACATTTGTTGTGATGTGGATGCCAGGCTGCGTTATCTGAAGTATCACCTTTACTATGTTGTTGTGGTGTTTTTGAAGCCGCTCGAGGTCAGTGGGGAGAGCCACTTTAATGAACTTGTGAATGGGAGCCTCCAGGCGCCTCAGTGTCAGCTTGCTTCCTCCCTCCGCCATGGGACCAGACGACGTGACTTCACACTTGTCGGGTTAGAACATATTAGAGAGGCATAAGAGTGACTGCAAAGACATCAGATAGACATCAGAAACGTACTAATACAAATTTGATAGATATTTGTAAAATTTATATCTTTGTAAAATTTATATTTATATATTATACAAATTTTATATATGTAAAATGTATGTGTATATATTATACAAATTTTATATATGTAAAATGCATATATATACATATATTGTAAAAGTTTTATATATGTAAAATTTCTACAATATATAATCGATGAAAAAAACGATAATGCTTGAGTTGACAGAGACACACTATTCAATCGACTCGTAAAGTTAGTTGCTCCGTATTGTTTTGATGCTAACTGTGACACAACAACATCGCATAAAAACGGAGCGAAATTCAACCCACATATGGCAAAGCTTACCCAAAAGAATTGCTCTCAAGTGCAATAATTATGTTTCCCCTTCCATTGTGTGGCGAAATATACAACAATTGCTGGCTGGTAGGTTTCTGACAGCTGTTATTTGTAAACAAGTCTCACCCAAGTGCGTCGACGAAATGTTTCCGACCTCAAACAACAAAGAACATTATTTAAGATTCCGCATGATGGTCGAGTGATCTTATATTATTGACGACGTAAAGTTTACATGAGTATTTGGCGGGAACGTGACAGCACAAATGATAAATTGCTCTGACCGTCACCGTGGGTGACCCAAGGTAAAGGCTCCTATTTTTCTTAAAAATAAAATAGTTTTCAGCCGTAATGAAGCGTGTTTCTCAAACCAATGCAACCTATATACTCATATTATCGGAAAACATTGAATTATTGTGTTTTCATCACTTAGCATACCAGCTAGCACAACTAGCATAGACTCGAAGAAAAACTTTTGACTTATTTGGAACACATTCACTATATTGCCAAAATTAGCATAATACTAAAACGGTATTAACTTATTCTCTTTCTTTATTGGTAAAGGAATTATTCAACTGTATTTTTAAAACATACATCTCAAGTACCTGAGTTTATGTAACTACATTGCGCCAAACACAACAAAATATATGATAATGACCAAAAAAAAAAAAAAAACATTATGGTCTGTATGGTAAAATACCAAGAGATATGTGGGATTTCCCCTTCTTTGTGATGTATGTGGGTTAACTGAGTGTTTCCACTTCATTTTCTACAGCACCTTTTACCTTTGACATTTAGGCCAACCCCCCACACATTCTTTCCTCCTTGCAGGGCAACATTGATGCACATAGTCCCATACCACAAGGGAGTTCCCCTATGTGCTGTTAAAAAAGAAAAAAAAAAAGAAATAAAAATCTACTCAGGTTGTTTGTGCACATGTACACAACTGCTTGTGTAAGTCTTTGTCCACTTCCAGGGGACTGCCAGACTTAGAAGTAGAACAAAATCCTGATTGTCAAATTGCAAACCATCAAAAATCTAGACTCTATTTTATATCAACACTGAGAGTGTGTGTATGTGTGTGCGATGCTGTGTGCGTGAGTCAGCCACAGGACTCAGGTGTCGTCCATTTCGGTTTAATCCAGGAAGTTTATCAGCAGGGGAGGAAGTCAGCGGGTGACGCGGATCACTTAATACCTCCTGCTTCTTAAAGCGGGCGCGTAATCATCACATCCTGGCGGCTTAGTGAAAACAGTCATCATCTATCGCGGACAACTTTAGTGGGAGAAATACAAAATAATATTTCCACCATTAACTGGCATAACGCCCCTAAAAGGGGTCTACAGCTGCACTCTTCATTTATATTGGTCAATATTTTTCTTTAAAGGGGAAGTGAAGTGAAAAATTTCCTTTACAATAATTTGCTATATAATAATAATAGTAATCAAAACACCTCATTTTGATTGATATTGCTTTAGTGGAAAAGGAATTAAGATGCAAAATCAACCTGTTTTTATCATTTCAGGGGCGGCCATTTTGCCACTTGCTGTCGACTGAAAATGACATCACACTTGCTCAGGGCTTGGATAACGACTGAGAGAGAGAGCGGGAGAGAGAGAGAGGTAATACCAAGGTAGGACACCACGAGAATTGAGAAGAATTTTTAAACTGAATTCTAAATTCCGTAGAAAGCTGGTATAGTGAAACCAGTTTTGTGAAGATATGATCACCTCTTCTACTTCCATTAAATTGAACTGCACATTTTTGAATTATTGGAGAATGGATGTGTTCTGTTTTTCATGCATTTTTTTTTACTGTAATGACAATGAAGATAATTGATTAATTCATTGCATGAGCCCGTAATGTCATTATCTTAATGGCATTGTAATGTTCCTATTAGAGATTCATATTATTCAGTTTGTTACTAGAATAATTTGGTCCCGTGATTTTGCAACCGCCAAAAGAGCCTTTTAATAGTGGTAATTCATTTTATCTTATTTAAAAAAATTAAACTCATTTTAGTTGTGCCGTATTGGTCGTTTTGTTCTATTTTGGTGCAAAAAAACATATTTTGCCTGGATGACGAGTTCAGGGATTGCATCCTGAACTGGTCACCAAGTCATAATCAGGCCTGAATCCGAAGTTGGGATTTCCAACATGGTACTTACATTTTCTTCGACATTCCAAAAATAATGCAGTGTGTAAAGGGCCTCTCACCCAAAGCCAGCCAGGATAGTCTCTTGCCAGCCCTGTGACAAGTGCTATAGAAAACGCATTTGGCAGCCAAATCAATATAACATGGAAAATCCCAATTTAACACTTAATTTTGTGTGATACTTTATCAAATCATTTGTGTGTGACACTCACCCAAAAAGAATTACCCCAAAACCTATTTGTTGTAATTTAGGCAAATTTCATTACATGCTGGATCCAAAAGAAATTTGGATTCAACTGCTTTCTGCTGTTAAGTTCCTTGATTTGATTGATTCACTCTTTGGCCATTTTCCAATTCTGATTGGATTAGGATAAATTATGAAGCCGCGGCTAGAAATTAGAATGTGTGTGCACATACACACACGGGGAGCTCTAATTAAGACTCTGGGGGTATTTGCTATCTGTCAGCTGGAATCGATTGTCAAGGAGACTGACACATCAATGTGTGTATGGGTGTGTGTGTGCGTAAATACCTGCTACTTATTTGTTTTATTATTAGGGAGGGGGCAAATATAATATACATATCGTGTTAGATGATTCCACAACGGCAGGGATCCTCATTTTGAATCGAATAGACGCAACGATCATTTTTCGGCACTTGTGGTGTGTTCATAATGATTTTTGTCGTTTTCTTAAGAGTTCTCACCAACTACCATAGCAAATCTACTTGTAGTACTTTTGTTATGTACAATTTAATTTCCCACAATGACAAAAACGTTCTTTCTGATACAGACGATGATTGTCAAATTTATATAGTGCCATCTACTGCTGAGGAGGACTTACACAACGTCAGGTGTTTTTTGGGAGGTTAAGTATCAGAGGCCGGAAATGAGAAATGCTTTAAAAAAAAAAAAAAAGGGTCAAAGTCAGAACCGAGAACTGTGAGGCCAAATAAGCCCAACTGCATCTTGCTGCATGTGTAATTAGCCACGATGCCTTTCTGTCCATCAAACGTGCGGATTGTCCGCAATTTCCCAATCGCAGTTGCAATCAATCAACTGACTGTGCGGAGGGGGAGGGGGGGAGTGATGGCACTGACAGTATAGACGACATGTACTGGGAAATGTCACCGCGGCGATCAATGCTGTTTAACGAGGCTAGAGGCTGATCCGGACCTCATGCGAACGCCTCCCATTCTCCCGCCCACATTGCCCCGTTCCACTCCGCTTAATCCTCTTCTAGTCTCTTCCAGCGAGAGCCCACCACGGGAGGACCATGAGTCTGGGTTGAGGGTAAACGTTCACCCCAACGAGATTACGCGGCATAGCAAAATCAAAGAACACAGGAGGCAGGATAATCAGAACTAGTTTATGATTTCAAAGTGCTGAACAGAAAATCCAGTGAACCAAAGAGAAAGAAAAAAAAAAAACTCAAACCAAAGAATATTTGGAAAAAAAAACAGCAACTTTTTTTTCTCTTCTTTGAAAACAATGCACGTCGTACCACAATATTTGAAAAAAGCTAAAAACACTTCAAAATATTAGTTTTTTGTATATTTATATATTTATATATCTATAGAATTTGCTTTTTTTTTCTTTTCTGGTAAGATCGCTGCTGCCGTGAGTGTGTGAGTGGGCTGGGGTGCGGTGAGACACACAAACACACGAGGCGAGCTGCTTTTTTGACAGCTTCAAAACAAACCATGCTTAAGATGCTGGCTTCTCTGACACACGCACGCACGCACGCACACACACATTAAGATGCCGACACTCGCACCGCCACTAGCAAAATAATAAAAAAAAAAGACTGCGGAATGTTTCTTCCTTCTATCTTTCGAGCACCCTCCTTTTCTCTCCTCTTTTCTCCAGGTCGGGTGTGTGTCGGTGCTTCTTGCCCTTTTTTCCGGGCCGTAAGTGCTTCAGAAGCTCATTTTTTGTCTCCCATTAGTTCCATTTGAGTCAAATAAACACACAAATGAAATAAAAATGAGCATTTCAAGTCTGAGTGAGCAGTCATCAATCATTAGTGCACAGTTTGTCCTCTCAAGCCGGATTTTTCTCTCTCGTACTTTCGTTGCTCTATTGACAATATAGGACACGTCTTTCCATTCAAATCACTTAGAGTTTGAAATTAAAAATCGCTTTCTTATGTGATGAGAAAGCGGTCAGAAATTGCACTTGGAATCAATCAAGACTGTTTTTCGAAATATTCTGTTGTGTGTGTGTGTTTTTTTTGTACATGTGTGATGTCACTGAGTGACATTTTTATTTTGGACCGAGTGTTTTGGACTTGTGTTCAATTATGTTTCCTTTCACTAGACTGTACATAGAAACTAACATCTTTCCTTTTCTTTTTTCTTTCCAGAGAGCAAAAAAATCCTCCATCTTCCATCTCAGCCTCCATGTGAAAATCAGAAGTGGCAAAGCATTTTTTATTTTTTTTTTACATTGGTAAAAAGTGTCTATTTAATTGATGGTCCATTGGAGGGAGTTCTCGTGGTTATCCCGTTGGCATCACAGCAAAGTGACTCTGTTATTGTCCTCAAATTGGACATGTTTTTTTTTTCTTGACTGCATCCTTCGCCATCAGTAAGGCAGAGTGTCCAGGAACCTGTCAATCAAGGGCGGAGGCGGCACCAGGTCCTCCAGCTTCAGGTAGAAGATCCGCTGAAGGCCCTGAGTCCTCTGGGAGCGCAGCTCTGCCCTTAAACCCAGAATACGACTCAGGGCGGGCGCCGCCTTGGACGATGAGGAAGAGGGGCCGCAGCCCAGGTGGTCTCTGAGACAACAAATGACTTTGTTTTGCAGATCCTCCACTCGCTTGGAGTCCTTCAGGCCCGGAACTTGTTCTGGGAAGGACAGAAGAAGAATGTATTAAGCAGCTTGTCCATCTTACACGCTACGGACTCGAATGGAACACAATGAGACTAAGGAGAAACGTTCCACGAAATACGACAGCTACATTGAGCAAAATGGTGAGTTGGATTTTTAATCATTTGTTTGTATTTGTGTCTAAAATATCAATCATTTCAATGCTGAATCTATTTTAACTCAACTTTTATGAAATATTAATCAAAATACCACGTATAGACTGGTGGGGCCGCAAAGAATATCTATTATTATATGTTTTTCTTTTGTCAGTATAAACTACTCACAATTCTGAGCTAATTGTGTTTGATTTCTCTGAAAACTGTCCAATTTTCCAAAATTCTTGGAATGAACATCACATGAAAGGTTTCTGGAAATTATTATTTTGCCTGCATTTAACCTCATTAAAACAACAAAAAGAATTTTTTTTTTTTATGTTTATCGTAAGTCAATTCCCATTAATTCCCATAAAAACCCAACTGCCCATCTTATCCCACTGGATATTTCTGTCCAAATGGAAAGTTTCTGTAAATGCGCTGGACGTGTTCCATCCCTTTGCAAGCCCAATCAGCTCATTCAGCTGAAAGAGCAATTGCTACATCTTCTTTTATATTGAATTGCACCTCATTAGCCTGTATGGCTCAACTTCTTAACTGGCTTTAACCTGTCTCACTCACTTCAGATCAATACACGACCTTACCTAATAAGCCCCCCCGAACGTCGTTTGCACACACGCACTCAAAGGATAGACACACACACATATATATATATATAAATAAACACTTGGTGGCACACAAATGCTCCCTCCAATTCAAGACATTGACAAAGACAAAAGTGCTCAACAATTAGCTGATTATTCGGCCCTGTGAGCAGCCAAATTAGATTAGAAACACACACACACACACACACACACACACACACATACGAGTGCCCATAGCAACTCCAGTGGCACCCAAACCGAGCTTAATGTGACACTAACTCATTCTGCAGAGCACAGGGTGTCCACCGTTCCGAATACACGCACACACTGACGCACACACACACGCACAGGCGCTGCAGGGAGGCCGTGGCTCAGACCACTTTTGGGATATCCATTATAGGAAGCGTATTTATTGTTTGTTTATGTGGCTCTTTTGTTTGCCGAGTCACTCCGGCCCACCTTTCAATGCGTCTCTTTCAGACCTACGCACTCACTCCCCTTGTCTCCAGCTCCTGCAGCGGAGGTGTGTGCGTGTGTGCGGCGCGGTGCGGTGGGGCGGGTGGTAATCGATGGCTGCCTTTCTAAACAGGCCACTCCGAATGGGTCGATGGCCCGGTTGCTTTGGCCGTGTGCTTGTGGGCTTTGCCGGGGGTGGCGCTGAGACGCCGGCGCAGAGCGGCGCTCCGTGGTGGGCTGGTCGATGGCGCGCCGAGTTAAGTGCTCCCCCAGAGAGAGGAGCTTGGGTTGGGGGCTTTAGACGGAGGAAGTGAAGGTGGTGGCAGAGGGCCGGGGCGGGGGGGGGGGGGCTGGAGGTAAATAAAGTCTGCCTCGAGGGGAGGATTCCACATGTCATACATTAATTGAAAGAATCGGACATATTTGTGATATTAGCATGGATACGTTGAAATAAATTCTTTCATCATCTTCGCCTGTCAAAGTGAGAAGAGGCGGCCAGAACTTTAACACGTTTCTGAGTGATCTGAGGCCTGACTCGGAGGCAGTCACAAGGAGTCATGCCCATATCGCCTGTGACATAACTCCTTTCAGCTCTCCATTTCTATCCAGCTCGGTTATCTTTCAGACAAAACGTGGCTTTTAAGCTCACGTCACCCAAATTTTTAAGCCTTCGACATTGTGGAAAGTGTTTCAAGCCCGACACACTTCCTGCTTGTCTCTTGCATTTTCTCTGCTGCGTGTTTGACACATGCACATTGATTAGAGCGGCAGGTGTCAGACAGGTGCAGCAGGTGCTTATGGGTATCAGGTTCTTGTTACTGCGAGAACGTGCGTGTGTGTGCGTACGTGTGTGTTTCCGAGGGGATTCGTCCACCTGATCGCTGTCACGTTCAATTCGTCACACATAAACAACAAACCAAAGTGGCTAAAAATTATGACCAGGATCGCCTTAACAATCAAATTTGTGTGTAGTCCTCAAAATGTACCACATGATCATCTTATGTTGTTTTTTTTGTTTTTTTTTTACCTGTGAGCAGCACAAGCGCAGCCAAGCAGGCAAAGGCGGAGGCGTCCAGGTTTAGACTCTGGAGATGGGTGGAGAAGTCTCGAATGGAGTCCAGCCATTCTCCAAAACCGCGAAGGCACTGGAACCTGTGCAGCACCAAACCGTTGCAGAACATCAGCTTGTCCTCTGACAGCATCGACCTGGGGAAAAAAAGTAGGAAAAATGCTTCTTGTTTATAGCTTTCGCGACATCTGTATATAATAGTTGGACCACCGGAGCAAAAAACAATACAAAGTTGGCATTCACACACAATTGGGATAAACATCAAACATGGCGACGCAGATTTTCAAATTACAGTATGCCGTTTTTTAAAACATGCCCACTTTTCTGGGAACGTGGGAATGAACGGCCGGGTTAAGGAGCCCAAACGGGTACGACTTTAAAGCGCTTTGACCGCTGCGTGCGATGGAAATATGTCTTAATGAGGAAATGAAAAGGCTTCCTTCAGTTACTCATGACACAGAACCGGAGAGTGAGAGCATGTGCCATAAGCGAGGGCTATAAAGCGCTCTTTATGAGTGCCTGACTAAACAGCATGCTTCCTTCTTATTAGGAACCTTCGTAAATAAATCCCCCCCAAACAAAGGGAAGACAGATGCAAGACGTAGGTGAAAGGAGATGAAATAAACGGTGTGCTTGGGAAAACAGCTTCAACTAGAAGAAACTATCTCAGCGAGTTTTACCCTTCCGTCATGCTGTGCTACATTTTTGTATTTATACTGAGTGAAAGTCCGTAATAAGATAATCGTATTGTACATTTGGCAAATGATGACGCCTCCAGACTTTGAACCGTCCTGGACGAGAAAACTTGTAAGATCCATTTGTTCTATCACCTCAGGCTTGGAGTCTCAGGGTTTTTTTCCCATTGCTCTGAATATTTTGGAGATTTTGTTGATTTGCATTGCAGAAAGCCAAATTTTGAAAATGTCATTTCACGGCCAATGTGGCGTCAAGTTTACGTGGTCTTGAATTTGTTAGTCAAACCAATTTTCCCTGCGATCGGAATGATCAAATTACAGACAAAAGATTCCAAAGAAGAATCTGGAATGTGTGATGTCAAACATCAGCTCAAACAGATAAAATGCCTCATTAGGAAAAATGAGTGTGACAATCCCCAAATTTGGAGCATATCAAGTCAACGCTCGGATGTGACGCATGTGTCTGAGGACGCTCATGTGCCAAAACGCGGACAGTGTCCACATCCACGTTATATACGGTTGGATTTCTGCCACGCATTCCGCTCACCCCTGACGACGGCGTCGCCACGGCAACCCACCCATAATCACAGAAACTGTTTGGTGACGGGGGGGTGCTAGTACGCCGACGGAGAAGTAAATTTCCTCGCGCGCACAAACCCTGACACGCACTCTGACGAACGTGCGGACATACGCTCGCACGAGGGGGGCGCCCGGGTTCAACGCGGGGTCGCTTAACGGGGTAAAGCTCTCACAGTGTTCCCGTGCGTGTACATGTGAACGAGGTCGCCTGCGTTTAGGGGTGACTCACAGTCCCAGCCTGAGTCTTGCCCTCCTGCTGGAACTGTGATGCCACCACCCGTCTTCTACCCACCCTGCACCTGGACCGAGCAGGGTGCAGGAGAACAAAGTTGTACATCATCAATGTGTGTGTGTGTGTGAATAAGTGTGTGTGTGTGTGTGTGTGTGAATAAGTGTTGGTTTTTTGGCCGCGAGACGACAGCCCAGGACAAAAGGATGAGCTTGTACGCCGAGCCCCCTCCTCGTCATAAATTTAACCAGCCGCATGCCTTGCCAGGGCAGAGCGGTAGTCCCGGGTGATGTCGAGGCTCAAGATGACCCCGGCGGGAGTCCGAACGGCACCAAGCAGCCGTACAAAAACTTGACTCCTTTTTTTTTTTTTTTTATGTAAGTCAGCTGAACTAAGCATGAATTTCCTGCCCTAACTTGTCAGCTGACCTGCTTTTTAGAGGTTCTGATCCTGTCAGATTGAGAAACAACACACACACAGACGCACACAAAGCCCGTTTGTGCGTCACATATCAGACGAGCGGAACTCTGTGGGCGTAGCTGCTGTCATAGACACGGACTCCATTCATAATTTTCTTCATATGGCTGACTATTCAGCTTCAGATAGAACAACACAGTTGCAGTACAGTGCTGGAGTACAATAGGCTACTGGATGATTGCACTGCTCAACAATTTTTGCAATAGATGAATTTCTTTGCGATGATTCTTAATCTTCCCTTGTTTTTCTCTCGAGCGTATCAGATTTGTCATCATGATAATATCGCCATGATAATGACTTTAGACTGGAGTGGTCGCTTTAGAGCGCCTCGTTGTTGCCGCTTGGAAAATTCTACGATGACCCAATCTAGTTTTCACCCAGGCGGCCTTGGTTTGACTCCCAGTATGTCGGGGACAGATTTAACGTTCTAGCTTTCATCTCACCTGTGAGCTAGTCGCAAGACAAACAGCTCCAGGAAGGCGGAATCTATGAGCAGGTTCTGATCATCCCGCTGGAGCTCGGAAAAGCCCGGCAGCCGGTCGACCCAGCACCGCGTGGTCTCCATCGAAATGGTGAGGAGCCTGTAGAACAGGTGGATGTGCTCTTCAGAGGAGGAGGAGGGAGGGTCGGCAGCGCTGAACTGCGGGACGGTGAGAAACGAGACGTTAGCGTCTTTATGAAGCTTCTCACTGGATACGGGTTTGGACCCCTGTTGTGCTACCTGGCTGTAGTCAAGGTCATGGGGTGTGCAGTGCGAGTAAGCCCTGAGCAGAGCGGAGATCAAGCTGAGGGGTGGCGAGGGAGGGGCCACCTCTGTCTGCAGGGGGCTCTTTGGTTTGGAAGGCAAACGGCCACGACGCCCCTTCAGGCTATCGGTGCGTACCACTGCGGAGGGAGCATAAAGAATCGGCATGAGCGTGAATGATGATACATAAAGAACACCTGTCCTCGTGCTGACAAGTCTCTTATCGGTATTTTTCCAGCGGTGCTAAAGAATCTGAAAGGATGACGGGAAGCTTTACAAGCATTCCCACACTGGAGGCTAAGCAGCCAGGAGGGGGCAGTGTGAGTTGTGGCTATACTTGTTGATGGCAAAGACAGGTGCTTTGTAATCAAGAAAAAGTGTTGCCCAATTATTTTACCAAGTTACCATTGCGTGATGACGTCATTGTGTCGTTAGGATTCCAAATGACGATTCCAGAAATGGAATTAGTCACCAGGAAATGGAATTGTATTAGTTTTTAGAAATAATTTCAAATATGTCAAAGTGGTCAGATTTGTTTTAGGTAGCATAGAGCAGTGTAGACAACAGTAGACGGTTTCTTTTGGACTTTAAACCAAAACTTGTAGAAATAATCTGGACCCTATATCAAGTATTTTCTTCAATACTAAAAGTCTCACCCTCAAGTGCTTTTCAGTCGTTGTAAAAAAAAAAATGCAGCCCAACTTCCAGACAATCGGCACATACTGTTCTTCCAAGTATTTCCAACAAAATGTCCTCCGTAACAGTCAAACAATAGGACTCAAAAACAATTTGTCCTGTAAGTAACAAAATATGAAACTCTCTCAATGTAAACTTGTGTTCCTTTGACTCAAGCCAGTTGAAAATTGCAATTGAATGAAGCTAATGTCAAACAGAAAGCAACCGAAAAAGAAAATCTATTTAAAACACTTTTTAAGTGAACAACTAACACTCATTTATAACAACTTCCTACAGGCCGGGTGTGATTAATTTCTGGTCCAACTAATTTGCTGCCATCCAAAAGTTCGTTCGATGTTGATAACAGCACACCGTTATCAGAGGGAAGCAGTAGCTCTAAAAAAAGTCAATTTATTTCTGTTTATGTCTAATATTTGGCATAAATAATTATATAAATCTCTAGCCCTGTTTCCGATATGCAACTATGTTGATGTGCTCCAAGATACTCAGTTAAGAGTCTTCCTACCTTCCTTGACCATGCCCACACTCAGACACTTCTGGAAGCGGCAGTACTGGCAGCGGTTTCGTCTCCTCTTGTCCACAGGACAGTTCTTACTAGCCAGACACACATACTTGGCGTTCTTCTGCACGGTACGCTAGAGAAGGAAAAAAAACCCAAAACAAATCAGCCTCCAAACACAATCAACCACCAAATATTTGATATGTTAAATTCAATTCAAGCTCTCTCCTCCTTCGCCGGCAAAGAATGAAAGCAAAAGCTCGCAGGTCAGTTTTTAATTACGTGCTGAAAGGGGAAGCTGACATCAGTATAATTAGATAAAATTAATTTCCCAACAAGCGTCGCCTGCAGGGGGGACAATTTTATTAGCGCAGGGCCTGACAATGGCGGCGCGCGCGTGGCGTGCTGGAGAGGCTCCCGCGAGACAGGCGGCGGGAAGGAAGGAGCTGCGTGATCAGATTGTTTGTGAAGCTCGCGGGTCAGCTCGTAGCACCTCGGGGGCCTCGTCGGTCGCGCCTCTCTCGATGGGCCCCGAGGGAGCTGTTTTCTCCTCGGCTGCTTCGCGCGATTATTACTGACCTTATTAAAAAGAAATCAGAAACGGGACGCGTGGGGACCGTCTGCGCTACCCGCGTGGACAACAATAACAAAAATGGTAGTGATAGTCTGCACTCCCCCGCGCATGCAGAAATTACACTTAAGCCGCCCTATGTAAAGGAATTCAGAAACAATCACACTACATGGCCAGTTAAGTGGTTTTTATGTTCAATGAGGAAAATGCTCGCACGGAAGCCGTGACTCTTTTTTAAAAATGAAAATAAATACATCCAATTAGAAACCCTCTTGAGTCAACCGCGTCCGCACCTCCAGGGTAATTGATAGCGCACCAATTATTTGCATGCTAATGACATATGTGAACGTCTCACATCTCTCTCCGTGGTCGCTAACGCTCGCATGCGTTTACAATGACCACATCGTAATGAGGGTGGCATCGCGAGTGGGGACAATGGAAGGTGCTCCTGAAGGCCACATCGGTTCAGTCCATGTGAAAGTGGGTGCGGTGAGTGTGTGCGTGTAAGCATTCGTGTGTGTGCATGTCTGTCTGTGTTTGTTGTGGTGACTTTGCTAACTAAAGCAGGGTGGAGTGTGGATGGCGTCTCAGCAGAGGTGTCCTTGGTGACCTCCATTAGAATTTACATGCAGGTATGCATGCACGCACACAAACACACCCAATGATGAAGTCACCTCAATCTATATGAAGCCAATTTCAGTATGTATGGAATGGATTTCATATTAGGTGTGTCTGTGTGTGTGTGTGTGTATGGCGGCATAAAATTCAGTTGTATGAAAGCGTTTCAGCTCTGTTTTGGGTGTGTTGTTTCTTTTTTGTTCCAGTCATTAAGTAGTCAATTGAGTTCAGCAATGTAGCAGAAGGCGTGAGTCAATTCTTTAACCAGAAAATTATTTAAAAGAAAAAAAAGTTGAGTCAAATCAAAATGACAAAGCAAGAGACTTCAATTAAATTTGAAGTTTTACTAAAGTGCGGATTGTCTTTCCTGCATTTTCAAAAAAGGCTTTACAGAATGTTCCGTGGTTTGTTAACATTGCTAACATTGTTACCATAAACATCAAAAATTGTTCCAACGC
Source organism: Syngnathus acus (assembly GCF_901709675.1). Lineage (NCBI taxonomy): Eukaryota > Metazoa > Chordata > Actinopteri > Syngnathiformes > Syngnathidae > Syngnathus > Syngnathus acus. The sequence continues at coordinate 11,308,982 of NC_051101.1, read as the reverse complement.
AAATGACCGTTTTAGTCCCCAATAGTACAAATTGTTCTTTTTTTTTTTACAGCGCAAAAGCTTCAGAAAGTGAAACGAGTGTGGCTTTTGTGTGGGAGAGACTTCCTTCTAGAAAAAAAAAACCCCACAGAAAACAAACACAGTAAATGTTAATTTGGATTTAGTTAAACGGGCTATATTAGTGAACGAGGAGCACACACAGCACGGAGGTATGCAGAGGCAGATTCTTGACATGTAACATGTGCTAATAGCCGTGGTTTAAATTAAAAGCCTTCGGGGACTTTGCTCCCCCCTTCCCCCCCTCCCATCCTCTGCTTCTTAATCAGGGGCAATCAGAACTCTGTGCTGTGTGTCCGTCAAGTGCAAGTTGGTGCAGGGCAGATTTCCTGAACTTATTTGAATGTTTCCAATATGGAAAACACACTTTTTTTTATGCTCATATAATTCCAGTCAATAATGTGTGTGGAAAAAACGGTGCCTTAACAAAATCAAGTTTATCTAAAAAAGAAATTTTTTTAAAAATCAGGCCCAAGCAGATTAATGGACCGCATTATTCCGCCTAAATAATAAAAGAAGAGCTCAAATTAATTCACTGTGAAAATGTGTTTCAAATTGCACTGATGAACTAACAGTAATTTTACATGCTAATACCGCTCCCCCTATAATTGAATGGTAATCTATTTTTAAGGGACAATAAAACCATTATGATAATGGCGTGCGCCTGATGATACGGAAAAAAAAACACGTGTGTACCATAAGCGTGTTTTAGCCGATGTGATTCCGGGAACAAATTAAGCGCAGTCAAATTGCTGTCTTTCGACAAGTGTGCAAATGTGATGCATGAGAGGAAACAAGGCTTGATGGGCAGTACAGCAGCAGACAGACCCCCCCCCCCCTTTCCCCCTCGGCCCCGCCGCAACCAGACGCCGCTTTCATTAATTAGTAAATAAAAACAAATCGTGAAACTAATTGAAAAGAATGATAATCATTTACACCGACCAGAGGCATGATTCAATTAGATCCGCTTTCTTTGCTTTGACTCTTAATTTGTCTCTCGCGCAGCCGGCGACAATATCGAAAAATAGGTTTTATATGAATTAATATGAAAGTGATCACGGACTGCAATATAGAGAGTTTGTTTTTTGGTGAGAGTACATTAAAAAGTAAAAGTGTTTGCGGTCACATGGTACGTGGGATATGTGACTCAATCTGTGAAGTGACTCATATCATAAGTGCTGCATGTAATTTTGCACTCGCTGATTCAAAACAAACTAAGACCGAAACAATATTGCACAAAAGCGGAATGTCGCTTCTAAAATACGCTCGCCGTAATTTATTTAGAGTGGCTTTGCATTAAGGCGGGAGAGGTGGGGGATTTTTTTCTCGGTTGTCTTAGCGAGAGCGTGTGTTCTCACATAAATCTCGCACCCATACACGTACACACACAAGCCATGCGCACACTTTGGCCACTTGGTTGCCGGGAGCGACGACCCCTGTGGGTGTTCTGTGCTTTCATAATGACTCCTCAGACAATTTAGAGTGGGGGCTCAAGGTTGGGGCGACTCAAGTCGAATACAAGAAAATTACAGCTTGTTTGTCCAAATATTGTCATATTTTCATATAGGCGTGCTTCTGTGACACAAGTTTTTTTTTTTGTGTAGGCCGTGTTAAATTTACAACATGTTGAGTGTGTTTTTTTACCTTGAAGAAACCTTTGCAGCCCTCACATGTGCGGACTCCATAGTGCTGGCAGGCCGCGTTGTCCCCACACACGGCGCAGGTGCCCTCTCCTTGGGGGCCTCGTGGCGGGGGCGAGGGCAGGCTGTCCCCGAGTAAAGGGCCGCAAGGACCGAGAGCCAGGGAACGAAACGCGAGGCTGGTACCCCCGGCCCCGCGGTGCAGCTGGTACATGGGCTGCTGATCCATGGGCGGGCCGTGAGCATGGGAGACCGAGGTGGACGATGAGGAAGAGGAGGAAGATGTGCGGACGAGGCCTCCTAGATTCTCGTAGCCCCCCCCGCTGTGGGGCGGCGAGTGTTGGTAGAAGTGCGGAAAGCGGGGCGACTTAAGGGAACCGGCGGCGTCCAGGCCGGAGCCCATGGAATGGGGGTGTGATGGCGGGACCAGGGAGTGATCCTCCCAAAGGAAAGAGGTGCCGGGTTGCGGGGGCATGGAAGGGGTGGTGGGCGTGGAGGGGGGAGATTGTTTAAAGTACATGGCGGAGGAGGACAGGGCCTCCAGTTGCGCGCTCGGGTAGCTGTCCTCCTCCTTCTTGATGGCGGGCCTGTGCGGCGGCATCTGGTAGAGGCAGGACGACTTGTGCTCGTAGCCCCCGTCCACAAACACGTTGAAGCTGGGCAGCGAGGTGGTGGCGGCCGCGGCGGAGATCTCGCCGCCGCCCAGGTCCAACTTGGTGTAGTCGGAGGTCATGAGGTCAGAAGCGTAGCCGTCGCCCTGGTAGCCGAAGGACTGGCCGGAGTAGGCGGAGCCTGGGTGGGTGGGCCCGTACTGAGCCTGCACGCAGGGCATGTCTGTTGGGAAAGCGCAAATGGACAGTTAAGAGACATCCCGGCAAACCGTGGCGTTAAAAACAACGTAATACAACGTTAGGAGTGTCATTAGTCGGGGAGGAGAATGTGATGGCACGCTAGTTAATCACTTTTTTTGAACAGAGGAGCAGGACTTTGACAAGGAGCGATGCAGCGCAGCAGAGTGAGTCCAAGATTTGTGAGACACACATGCACACACGAGGATTAACAGTAACAAAATGCTCAGCTCGATTGGAACACACGAAATTGTTGTGTATTGTCATTTTTGAGATTCATCATCTTTACTTTTTTGAGTTTTTTTCTTATTTGCAAAACCGCGCAACCAAGAAAGCGCTAAGACCAGCCAACTTCATTGACTTCTTTGCGTCGGTTAGTAAAATGGAGCTAAATAATGATGGAACGCCATAGTGGTGCTGAATGCCTGCGCACACAGACACGCAGACACACACACGCAAACACACATGCAAGCGCAGCTAAACGCAGCAGACGCCAGTCGCTACGACTTCCTTCTGATTGAATCTGGACACAGCCACACTTGATTTGTGTGTTTAGTGTCTATCCTTATCCTTTACGTCATACGCCTGCACGCATGTGCCCGTGTGCGCGCGCCGACGAGCGTGAACTGTCAACACGGCCACTCTCGCGTCGACACCCTCATGCGCACCGTGTGCCGTAATAGCCCCCGTCGTGTTTGTCCAGTCAAATACGGGACTGTGGGTAAAGCACTTACAGATACTTCCATCCACTTACACACGTGCGGACTGGGGGGGTCGTAAAGGTCGTTTAAAAGTCATAGGTTGATTAAAAAGCACAAAAAGTTGAAAGGTGGTGACGTCTCATGACCGACAGCAGAGTTACTCATGCCGGAAATGGGCGGAGAGGTACATTAATTAGCATTTTTATAAGACAATGTCCTAAAGGGCAACGTTCTTGTAGTGCCTTGAAAAGCTCCAGTATGACTCACACAAACACACACACACACACACACAAAATGAAATCGTTGAATTGAGAAATTTGTCTTCAAACTTGTACGGTCAGATTATCTGCATATGTGAAATGATCACCTTTGCTTGAGCATTTATGGATGATTCATCTACCAATATAAAACCGGTGAAGAGGGAAAATTATAATAACCACAACACTGACAAAGGAAGAGTAAGCAAAAAGGCTGCACGAATTTATCGGTCCTTTCTGCTGAGTCGACAATATTGAATAGAAAAGACAACAAAAATGGGCCACTGTTATTTTCGTTGTCAATGTCTTGAAGTCTTTGGGCTCTATTGTCATGAAGGGTGGTGTGCGGCATATCTGTGTGGAACTAGGTTAGACTTATTAGTCACATCAGAGGAAGAGCTGCGCCGCTGTGGGAGTGGTCACAATGGATTTTAATCATGATCAATTAAAGTGGCTCCCTTGAAATGCAATGCACTTGTCATGCTACATTTGCGACATACGTAGCAGAAGCACATCGGCTTCCCCACCCACAATTATTTACACCATAGCGTTCTTGCTAAAAACGCGCCGTGCAAAAATCAGGATACGCTAGCATTCACGTCTTAGCACAGGTCTTTGAAAAAGAGCCGTTTAAGTTGAAAAAATGCATACTTTAAAATATCACCTGTAACGTTAAGATGGCTTTTTCTGTTTGCATTATTTTCTATAGAAAAACGTGCAAACAAATGGCTGCGCGTCCAGCTTCCTGGAATACCTTACGTTTAACTTTAGTGGCCCCTCTCATTTTTTTAAAATTTAAAACCAAAGTAGAGTGTAGAGGTGACCGTGCTCGAACCAGGAAGTCGAGACTCAGGTGGATTGTTTCGCACCTGTTGTGTCACATCCCTTCGTGCGCTTGCGGCTCGATGAAGGAATTAAGGCGACAACAAACAAAGACATGTCGTCTGACTTCAAACTGCGCCGATAGCCTCGGGCGAAAAACAGACACGTGTGACTTAAGTGTGTGTGTGTGTGTGTGTGTGTTTCTATGCAAATACCCATAACACATTCCTGCTGGCCTGTATGTTGTTAAGGATGTAAACATAAACCCGTGTACGTTCATTCTTGTCAAAAACATACGCCAGCATCTTGAGAACCAGTCAAACCACCTCGTTCTAGTTTGGCCTTGGAGCTCTCCCTCGCTAACATACAACCAGATTTTTATGTCACAAAAATTCATTTTCATGTATATGTGTGTGTGTGTGCGTGCAAGCAAGAGGACAGACAACCCAAGCAGAGTCAGACACACAAGTTGTGCAGCGAGGTAAAGGGAGACAATGTCTAACCTCGAGGTGCGCATTTCAACTGGACAAACTGCAGCTGTTCCAATAACTGAGTGCGCTTGTTCATTGTCAGAATGCCATAGATCTAACAAATAAAAACATGGAGGTTGCACATCAGTACAAAAAAAAAAACATTTGGGATGATGTTTCTATTTTTTTTTTTCTCGAGGTTTTGTTTGCAGTTGAATTGCATCAAACAGAAAAGCAGACTCGCTGTCAGTGATAACTGGGAGCTCTTTGTTGGACAGATATTAATTATAAAGCCTATAGAAGTTTATGGGAGGGAAAAAAAAGGCTATAGTTATAGATTCTCATGTCATTCACTGTAAATAGTTGCTCACACATGATGTGGTATGACATGGTATTTCTTGCATTTGTTTAGCTAAAATGTCAAAAGCGGCTGCACTTGCCACACACGCGCGGCGCGCGCACTCTTGCACACCGCCTGCGCGTGTATGCAAACACAAAAAAAAGAAGACAACAAATTCCAATGAGGTTTGCTGTTGAAGTCAGACCCAATTTTTTTTGAAAGAAAGAAAGAAAGAAAGAAAGAAAGAAAGAAAGAAAGAAAGAAAGAAAGAAAGAAAGAAAGAAAGAAAGAAAGAAAGAAATGCAAGGTTTGCGATGTTACCTGGTGTGAGAGCTTCGCGCTGAATGGTGCTGGGTGTGCGGGCGTGTGAGGTGGCGTGGCTGCAGCCGGGTCGGTGCTCCTGATGCGGGAAAGGCTCGTCGGGCTTCGCGGAGGAAAGCTCCAATCGCCGGCACTGCGAGCTCGGCTGGGAGCACTTTTCCGAACCTGTGTCTGGAGCAGAGAGGATGACTGAGGTCAAAACAGAACAACCCAATCTGTCATAGTGACTGCATTTTCTTTTATTTTCCAATTTAATACCCACAATGAGCCCCAAACATAAAACGTGTTCATTACACCCAAATTATCAACAGCATTTCAGACTTATTACCAATTTTGTTGCTGTATGCAACCAATTTAAAAAAAAAGCGTGAATTTCAGCACGTAGGCGTGCAAAAAAACTTAGTGGCCGAATGTGACCACTGAAAAAAAAAAAAGACCCATACAAGTAAGCACTTTTATAAAAGCAACGGAGTGTGTAAGAAGCTGCGGGCGCTCGCGTCTGATCACCACCGCGTTGGTCTGCTGCTGGGGGGGTTCATCTAGAAGGGAAGGCTGACGGCACGGGCCCACGCACGCACGCATGCATGCATGCATGCAAAAAAAGAAAGAAAAGGAGGAAGAAGAAGAAACTCCGGTGCACCGTGCGCCTCCGGGCCGCCTCTCAATGTTGTCGGACGCACGGCACACCGGGGATTTCAAGGTTTAGAGCGCCCCCTTTCCGTCACACACGCCCCCTTGTCAAAACGGAGATTCCCCCAATGTCAAGGCGCCCCTCATGCTCTCCTGACCTGTAAACCTCCACACACTCGCAGTACTGCCTAATAATACCTTAAACGGGACACTTTGGACGCCAACCTTCACGCGGAGATGGCAAGAACTCATTGAATTTCAATTTGAAGGCGAAACGAACTCAAGTGAAGCACATAAATCATCTTGTAGCTTTTCGCGCATACTTTTTTCTGCTCAAATTTTGGTTCCTGCCTTGTCATAACTCTGACATTTATAAAGAACAACTGATCTTATCATTGAAAAAAAAATAGCTGAAAGAATTCGAGTAATCTTCAAAACAAGTTATAATTGTCTTTTTTTTGGCACGAAACTGTAAGTATTACGTTATTCCCATTAAAGGTTGGCACTCAATTGAGTTGGGAGTGCGGTGTGGGAAGCTCTTTGGCTCAGCGCGCACCGGTAACCAAGAGAGCCGCACATAAGCCGCGAAGCACGCACCCCAGAGCGCCGGTAAAGCCCCGGTGCTGACTCGCCTCCCTTCCTCGCGCCAATAAAGCCGAACAGCGGCGTGTTTCCAGCCAACACACGTTTAAAAAGTGGCCACAAAGTGACGTGCAAAACAACACAAAAGCGGACTGCTTTTTTATAGTGTAAAGTGGCACATTGGGTCAACTTGTTTTTGTCCGAATTTAAAAGGGCACTGGAGTTGGAAAGATGAATTTTGATCACTTTTTGTGACTGGACCGAGCGTGACACCTCTGTAGATATTAATTTAAAACGCCGGTTTTCAAAAATAATTTAAAAAGATTGACCAATATAATGCTTTTAAAAGTCTTTCTGAATGAGGCATCCCATCTCCATGACAACCGGAGACGGTCTGGCTGTAAAAAAATTGAATGGAACTCGTCTCGGTTCCGAGCCTGACTGATCAACACATTTACGCGCACTCAAGGCAACGGTTTGGACCGCCGCTTGAGCGTAAAAACCGAATAAAATTCATAATAGTCGAACGTACTCTACTGGTTCGGCACGTGTGTAATTTTTCCAAAGTCCAAAATCATGAATAAGTTACTTACTGCTTTGCTGTGGACGTTCCGTCTTTACTTGTGATGACAAGCTCGCTTCAAGTATCCTTTCCCCATCCACAATAATCACCCAAAACTCGAAGGAAAAAAAGAAAGAAAAAGAAAAAAGGCTAGCGGAAAAACACGGTAAAAGTTTCTTTTCTTATGATTCTGTCAAAAGTAGTCGAAGTGTTTGGGAAAAATCAAAACTAAAAACACCTGAGTGCTAGAACGATTCTATTCCCGAGCTCTTCCTCGTGAGCGCCACTTTGCAAAGTGTGCACTTTGTTTATGCGCGCCGTCTGAGGGAAGAAAGTCAAATAGTGCATTTATGTGGGCTCAGCCTCCACTAGAGCGCCTGGTATGCGCTACGTCAATGTGACGCCATGGGATAGGTGACGTCACTCCAAGCAGCACTCTCGCTCTCTCTCTTTCTCTCTTCTGCGCTCTCGCTGGAGCGAGAGCAAAGCGAGAGAGGGAGTCCGAGCCAGCGCGTTGGTTTGATGGTTGCAGTTGAGGGAGTCCCTCGCTGGTGGGCGGTAGGGCGAATTTGCGTTCACATGTACATCAGTCAGAGCTTCTTATCGTTTGTTTATTTTTGTTGAAACTGTCAGAATAACCGGACAGTAATATGTTGATAAAAATAGTCTGTTAAAAAGAAGAACCGATCTGATAACCAATCAGAGACCTAAGGCGTGACTGATAAGGTGTCATTGTTAGTTCGGTAGGATAGGCTTGATGGACTTTGCTGAAACGATTGTGGAATATCCACCTCCAGTTTGCAATACAATTGTGAAAAAATAATGTCTTTGCTCAAAATAGTTTCCTTCTTTTAACTGCCTACTGAGAAGAAAACAATTTTCCAAATATCGCTGGATTGCATGCTGCCATAGCTTTGCTAACATCGTAAACCGGCTAAATTTATTTGACTTGTGAGATTAGATCGAGAACTGTTGAAAGCTAGAGGCTTGTGGTTTTCAGGGTAGAGCACAATGTACAGTATTCAAAACAAATCACTGTTTGAGCCCAACACAACAAACAATTCTCTTGAATGCCAGTGATTTAAAATAACTTGCTTCTCCGAATCTGTTGTGTCATAGTCGATATTGCTTTCTGGTTTACTTTCTGCTGTCCCTGTTAATCGTGTGATGTTGTTATTGGAGGAGGATGGACAAATTATCCGTCATATAAATCAAGAATCAAAATCATATGATTCATATATTTTTTTCGTTATATAATCGCCTTTCCCATTCCTTTGATTTAGGTCTATAGGTTATTTAATATATTTATATATTTTCCTGTCTTGTATTTATATAGCATATTTAAAAAAAAAAACACCACTGCTGTTACCGGTTTTATGCTAATGTATGTTGAAATGTTGTCATTGGACATTCTTTGATGAAAAAGAGACACTGAAGCCAACTCCAGCAGACATTTTACACGACAAACATAAAATTAAAAAAAGCTGCTCAGAAGCCTCACTGAGTAAAATAGAAAAAGGAAAAAAAAAAGAAAAGAAATCCTCACAGCCAATCACGAGGCGCGTATGTTTCTGACAGCATCCTAATTCTGGCCAATGACGAGTCTTGGTGGGCGGGGAAAGCCTTGACGCACTGAGGCTCGTGATTGACGCAAGCTTTGTTGCTAATTTTAGCTTCTGGCAGACGGAGGCTGGAGGTTGGAAAGGGGCTCCATTCATTGTACCGGGGCGGGCGCTACTATTTCAGCGGCGCGATTGTGAACCAGCCAAGCCAAATATAGTCGTCGACAGGTATGTTTAGCCCCGCAGCGTGTCAACGTTTGCATTCGACCAAAGGCGATACGGGATACCGACTTGAAATCCCTCCAAAGTGAGTGCGCGCTCGGTTTACAGTCAGCTGATGTGACGCTGCCGACCGACCGACCGACCGACCGACACACTCACTAAAAACAACTCGACAAAAGCAAACGCAGCAGCTGTCGAGAGTAAATCTCGACACTTTTAAGTTGCTCCGTCTGGGGGACTGGTCGGTCCTGGTTTGATCGACTCGGTTCGTGGGCCAAATGCACGGCAGGTTGGGAGCTGCACACAGCGGCTGCCTTCGCCGCCGCATACCGCTCAGTGCTCCGGGAGTCAGCTTTGAGACGCCCAAACAAAAAGTGAAGTGTGGGGGAAAGTTCTGGATGAACCCGAAATGCACAAAAATAACATTTACATGTGAACTTAATGATTGATTATGCATGTATTTAAATGCCCAGCCACTCCATATTTAGATTGCAGTTTAATTACGTTTTGTAACAAACACAAGCAATGAGTTCATCCAACAAACGCTATCCAACAATAAAGTAAATAAACCATTCTCATAAAAAATAATAATAGTTATCTACTTAGGTTGGTTGGAAATGATTTTGACTAGCAGTCTTTTAAGCATTCACTATTCTACAAAATCCCATCAAACCAGTTATTCAATCAGAAATGAGATTACAACAATATTGCAAACAAATCTTGGGTCGAACTGGGCAATGTCTCAAATTCATAGCTGACAGACCTTCAACTCGATTAATTGTCTCGTCCTAAAGTGGTTTGATGTTCTTGAAAATCATCGTTGGTCCAGCTTTGACACTGGTTTGCTTATACATTGATCAAATGCAACTAAATAATTCATTCTAAATATGTAAGAGATATCGAACCATTACTTCTCGTCTTTGATTGGTCTCAATCAGGCCTCCATCACATGTCCTTCTTCCGCCTGAAGAGTTGTAAAGAATTTACTGGGACATACGAGATCACTTTTTATAAAAGAGTGGCTTTATTTCCTAAAAGGGCCTTTTCATATTTGTTGTCAGAGAACAGTTGCACAAGCATGACGCTGACTCCGTTCGTGTTCTTTCCCCAAAACATTTCTTGGTCACTTTGTTTTTGTTTGTCCGTTTTTTCCTGGTCATTAATTGTTTGTGTGTTTTCACTCGGACATTCTGTAGCTGCCTCGCCGCTCACCTCAACACGATGACGTGTAAATCCAGATTAGCCCGCTTCATTATTCCGCCAGACCTGGAGTAGAGTAATATGAGATTATGACCGTGTCCTTTAAATAGAATCAAACGTGCCGGTAATGAACATTGTTCTCCTGCATTGGAAGTCAGTCGGGGGGGGTTTTACACACACACACAATGTCTGCTTTGTTAACTGAAAAGCCGCTGAGCTGATTTGAAAAGGCTTGATCAAACTCCAGTTTGGACTTTTATATTATTTTTCTTATGTTAAGCCAAAAACAAATGTTTCGAAGGTAATTTAACATTCCTGAATGTGAACAATCCAAATCCAGTGTAATCCAGATTTATGCATAGAGGCACATGTCAAAAAACAACTGGATTGACCAAAGTGTTTTGCATTTTATTTAAAACTCAAAGGAACATATAAAATAATTTTTTTTATATATAGTTCCAGCTTTACTGGTTTATTTATCTACGCTGCGCATAGTCGTCACGTGTCGCGAGGACAGCACAATGAGTCAAAACAGCAAATACAGGATCTCCCAGCCTCTAATGATTGTTTTGTTCCCCCCACAGATCACTCGGAGTGGGTTTCATTCAAGTTTTATAGCTGCGTCGGAGTGAACTTGACTGAGAAGAACGGTGAGTTCAAGTTTTGCTCCAGCATATCGTCACAGATCACATGAATCACATCTGAACTCCCGTTTAGTCGAATTTATACTGTTTCACAATTCGATATTAATGCACGCCATGTTTTATGGCAATCCATTGCACACAATTGTTGGATTTCCCAAATGACCGCTTTGGCCAGATTAGGCTTGTTTATCTTTGGTCCAGTACAAAGTGACATTGTAGTGTGCGAGAACAGTTTTGCGCCTACATACTATTGAGTCATGTCCGATTTATGGCCCGAGACACTTTCTTCCTTCGAGACCATAAGTCAGTCGCTGAGCCGTTCCAGCATCTCGGCGGCTCACAGCACCGAGATGCGGTGAACTCTACGAGTGAAAAGTGATTGTGTCACTTTGAATGAGGCCTCTATGCGGACGGGGCCAAAGCGGCAGCACTCAGCACTCCGGTGACACCGGAGAGCGAGGGAGAGCGCAGACGGAGGCGGAGGAGGAAACAGAGGAAGGCTTTTATCTCGCTGTCACCAAATCTGCTGTTACTGTACGTCAGAGCACAAGGAAGAGGAAGAAGGGGGTGGGGGGGATGCCGGCGCGGTGGCACACCGCTCAATGGTGGCTTTCTTCCTTTTCCGTGGACGCACACAACCCGGGGGGGATTCCCCCACCCGGGATTGCCCAAGTGGAGTAACGCAAGCCATCCTTGCCTTATCAGCCCAGTGCCCAAAGACAGGAGAAAGGGGCGGGAAGTGTTTCCATCGGTCGCGACACAGGCGGACGGGCAGGACGGAACCCGCTTAGTCGATGCTATCACGTGTTTTGGCACTTTCCTCGCTAGTATGCGTTTCCACACTGAGTAACACAAAGCAGCGTGTGCGTACTGTTCCGTCACCCCCCCCCCCCCTCACTTGTTTGATGACAGATTTATCACCTTTTTTTATGGTTACGCCGGTAAAGTCTACAGCAGTTATTCAAAGACACCCCGCCCCCTTTTTCTTCATGTGCGCTTTTTCTCCACATAGTTTTTGCATACATGTGAAGAGGTTTATGCGTGCATGGAAGTTTGCTACCTCCATTGTACACATTTTCCTCCATTAATTTGCATTGATACAAAGAGTTTATTGAAGGGAGGTCATGGAATTTTTCCGATGGAGCAGGTGACACCTTTTGTGCACGTGTTTAATATAAAAAAATATATAAAAAAATATATATGTATATATTAATTTTTATATATATATATATATATATATATATATATATAGAAACAAAAAAATATTTACAGTTAACCCTGCTATTAAACGATATATATATATATACATATATATATATTATATATAATATACAAAATATATTATATATTTATATATATATTTATATATTTTTTATAGAAACAAAAAAAAAATAAGTGCTATTATTTACGTCATCTGTCCGTCAAAACTGAGCATTATCTTTGTAAGGGCAAAATTTGCAGAGTCCTCTGGCTACATTGCGTGTCGTCTCATGATGTAAATGGAAGCGAGAAAGGCATCTTGCGTATTTTGGACCAGTTCACCACAGCTCATTCCGCTGCCTCAACTCCAGGCATGCTTGAAACATTGTAATCATAGAACTGGCTTATCTTGTTGAGAACCGCCATGGGATTTACAATGTCCTCATTTCACTCTTCACAGAGTTCAACGCAAAACAATGTTTGCCTTCTAACCGTTTAACTTTACATTGAGGCTAAGGGTGTGACTGAAGTATGATCTTGTGTTCCCAGTAATGTAATTACCGTGGAACAACCGAAAGCTAGCCCCCTCAGACCAATTAGTTCCGACCACCTTCAAAACGGGACTCGCCAACAGACTACACTAGACCATTGTAACCCGACTCTATGTTCTGATTTGAACTCACAGTTTTTACTTTTTCAAGTTCACTCGTCTTACAGTACATGAAGTAGCTTCGCGTTTTTTTTTTTTTGTAAATTACAGTGAGACTTTGATCTCACTTAGATCTCAAGCATAATTCGGTGGGGTGTCTCCGTGAGCCTCAAAGGTGTCACCCGTCAAAAATGTGTCCTCTAATGACTTCTCTGTTTAGTGTATTAGCGGTGTCATGCAGTTGATTACTGGTTTGGGTTAATTACAACTCTTTATCTTTTTAATAAGCACATTCCGATCGGCTATCTCTTGCGCGGCCATACTTTGGTTTTCGTTCTGGGGTGTTAATCCTGACATTTCAAAATAGTGTTTGAAAAGGTTTTTTGAAATAGAACAACAGAAGACAGATACCAATTGCTGCTAAAGACAACACGGTGATGAAATATCGCCTCCAAATATTCGTTATTAGGCTCCTTGTCAACGAATAATCCGTTTCGAGCTGGAGCGAAAAAAAAAAAAAAGGTTAATGTCAAGTGTGAAATGACAACTAAGAGCATTTCTTTTGAGCTGGTGATGTTGAAAAAAAAAGTCAAACAATTCGAGATTTTGACTTACTGTGAGTTAATTTAATAAATACTATTTTCATACTGACCTCACTCACCCTTAACTTAGGAGTTACCGTCAAAGTAAGCAAATTCCCTTGGCAAAGATTTTCTTTTGCTGCAAAGTTCAGACCACATTGACATTCCCTGTCAAAGGCAAAACCAAAACCGAAAGGTTGACGCATGTTGTCACATCTTGCAGTTGCCAGGTTGATTTGCATGACAGCCCATCCCAAAACTACCGTTTTTTTCCGTGTATAATGCGCAAAATTTAACTAATTTATTGTCCTAAAATCTGGGGTGCGCGTTATACATGGGTACAAATTTAAATTTTTTTTTTTTTTTTTTTAATATTTATTTATTTATTTATTTTTTTTAAGAAAATCATGGTACAACAAAACCAACAACAGGACTGACCGACAATAGTGTGTTTGTACTGTGCTCTGGTCATTTCGTCAAAGAAGGGATAATAGTCCTCTTCTCTTCTTGACTGACAATGAATGTGATAGTTTAATACAATCAGCAAATAACAAAATGCGTATTACAGGTAATATTTTATTTCACAACACTTTGCCTTGTTCCTTTCGTCTCTGCTGTTCACTTCAAACACGCTCCATACGAACGCAATGCTCTCGTATCAGACGCTTGCTCGATCACCTGCTCGTTTGCTGTCACAATGTACCCTACACAAATCCGAAACATTTGTTGCGGCTTCCGAGTCACGACGAGGGGCAAGTTTGGTTTCCAAGGGTGTTTTTATTCCTCTTCAACGTCTCTCCCATACAGAGCCGCCTTTTTCACATGTCCGCACGTCACTTTCCTCTCTTTTCATCTGATCGCGGTGGTGCCTTTCCGGGCAGTCGGAGAAATCAACGCCAACAAAAAAAAATACATCCAGCCTAGTTAAGACCATACCAAAGACTATAAAAATGGGACCCATTGCCTCCCTGCGTGTGTGACGATCATTGGGACTTAAAAAAAATAAATAAAAAAATTGGGTGCGTATTATACATGGGTACAGGCTTTTTTCCAGCATCAACATGCCATTTTTAGGGTGCGTATTATACATGGGGGCGCATTATACACCGAAAAAAACGGTAATTGCTCTAAATAATTGTTTAGAGTGGGTGCTGTTATTGTTGATCCTTGAGCTGTCATCACTGAAGCTTGACATTTTTTTGGGTGTCAAACCCAACTTCCATTGAAAGTAAATGAAATGCTTCCGTGTATGAATTCGCACAGCTCAAGTTTATTCAGGTTTGCATGATCACTGCTATATTTTTCTTCTCCATCACATCGTCGTCTAGATATAAAGAAGATGCAAGCAAAAATATTATTAAAAAAAAAATATTGCAAAACAATTTTTAACCAAATTCTGGAACTGCACAGGATTTTGGATGCAATAATCACATTGATACGTTAGCAAAAATATTTGTAGTATGCTTTAAACATCACTTTTAAGACTCATAGATCAAAATCCAAATGTTAGATATAAAATCGTTCCTGAAGTTGATGCACGGGACGCATAAGCAATAACTGCATGATGATGCATATACAAAGAACTCATAAATCAAAATTAAATAACTTTCTTTGACCCCCCCCCCAAGTCATCCAAATCAACTCAGCTTTGGACATCTACCACCTGGACTTGGAAACTTAAACAAGTGGAAACTCCACACTCATCAGCATCCAGTTGTCTCTGCCCCTGCGGGTTTCATCCATAACCTCCCAGGAACCCTTCAGAGAGAAATCAGTAAAAATAAATTCCATAACAACGATAGTCCAGGATGGAGGAGTGCCAATCTTTTCTACTGATGCTTAGCCAGCCAGCTGCATACCTGCAGATCAAGTACTTAGCTTGCCACTCCCCACGACTGTAACCGCTCACTTATTTAGCGGGAATGCAGCAGCCATAAAACTGCAAAACATAAAAATCCTATAAATCGTGACTCGCTTTATGTTACTCTAACTCACTGTTGTGGACCAGTGCTAGCTTGTTCGTGCTTAAAATGTCTTAGTGAACCCCCACAGTTGTTATATTTAGACCCTCATTCGTAAACAAATCAGACAAACGAACATGAGGAAGCATTGCGTGCATTGTCAGGGAATAAAACCTTTGAAATATGAAATATATGTCAACGAATCCTGACTTTCTTTTCAAATAATGACCCCCAACTCAGCATCTCACTCGTCTGACTCTTGACTCCATTTCGGTTATCTCAGGGAACGCCATGTTGACCTCTCTTTAAACCTTAGATTCACTCCTTCCCCTGTGTTCTTTTTCCTTTTTTCCTTGTCTTTTGTCCCCCCCCCACGCCCCCCTCTTGGTCCTTCCCTCCATGAAGGGGAACTTCCACTGCAGTCTCGCATCCAGGAACAGACTTCCACTGTGGAAAACAGCCACATAATACTGCTCAAGTGTACTTTCCAAACGAGGGCGAAAAAGAACACACACATGCACACAATACCCCCCCCCCTTCCAAATAAATGCCCCCAACTCTTTTTCTTAACTCATTCACTGCCATCACAGTTAAAATGGATATTTGACGTCTGTAGCCGTCAAAGGTAGTGAACGACTTTATGTTTTTTCTAACAATGATTTGAGACCAAAAAAAAAAAATCATCAGTAAAAGTGGACTGACCAGTATAGAGGAATAAATACATTTACCAAATTGTGTTGTAGGAAGTTTCCGTCACAGCATCTTGCGACTTCCTGCGTGATTGGTGAGTTTGTTCAAACTTTTGTTTATTTCGCCAGAAGAACATTTCGAATAGAATAGCTCCTTCCCATAAACAAAGTTCCATGTACTGAACTGAGGATTAAATTGTGCATCAACATTTGTCACAATGTGCCGCACATGAGACTTTTTGCTTGTGATTTCAACATCATCGACACCTTAAGATTATTGTTGTGCTCTTCGTGGAAAACAACTGGATGCTGACATTTTGTGAGTTTTAATTGCGGTGCTGTGCGAGCGTAAATATGTTTTTTTTAAACGTTTTGTGGGCTTGCTGCAGGGTTGGACTTGACACCATGATGCTGGATCAGAATCACTATTCATTGGCTTTTGTGTAATTGTGCCTAAAAGCTTGCCTTTCCGAGTAAGTGGCATAAACTGTAGGTTTGCTTCAAGCTTCAGCTAAATCAGAGATGTTAAAGTGTTTTTTTTTCTCTTTTCACATTTGGACTTAAATTCCTTCTATCAAGACAGCGGAATGGTGGAAACTCCTTGGGAATGGGTTCCATGGAATGTCTGGGCAAGATTCCTTCCGTCTTTTCCCCAGTGGAGTTGACTCTTCTTGTCCCATAAGATCGTCATTGTGCACAGAAATAAATGTTGGACATTTGAAATGAAACCGTAAAGCTCATTATATAATATTAGTTGACAAAGACAAAGTAACATTTTGCCATAATTCACATTATAGTTCGTTTTGTAAAAGTAATAATAGGTTTTCTTGTTTTAAAAAGCATTTTTCAAAACTTTTATTCATTATTTTGTTAGTTTTTGTTCAACATTGCGTGGTACTCGTTTGTATTTTTTTTTTTGGTGGTGCTCGTAAAAAGTTTGAGAATCACTGTATCTAGGATTACCATGGCAACAACAGAGGCACTATGTTCTTTATTACGCGCTACTGTAACGTCATTCGGATTAAGACGTTGTTATTTTCGGATGAAAATTGCGTGTCTTTTTACCGCATCGACTGGTTTTATTTTCTTGTACGTTTTTTTTTTATGTATCTCTGTTCACGTCTTCCTCCCCCAACACTGGAATGTAACTTTGGGTTGACCTCATGACTCATCTCTCCCACACTGACCGCACCGCTGCTGTGTGGACCAAGTCTCTCATGCAGTAGCGGCACACACTCAAAATCTAAAACACACTCGCGCTAACCCACACTTGTTGCGTCACACACACTTTTTGTGGTAACTACTAGACAGCTGTTCTTGCTCAACGCTGCTCTCGGCCATGATGTCATGAGTATTCATGTGTGTGATTGGCTGACGTTGGACGTCAAAGATGGAAGGATCAAAAGTTTTTTGACCTCTGTCGTGTCTTGCTCTTTACCACCAGTTGGGGAAAAAAAATGCAATTAATGATCGATTCGATTATTTTATCAATTATTGATGAATCAGATATAAAAATAAATGATCTTTATTAAAAACAAAAAAGTATGACTTCTAATTGGCTAATTAGTTACTGATTTGATATTTACAGCAATCGGATAATATTTATTATTATGAAGAGTTGATCTGATCATCGATTACTTGTCGATGAACCGATTTGTCATTGCGCCTCTAATAACGATGACCAGAAGCATTTAACCGAGATGACTTCAATGTACTGTAGCTTCCATGACTTAAAGGCATTTATTAATTTAGGTCAGCGTCATTTACATCCAAATTTCCAAAACATCCTTATTATGTGGTTCATCAGTCGATAGGACATCTTTAACAAAAAGCTCATTTATGTCTACAAAACTGGGTCAGACTGTTACAGTATTAAAGTAATAAGTTGTATTTGATCTTAGTTGACTCTAAATGAGATTTGTCTTTTAAAGACACTCGTGCGTGTCTGAAAGTGTCCCCATTCATAGTCACCATGGTGAAGTCCTAAAAGTCGTCATGACAACTCTATCCGCGGCCTCGTTGCGTGCCAAAACACGCAACTGTCACCTATGCATCACCACTGTTCACACAAACGCTGATGGAGTCACTATCGCACACAACAAAGACACCGACGTGGGTGACGCTTTTAAAACGGGTGTCAAAATAGAGGCGCGGTATGAAAAAAGAAAAAAAAAAGTGTTTATGACTGTTCAATCCGTCCGTTACTGAGCAGAACGAGTCACTTTTAGTTTCTTTTCGTTTTTTTATTGCACATAGTTATGTTGGAGCAAGAGATGCTAAAGGCATGTGCCGGAAGGTGCAGCCACCCTGGGGGGGGCTCTTCCCACCAGCCCACCCCTCTCACTTCACCTCCACACACACACAGCCTGCCTGCCTGCCTTGAGCACATTTTACTCCTCGATGGTCGCCCCCTCGGTGATCTCTTCCTATATTTGACCCACTTTCCTGCGTGCACCTCAGTTACCCGCTCTGCCACACGCCCACTCCTCTGTATTTCCACTGGGGTGGAAAACACAAGTAGAGTGGGAAAAAATGAGGGGTGGTCTCTATGGAAGATGAGTTGGAGGGGGGAGGAAAGTATCAGGATGAGTGAGTCTGTCCATTACCCCGTCCCCCCCCCCCCCCGCCCCCCAGGGGTGCATCTCTGGATTGGTCCTTGCACTGTACTAACCAAGGCCTTTCAGTTTGGCATTCCAAACCAGGAGGAGCACAGAGAACACATTTCATTTTAAAAAGAACTGAACAAACTATTTACAAGTCCTCTTAAATTCTTATTAAAAAAACAAAAAAACATCTCTATGGTTAAGCAATAACACATGATAAAAAGAGTCATTGGTTTTATGGGTGGAACTTCTCTAATGTCAGGCCGCCCTTGTTGTCATGGTTACAATAATGCCATGATAGTTGAGCTCACAAGGTACAAATATGACATTCTTCTTTCACTCTGGATGTCATTCTATCCCTTTTGTATTTGAATATTAATTCATTTTGCTGGAAGGAATGTACTGTAATGCTTTTTGACATTTCTGGACCACTCTTGATAATATAGAACAGGAGCTACTTTCTTCTTCCCATTCAACATTGTTATTATAATGTCCAGTAGACATCCCATAACGCTATGGCTAGGCAGTAGAAAATCTTGCAATTTGATCTCAATTTCAGATTTGAACATATTGAGTTCAATTTCAGAGAATCTGCTGCATGGTCAATTCTTGGGAAGACAGTCATCTCATGGTCTGTGTCTGTTTTCTAATCTCTCATTTGAATGTTGCTGCCAATCAAGACATCTGCAGACATTGGAAAGCCGTCTGGCGTCTAAAGCTAAATCTACACCGTATTTGATTCTTAAAAATAACAATTAAAACATTGCAAATGTACTTTATTTCATTACATATATTCAAAATCACAAACCGTCACCTATTTTCTGAGTTTGCTCATGTGACCTTCACAAGCTGACCCGTGATTGGTTATTGGCAACTGTGATGTCATTTTTAGTCGACAGCAAAAGTGGCAAAATGGCCGCCCCCTGAGATGGATAAAAACAAGTGGATTTTGCTATTTAACTCATATTCCACAAATGTAATAATAATCACAATATCATGTTCAGAATAGTGGGACCACATCTAACGTATTCTTCCAAAGAACATTTTTGACTGGATTTCTTCTTTAAATATAGTCTAATCAGCGTCTTGCCACGTCTCACCTTAGAGGCGGATGGAATGTTCCTGGCAAATGAGAAGTGAGCAATAAAAAAAGTCAGACATCAGTCAAAACAATTTTTCAAGGTTTTGATGATTTCCAAATCCTTTTGGTTCCATTTGAAGAGAGTTGCGGTCCGCTCTGGTCAAGGTAGCGATAACGCCGCCCACTCTCCTCTCACTTGCTACTTGCATCCTGTCGTCTCATGATGCAAATGGAAGTGAGAGAACGCCCACTCTGTCCACATTGCCATGACAATCATATGACACCATTACTGCGATGACACACATTTATCACCACCAGGTGGAGAAAATAACAAAAGTAATAAATAGCAGCTTGGTGTGTGCTACCTAGAATTTTATTTTGACTGGAAAAAAAAAAATTATAAAAGCAAATTTGCTGCCTACACGTCTGCATCTTGGCATGTTTGCTTCTTCACATGGTGGAGGCAGCACTAGTGGAAGACTGCGTGGGCGTCTGTGGCAAAGGAAGCGTGCGCTTTCACCGATCACACTAGCGTACACATCTGTATTTTGCGTATGTGTTAATCCTGGAACGAGAAGTGAGACGGACACTTCCGCTTTGACTAAAATTAGACCTTCCACTGCAGCTTGCATCACTTCCTCTTTAACATGCGTGTTTGCTGTACTATATCACCTCAACGCTGCTTCACAGTTTCCTTATCTGGCTTTTGCGTGGTTACTGTGTTGCTTTTATTGTGTTTGTGTGAGTGGAAAGCGTTTTATATCACGGCACAAACGGCGACTCCCGTCAGAGCTCCGAGTTCCGCACTGTGCCGCGTTATATTGTTGTTACTATGTATGTACATCTGTGATAGTGTACACACACACACACACACACAATGTGCGTCGGATTTGAGTGAGACAGAGATGGAAAGTGGTGCCTCACTCGCCACGTGACGTCAATTTCTGGTGTTTTCCAAACCAAACTGGAAGCGACACAGATGAGGATGTGATGTCATCATCAGCGTCAAGCTTACTTTCTCGCGCCTCCCTCACCACACCTTATGAGTTTTCGGCTCTATTTTCATCTCTTTGGTGTGGGACTTCTATCTCCACCTTATGCAGTATGGGAGTAGGTGGCCACTGCCCGTTTTTTTTTTTTTTCTTTTTTTTTATGAATGGAATGTGTTGTTTACATACTGACAGAGCTATTTTTGTCAGTGCTGAATGATGAGCAGAGCGTGTGACCACACCGACTTCCTCTTTCATCGCCCTTCCTCCGTCGATTGGTTCAGCCCCGCAGCTTAATGTCAATGTTGTAAAAGTGCAAGTGCGTTATCTTTTCTCGTGGCTGAGTGTTAAGATTTCACAGTTTGACTGAAAATGTAAGCATGAAAGCAGTGTGCTCAGATAAGGCGTGTTAAGAAAAAGAAAAAGACAACATTTGAAAAAATTAGACAATTATGCGCTTGTGTGGTATTTGCTGGACTTGGTAACCTTAATCAAATCTAATATGGATGACGTCTTAATTATGATGAGGCCTTGACTTTACACTCCCCACAGTAGGATGTTACTTCATGGCGCATGCCTATGCATGTTTAATCGCAATGCCATGACACATTTGCGGGAACTAGTCGCATGCAGTTCTTGAAACTCCAACTTGTGATCACACAATGAGGAACAGTAGCACGACTAAAGTTTAGACATTCTTTAAACAAGTTTTTTTTATTATTATTGCTTTGGCTCCCACCTAGTGAAATATTTCTCTTGCCCAAATTCAGTATTGACATCTGTGCCAGCCTGCTGTGAGCGTGTGTGTATCTGCTTGTGTATACGTATTTGTGTGTTTGAACTGCTCCGAGGACATCCAGTTTGAGTGTTTCTCCTCCAATG
The DNA here is from genome assembly GCF_901709675.1 of Syngnathus acus. Lineage (NCBI taxonomy): Eukaryota > Metazoa > Chordata > Actinopteri > Syngnathiformes > Syngnathidae > Syngnathus > Syngnathus acus. Next base: position 11,287,489 of record NC_051101.1, on the reverse strand, counting down.
CTCTTTCCGGTTGAGGAACGGTAGTTTTTTTGTCGATGGGGCTTATGGATTGGCACGTTCAGCATCCCAGCCCCCAGTCACACACCCACACGTGCAAACACTGGACAAAAGTTGACTTTTTTTTTTGTCTGGTGTAAACTAACAAAGAGATGGTTCGCTCCAGTTTTAGCTTATAGCTAGCATAACTTTTAGCCGTTTGTCGGTTAGCTTATAAAATATGTTTGTGTGGTAAACGGTACATAATAATTCATTCTCTTATTTATTGGGCACATCTGGGAAGACATGCAACTGCATTCATTTCATCTGAGAGTCATAATTATTTTGTCCGACTATCAAAACGTCAACACGTATGACAATGATGTCGTGCAGCAGTTGTATTTTAAAATCATGGCGATATAAAATGGAATTTATAAACAAACCAAGAAAAGTCTGTAGTTCCCTTTGTTATGCGTAATAAAAAACAATTAAGCTCTGAACTCAAAAATTTTACATGGCTTAACAATTTAGTATAATCAAAAAAAGATTCACGTCAAGTATTTTAATGAGGTTTTTTTTTTTTTAATGAATTTTATTGCCTTCAAATTCTGTCGCCGGTTGCTTTTGTCCTCACTTTATAAACACCAAAAGACAATAGAAATAGTTTTTAAAAAGAAATCAAAAGCCTCCCAGTGAAATAATAATACAACACATGGTGGTTGGCACTGCGCAGTCTGTTATGTAATCCTGATAATAGGCAGTCTATTTTGAACCCCCCCTCCCTCCCCTCCCCTCTTTCCAAACTCATTATCAACTTGTTAAATCAAGCTTTTTTCTCCTTATGTCTCTTCCAATTCTCTTTTAGTGACGTCGCCCTTTTATGTTGCTGACGGAATCTCCCGCTTGGCAGGAAAATACCTGTCATGGGTCACAAGGGGCCACCGGACATGTGTCTTAGCCAGTGACGTGCACGTCTTACTCCAGCGATTTTACTATACACACGGTAAGCCGGGGAAGCCCTCACACACACACACACACATACACGCAGCGGCACTCACTAATCCAATTAGGACATTGGTTTGTGGCCCGGGCCTCATTGGACACATGCTGATCCAATTATTAGTGGATGGATTGGCCAGGCAATCCCAGTGTTTCCCTTTGCTAATGTTCTTAAGTGGCGCTGTGTGGACACCTCGTACGCACAAAAGACCCCCCTCCCACTCCTTGCGACGTGTGCCAACAAACACCCTGTCGGCCTGGTGAGTCAACCGAGGTGTTTAGGAAGTGACTGACGTCCACTCAGTCAGCTGAGTTGCAAAAAAAAAAAAAACTGAAACTCAAGGCTTACCCTTGAGACACTTTCCCCCCGCATCGAATTTGTATAAAACTCCTGAGCGCATGCCAGGAATCGTCTCAGATGTCCACACTGTGGGCATCATCATCATCAGAGCCAAACAATCAACGAAGGGAAAGTCGCGGAAACGCACGCTCGTTTTTCTTCCACTAACAAAACATTGACACCAATTTGGAGAGCAATGTGCTCATGTGTGGATATTTCCTGAGTAGCTCTTCATGGTACATCAATGAGGAGCACTCCAAACAAGGACACAAGTCCATCCAGGCGCTCTTATCTAACACTCGCTTAGCCCAGTGAAGATCTGGAGGGCTTTTCTAGTCTCTTTTATTATCGTGACAAACATACACATTTTATCCATGGTCATTTCAGGCGGCGTGATTAGTGCTTGACACACTTCATGTCATGTGGTTGGAAAATTCTCAAGCCATTATTTTTTTCGGGCAGGTCCACAGTTTGTTCGTTTTGATAGCACCGAGAATATTTGACATTTGAGTATTATTTAATGCTCTGTTGGGATGCTCCGTCGAAATTGTTTGAAATTGTTTTTGGTTGAGCAATGCCAGCCTACGCTACACCAAAACAAAGCTAGCTCCCCCCCCTTCCCAGTTTGATTTAGTTCACATTTAAGAAAGGAAAACATTGAGCTCATCTTTGTTCTCCTCTTGTATTATATATTTGGCCACAAAGATGAATCTTAATGGCTCCGCCCGTCACAGAGCAGAATTGTCGTCTGTTAAGTACAGCAGCAATCAGCCTCGCAGCAGGAACCACTTTATCAACTTGTAGACACAATCACGGCTCAATTTCCGACAGGCCTTCTTTGATCAACAACAGAACGAAAATAATAACAAATAACAAAGAGCGTGTATTAAGCAGATAGCCGGGCCGTTGCTCTGTAGCGAAAAATGCCTCGGCTTTGGCACTGAACAACATATGCTCGGCGTGGATGACATGGAAAGTGAGGAGAAGAGGTTTCTGCTGGAGGGGACAGCGGGGGGATAGCACATACCCCTGGGGATGTCTAAGGATGTACAATGCCAGTGCGTATATGTGTGTGTGTGCATGCCCGAGGTAAAGCAGGGGCTGTTGAAGCTGATTTGTTCTGATGGACTCAAACACAGACACAGACTCTGCCTGTGACTCACAGACGAGACGCAAGTATCCCTTAGGGAGCAGGCCCGCGGCGTGCACACACACATACACGCACACACACACACACGCACACGTGCTTGCCAGGTTAGATATCTGCCTGCTTGCGGATCTCTTCTAGCCGTGATGTGAGGCGATCATTGGGCTGCAAAGTTGCATTGAAACCTCTTATTGTGCATGCGAAAGTGGAATTTGTATCAAACTGGGTTACTTTCTCACGTCTGGTTGACTGTATGAAAGCACAATGTCCAGTTGTGTTGTTGCCGATATTGCGAGTCATGAATGGGGCTTATTGAGCCAGCCGGGTGCACGGTTGCTTCCTCTCGACCCGGCAAAAGTTTTGCAAAGGAGGCAAGATGAGGATGCCAAAGGCCCTCCGGTTATTGCCCCGAGTCCAATTCTTCGCCCCCCCCCCCCCCCCGACTAACCGCCCGTAATGGGACATTAAAAGTGCCAAGGAAACACTGGAGCTGTCGTTTTGCGGTGTTGCCGGAAACACGCACAAAGGCGTCTGATGGCGTTCTCATTTGGCCCGCTTGCTCACACAACAAGATGGAGACACGCAATTTTACACAGTCACATTAAGGCACACAAAGCGCCACTGGCTTAATATGAGCCGCGTGTGACGTCAAGCGTATGCTCGTTATAATAGCGCTGGGAGCATCAAAGTGACAGATATCACACACAGGCAAACACAACGAATTATCGTCGGGTCATTTTCAGATCAAACCATTAAACACATTCCAATGCCCCTTTGTTAGAAGCCAAAAATTGCCGTGCCGTTGTGTCATGTGCTTTGTTTAAAGTGGCTTCCTAAATTCGCCAGACTTTTGTAGACGACTGAACAGGATGGAATAGTAATGATGGTGGCATCCCAGGTCACCTAGAAAGATGCGATGATATCGCCGGAAGGCGTCCTCGCCAAAATCACGCATGATAAATAATAGCTATGAAATAAAATAATAATAATAAAATAAAATATATCAATATAAAATAAATAATACAAAAAATAATAACTAAAATAAATAATAAAAATAAATAATACAATAAATAAAGTAATAAATTATAAAATAAATAAATATGAACCCCAATGGAAAATCACAGATTTTTTTGGGTGAAATGGCATCACCATTCATTTAATATCCATTCACGCTTTGCACAAGTCAGTGCAGTTATGCTAGCCATAAAAGTCAATGTGTCTATTGTCCCTCACGGGTCACCGTAGGTGAAATGTGGGAACTGGCGACAGTGGCAGGATTCTTTCCATTGCTTTGTGGAAGTGGAACATTGATTTGGTTGCTTCTTTCCCACACAGAGAGAAAGAGAAAAAAAAAAAGGTTTAGGATCAGGAGGAAAGCAACAAAGGCTTAAGAGCTTGCTTGTCTTTCCATAAGCATGTTGTTATGATTTCAAACAAAGCGTAATGAAGTGCTTATTTGCTAACATGCTGTGCAGATCAGACAAAAACGCTTATGACTAATCGTGCACGTGTTTAATCTCGTGTTTGGAAGCAAAATAATAATGTACTGCTTGTATATTGATTTATTCATTCATTCATTTTCCTCACGAGGAATGCTGGAGCCTATCCCAGCTATCTTCAACCTCTTATTTATTTAACTAAGGCTTCCTGTGGAAAATTCCAAATTGTTTTTTTATTTTTTTTATATAGTTCTTGCTCTCCTACTCATCTATTTTGCTTCTTCATGAAGTTCAGTTGTGAAGATCTTCCCTACTGTATTTCTCAAGTGATGTAAAAATGACCTCATTTCGAAAACACCGATCTTCTGCGTGGCCAGTGAATTTTCTTTTTTTTTTTTCGCAGCGTGTGTCAGCGCTCTGACTAATTGTGCCTCCGTCACTCTTGTACATTTTTCTCCCGCATTCCTTTCATCTCGTCACTCGTTTCTTATTTCCCCCGGCATGACTTCATCAGTGTAAAAGCAAGATTTAGTTTTATTACAGCCCGCGTCTGCTCTTAAGTAAATATTTGCAGCACGTGTCCAAAGTGAGGAGCAAACCTGACCACCGAGCTATCCCAGGAATGTACCGCATCATCACTTCCTGGCCCGATAACGCTGGAAAAGCCTGATTTCTATCAGCCGCTGTGGCGTAATCGCCCCCGTTGATGCGCGTGTGCAACATGTTGTGTCCTCATACCATAATAGGCTTCCCCGAATAACTGTCCCATAATTCTAAACCTGTGAGAAGATCCAGCTGGCTCTGGCCTCAAAAGGAAACGCTCACCTCGCTTGGCTGGACTGTACTTCACCTTCTATGTCAGACTGAAACATTTCCACAAGGAATTCCAAGTATCCTAGAAGATATCTTCCCGATTCCAAACATCTTCGCTAATACGCCGGTCTTGTCTGGATCTCGGGCCAAGAAACACATCAACACTACTCGACCGAGAGCGACACTCACCGATTTTACATCATGACAGTGCGGCGGGGGAATGCTGTCGTAATCCCGGCCGTGCCGAATCACGCGTGATGAAATCCAGTGGCGATGCGGAGTTGGCCGCAGCTCACCCCGGAATACCACAGAATATACACGATATGTTCCGAAAGGCGGGGGGGGGGGGCGTGATGATACGCTCAAGTGGCCGGGAGAAAGAACGCTGATGATAGTTGGCGTCTTGTTAAACTTGAAGAAGTACATGACACCTTGTCCTGTCAACACAGAGTCACTCGCTCGCTTGCTTTTGGGCCGCGGCCTGAGCGGAGCCGCATGCTTACGTCGTCGTTTTTTTTCCACTGACAAGGTGAAGGGGATTTCCTCACTTGATTGTGTAAGTTGGTAAATAAACAACTTTATATTTTTCGCTTCTTAAGAGCAGACGTACTCGTACGAGGTCATCAGAAATTCCGTTCATATTTTTAGATTTATAGTATGAACACAGACATTAGCATTAGCAATTACTTCATATGCTTTGTTAGTCATTGTTTTGGAGGGGGGGGGGCACACAAGGGACATAAAGTAGCGTGCATTCGGAACCATGCGCAGATTAGCAGGAAGATGATCATCAATCATAATATTGCTTCGTTAAGAAAGGTCAGCTGGCGGAGGTTCTTCCATGTTGGTTAGTTACATCAAGCCAGTCAGTGGGAATTTAATACACAGAATAAAAAAATCCAAAAAGTTGCTAGTGGTTGACAAAAGATTTCTTCTTCTTTTTATTTTTGCTGAATTTGCAAGAATCTCTCCAGAAACTCATTTTGGAGTAAATCAGTAATATGAACAAATATTCTCTGCAGAACAAGTGTTAAATATTGCCCGCCTCCCCATTAACGCGCCATTCATTTGTGTGCATACATTAAACACATTCAACGTGCTCATCTCGCTTCAGAACAAGCCACCTGAACATAATCAGAAATATTTCACACTCGTCGCCATTTACCAATTGCTCATTCACTCCAATTAGAGCGCTCGCACTCCACCGAGGACAAGGGCTAAGCGAGTGCTTTGGAGTGGCGCTGGAGTACGCCGCCTCTAAAGTGGCGTGTCCATGAAAGACTCTTCTTCCTCCACTTGGCGTGGAACGAACTGTGGAAGTGAGAACTCACATCCCCTTCACCGTGCTGAGAGAGAGCCACCGGGTCAGCGTAAAGTGCTGCCGGGTGCTATTACTGTGAAAAGGACGCCTCTCGGGGGTGTCCTTTTCAAGCATCTGATGAACACGGCCAACTCGCATGTGTGTGCGCGTGTTACACCGTCCTATCTCGTATAATGTGTTGCTGGGACGATTTTGTGAAACCAAAGCAGATCCGTGTGACATTCACCGCGTGAGCATGCATTTACAGTGTGTGTGACAGACTAGGATATTATTGGACGGCAGTGTGTTTGCACCGGGACGCAAATAGCAACACGGATGATATTAGTGGATCGAGTTCTGTCACACGCTAGCGCCTGATTCAGCAGGTGCCCCGACCACCCGGTTCTCCCCCGATAATGTTCTGAGCTGGTCAGGTTCTGTCTAGGATTGACTTGTGACACACTGACCTCGCATATGAATGTTCGGGATTCATATAATTGTTATTACTTACTGTTGCGGATGTATGTAAACAATTTTAATGTAAGTTGATATCGGAATCATGGCGACAGGCCGACATTGAAAAACCAATCCTTTGGTTCCATTGGATTTAGTTAATTCGGGCATGTACATGATGTGTTCAACTGAGATATATCATTTGAATGTTTTGGAGGAATGCAGTGCGTCAGTTGACCACGTTGTAATCATGTGCTACCGAAAGTTAAGTACTTTTTTTTTTTCGTCAGTGGACACACAGTGTGTTTCAGAGAAAAGACTGAGTATACTTGAAATGATCAAAAGGCAGCACCGTTCATTTATTGGTGTTTTTTTTTTTTTTTTTACGCCACCCCGTGATGAGGCGGGTCATAGGTTCTGTCAATTTACAAGCGAATGAGGAAAGTTTAACGTGTCGTTTGTGGACGATCACGTTTCTGTGGCCAGCGGTTGAATGGACAGGTGGCGTGATCAGGTTCCGCCGTGTGCACGCTCGTGTGTGTGTGTGTGAACGACCCACATCTTATACAAGCATATAATTATACTTTGCAAACGGCATCATGACTTGGCATCGGGGGTCCTTTTCCACCGAGGGTCAGTCTTAGTTCACGTACAAGAGAGCATTAGGATACGTGTCACGGTGTGTGTGCATACGTGTATGTGTGGATACGTGTGCGCAATAAGCCAGCTCTGGTTTTATTTTTAAAGTGGGGCTCAAACAAAGGCCTTCAGTCAAACTGCTCAGAGAACTGGGCCTTGGGAACATGACCAGCGGCTGTTGCGTCACATTGTGCGTGGCTGTGTGCCATTGTGTTTTATGGCTCTGTGTGTACGTGTGTGTGTCTGTATGTGTGTGTGTGTGTGTGTGTGAGAGAGAAAGAGACTATCCAACCAACTTGTAAAGAAGTCACTTGTTCAAGTAGGACAGCAACAAAGAGGGGAAAAATTCTTGAGATCCTTGCCAGATGTGCGTCTCGAACACACACACACACATACAGTGTAATGAGGTGTGTGCCACTAAATTGTTCTCATCGTTCGGGTGGGATCGTCACGGCTTTGGCCACATTAACACACAAAGACAAGAACGGATGGACACACATTCACTGTCAACAGACGTCGTCGTGTGATGTCATAGGTAGCCAGGATGGGATTTAATATTTGGTCACGTACGCACACACACATAGTCTAATGGCCGTTTGTTGTCAATATGGCCACACAATAAAGATCCCATCTTTGTACCACACAAACATAGGAAGACAAGAACACACACACAGTTTGCTCAAATAGCAATTTGACAGACACATGAACGTCAACAGGCATCACGGTGTGATGTCATATGAAGGATTTAATATAAGTGGGAGATGAAAGGTAGAAGAGGCTAAAAATATCTGAAAATCGAAAATCGAGACAATCACGGATAACAAGAGAAAACGCCCTCTCAAGGTTTTTATTGTTCTCCGGAGGTTTCCTAAAGCCGCCAGGGGAACGGGGGAAGCCTGCTCTCTGTTACATCACACATCTACACCCACAACATCAGTGTAATCTGTCCCACATCTACGCTGCCGCCCGCCCCCGTCTTTCCTTTCTTTCCTTCTCCCTTTCTTCCTGTTTTTAAAGTCTTTCTTTCCACCCATGACGCACTCTGCCATAATGAAGCCGTTAAGGGGAGTCCGGTTAACTTTGGCTGCTGCCTTTGGAAGGGAGGGAGGGAGGGAGGGAGGGAGACGATGTGTGTGTGTGTGTGTGTGTGTGTGGAGGTTGGTTAGTGATGTGGTATAAAGTGACACCACGCAAAGCGACTATATTTACAGCGCGCCTCTGTAACGCCGAGCCTATTTATAGCCGGCAGCTCTTTTCTCAGCAACTGCCGCAGCGCATTGTTGCAGCGTCACAAACTTAAGCATCAGATGGCACCAGCCAACGTATACTGCACCACGCTGCCAAAGGCAGCACGCCTATCCTCCAGTGACTTCCTGTGCGCGCACACACACATGCAGACACACACTCTGGACTTTCCCTCCTTTCGCGTCAGTGAATTGGGCTTCTAACATTGTCCTCCTCTGATTCGGAACAGGAATGATACGCAAATACAGTGGTACGAACACCCAAATCATCCTTCCGTATTGAAATGAGTGGTAATGCCATTAATCCGTTCCAGCCTCACCCCCAAAAACGACAAAACCTTTCAAAATATGTTTTTTTTTGAGCGGAAAGATACTTAATTATCTGTCAAATGAGTGTTCTGTCTGATTTATATGTATAATAACATTTATATATTTATAATAAAATTAAGGGTTAGGCATGTAAGGCCAAAATTGACTACTTTAAAAAACACATTTATGTGAAGGCTAGAGATTTATTTTTCCAAAAATAATAATATCCCCAAAAAAATGAATTGAAAAAATAATTATGTAAAAGTCTGTAATTGAAATCTTAGTCACGTAATCAGTAAAGTAACTAAGTTTATATATAAAAAAAAAAAATCTTCACAAAAAGGCTAAAAAAAAACCCGACCCACAACTTGTTTCCTTGTGGGCCGTGACACTAAATAAAGTCTTCATGACGACGTGGGGGCATCAGACGGAAAGTGCCCTGAACCCTGAAGCGGCGCTGTTTGTTGGGCCTGCGAGCGTCGGCCAGACGGCCAGAGACGCTCGCAGGCAGCCAAGCGTGCGGCAGCGGCGTTATGTCGCCTGTCGCCGTTCCGAGCAAGGTGCGTGTTTACTCAACAAGGGTGTTAACGTCAATCGAGGAAATTGATGTTTATCCTGGCGGGTTTGGAGAGTGAAGCATGTCAGCGAGTGTGTTTAACCCGCTTTTTGCTTTGCCCGCATCTCTTCGCTGTCCCCAAACACACACACACACACACGCGCGTGCAGAAAACGACAAGCTGACTCAATTCCGGGCGTTCCATTGTAACAAAAATGGTGGGCGGTGCGAGAGCGTCACTCGGGACGATTTTAGCAACTGCAAATGACGATACTACGCAGAAAGAGAACATCATGGCTTTGTTTTTCAAGCGTCCTCCTCCTCCCGTTCCGTCTTTGCGGCCTCTTTCCCAGCGCTCCCACGGGAGTCTTTCCCCAGCTGCCGCCATTTGTTGCGGTCCCAAACCGCAGATGAACCATCACGTCGGCCCGCGTGCTGACATCAGCGGCCGGGCCTCCACGCGCGGTCGTACGCAGGCCCGGCTCGACTTTCCGTCTCTCGGGACGGCGCGAGCCTAAACGTGTGACACACTGATGTCTCCCTTTCCGAGTTGGAGTTCCCAGGGCCTCGGAGTCGTGCTTGGCGTCAGCGAGGGGCTTGTTTTTGAGGAGCTGATGTGACACACAGGAAGAGAGATTGCATGATGGGATGATTTTTTTTTTTTTACAGTATATGCATATATTGGACTTTCCAACTATTTGAACACTCAAATGTGTTTTTTAATTCACCTGTCTGCGGAATTTGACATCATCAGGGAGGCTCTATTCATTGAACATTTGGTTCTTTTTTTGTGATTGTAGTTTTTGTATTGCTAAATCATTGTGACGGGGTCGCTGCCTTCGTTTTAGCCGAGTGCGATGAAGTGGTTAAGCCGATTTGGTTGTTGATGGTCCACCTACGCGAATGTTTTCACTCATTTCCGACCTCTTTGGACTGTTGAGTATATACAATACGCGAAGTGTTGAGATTATTTTGTGGGGGATTTTTCATAGTCCCTAAACCACTTTTAGAATACCTCAATTTAAGACCTCGTCACCTTGGATGATTTTTTTTTTCGGCCAGCAGAACTAAAAAGTGAATGCTCGAGATGTGAAGGAATTTGCTCTGAGGCGAGACAACAAATGCACACGTATTGACAACAGTGCCGAATTTACACCTCCCTGCGAGTTGTTGGCTGTCTGACACTTTGTACTACGTATGTCGCCTTTGGCCACCTTCCTCTCCCATTTTGCAGGAGGTGTCTTCACAGCCCTGTCCGTCAAAGCATCGAGGCCTCTGGCGCTCGCCTCGCATGCCTTTTTCACAACTCTGTCCGAATACAGTAGTGGGGGAAAAAAATGATAATATTGTGAGGTGAATGCAGGAGGAAGGGTGGAGGGGCGGGTCAAAAAGACCCAGAGGGCATCAAGTTGTCTTTGGCTCAATCCAAACATCAATCTCATCAATAATAGAGCTTGAGCGGTCACGGGACAATATTAAACATGACATCGGGCCACGACGTGGATCCCCGCGCCGTATTTTTATGCCGCCTCGTAGATTCGTGACTCACGGCGGATAAGCCGTGTGACTGCGAAATCACGTTGTTGTTGAAGAAAAAAAAAAAAAACAACAATCGTAAAGGTCACTGCCACGTTCTCGCAGCAACTTGACGTGGAATCAAAGTCGTTTGTGTGTGCCTACAAATCACTGACTCACAAACGAGTCATCAATATGAAACATCCTCATAAATGAATTACCAGCGCACGCTAAACACATAAAGCTCCTGTGATCTCTTGTATTTCTTACCTTCTTAATAATAAATAGAGTTAACACACAGACACACACGCACGGACGGCCCCTGTCGTTCCTCATCAGTCATTCAGCGTGACATGTCTGTGTGCGAGAAATCTGCAAGTCGGCATTTTTTCTCCCCCAGTAGATTTTGCTTTACCTGACTCTCCGCTCATCCATGTAAGCAACTGGTGAGCGTTGTCGCCGCGGTTACTCGAGCTGGAAGTTTTACAGCCATCACTTGGCTAAAGTAGATTGTAGAGCTATATTGAGAAAACTTAAAAAAAAAAAATTCTCAGGAGGATTTGTGACCAAAATTGAATTAAATGATTTGTCTGAAGAATAATACTAAAGAACGATTATATAAGATTTTATTATGACGTGTCAAAAAAAAAAAAAAACTTTTTTCCCTCCTCTATTTCGATCATGTTTAAAATGAACTGTTACAAGTTATGTACGATTATTCGTACTAAATGAAGAAATAAATAATAAAGTGGTGGCACGTCTGAATATTCAACAGAACATTTATTGTGTGCTTATCTAACAGCAAAGTAACTCTTCGATAACAAGTTACATATTAGTAAGGAGTGTCTTAAGAGACTCTTAAATGTCACCTGTATATTTGCTGCAGCTTAATTGGGGGTATTTTTTATGAAATGGGGAACTTCGACCAAATTGAAGGTCGACCAGCTTGTGTGGTTACACTTTGAGGTTTTTTTATACACACGCACACACGCTCTGAATAACTTCAACGAGTGAATATGCAAATCAAAAGGCTTGGTGCTCTTGTACGGTTTCTGGAAGCTCATCAAAGAATATTTGGTGCCGCATGATCTCATTTGTGGTTAGGCAGGTTAACTGGATGACTTAATTGGTGTTACGTGAGGAACCTCAAGAGCATGGGTGTCAAACTCAAGGCCCGGGGGTCAGATACGGCCCGCCACATCATTTTATGTGGCCCGCCAAAACAAATTTGCGTCATGACTAAAATTACAAATTATCTTCACTTTTAAAAAAACAAAAAGACATTGTTAGCAATTTTTATTACCATGCGTGTTTTTTAAAATATTTGAACAATTTTTACTTGTCTCTGATTTCAAAACTAGTAATCATAATAATAATGGCCCTCCGAGGGAAACTATGACGACAAAAATGAGTTGGACACCCCTGCGTCTTGTATTTTTGCTTTGGAAGAGCGAGACGAGTATGCGTATGGTTTTCGGTTGCAGGTCTCGATCACGTGTGCCGCGTTTGGACTCAACACGATTCATGCTTCGTTTTGCTGTCCATCTATAATATTGGTCTTGTTATTTTCTCCGGGTTTTCATACAGCGTAGGCAGGTTTTGGTTGAACAAGCCAAGAAAATGACTCATGAAATACAAGTTGGATTTGTTATACTGTTGATGCTGCTTATTCGGTTTCTGCAAAATGAGATTCTTCTGGATAAATGGAGACCATAGAATACCTTGCCTCAACTTGCAAGTTTTTCAGGTTATAAAGCCAAGGCTTGATTTTTTTTTTTTTTTTTTTTATGTCACAAGGCAAATTTGATTTATGAGTCAGCTTCAGATGCACCGCCACTCAAGTGAAGTGAAAAAATGTGAATGTGACATCCTCACTTTGCAGGAGTTCAATGCCCAAGCGATGTTATCGGCAGCGTTACAATATCGAGTAGCCGAGCACACGACGTTGACTTTTATGGCCGAGTGCTATTGTTGAATGTTTGATGTCAGTTGACTCCTTTTCGGTGGAAATTAACAACTCGATTAACAGGAAGTTTATGTTGCCAAAAAGTGTAGTCAACTCATTGCTAATTGTGACTAGCCTAACACACAGAGTGCTCATCTTGTTTCCAGCGAGTAATTAAACTTCATTAAACCTGTTTTTTTTTTTGTTTTTTTTAATAACATGGGTTTGATATTAATTGGTGGTCCAGGGCGCCAATTAACGCTAGCCCAACCAGTCAGCAAAAATCAGGTGACTATTCCCATTTTCGCAGCCAAATTGGCAGTAAAAGTAGCGTCTAATCGTCCATTTTGTCCAAATTATTCACAACTCATTCCAAACGTCTTCCCCTGAAAAGGGTCGCTAATCATTTATGGCAGCGCTGCTTACATAACCCCAAAAATATATGGAATGAAATGTATTTCAATGGGGAATATTGATTAAGTAACCGAGTTACACGTTATATGAGCAGTTCTATTAACAAGTTGCTATTATTTAACCAGCCAGAGCCCCTCCTGCCTTTGTCACTTCGTCCTGGCGGAGCTGCTCAAGGACTGGAAAATATAGTGGCCTAAAAATAAACTTACAAACACTCTCACCCGGCCAGGCAAGGTTTCTTTAATATTAGAAAGCGCAAGGCTGATACCTGAGCCACGCTCAGATGGGCGACATGTCATTGCACCCTCCCAGCCGGCCAGCCTGCGGGGTCATAAGCATGGCAGCCCAGTTGTCGACGCATACTTTGGTAGTCACACGGGCATCACCAGGCGTGACGTGGCCCCCCCCTGACGCCGGTGGGAGGGGACACGCATGTGTGAGGGAAAAGGTCACACGGTCTAGTGCGGCCTACGTGAGGAAATCTTACTCAGCTTGTGTTTTGGAATTTTCAGACGGTTCCTCGTTATTTGTAGGCAGAATGACGAGCTAGTTTGAGACTTCTGCGATATCGTCTCGTTCCAAAGTGAGTGGCAGGCGACTGAGGAATGGAATTGGTGTCCGAAATGTAATCGGTAAATTAGTCTGATGGATGCGTGGGGAAGATGGAAATGAGCTCGACTGCATTTGTTACAAATAACAGTTTGATAGCATAGAAGGTCATGTCTATGTGTTGATGCGTTGGCATTTGTAGAAATGTTAAAGGAGATTTGTATCTCTTTTTGCATGCCTATTTGTATACATAATCTAGATTAGGGATCATTATGCAATGAAACTTTGGAATTCGAACCAAACATTTCGGAAAAATATGCAACATTTATAGCAACAATTACAGCCGCATTTGGAGCGTGGACAAATTCTGAAGCTTCCACTCGATCGGGAACTCGATACGCCGCCATTGTTTCTAATTTGACAACAGGCGGTACAACATATCCAGACTGTATTATTATTAGACATTCAATTTTGTCAGAGGGTGGATCAGTCATTTCGCACGCACCTGGCATGTGACTCGGCCCAGAATGCACAGGGCGGTGAGTTGCTACACCCTGTGGCTAATTGCTCCTGGTTTGATCACAACATACCTGCACATCATAATAATGGACAGGATTTGTTTATGCTAAAATACGAATAAATGTACTAAAATAAATAGCAATTAAAAAAATGGAATATCGACTGCTTCTGTTGCGTGTGCATTGGCCTCTTGGGGGCAGTGTGATGCCAGACAATGAGATAAGAGTAGCGAAGAAGACTAACTCATTTTTCACATATTGGGAAGAATATGTGCCTTTACGTATTGTTATAATCTCTACGATATTTGTTATTTGAAAAAATAGCACTCCCAGTGGTCGATGCTAATTCATCTAGCACAGTGGTTCCCAAACTTTTGCAGGCTGGCGCCCCCTTTGGCTCCCCAGTGAATTCCTAGCGCCCCCCCCCAAGGCATTTATATAAATAAATAATACATTTATATAAATAAATAAATAAATAATACATTTATAATATCATTAACATTACGTTGAATTAGTGGGAGCACTGAGTTTGTTTCTCAGAAACGAGCCGGTCCCATCTAGACGTAATCGGAGACAATGACACCCGAAGTGATTTAAGGTTTGTCTTTTATTGCAGGATGCTTGGTCTCCATGTGTTGAAGCAGTTTTGAATGCTTCACTGCCTGGTTAGTTAGCCTGTCGCCACATATTAGCTTTGCGGGCTCGACTGGGGAAACATGTCACGTGACCGGGACGAGTGTCTTGACCTGAATTAATTGATCGTCAATAAAAAAAATATTCTGTGCGGCTTGGCGGCCCGGTACCAAGTGACCCACGGACCGGTCCGCGGCCCGGTGGTTGGGGACCACTGCCCTAACCAGCTCAACACAACACAGCGCGTTCTGGCGAGTCCCCAATTTCATGTTGACTTGAACTCAAGATGATGTTGACCGCCAGAATGCGGTTTTTATTATAAGATAAAATTCTGAACATTACAAGCTTGAAATTACAAACCTGAGCTTTTGCTTTTGTAGTCTATGCTGTTGGATCTGACTGGGCCAGAGCGGCGTGTTGTGTACAAATCGACTGCCGCCCCCCTACCGCCCCCCTACCGCCCCTTTCTTCCTCACCGCCCCCCCAGATCTTTCCACCGCCCCCAGGGGGGCGGTACCGCCCACTTTGGGAACCACTGATCTAGCATGTCAAAGGGCTTCTAGATTGACTTTAGCATTAGTGCTAGCAATGCTTTTAAAATAAAACGTACAATGTGTATAATGTTTTTTTGTGCGTTTTTAGTTTTAGTATTAGTTTTGCAGGTTCTCGCCTTGCGCTCGTGCATTTTCTCCGGTTTTCTTGGCACGTTGCTAAGGCATGAAGACTTTAATTGTTAGTGGGTGAGAATGTGAGTGTGAATCATTGTTTTTCTATTTTTGCTCTGTGTTGTGTACCGTACACTTTGCTAGGATAGGCTGCACGGGAGTGAGGATAAGCAATATGATGGATGGATGGATGGACGGACGGACGGGTTGGATGGGCGGATGGATGGATGGATGGATGGATGGATGGATGGATGGATGGATGGATGGATGGATGGATGGATGGATGGATGGAGGATCAACTTGAAAGAATAGCTCGGAAGATCGGTTTTGCAATTGAAGGCTGGAGCCAAAACACCTTGTTATGATCTTTGACAATTATTGTTAATTATTGCCAATGAGTGCTTGAACAACCCACACTTTGATTATCACCTTGCCAATTTACTTGTAACATCAATCAGACACGCGACCATGGGCGTGGGCACTTTTTCAAAGCTCCACCATTCCTCTGTGGAAACAGAAGAACCTTCCAAGGGCACTTAAATGACTCATAGACTGTGAGAGACACAATTTTGTGGTCTGATGACACAAACATGGAACTCTTTGGCGTGAATGCTAAACGTCCTGTTTGGAGGTAAACACCTGGCCAATCCCAGTTCCTTGGAAATGACTCAGTGTTGGAGGAAAGACGTATGAAGCAACGTCCAGAGACCACCTGGATGGTGTTCTTGGGGGCCGGGTCATATTTCAGGACAATGACCCTAAGCACACAACTGAGGTTATCTAAAGGAATTGCTCCAGGACAACTCTGTGAATGTTCTTGAGCTTGAGTGCCAACTTCAATCCGGTTGAACATCTTGAGAGAACTAAAAAAAAAAACAGGGATGCTCCCCTAATGAAGCTTAAGTGGTTCTGAACAGAATGGACAAAACTGTCCAAGGGTAGGCGTGCCGAGTTTGTGGTATTAGCTTCAAGAATTCTTGAGGCTGTAATTATTGCTAACTAAGCGTATTCAAATATATCGTGAAGCCGTACTCGTATGATTTCATAAATCTTTCCATTGTTTTACAGAAGCATTTTCTTCATATGGGCATTTCTGGCTGTAACAAAATTAATATTTTAAATAGGTGCTGTACTTGTTTGTTTTGTTAAGATTACATAAGGTGCGCCGGTATTTAAAACAAGCACACTGATTATTTTGTTGGTGTATACTTCCTTGTATTTGTCATGCAAATAACCATGAGTCATTTTTGAGAGATCAAAGCTCCAGAAATGACTTAATTGCACACCACATCAGACAACATTGACAGAATTGTTCAGTTGCAGTCTACCTATGATGTCCCCGTCCCCCCCCCCCCCCCCCCTTTTTTTTTTTTTTTAAATATTTTTTAGGACATGCCTCCCGGATTCACTTGCTCGGTCTATCGCCGATCGATCCCACCCGCCTATCCGTTCCGCGCTTTACCAACCGTGTGATCTGCTCAAAAATAAACACGCATGTATGAGGCATGTGTGTGTGTGCGTGTGTGTGTGTGTGTGTAAGACGTGTTCCACAATGGGAGAATGCAGAGGGAGTGACGGGACACAAATCCTCAATTGTAGAGAGGAGCATTTGTGACTGTACGTCTTTATTAGGTGTTTGTCTCTTGCACATTGGCTCAGTAAAAAAAATACACAATAATTTAATAATAATAATAACAATGATGGATGGATGGATGGATGGATGGATGGATGGATGGATGGATGGATGGATGGATGGATGGAGGGATTTTGCACTTCAAAGAGTAATTTGTTTTTATTGACTTTCTCAGGGTCCTTCATTTTATTTCAAAGAAGTGCAGGAAGTTCCTAAAGTCAATTTCAGTCACCAACGGTGCACCGGCGATGTTGTGATTTTACGACAACGGGTCTTAGCGCTCCACGTGCAGCCCGGAGTCCGCTCGTAGCACTGAGGGACAGCTTCGCCACAGCTCCTCCATATTTAATTGATACGTTGAATTATTCTGGCTCAGCGCCGTGTTGTGCCACCGTGAATTGGGCCGTAGAGTTGAGCGTGTGTGTGGGGACCGGGGCGAGAGAGGGAGCTTTGTGCGGTAGTCGGGATAGTGGCCGAGTTTGCCACGAAGGCCTCTGGGAAAGCAAAGCCATAGCAACAGAATGAATTAATGAACAGGGCCCAAGAATTAACACAAGCAACAAGCGCGCGCACATACACGCGCCGTGACAGCTGGTGGTTTCATATGCAACATACTGCTAACCTGGTGATGCAGGTTTGACTTCAACTGCTTTTGCAATGACAAAACACACCACCCCTAAAGCATTGTTGGAAATATTCTTTACACTTAAGCTTCCGTGGCAAAATCTAAAGCCATTTTGGTTGTGTAAGTGAAGATAATTAGTTCTGGAAGTCAATGATTGTTAATTTCCTTTTATAACAATTAAATGCTGATGGTGCTGGATGAACAAAAGTCGACTAGTCGGTATGTTAAAAAAAAAAAAATCTGTTTGCCTATAGAGGCGGGTGTATGTGAAAGCAGTGAGATTCAGAGAATAGTCTGCAGTGCCCCCCTCAGGAGGTAAAAGTACAAACAATGAGCTATATTGTTACTTGTAGAAGCTACGAAGTCATAAAATTTCAAAGAAATCAAGTTTCGAAACTGCCTCTAAGCATGAACCATTGTGTCTTTTAGGGCTTATGGCATTTTCTGAAAAGTCATATGGAACAGAACTCAAGTGAACCAAATATTGGAAAGTTACATTGGAATGTAAACAAAGTAGTCAAAAAGAAAAATGACATGTTTTGGTTGCTTGTTTTATTGTACAATACAAATCACATCTTGTACAAATTTCATTTGTGTCCTATGAGATTGACACTTTTGATGACTGACTTTAACATAAGTTACAGAAACTAAACTCGAGATTTCTTGTCGTGAACAATTTCAAAACTTATGGATAGTGAAATCCAAGGCTCCTTTGCATTTTTTTTAAATGAACATGGTCGATAAAAAAAAAAAAAAGGCTGCAAACAAAAAATATATTCCAGGCATTTTTCCTGAAATCAACTCAACTGTCCTTGAGCGCTGCACTGAGCATTTGCCTTTGCATTTGTATGACACCACAAGTGTTGAAAATATCTGCCATAAAAATCCAGTTGGCATGCTTTGTACAAGTTCCGATGGTCAGTTTCATATGGGGTTTGGTCCTGGTCCGATGCGTTAAGATGGCGAGGTGCGGGGGGGTCGCAAGTGGTCGGGCTGGAGGTTAAGAGCGCGTGTATTTACCCCAGATGTGAAGCATGAAGACGGACGCGATGAAAAGCAAACTCATCACCAACACTGGCACTGGGCCGCTGAAACAAGAAACACAAGTATCAGTAGTCGTGTCAGCCACAGACTAACTCACAAGACAATATGCGGTCAATAAGGCAAGCAAATACTTTTCTGGATCAGTCCTGCCAAGTTAATGACTGAACATGAAAAAAACAAAACAAGCTCTCAAAGTGCATGTTGAGCGCGTCTTTGGAAAGTGGCGACCCTGCAAACAAATGTGTTCACTGACAACTTTTAAATGGCTTCTCATTAGATTTCAAGTGCGCCGCAGAGTCTTCGAGCTGGGCTGGTTCATTTTATTGATGAGCCGCTGACACCAGGAGGGGCTCTCAACTCTAAAGGAGGGACTTGTAGGGGGGGGGGGGGGGGGGGGGGGGGGTTGCATCGCCATGCCAACCACCTCCTCCATCCCTCGCCCTCCACCCCACCCGCTCCTGTCAGAAGGCTGTAATTGAGTTGACCTTTTAGAGTGGATCCTTTAATGAAGCTCTGCGAGCGGCGTCTAACGCGGGAACAAACGTGCACTCGATATACAGCGGCGTACGAGGAGTGTGCCCTCCTTCCACGCCCGAGACACACACTCGATAAGCAGCGCGGCGACATCGATCAAGCGCCGCTGCATAAGACCAGAAGATGCTTTTTAATAATGGGGAAGGGGGCTTGGCGCAGGATAGAAAGTTATCAGACTTTTCTACCCCCAAGTAATGCATACTTTGAGTACATTGCGGCTTTTCCGACAACATACTTACACTTTAAGACCCGGCGAGTCCTCGGTGTAAAAGCGCCACATTCCCCCGGTGCCGGCCGATCCAGTGGCCCTGCCTCCGCTGCGGGTACCGCTGCTGGTTGCTTTCCTATTGAACACACAAATGCATGTGTGTGAATGCTTATGTATAGTTGTGCACATTTGTTTACATCCTAGCAGTCAATCAATGATCTGGAAAAAAAAAATCCATCCCTTTATTCAAAAATAAAGACATTATTTAAAATGGACAGTGCAGGAAATGGAAAAAATAAAAAGTATTTATCATTCAGGTATTGCGTTAGTCTGTAAGACAACGGAAAATCAAAGATGATCAGTCTGCTTTCATGGAGGATTGAATCATATAATGATGGATGAATTTGATGATTGATCAATTGTCAGTCAATTAATTGTTGCACTGCTATGACACGCTGTGTCACACACAATGTTCTGTCACACAAACATTTTGAGTTTCTACTGTCAAGTCCAACTTTGTTTCACTACTACATGTCATGTCCATACCTCTGTCTGACTGTGGAGCCCGCTGCACGGGGGGCCACTGTCTTGCTGGGGGAACGGCTTGACGCCCCCACACTAGTTGCACTTACTGCTGGTCCAGGCTGAAAGAAAATTGTTATACCAACATTAACTGTGCAATCCTTTACTGCTATTGAAAGGGAAAAAATCGGTTTAAAAGGCAAGACAGAGTAGTGCAAAACCCACAAAGGATCTACGTACATAGACAGACTTTTGCACATGTATTGTGTTTATCTCGTTATTTAAATTCAGTGTTAACTAGTGTCTAGTACAAGTGATAATTTAATAATAGTGTAGCCACGTACACAAACGTTGAGCTAGGGCTAGCAGGCGTGCTAACTGATAGCAAAACACGAATATATTCTAATTGCGCTGCTTTCTTTCAGTGTGACAGCTACAGATGCATGCTCTATCGTCTTACCATTTTGTTTGATTTGTGTTGGTTCGATCTGACTTCACGTGGTTCTCTCTCAACGGTGATGTGCGGTTCCGAAGAACGGTGGTCAATTCAGAATGGAGTGGTCAAAACTTGAGAAAGGACCCGTAAAGCTGACGCTCGTCGAAAAAGGACACGACTGCAATCTACTAGGACCCGTTTAGGTTACCAAATAGATGCCTGTCGAGGTGATAACGTTTAACATAAAAGGATAAACTATATAATTTACCCTCCGGTTTTTGTTCGTACATTTACAATACAAAAATACGTTTAAAAGATTTTCTGCATCATTATATTTATTTTTAAATATTATCATTGAAGTTTTAGATATAGGCTAAATAAAGAGTCCCCTCGCTTTTCTGGATGACGTGTCTTCTACGAGACGCATGCTTGTCAATGGAGAAACCAGCGCCATTTTGGCGCAACCAGGAAGCTCGGCTTGCTTTATCTCGCGTATGAATTTGGAGCCACCATGGCGGCGAACCGCTCGTGTTTCATGACAGAAGTTCTGACAAGTAGGGAGACCACGATCACAAGTGGATAAGATAACAGAAGGTAAATGTTATAATGTGTAGTCTTTAATGCATACGTAGGACGGATATGTGGCCGCAGTATTCGGTTTTAAAACCATCACGTATGCATATTAACGTAATGTTTCGTTTTTGGTTGTATTTGGCAGGTTTATGCACTCTTTGTGTTTAGGTCAAGCACTGTACTATTATTATTTGTCATCATTCACGCTGTATAGCTAAGATAGGTGTGTGGTTGGTCCTGTTATTGACATAATTGACATATTGTCGTCTAACACACACCTGCCTCTGTTCATTGTTCATCAGTTTAGTCATTGGAAATGTTAGACAGTCATGCTTGTTAACAGTTCATTCAGCCTGATTGGCACAATTAATTCCGTAAAACATATTGTTTTGGTTTAACAATGCGTATTGTTGGCGTGTCCGAGGTTGTTGAAACGATAGCGTTGATACTTTTCACTTAAGATGACGTATACTGGAAAGAATTGACCATGAATGTTTTCTCAAAGCTTGATACTTTCTTAATGTCAAATGTTTGTTCTGAAAGCTTTTTAAGATAATGTCAGTGCTTTATTTCTGTGTCTATGCCCAGGTCAAGATGGTGCGGGTGGTGTTTCTGCATCCAGACCTCGGCATAGGCGGAGCGGAGCGTCTGGTTGTCGACGCTGCCGTGGCCCTCAAGTCGGAGGGATGTAATGTCCAGATCTGGACCGCCCACTATGACCCGACCCATTGTTTCTCCGAGACCCTTGACTCAGACCTACCTGTGGTAAGCAATTATTCAGGTAATAATGTGTACTAAATGTTAATATATAGTAGTGCGACAATTATTTCTTCCCTCTCCTCTTCCAACAGGTATGTGTGGGTGACTGGCTGCCCACCAGTGTCTTAGGTTACTTCCATGCGGTGTGTGCTTACCTGAGGATGATCTACGTGGCTCTCTATTTGGTTTTCTTCAGCGGGCTGGAGTATGATGTAGTTTTCTGTGATCAAGTGAGTGACTTTTTCATGAATCAAAATCCTAGAGCACCTTTGGAGGCTTATTTCTTGAGCTGCATATAGAATAAAAACGTGTTCTGTTGTTGTTGTTTTTTAAATCCCACCTTAGGTGTCAGTGTGTATTCCAGTGTTGAGGCTATCCCGTCACAGAAAGAAGGTCTTATTCTACTGTCACTTCCCAGATCAGCTGCTAACTCAAAGGAAATCAGCCCTCAAGAAGCTTTACCGTGCTCCCATTGACTTCCTGGAAGAGCGAACCACTGGCATGGCTGACTTGGTATGTTAAGGCCTAAGGGTCACACCCTCAGGTTTGTCTTTCTCAGCATTCAGATTCCAAAACTTTGCTTCTCGTAAAAGAACACAGCACCATTATATATATATATGCATGTATGTAGAAGGATCATTTTTGAAATACGAGAGACTACAAAGTGCTCGACTAAAAATAAATAAATAATAATAATTAAAATAAACTAGAAATAATAATGGCAAATGAAGTCAAATTGAAGGATAAAAATGATTAACGTGATGTTGTTGAAACACCAATGTCATGGTGATGCTGGAAGTACCATCTGGTCATGACTTTTTTCGGGTGACTAATATAAGGTTAAAATACTGTACTTACCTGTACAATCTCAAAATAATCAACGATTCCATTCTGCCTTTAATATTTGACTGAAGCAGCGGCCAATCAGAGTCACATTTAAAACAACACACTCGCCACACCAAATTACAATTTATGGTCCTCCTGATGCAACTTTATTTGCATGTAGATTCTGGTAAACAGCCAGTTCACCGCAGGAGTCTTCAGGGAGACCTTTCAGAGTCTCAAAGGGGTCCAGACAGACGTCCTCTATCCCTCGCTCAACACGCGCACGTTTGACCAGCCGCCCACTGAATCGGAAAGCCTGTGGGGGCTGCTTCCCGAGGGAACCTCCCACCTGTTCCTCTCGCTCAACCGATACGAGCGAAAGAAGAACTTGGGTCTGGCCCTGCGAGCCCTAGCCGAGCTGAGGCGCGTGCTTCCTCCGGGCCGGAGAGCAGGCGTCCACCTGGTGGTGGCGGGGGGCTACGACGAGCGAGTGGGCGAGAACTTGGAGCACTACGCCGAGCTGAAAGAGCTGGCATCGCAACTCCACTTGGAGGACTGTGTGACTTTCTTACGCTCCCCCTCGGACTCGGTCAAGGTGGCGCTGCTGCGGGGCAGCCACGCGACGCTCTACACGCCCAGCGGGGAGCATTTTGGGATCGTTCCCGTCGAGGCCATGTACTGCTGCTGCCCCGTTATCGCCGTCAACTCCGGGGGGCCCCTGGAGAGCGTGGCGGACGGCGAGACGGGCTTCCTGTGCGAGGCCACGGCGGAGGCCTTCTCCAAGGCCATGGAGAGGCTGGTTGCGGAGCCGCAGCTCCGCAGGGACATGGGACAAGCTGGCAGGAAGAGGGTGCAAGATAAGTTCTCTCTCCAGGCCTTCTCGCAGCAGCTGTACGGATATGTTGTCGGCCTTAGCCAGTGACATATTTTTTTTTTTGGGTGCGCCTGACTGTGGTGAGGTATGAGGCGGTTGCTGTAAGAGGACAATTAATCAGTGTTGCTGAGGAAAAGCCTTTGATACCAATTATGAAGAAGATCAAATGCGTACATGTCGCAGCGTGGCAACCAAAAGTATTGATTGATACAGTGAAATGTTTCTAACCCCTTTTTTGGGCCTGTCTTTATTAGCGGAGGAACGCAGTTATCATCAGGCACGCCACGCGGTCCTAAATCAATAAACGGGATGTTTCCCCTCCACTTCCTGTCTGCCCAGAGCTTTTATTCCAAAGACGCCACCGGCCCGCTCGGTGACTCTTGTTGCTGCACGGAGGTTATTAGCAGATGATAGAGAGTGTTTGGCTTCATTAGAGGTCTGGCTGGTGGGCAGTATGCCGCTGTCTGGGTCATTATCAAGGAGGAGAATAGCAGAAGGTCACCGTGTCTGCAACGGCAGTGGCCTCCTCCACCCTTCCGCTGTATAGAGATGTTCTTATTGACATTCCACAAGTCTTAATAAAACAGACGACACACAAAGTTTCTCCAGCCGCTTTGTTGCAAAGTTTTGTCCGCCTTTATTGGGGGGCTTTGGGCAGCCAACAAAGTATGTCCTTTACTGTCAGTGCATAGTTGAAATCCTGTCGCGCAGTAAAGGGTTTTATGGTGCTTGTTAGGATGAAGAATAAGCAGATGTGAGAGCTTATGTTTCCGTCTCCATGCGCTGCTGCATTATCAGTTCAAGAGTTTGGGTGGTGTCGACGTGATCGCCGTTCATTTTCTGAAAGGGAATCTGGAAAGACAAACTAAATATTAGCAATGGTAATAGCCAAAATTAGGCTAGCCAAATTAGAGGCATAAAATCTGATCTCATATCGTGTTACTCATGTTAGGTTATACTATTTTAATATTTCAAGTGTTTTTGTTGTTGTTGCAAATTTACTACTTCCCTTGTGGCTGGAAAGCAAAGCGTGGAGAGTCCCTGTCACCAAAACGCATTGGTGCATTATTTTTATCTTCTGATGTAACTTTCCTTTTTTTAAATCAATTGTTTATTTTTTATTTTTCCAGGTTTAGCTTCTTTTTATTCGCACGACAGTCAAGAATCCAACAAACCTGCGTGCACACGGCTCGACCGTAGCGAACAAACGTGGCGAAATGCTCGCTGTTAAAGTTGATCAGGTCGTATTTGAACTGTTGATGCAGGAAAGTGTGACAGCGATGCATCATCTGCTCCGTTATGGACGGAACCAGTTGGTGCTTGTCGTTGTTGACCCGAATGCGGGTTCCCGCAGGCAATCGGATGTCAGCGATGGGCTGAGAGGTGATGGTGGTCTTCTTCAGAACACCGTCGCCTTTCTTCCTGGGCAGCATCTGTTGCATTAGGCTGCGGCACGCTTTCTGAGTCATATTCTCATCTTTGTAGGAGAGGAAAAAAAAAATGTCTCACCTTATTGTCATATTGCGCTCTTTGTATGGCAAATTCAAATTCTCTCACCTCCCACTCCAAAATGAATCACATGACCTTTTCCCATATAAACTCCCCATAGAGACACGCCAAGCCACGGGTGCACAAATTCGATCAAGTCTCCAATCTCGGCCGCGGACACATTCTTATCAACCTGCGGAGGGAAATAATCCAAATGAGCGGAAATTTCTAGAAGGTTTATGATTAAGGTGTTAAAATGAAATAAATACGAATTGATTTAATAAAACAATTAAATAAAAACGCACCTGTTGCCATTGCATTTGAGAGAAAAGGCTGCCCCACAGTTTCTGTCCGTCCATCGTACGTCAGTCGAGGACAACCAAGCACGCAACTAACAATGATTATTTCATGCTGTAATCAGTTTGTATGCAACGTGGACACGCCTTTGTGATTTCCAGATAGCCTTTGAGTTGATGCGGCCAAAAGATACACTGCTTAATATGTTACTTATTATTCCATGACATGACTTGTAAAATCCCCCAAATTTGTCCCAAAAAAAAATCGGATTTCAAAACGGGAAGGCCCAGCTTTGTCTACATTGTTTTAAATCTATTTGTAAAATAATTCTACAAGTAAAATACTAAATAAATAAAGTAATAAGTATAATAAATAATAAGTAAAATAATACCAAAAATAAAATATTAAATAAATAAACTGAAGAACATACCAGCCAATGTGAATCAGTCTTAGTTGAAGTATATATAGAAGCAAACTTTTGCTGGAAAAGAAATGAATTTTGAAGAAGAAAGTCAAAGTGTGTGGAGGGGGGGGGGAGCAGACGCGCGAGTGCCCGCCTGGCCTCCCGGTGCCCCGTGGTGAGGTTCTTATTGAGATCACGGCGTGTCTGAGTGACAGCGATAACCGGCACCTAGGTGCCACCGGCTCTCACCGTTTAATTAATTAATGAGACCGCAGGCTTGCTTTTCTAATTCCAACCATCCGGCATGGGGCTGTATAGCCGGTCGATAGGCCGGGAATGGCGAGGGCTGTTTTCGGGCAAAGATAGACGACGACGACGTGTGTGTGTGTGTGTGTGTGTGTCTGTGTGTAGTCGCTGGCTCTGCGTCCGTTGTGTTGACATTCAGGGACCTGCTGTCCTTGTTAGTCTTGCTCTATTAAATAGCTGTAGAATATTTTTACTCTGACTTTTAATCACGTGTGATGATTGGGAGTTAATCATGGGGCTAAATGAAGATGATGATGATGATGATGAGAAGGACAGGGTTACTACATTAATTCTTGCTCCCACTTTAATAAGCAGGTCATGGAACTCATGGCCCAGAAAAGACTAAATACCTTGCGAGTTAGTGAAAAGGTGCTTAGAGCAGCGCACATGTTTCATTATTAAGAATGAGCTAGTCTTCCAAAGGGAAAATTAACAATCTTTTATTGTCTCCTTTGTTTTGGAATTAGGCGCTGTAAATAACACAAACCCACTTCGAGGTTGGTAATCATGGGAAATAACTTCACCAATCATGTTGAGTGTATTTTGTGAGGTTTTGTGGAACACCCAGCTTAGATTGTTGATCTTCAGAGTGCACCATTTGGAATTGGGACAAGTTTTTGGTCAAAAATATGAAGAAAAAAAAACCCATTCACAATGGTGTATCAAGTTTCTTTCAAAAGTTGTTAATTTATTTTATTGTATCATGTTAAAAAAAAAAACTTAAGAAAATACATGCTTTAGATAATGAACCAAAATATAAAAACAAAACGTATGATAAAAATGCCTTTCACCACATCTATACGAGGTGACAACCTAAATGATGGAATGTGCTAAAATAAAAGCTGATCTCTATTTGTATTCACAGTTTGTCTTTTAAGAGCTGTTTTTTAAAGGCAAAATGTTTGTAAATTATATATTTCAAACTTTACTGCCCTTGTAAACCATTGAAATCTATGAACCCCCCTTCCCCCCTCCCCTCCCTAAACGTTAAAACCGACCGCGCACGTCTTCCTCCCACGAAGACGAACGGTCTCAGCTGTTGATATCACGGAGCAAAGGAATGATTTACTGCTACTAAATAAAAGTCTGTGCTCTGCGAAAGATCACAATAAAGCATTTATGATCTCTGATAGTGGAATATTTTACATAGTAGAGCCTCGGCAAAAAAAAAAAAAAAAGCTTTATGGCCCAGCAAGGAGAAACGTTACGACTCGATCTGGCTTGTATGTTGCCGTTTACAGCATCGCATAGCTTTGCGATTTACCTCGTAGGAGCTTTATTCCTAAAAAAATATTTATTTTACAAGGAAATGCAACAAAGACTGTGAAAATTAAATAGACATTTATTTTGTGTCTCCATCACAGTAAGGTATGCTCGCAGTGTGCCTTTTAATATTTTAATATATTATTTTCCTCCACATCAAATCTCTTTTTTTATTTATCATCATAGAGTCACTTATCAGCTATGAGGCGTCAAAGTTCATCTGATTATTTAACACTTGCTGACACAAGACAACTTGTTTTTGTTTGTCGCACCTTAGGACAAAGTGGTGAAAGGATTTTTTTTTTTGCTATTCATATTCTGTTGTGATTGATAGTGATGATAAACGACTCTTAGTTTAAAACCAAATCATATTATAAGCCAATGAGTATTTCAACACAAGCGATGTGTAACAAATATTACTGTAGTTACTGACAGTAGTTGTGAAAGTCCTCTTTGTTTCTGTCTGTATGATGTCTAGTGAGTGTATTTTCAAGATGCTATATAAACATATAGAAGGTGTGTGTGTGTGTTGGGCGACAAAAGAACAGACCTCCCCTTGAACTTGGCTGGCTTCCAGTGCTCATTTTGCCCATTAATCTGCTGCAAATCAGTCAGTCACGTCGGCTTTAAACAAACACATTAAGATTTGAGAGCGCTTGCCGCCGACCGCACACAAACACACACCCAACCTGTTTAGCATGGCATTGTTCTTTTTTTATCCTCTTAAACTGATGCATGTTTTGAACTCATTGTTGGCCTGAGGAGTGTGTGTGCATGCGTCTACATGTGTGTGTGCCTACGGGTGGTCCACCTAGATTTGCACCTACAGCACTTGTGGCCCAGGAGGTTCTTACAGATCACAGGTGCAACACTACACAGCTGGTGAACACAAACAGGTGGATGTCAATCATAGTGTGTGTGAGTGTGTGAGTGAGAAATATACAAAAAGACAATAGCCCTTTGACTGTTGATACAAGTGTGTTTTTTTATGTGTGTGTGTGTATGTGTGTGTGTATAGCCAGTGCCCGTTTACATCCTGTTAGATTGAGCTGTCAGTCGGCAGGCAGCAGATGAAGATTAATGGAGCGGGCAAACAATAAGAGGCCGGCAATGATCATGAATATGCTAATGGTCGTTATGCATACACACTCGGTAGACACGCGTGTGTGTACAGTGTTTGCGAGACGGGGAGGTGATGCGGGTTATACGCCTTCTCTCGGGATTCACAGCCCCCCAAAAAAAGCAAGGTGATGGACAGGAGGGATGGATGGGGGAGGGGCGGGGACCACGTCCCGTGCGTTAGCTTTGGCTTGAGGGGTTTCCGTGAGTGACTTGATTGGTGTTGCGTTCAAATGAGTGTCTTGCCAAGCGTCTGATTAAGACTAGGGTGTAATGAGAGGATGATTATGAAGAGAGAGGAAAAAAAAAAAGCAATAGATGGACAGATCTATTCAGTATAAGGATGATAGGCTTCTTTGTTGCCTCGTTCCATTTAGGTGGTCCTCGGGGGTCCGTTCTGTGTTTGCAGCCATTTCTACCTTGCTCTCTCCTCACGCTCCCTTCCATCTGGGTCACTTGTCCTCCACTCCATCACCTGAATACCTCCACTCAGGGGTCCCACCCCCCTCCCACTAGGCCCACTGGGAACCATTTGAGAGGTGGTGGTGGTGGTGGGGGGGGGTTCTCTGACCTTGCCCGTCCTTTAAACCCAAATACACACCTGCATTCCCGCACTTAGCGCCACACAACCTGATGGAGAGCGTCATTTGCGCGCGGCGATGGATGGCGCGCCCAACGTCGTCCGAGGAAGTGGTTATGATTGGCGCTAATGAGCTCACAGGGGACGCCCGGAGAGAGCGGGCCGGCCAATGTTGACTGCGGATCGGATACGACTCTCGGGAGGTTCCCCGCCGAGCTGAGGCCCTCCTTCCGTCTTGGGAGTTTGTTTAGAAGTGTGTGTGTGTTTCCAACAGTCCCACTGGTCATTATACGCTCATTGTGCTGAGTTGGTTATCGGTGCTCTCCTTGGACAGGGGTAGTTAAACACTTGGATGTTGAATTACATCAGTTATGAGGCCAAGGTCACTGGTTTGGGAGCATTAAACAATCTACTAGGGCACAGTCGGAGAAAAACACTGCGGGTTGCTAACAGCAGCAGTGGCAAATGTGTGTGTGTGTCGCAGTGTTTGTGTGTCTTATTACCATGCATCATGTGTCAGCGTTGTCCAGCAGCCTGAGCCTCGACGCCGTGCTCCAGGGGCGAGTTATAGATTACCGTCTGGAGCGGGTAGGGGCCAAGGGAGCTGCCGGGGCCCAGACCTGAGCACTGTAGGCTGGTCGCGGCTATCTGCTCATCAGCCTGTCTCGGGAGGCCGCGGAGCTTAACCTGGAGCAAGGCTCTGATTAACCAGACTAATGACACCGAGGCCCCCAGCTCCCACTTCTCAGCGCTATAATCACCGCTTAAGGCCCCCGGCCATTCAGTGTGTCTATATGGAGAGAGAGCCCAAGCAGTGTCTCAAGCTTAATGCTTAAGTCCACTTTTAAGGCAGTGACAATGTTAGCTAATGCAGACGTAAGGTGGAGAGCGACGTTGGTGTTTAATAAATAGGCTAACTGCATAAAAACATCACGTACATAAAATTTAAACAAAATATTACGTTTTATAGTTTTATTTGGATTTTGTCATTTTACATGAAAAATGTACAAATATTTTTTGAGGCGGTTACAGTTCAATTGATTTCAATAAAGAATAATTTGATGACATGTATTTGTAAACTGAATTGCATCCATGGACCTGGATTTGAATATTAATGATTACAGAAAAATATTCTTATGTTAGAAAAGATGTCATTGATCAAAAAAAAAAATCAAAGTAAAGTGAAAAACTGAATGAAATGAAATTTTGAAACAATTTTGTTTTTTCTTTTCTGGTCAGCCACCCCCCAACCATGTTGACTCTTTGTTTACGTCATGCTGCAGCATGCTTTATATTTCATATTTGCAGTAAAACGATAACCTCGAGTGCTGCCAGGAATTTCGGTTCTGGTGAAAAAGAAAAACGATGGCTTTGGGCTTCACCGAAATGCCGTATTTCAGAAATACTCTTTTGTGGAGCATCCGTGAGTCACGGGCCCTTCGGGTTGTCGTCACCGTTCTTCCCTTTTGCCGCTGGTGGCAAATGTTCTGGCTTCAAGGGCTTTGTGGATAACCAAAGTCTTTGTTGCAAATGTTGCAGACAACAAGACTCTTCTCAACACCTCCATCTGGCATTTTGCTTCAAAATTATCTTTCCGCCCTTCTGGGAAAGTAGTTTCCTGGCGTGCGTGTGATCAAATGTTTTCAAAATGACGTATCCTCGTTAGGGTCGCGGGTGAGCTAGCAGTCGGGCGGTTTTTGTTCGGACGCCTAACTAGCTTATGTTCCATACAATTGACCTCTTTTGTCCGAGTTGTGTTAAAAGTCAGTTTGTCATGACGTTATGGTCCAAAACGCGCCAAAAAAAAGCCAACTACAGTTGATCGTAGAAGTGGCAGGAAATAATACAAAATGTGTCCTAGACTCAACTTTTTTTTAAGAAAAGATCTCACGATGTAACAGCCAACTTTTGTCTCTGTTTGAACAGAAGTTATTTGTGTGTGTGATGGGAACTTTTGAGAGTTACGACTCTTCAGGAATCGCTTTTATCCAAACAAGAATGTAATCTAATTCCAAGAAATTCAAATTCTAAGAAAGTATTATGATTTTTTTTTTTTAAACTAGGCCACTAGGAGCAACTCCTTTTACTAAAACCCCTGAAGAATAGTTTGGCTTTTATTGTATTGGTGCTGCTGTGGAACACCCTTGAGCAAAGCAATTATGTTTATAGTCCCTTTTGTTTATTTTAATAATCTGTTCTTTATATTTGAGATTTAATTAGTCAAATAAACTCGTTAAATGGCAGTCGACACACACGAGTACCTCGAAATAAAGTTCAGCTCTTCAACTTTTATTTTCTTAACATTTTTTTCCATTCAAGCAGGTTCTGATTCGCTGCTAAAACACTTTTTTTCCCCACACATCTTTAAAATTTCTCCATGTAAGTGTCTGTGTGAAAAATGCAAGATTTTATTTTATTTTTTTTGTGTGACAGTGGGTTCTCGCGTGAGAGTCTGCAATGTGATGATTGCAGTCCAAGGTAACGCGTGCATACGAATGAGGTTGTGGGCGTACGCCAGCGCATTTGAGCGTGTTTACTGTGTGATGATCGACATCTCATCTCTGCCTTCCTTATCACCAAAGCAAACATTTGACTGACGATGGAAGCTTTCAGCATCCCCCCCAACACACACACACACATGGATCCCGGCGGAGAAACTTCTCCAAACCCAATGACGTATGCAAAGCAGACAAACAAGCGGCAACCTTTGTGCTATCGCAAAGCTTTGCGGTGGCATGCCTTGTTAGGTGCCAAACTTTGAAGTGGCTTGAAGGTGGGGTGTGCCAAGAGTGCTCATTGTCCTGCGTGATGAAAGTGGGCCTTGACACATCCTAAATGAAGCCTCCAGGGTTGGAGGGCCCTCGGTGGGATCACAGGCCGGCCTCGTGACTATTACGGCGCTGAGCGGGACAGCGAGGAAATAGCGAGTCAATAAATGATCTCTTCTTGCTTTCGACTGTTGCTCGGTGAAGAGGGAGGACTCCAGCTGTTTTATTATTCTCGCAGCCACATGAAAGAAACAAAGATTCAAGTCATCTTATCACAGGGGCATTTTTTATATGGGATGGATTTATTTTTTTTAATGGAAAGGACTCGTGGGACAATTCTTTATATTGTTCAAAGCTGGAAGTGTGTGTGTGTGTTTGTGTTTTTGTGTGTGACTTCAAGCCACATGGCCAATGTGGTGAAAGAGTAATTTTCAGACACTCAGTAGCAATATGCTAAAAAAATACCCCCCTATAAAAAAAGGCAGTAAAAAAAAAGAAACTAAAGTAAAATGCTCATAAATACAATGAATTAAAAAGAAAAAGCTTAGCTTTCATATCACGGTCAATGTGAATAAGGATAATTCGGATTTCTAAAAAAAAAAAAAAGTCTTCTTGTATACAACTTTTTCTAAAGTAAAAAAGTTGCTGTAAAAAAAACTGCCGTAAACCACCACTGGTTCGGTCAATAAAGATCTGGAAACGTTGGCCCAAACAAGCCAACAAACCATCCTCCACCCATCAAAAGAAAATTCAGAATTTCTGTGTGTTAGGAATGGCTCCTCAGACTGACCTCATTGAACCTGCTGATCCTTCCCATCATCCTGGCCTAACATGACCTGACATACAATTTGGCTCGATGTGCGTGAATTTTTCTTTTGCATTGTCAAAGTTGTGTGAGTTTTTAGTCGAGCAAATGCCGGCGTCCATTCCAAGCGGCTCGTGTATTCGAATGGACCTGGCGGCTATTGTTGTGCTGTCACTGAGTCGTCTGTCAGGCCCAAGAGACACGCTGCTGACATTTAGCAGGCTGATCCCAGCACCACCACCTCATTGTCTCGCTCGCTCGTTCTCTCTTTCTCTCTCTCCTCTTTTTTTTCTGTCACTCCTTCACTGTGACGTGATGTGCAAGGAAAGATGTGTGAACAGTTGTGTTAATGAGTGGCCCTTTAAGGCTATTAGGATAAGATTGGTGCGCCCGGAGTTCCTCATTATAAGCATTGCCCTTACACAGAATGTTAATTGGGTGGCCGGTGTTTAAGGGGCTAGGAATGGTTATAAGTGGACATAATAGATAAACAAATTATGTTTTAGTGGTCTGAGGAAAATGATCAGCCGTTAATCAGCTCCGTTGTCATCTGTGGATTTAGATGATGACGGTGTTATGGGGAAGAACATATGTGGGCTTGTACCGTGGAAAAATATTTACATAGTCCCGCTTGTAATTTGAAATGTTTAGCGTTGTCGTTTAGGGTTACTTCAGTGTGATTTAAGCGCCATCTGCTGGATAGGAGCGGAATTTTGCATCCGCCTTGTCTTTGCAAAAACATTTCTGTCATTTTCGAACAAACCAGGGCCATATTATTTATCATCAAATGAACATGACAAATACAAGTAAAAATAACATTACTTTGTTTTATTTATGTTTATTCCCAATCACTCTCAATATCAGGCCCATAAAATGTTTATTTTTAATTTTTTACCATAATTGCCCTTTATCGTTGGGCCAATAATCCCATATATTTTACCTGTGATGCTGATTACTCATAGCCTTAATTAGAATTTCAGGGAGATTTTTGTCCCTAAATTTTAAGAAAAAAACTCAAGGTTTTTAAAATGAATAGCGGGTGCGCCTCATGGCTACTTTTTAAAATGGTGGCTTTATGCCACCACCATGTGGAGAGACTTGGAACAGCACACAAGATTTTAAAAGTCTTCATTAAATTATACAACAAATAAATTATACATTTAATTCTTTTTTAAATGTATCATAAAAATAAAAACAAAATATCGATATGCACCTATAATACTTGTTATATTTAAGTTTCATATAAGTAGTTATTTTTTTAAAGTAGGGATTTCTACACATACGACGTCCTCAACTATTGTAATTTAATCTGAAATAAATCTTAACATGCAAATTATAGATTGATAACATGTTCGGAAGACAACAAACTACCTTTTTAAAATGATGCGTATGGTGACGTATCTCCTCCTCATTGGAGGCCATGTTTGATGGAGCGAAACTAGACGAAACCATTTCACACCAACGTCCTAACGTACATACAAAATGATATCTAAACAATCACCATCGCCAGTGGACATTGCTATCGTGATTCCGAAAAGGATTATGATCCTTATCATGTGAATTAGACGGCAAGATTACAAATCCGGCTAATTTACGTTTGGATTAGCCTCTCAGAGCACCCCCACATTGAGCGTGATCCTGCTAATAAAAATCAATTGAGGACGAGGACACGATGAAGATGGACACCTGCGACGGGATTCCAGCAAAAATGAGGCCTCGCTCTCTTTTATGACCACTTTGGTGCAATTTGTTTTTCAATTTAAATCTAGATTGACTATGAATACTGCGCTGTGGCCGCTGCTTATCCATGTCATCGGATGGCAGGGAGTCGCTCCGAGCCCGACCGACGAGGGAGCATTGCGGGCCGGCCACGGAGAGCCGGGCCACCAGGAGCATCACAAGGACTCGTACAGCACCTTTGCGTCCGAGTTCTTGGAGTCCAGATATCTGTCTGATGACGGTAAGCATCTTCACTTCACCTATAGAACAACTTGGATGTGTATATAGCAGAAAACGGTCATTCAGCACCAAGGCCAGCTCCCCCAAACGGTGGCCACCCCTCGCCCCCATTTGAATGCCTGGAATTGTAAATGAACGCGAAATGAGTTGGAAGGTGGTCGAGATAGATGTAAAAAGAATAATCTGTTAAAAAAAAAAATACAAAGGAGGAACGGCTGCATGTTGAATTTATGTTCAGACAATCATCACAATAGAGTTGTAATCAAATAAAAGCGCCTGATAAATACTTTTAAATGGCTGTCATTTCTGAAAATACACACTATAGTCACATTTTGAGACTTGACAACTGCAAAGGTATCAATTAAGCTTCACTAATACGGACAATATTTGTTTTGTATTTTAATTACTGTACCATTTATGTTCAGCAATAACTAGTGCTTGTTAGATGTCAAAAAGTGTCACACACACTTTGGGTTGGCATACCAATGATATTATGTACAAAATGCTGATTTAGCATTTTTGCAGGTTACCCTTTCCCCACTGCGCCGCCAGTGGACCCCTTTGCCAGAATCAAAGTCATCGACTGTGGTGTGACTAAAGGATGCATCAGGTAAGAGCAAGAATGTGTCTTTTTACACAATTTGAAATAAGTAAATTTAACTTTGAAGGCCTGATGTGTTCTTGAGGTATGGCAAGCCTGGGTGTGATGCGGAGACGTGCGACTACTTCCTGAGTTACCGTCGCATCGGGACGGATGTGGAGTACGAGATGAGCGCAGACACTGACGGCTGGGTGGCCGTAGGTTTCTCCTCTGACAAGAAAATGGTGAGATGGAGTTCTTTCTGTTCTGAGCTCACTTCTTGACAACTTTGTCAAGATGTACTTTGACTTTACATTTGAAGTACCCGTTAATAATTTGTATGTTCGAGCAGGCTTCTCCTGACATTTTCATTTCTTAGGGAGGCGATGATGTCATGGGCTGCGTCCACGACGACAATGGCCGCGTGCGCATCCATCACTTCTACAACGTAGGCCAGTGGGCAAAAGAGATCAAGAGGAACCCCGCGAGGGACGAGGAAGGCATCTTCGAGAACAACCGCGTCACCTGTCGTTTCAAGCGTCCGCTCTATGTGCCGCGAGAGGAGACGCTCGTGGACCTCCACCTGTCGTGGTATTACCTGTTTGCCTGGGGACCTGCCATACAAGGTGAGCGTTGACCTTTTGTGTTCTTGTCTTCATCATCATTGGCTCTCGTTCTTCAGGCTCCATCACCAGACACGACATCGACAATCCTCCAGTGAGCGAGCGCATGGTCAGTATTTACAAATATGAGGACATCTTCATGCCTTCCACAGCCTACCAGACCTTCAACTCACCCCTCTGCCTATTGCTCATAGTCGCCCTCACCTTTTATTTGCTAATGGGAACACCGTGAAGGCGGAGGTGTACGGACAAGATGTAGCAGCAATAAAATAAGTTGCCATTACGTTGTTGAGCGTGTGCGTTGC
This sequence comes from Syngnathus acus, assembly GCF_901709675.1. Taxonomy (NCBI): domain Eukaryota; kingdom Metazoa; phylum Chordata; class Actinopteri; order Syngnathiformes; family Syngnathidae; genus Syngnathus; species Syngnathus acus. The sequence continues at coordinate 11,251,506 of NC_051101.1, read as the reverse complement.
ACTATTAGACGTTTTAAAATCAAATATATTATGTGGTGTATACTTCATGTGCCGCTGCCAATCTAAAGCAACAAATACAAAAGTTTTACACTGGACAGTTATTTTCATGACAGTAGATAATTCACAGCATGTGCTCAGAAATGACCACCAAATGGAGCATAAAAAGAGCAGATGGCAAATATTTACTGGCTCATGATTAACTTAGCTGAAGGACAAAGAAGAACCAATAATAGACTGTGTCCCTTTATTATTTGATCATATATTTTTGGGTTTGCCACATGTATGAATGTCACCCAAAAATTGTCGCATCTTTTTTTTCACGCCCATGTATGCACATCTAACTACTCGTACTTAAAATTTAATTTTGATTACTCATTGGCTTTGTGTAACAATATGGTGGTATGAGATACTAATCGCAATAACTTAAGAATATGTTTTATAATTTCTATGGCTGGACATGATCACTTAAAAAAAATGTTTTGTATTCATTACACAATTTTAATCCCCAATAGATATTTCATTTCAGGGATCAAAATTTGTGTAAAAAATAAGATGATCTAAATATAAGTCTATCATTGTCTTTCACAAAAATATACTGTAACATGCACAGTGTGATACCTGTATAATACCAATAAATATTAAAACATCACAAAAAAATGTGTTGGTAGTCCCTCCCTGCTCACTTCTAACATGTTTGTGATGCTAAACCTACATTTATTTTATTATTATTATCATTATTATTAATATTATTTTAAATCGTACACAGAATGCTAATTGGTGATAATAAATGATGGCTAAAGTGGTGTGGGAAGCACAGGCAAACATTGCTGTCCAACGCTTGCTGAGCGAAAGCTACTTCCTCAAACTACGTTTCCCATGATGCACTTCGTCCACACACGTCACGCGTTCTCGTTTCACACGCGGCGAGTGACAACAGCCGAGATTGGGGTAAACATGGCCGACGAAGAGGACTCGTCACCGGACCCTGCCACGGGTGCTCCGCCGGGGAGCCCTCACACGGGGCGAGCTCAGTCCGTGTCGTTCTCCGAGAGCTTCCAACCGGCGGTAGGAATGGTTAGCCAGTTGCTAAGCCAGCCGTCATCGCTCAAGTTCGACAAAAATATCAAGCAGGCCTTCTACAACACCGGGGCGATGATCTTCGTGGCTATCTGTTGTGGGGCAGCGGTGCTGGTCTACTTCATCCTGGAGGCTTTCCTCCGGCCGCTTCTCTGGGCAGTGTTATGCGGCACTTTCCTCCACCCCTTCAAGCACTCGCTAGCCCGGCTTGGACGCTCTTGGCTTAACGGCTTGCAGGACACAGGGACGCCCATCGTGGTGGGCACTCTGCTAGTACCGGTGTGGTGCGTCAACCACACGGTGGACTTCCTGGGGCGCCAGGTGATGGAGAAGCTCCCCCTGCTACTGGCTATCGGTGCCGGGGCGCCTCTGCTCTACGTCCTCTACCTGTCGTGGAGCGTCGTCGGCATGCAAGTGCTTCTCGGCCACTTGTGGGGGATCATTGGGGCTGGCCTGGACTGTTTCCACGTGGTGTGGGTGAGTGAATTAGCAATGACAGCTGACTTCCACCCCCCTTTTTCCATTGGATAAATTATGTATGAAAAAAATGTAGAAAAATTGCCATTTGTTATGTCAAAAAGTATGAATCAGTAGTAGTTATCATTTGGAAATGTTATGTATCAAAAGTACGACTGGTATCGGTGACAACTGGAGTTGAATATTTTTCCTTTGTTGTGTGGTGACAGGTTTGCACATTGGTCATCGGCTATTTGTTAGCCGTCTGCTTTAAATGGAGCCCCCAGACTGAAGGCTACCTGAGGTCCGCTGCCTTGCCTGTATGGACCACTCTCCTTTTCTACATTGGTGAGTGGAGGTAACACGAGAAAGTCCCGTCTTTTATTTTTAGTACACTGGCTGCATTCAGCCCGATCCCCGGGGCTTTAAAGTGTTTCACGCTGAATTCATGGTGGATCATTTTTCATCTAGTGTCTTTGATGGGCTCGTGGAGGGTTCCTTTATTTGTGGTGGTGTTGCTGCTACTCATTGTGGGCTCCCAAGAGAAGCCTCCTGTCCCCGGCAGAGGTGAGGCTTGATGAATTGGCCACCCATGAATAGGTTTTGTCTGTCTGCCTTGTCCCAATGTCAATCATTCAAAACGCTGACTCTTGTCATGCAATTGTTTTGACAATGTATTTGTGAGGATTCATTTGAGGTCTTTTTCTCAGGAGAGCTGTCTGGTCAGATGTTGTCGTTTGCTGCTAACACTATTTACATGGCCATTGCTTGTGGTAGCCTGCCATCCAAAACTGATCCCAGGGAAGGATGCACCGCAGGTGAGGAGTTTGTTTATGTATTCACCTTTATTTATTTCCCAATTCAGTTTCAGGTCATATTAATGTTATAAAATATTGTAAAATGCTGTCTGATGTTTTTTTCAAGGTGGCAGCGACTCAGCGGACAGCCTCCAAGCCACCCCGGGGTTCCGTCAGCGCCCTCCAAGAGCGCCGTCCGGTCTCTTCCAGAAGAAGTCCTCCCACAAAGCCAGCGACATCTACTTCATCCTCCTCGCGTGGGCCATAGTCCTGGTCCAGATCTGGCTCAACTTGTGGGTCCTACAGCTCCTGCCCATCCCCGTGGCCGGTAACATGACTTTCCGTATTTCCCCTCTGGGATGTTACGCCTCACAGTTGCCTTGATTTTGCAGTGTGGGTCATGAAGAAGTTGGTGGTCCATTTTGGCCTGAAGAGCTTTGCGGCGAGGACTCTCAACTCGTGGTGGGCCGTGTTGGAGAAGTTTGGGCGGGAACGAGAGGAGGCTCTGCTGCCGGGTCCCATCAAAGGCTTGGCGCAGTTCTTGCTGCGGATCGACACAAAGGTAACCCAATGTTTGTGTGCTCGTTCGTGTCCGCCCCACCTCACTGCGATGATAACGTCAATAACACGCATGATGTTAAGACAAGGCCACGATTGGAGTACATTGAATTCAATTTTTGGAGGACTTCACCGGAGCACTTGCAATCACCCCGACTCCTTGCTTGCCACGTGCTTGCACCTGAACACAGGCGGCGTTGTGTGGTGTCGTGTTGCACGTGGAGGAAATGCGCCGACTCCTTTCCAATAACAATCTTCCCAATGTCTCTTTGTCTCTCCTCTTCAAGCTATGGCATTGGCTTAACAAGCAGGTAATGATGAGAGAGGCCGTTAAGATAAGTGTGCGTGTGGATGAACAAAAACGACGGCGGAGAAAAAAAAAGAGCATTAATTATTAACGTGTATGTGAGAGTGAGAGAAGAAGTCACGTGCTTGGACTGGCTTTAACTCTTTCATGACCTTCTGTTGTTTCCATGCTTGTCCTCTTGAGTTCCTGCTGTTAGATTTTAGTTCTTACAGGAAGATGCAGTAGAGATTTTATTTCTTTTTTTGTGCTGTTCCTGCATCTTATTTGTGATGTTTTTGCTTGAGCGCGTGTGGCTTATGTAGACCTCAATCCAGCAGAGGGCAGTGTTTCCAAGGAAATAAAACCAAAAAAATTGTATTGAAAACAGTCACATGTGTAGCTTTGCCTCAGTCAAGTTGATTTCACTTGATTCTGACAAATAGTGACAAAGCCTTGAAGCGACAGATAACCATCTATAGCGGAGCAGCACATGTAGACAGACGATCCGAAAATACCAAATGGCCAACATGCACACACCAAAAGAATGTTTGTGGGCTTTACACCTTTAAAAGCTTTTGTGTGTGCAGCTTTTGTGAGTTTGGCTTTGCTTTCGCTTATTTTGGCTCCTTGAAGAGTGTGAGTTCAGATTACTTTTTCTTTTTTCAATGCAAAGCCGCCACTTTGGAAGGACACTGGTTTGTCCACGCGTTTTTGTGTTTTGAACCCTTTCACTGCTTGCCTCCCTTTTTTTTTCTCACATTCTTCCTCTTGTGTCCTCCACGCAGATGGTGGTGTGGCTGGAGCGCTCTCTGGATAAAATCATCAGCATCTTTATTATCATCTTGCTGGTCACGGGGACCCTCCTCATGGGGCTGTTGCTCACTGCCATGGTATGTTTTTTTTTCTTTTTTTTCTCATCTCTGCATTCTGAGTGATATTCTCTTGACCGGATGCATCCAGGTTCACCACGAGAGCGCTCACATCATTGACGTCACCAGTAATCTCATCAACGAGACAGTCTCCAACCACCCAGAGTGGGCAAAGTAGGGCAGCCATCTTGTTAGTTCAGATTACAAATGTGTCGATCGCTCGGGGGAAACAACCTTCTGTCTTTATCTATTCTCTCTCTCGCACAGCTTGCTCCCGGAAGCTCGTGTGGTCCAGAAGGCTCTCAATTCGGCCGCCACCAACGTCTACGAGCACGGGAGAGAATGGATAACACACAAAGTTGGCATTACACTCGCATTATAATTTATAAAAAAAAAAAAAATGTCCAAACGTGTCGTGTTTTCCGTGTGTTTGCGCAGCTTCACAAGATGTTAGGAGACAAGGTGAACCACACAGATATGATTGAGAAGCAAGTTCTGGAGCTTTGGGACCGACTCTACCACTCCTGGTTTGTGAAGGTAGCGACGGACGCCGGGTGGGTGCTTTTTGTTTGTTGGCGTTCGCCTTCCTGAAAATCCCATGGCAATTGTTCCTAGAACGTCACCCACTCGGGTCGCTTTCGTGGTCCCAAGTTGAATATCCAGCGAACAAACAGCTGGTTGGTGGACATCCTGGACTGGAAGGACATCGCCTCCTTCCTGCAGGATAATATCGAGACTCTGTGGTCTGTAAGTGGGCTTGAATTTTTTGCGACACAAATGCCGCTTTGCTGTTTTCTTAAAAGCTGATGCTGTTTTCTTTCAGATTCTGGAGTCCCTCTGGGTGGTGATGAGCAGGAACGTTGGTCTTCTCATCTCCACGACCACCACCCTCCTTACTGTGCTCTTTCACAGCGGCACAGCTGTGCTCAACTTTGTCCTCAGCCTGGTAGGCGTCTTCCTACCTGGTCGCTCGCTGTCTCGTGGCGGTGCACAAACGTGCTTGTGTCATCTCAGGTGATCTTCTTGACCACCCTGTTCTACCTGTTGAGCTCCAGCGGAGAGTACTACAAACCTGTCAAGTGGGTCATCAGCCTGACGCCACTGTCGCAGCCGGGACCTTCGTCCAACATCGTCGGACAGTCTGTGGAGGAGGCCATCAGGTAGCGGACTCGTTGCCAAGGGAATTACAAGACGATTATTAATATCAAGACTCTTATCACAGAGGCGTGTTTGATGCCTCTCTCAAGATGGCCGCCTTCTACGGCCTGTACACTTGGCTCACGCACACCATTTTCGGCATCAACGTGGTCTTCATTCCTTCAGGTGAGTCTCGTGCCAAGTGCAGCTTGTTTTCATTTTTCCTTCCCTCGCTCGCCAAGCTTCTTTGTCTTTTGTCTTCTGCGCCAAAAAGCTCTGGCTGCCATCTTGGGCGCGGTGCCCTTCCTTGGCACGTACTGGGCCGCCGTGCCCGCCGTGTGCGACTTGTGGCTGGCGCAGGGTGAAGGCGTCAAAGCCGTGCTGCTGCTCGTCTGCCATCTGCTGCCCACGTACTTCGTGGACACCGCCATCTACTCGGACATCTCGGGGTGGGTGTCTGAAACGCGGGATCTTTTATTAGGAATTCTGTCCAATTTCTATGAATGCTCAGAGTTACAGTTTAGTTTGTGTGTTTCAGTGGGGGTCACCCCTACCTGACAGGCTTAGCGGTGGCGGGCGGCGCCTACTACCTGGGTCTGGAGGGCGCCATCATCGGGCCCATCCTGCTGTGCATCCTGGTGGTGGCGGCCAACATTTACAGCGCCATGCTGATGAGCCCCAATTCTGCGGCCCCCACGCCCATCCAGGCGGGTTGGCCCCAGCCCGGCAACAGGTGGCCATCGCCGCGGCAACCGAATCACATTCCTTTATATTTATTGTTTCGTCCCACCTCCAGGGCTTTCTCTGAATCGACGCCAATGGTCCTGAAGAAGAGCAACGAGTGACCTCACAGCGGCGGAACGTCGCCAAGCTTGATGGCTACTTCGCATGTGGCTCTGCAGGTCTGACCAGACGCCGCCACAGGCAGGAAAGATGTCGTCCCCGATGCGCTCCCACGATGCTTTGCTGCAGCGTTGCTCCGAGCAAAACGCTACCTGCCGCTGTTGATCAAAAAAAATTATGAGGTGGACCACGTTGTCTCCTCTGCCCAAAAAATAATGCAAGCTCGACAGGGTGAGACAATTTTCTAAACACACCCCATAGTGCTTACATCATCATCATCAACAACTTCTTTCCAAAGACGTCCACAATGTGGACATTTCTTGGGTTCTGGTTGCAAAGGGCCACAAACGTGTGGTTTTGCTTAAGCTTTACCACATTGGAAATATTCAGTTGAATGTGAGAAACTACTCATTCATTGCCAGACATTTACCTTAACCCATGAATAGTAACTGTAAGAAATGATCCTGGTGCCAAAGAACTACATAGAAGTGATTTTCAGATCTTCTAACAGACAAACACTATCTACGGGTAAATTTTAATTATTTTTAGGTGGCTGTTTTGCGCCAGGGCGCCATACGCAATTATTAACATTTATTTTGTAACATTAAAAAAATCTTTGGTATTTTGCAACCCTACTCATATGTCCTTCCAAGTAGCGCTGAGTTTGCACAAAATGTACTTGTAATAACAAAGCACACGCCTGCTCTCCAGCAACACACTGTCACAGTTTTTTTTTTCCTTTTAACAAAGCAGTAAGAAACATGTTACATCTTTTGATCATGAGCCAACTGAGAACTAAGATGGGCATACTCCATTTTTCAAGTTTACTCCAGATATTTACATGAAGACTTACTTGGACCACTGTTGCACTTAACTTTAAGTTCTAAAATACAACTTGAACTGACTGTTCTAGAAATTGACCAAAATGGAGTCTGTCCCCGTTAGAGCTCAAGACGCTGCACTGATTTTATCACACTTATTGACTTGTTTTTACTACACTAGCACTTTAGGAGTTTATAGTGCTTATCACCACGTAAAGCTTGGTATATAATCAGTGGCTAAGTGACGATACATGTGTTGTAGACGAGATAGGACATTGGGTTGTTTTTACCTTTCATTTTGTGTATGTGGTGTTTAGTGTGCATAAACAATACCAGTGTTTACAGATTTTCTTTTTATTCCTACATGACTGTTTGTTTTCCTTACTGACTGGATATGAACTGCCAAATAAACAGCACTATATATATATATATATATATATATACAAATGAATATATATATAAATGCAAATAAATATATATATAATATATATATATAAATACAAATAAATATATATATATATATATATATAGTATAAATATAAATAATATATATATATTTATAGAAAAAATGATCATGTATATCAGGGGGGCCAAACTCCAGTCCTCGATTCACTCATTAATTAAGTGCACGTGCGTGAAAACTTTTTGTTCATTTTCACGTTCTGCAAAAGCAAAACTTTTCACGCACGTGCACTTAATGAGTGAATCTTGGAAAACATGTTGGAACGCAGCCCCCCGAGGACTGGGGGCCGCGTTCCAATATGTTTTCCGAGATTCCCCTCGTTAATTAAGTGCACGTGCGTGAAAAGTTTTAGCCTCTTTCACGTTCCGCAGGAGCTAAAACTTTTCACGCACGTGCACTTAATTAATTAGGGGAATCTTGGAAAACATGTTGGAACGCAGCCCCCGAGGACTGCGGGCCGCGTTCCAATATGTTTTCAAAGTTACCCTCATTAAGTGCACGTGCGTGAAAAGTTTTAGCCTCTTTCACATTCCGCAGGAGCTAAAACTTTTCACGCACGTGCACTTAATTAATGAGGGGAATCTTGGAAAACATGTTGGAACGCAGCCCCCGAGGACTGCGGGCCGCGTTCCAATATGTTTTCAAAGTTACCCTCATTAAGTGCACGTGCGTGAAAAGTTTTAGCCTCTTTCACGTTCCGCAGGAGCTAAAACTTTTCACGCACGTGCACTTAATTAATGAGTGAATCTTGGAAAACATGTTGGAACGCAGCCTCTCGAGGACTGGGGGCCGCGTTCCAATATGTTTTCAAAGTTATACCCTCATTAAGTGCACGTGCGTGAAAAGTTTTAGCCTCTTTCACGTTCCGCAGGAGCTAAAACTTTTCACGCACGTGCACTTAATTAATGAGTGAATCTTGGAAAACATGTTGGAACGCAGCCCCTCGAGGACTGGGGGCCGCGTTCCAATATGTTTTCCAAGTTACCCTCGTTAAGTGAGATTCTTGGTGACAGAAGAGGGCATCAATTATTTTTTAATTTTTTTGTGAGAAACAACACGTATTAAATATACTCTGAATCACTCTTGAGACTGACAAAAAATAAAGACACACGTGATGGTTGTTTTTGTCAGGTCATGGAAATGCCTTCACTTTTATTTTCTACATTTGGATGCGTTCACTGTGGAAAAAGCTGCACGTGTCAGCACATTTCAGTACAATCCAAACATCACAACAAAACGTCCTCTCGGCCACATCACAGTCGCTCCCTTGAACCGACGCTAAGATGATGATTTCAAAGAGTGTAAACACCGTTGCTGTGTTGGGAATCATTCACTCATTCACTACTCCTTAATCACTTGACAGAGATTTTTAAACAGTGGACCAGAAAGTCGACAAAAATAAAATAAAAATAATAACACTAATATTATTATTATTATAATAACGTTGTTCGTGTAGTAGGCTTCTGTCAACTTAGTAAACTCTGGAATGAAGATCTTGAATTAGCAAAGCAGTCCCAAACTGTCACACTGGTTAATTTTTAGTAAACTCTTCATGACATAAAAATCTCTCGTGATTATGCAATAGTGATGAAGGAGTAAGTAAGGAATGAAGGATTCCGAACATCCCTTGTAAAACTTTCATGACATCACACACTCGCAGTGATATGTAACACATGAAACATGATGGTCGTTAGTGCCCAACATAAACTTTGAGATATGATGTAAAAGTGGAGTTAAATATGACAAGGTAAGATATTATCACCTTCCTAAAATAACTGCCAAAGTCATTTTTTCAGAAAGAATCAATTACTGATTACTATGTTTGTTAATAATTCCATTTCAGGGTGCGAATTGAATATTCTGTTGAACTAAGGATATCCGTCACTTTATCAGAAGTGGCCAGCATCATGAAATGTTTCAGGCAAAAAACAACAACTTTGGCTTTAATCTGAAGGTGACAATCTGCAAAGTGTCTTCTTCTCAACTCCTTTGCGCCCTTTCACAGACTTTGTGGAGAAATGTGTTGAAAGCAAACAACTGGAAGCAATAACTTGGAAGAAGTAACTTATTGGGGAAATTGTCGACTAAGATGGAAGAAGGTCGTTCACACACTCCACACTGGAGTGTTGCCTTAAAACAGGTTTCCCCAAATGGAGTCCCAATCCTTTATTAAGTCAATGTCAGTGAAGTCAGTCATATTTTTTTTTCTTAACTGTGGCGTAAGCTCATTCATGGCATCTACTTTAGTAACTTGCTTAATTAGGCTCCAGCTCAGCTGCGACCCGAATTAAAACTACAGTGCTGTAGATGTGAAAACATTTGGAGGAACCCTGCTTTAATGGAAGCAAACCGGGTGCGTGTTTGGATGTGCGAGCGACCTTCCATGCTAAACAGGACGAGAGACAACCGTGTAAAAACGCGACCTAGAAAAGGTATGACATCACAGATACGTTATTTGTCTTCTTAATAAGATGACGTTTGGTCCAACCCCCCCTCGGCCCCTTTCTAATGTGCGCAGTCACGTCAGTCCGTAGGATGTAAAGACAACGAGAAGACACTAGAGGGAGACACACTGTAAGGAGGCACACAATGGAGAACAAACCTTCTTCAAAGGAGTTCACGATCCATAACAGAATTAAATAAAAAAACAAAAAACAAACAAACATTCAAGTCGCACACATACACGCACGCAAATTAAGTGCACACACTCCATAACAAGAGGCAGTCAGTAAACCAAACATGATGATGTGACAGGTGGGCATCAGTCGGTCGCTGAGAATATCCAGCGCCCCCTGGTGGGAGTCTTTTTCTCCATCTTCCTCCTGAGGATGCGACACTGTTCCTCGAGGTCGTACCGTCCCAGGCGTCCTCCTCACACATCCACACGGAGCCCTTGTTTTTATTCTGTTTTAAACGTTCCACCCCGGGGTCCGGCCGCTCCGCTCCGTGTGTGTGAGTGTGCGCCATCAGAAGACCTCCGGTAGTGTGACGTTGCGGAGCAGCCACTGCTGCGAGCGTGAGTGTGTGCAGTCTTTGACGCTGGGCACCTGACTGTCCTCCTCGCTGGCCTTGTCCAAACATTGGTTGCTGTTGACGTGCATCAGGCTCAGCTTCTGCACAACACACACACACACACACACACACACACACACACACACACACACACACACACACACACACACACACACACACACACACACACACACACACACACACACACATTTGGTTTGCCAACAGAGCCTGTCCTCTAGCTCAAGAAGCGCGTCAGTGTTTGCGCTCTCCTTTCACTCTGACATCTCCCGGCACGCCTGCTTGTGTGCGATCTGCTCGACAACACAAAGATGCAGTCGAGCGCGAGTGGATCGAGTGAATTTAGAGTATAATGAATTCTTCCTTCTGTTCATAGCCAAGCTAAGTTCAGCTAGCAAATAAAAAAAAAGGCGGCTGAATTTGAACAATTGATTCGTTTAGCTAAATTGTTGATGTGAGTGTTTGATGAGGTCATAGGCCACAACTCTCATGGACTCACCACGGGGTCGTACTCCCACAGCTGGTTGCCTTTGAGGTGGTGACACTTGAGCATCATGACAGGTCCGTTTAATTTGGACACGTCTAGACACAAGTCGTCTGTTCTGATCTCCTTATTGGCCGTGTAGGAGAACACCTGCAAGGCGCACCAAAAGCTGCTTACGTTGACGCCTTCAGCAGGTTAAAGACATTTTGTCACCTCAGAGTCACCCATTAGTTCACATTATTTCTCATTTTGAGGAGAATAAATGTGATTTTACCTGGTTGCCGCCCATGCCGTGGCAGTTGAAAATGCCAACCTTCTCGTTTTCTTTGCGGGCCATGTTGTCCAAACATTGATTGGTCTCCACATTTCGGATCTTTAGATAGAAAAAAAAAAAACGCAGACATGAGATGATTAAATCATACCGAGTGTGTGTGTGTGTGTACCTCTCCGAGGGAGTAATAGTGGCGGGGAATCTGCGAGTCAGGATAGACGTGTTCCAAGTACCAACTGAAAGGTTTACATTGAAGCTTCTGTCTGAGAGCTGAGCGAGACGTGATGTCACCGTAGTCCACTTTGGTCACGCCTGAAGACACACACACAAAAACAACTTTATTTCCTTCTTTTGGAATCGTCTGGGAGGAAATCCCGTCCCCGGCAAGACCAAGATGGCAGACTTGTGCAAGTCTGACTTTGGGAATGCTACTTTTCGGTTAAACACAAAATCTCTCCTATGCCAGAGTGCGTGTGTGACTGTGTGTGTCTGTAAGTTAATTGCTGCTCCTAAGCGTGAAATTACTCACGGCCCCAGTCCCGCACTATTGAGCCATCACAGTGATATCACACTGTCACCAGGTTAATGGATAAATCACTCTTGCTGCACACACATACACACCAGGCGAGATGATGTAGAAGAAGTTTTTAAATTCATCCATCCACACTTCAGCCAAGCGTCTGTTGTTTTTGTTGATGATCTGCCCCGTTCCTCCAGGAAAGGTGTAGGGCGTCGCCTTTCGGAAGACGTGGCCAACGTGCGAGCACGTGACGATCTCCAGGGTCCCGCCGCACTGCCAGATCTGTGAGCGGTGAACATAGCGTGGAGGTTCGAGTGGACGTCAGTGCCCTTGTGAGTGTCGTCATGTCGCGGGTGTGTCCACTCACTCGGAAAGAGATTTCCAGATTCTCGCCGCCCCAAATGTCCATGCCTGCGTCATACGTGCCGATCTCCTGAAAATAATCTCTGTCGATGGAGAACAAGCCTCCTGCCATGGTAGGAGTTCTGGGAAAGCAAAGTATTTCATTTTCAGCATTTGTTGTCAATGATGGCGTTAGGCTGCGGTTGCATCAGCGAGCCGAGATGTTCGATAGTCTGAAAACACACCTTGTCAAAACAAATCAGGTAAGAGGAGAAAAATGTTCTTTACAAATAGCATTAAGATGCAGGAAACATCAACATGATTCAAGTCTGTAAGATGGGCAGACAGATAAGTCCCCCATTTCGTGTTGTTTTCCTGCTCTGTTGCCGTGACGGTGGCGTGTGCGTTTAATAGCGCTGCGACGACAGCCCGCTTCCCACTTCTAAAAATAATTTCCTCTCTCGCGGCAGCGGCGTATTTTTCTTGACGTCCAGGTTGGCTTTAAACAAAAGACAGCGTCGGTCGGGGTGCTGCCGTTTTAATTCCGAGGGGAAATAACACAAGATATAAATAAGATTAGCGGTGCCGAGTTGAAGAGTGAAAAATGTGATGACTAAGATGTTGAAGCTCACAGGATGTGGGCTGTGTAGAAAGTGATGAACTCAAGCACCTGACGGGAAGCGTGCGGTCTCCTTTGCGGCGGTCCATTTCTCTCTGGGGCACTGGGTACCATCGGAAGTTGAGCTTCCAGTTGAAGCCTCCGTACGTCATGTCCGAACCCGCCATGTACTCAAAGGTGTCGTCGCTGATCACGTCGATGATAGGGCACACCACAGTTTTCCTGGTGTGCATGAACAATTTGCCCAATAATTAACATGAGAGCGCCCCCTACAGGCGAGCTTGCTGCTTACTTGTCTTGTTTGATGCGAGCGAGCAGCGGCTCCAGCCAGCCTGTCGTGCATTCACAGTGAGCATCCAGAAAGGTTATCACCTTAAATAGAAAAAAAATTAAAAAATCGGTTTCTCAGATTATATGCGGCGCGGTTCAACAGAGGCGCGGATCAGGTCGCACGAACCTGGCCTGTTGAGATGGACGCTCCTTTGAGGCGAGCTCGGATGAGACCAGACCTCTGGTCCATCCTCACCACCCGCACAGGTACCTCCAGTCTTCGGACATATTGCTCCAACGGTCGCTTTAGGAAATCTAACACACACGGGTGAGAGCACACATTTCTTAATCATGTTTTATAGAGAAAAGGAAAATGTCATACTTAAGAGAAAAACAAAAAGATCTGGTATTAGATAAGAGAGAGTGAAGATGAGATTTTAATTGCAAATGTAACACACAAAATAGCATCAACATTAGACTTGACTAAAAAAAAATAAAAAAAAAATAGACAAGGAACTAAAAATGAACTCTACATTTGGATGATAACGATTCACTGGATGACATTCGATTTTAAACCGGATAAGACAAGGCGAATTTTTTTATGATAAGAACAACGTCAAGGGAAACATTGACTTTCCTTCTACAGGCTGATACATGAAAAAACGGTAGACAAACCAAAATAACAAAATGACCTCTTGGCAGCGATCCAAAAAAATATCAGAGTCCAAACAAGTAGGCCCAAACAAATCCACAACATCCACAGGGGTTGGATTACAGGCAACGGCGGCGGCTCCTTCTTTATATGGCGCAGACGGATGGATCAAAGAGAACACGTGCAGACAACACAAACATCTTGACCTGCGACAGGGACGGAGCGCGCGGTGGCCGCTGCTCGCGCGTAACAGCGGAGCGTAATCCCTGCTATTGACGAATTAAAGCCCTAATCCCCGTCGCCAAACCGAGATTAACCGGACCGCGCAAGGTCGCGGGCTGGAGATGCTGCCGACTTTATTGGCCATCACAAACCTGATGAAAATCACACCGTCGCTTGAGAAATAAAAAAGAGGCTCAAATGAAATGTGTGTACCTCGCTCACTGGCGTCGTCTACCAGAACAATCTCCTCCAGGAGCGTGTGGGGAGAACGGTCGATGACGGAATGGACGGTCCGCAGCAGCGTGCTCCACGCCTCGTTGTGAAATACGATCACCACGCTGGTTCTGGGCAGATTGTCAGGGTAGAGTTTGTTCTTGCACCTACAAACAGAATATGCAACACTTTTAGAAACGGCAAAGAGAGCACAGAATCCACGGCAGGCATTACGGGAAGGGAGTGATATATTTATTTTGGGGAATTATTATGTCAGTCGGGAAAGAAATAGAGTCAGCGATCTCTGCAAGCGTGCCCTAAACAAAGTCAACTGTGGGTGACTAATAAGTGAGCAAACAGGCAGATAGTCCCCCAAATTAGGAATATGCAAATATGTAGCGCAGCGTGATGACAGCTGGCTTGTGTTGCTCATTCATTTTTCCTCTCTCTATTTGTTCACGTGGATTCATACTTGATCCGTCCGATGTTTTGATATGGATTGAAAACAACGCTCATATTTAATCGTATGTTTGCAGAACTCTAATTGCTTACATCAATGTGATGAGATCTTCGAATAATGGTGTGCAAGAAAGTGCAGGACCTTGAGCCCTGGGATTTACAGATTAAACGTTTTATAATCGTCTTAGTGGGGGGAAAATGATTTTACTTTGTAGGACTCTTAAGGAAGAAGATAGAATAAAATAATAAAAGAATAAAATGATTGATTAGCCAGAGAGAGGAAAAAAAAGTCAACACTGATGTGAATTTATATTAACATGCAAAATTGTATTCTACTGGGTGACTGAGTCAGAGAGAGAGCATCTGGCACACAATCTGGGTCAAAAAGTAGAAGCCACAAGAGCTGATATTAAAACATAAGTCGGCAAATGTTGGACATTTTTGTCATCATCTCATAAATCCAGTGCAGCGCTGAAAAACAGCAGAGTGGCACCAACACATAAGCATTTGGAGTTTCATTAGACTGACTAGATTGGAAAACTGGAAGACGACATGTTTCGACACACGTCAGCCTGTCACCCACCGCGTGTTGACTTTGCTCATGAGTGCCATTTATGCTAATAGGAGGGAGGAGCAGCGGCATTCGCCAAAAATCTGTACTCGCTTCGAAAAACATGATGCGGTTGCAATGTAAAAAAAAAAATTCAAGTGTTGTTTTTAAAATGTGATCATGGAAAATCCACCCATCGTTTGCGCACACGAGCCTATTACACCCCCCCCCCCCCGTTTATTTCACTCGGAATGGCCCTACCGACAACCGTGAAAATAAACCGCCAATATCGTCAAGCTCTTCAATTTGAGCTAACGGTGACCTACGTCGAATCCATTCACCGCTTTCCTTCAACCAGACACACGCGCGCCGTGTCGATATTGACTCGGTCTTATCTCCTAATTGGAAAAGCGGATAGACGGTGAGAAGGCTGAGGGAAAACAAACCTAGTAATCAACACTTGTCCAAAGACTTCACGGATCAATGTCTTTTTTGTAGTCTGTTGAGCGTGCGTGTGTGTGTGTGTGTGTATATTCTTGCTTGTCAGTCAATATTTCTATGAAAACCAGCACTGTTTGTTCATGTCAGTTTCTCTAGTAAAGAGGCCACAAGTCCCAAATGCAAGTAAACAGTGAGTAGGATGTACAGATTTGTAAAGCAGTATTGGAGTTGTAGTATTGGATTTTTTTTCAAGTAACAGTATGAGTACTGACATAAAAATACATCACCTGGTTTTAGAACGGCAATGTGCCATACTGAGAAATGTTTGCTACTTTAGTGAGCAACAAAAGAGTGGTAATATAATAGTATAATAATAATATAAACGCAACTTTTGTTCCAAAAAGAACCTGAGACAGCTGAGGGCAACACGAGAAGACGGCTAATCGCGCGCATGCGGGATGCTCACCCCTCGAGTCGGACGTCAGGTAAAGAACGATTGAGTGCAATCATCTCAGATGCCATGAGGTTGAACTGGTTGATCTTAAACATCTCCTTCATCTTCTCCTGGTTCTCCTTTGGGATCACCACAGGCTTCCCCCCCTCCCCGGGACCGTCCCGCGGCCTCGTCAGGGGGTCTGGAGAAGATACAAAGAGTTGTTGAGTACGTTTGACGGGTTCTCCGTTGACATGACGACTCACCGTCTCTACCGGGCAGTCCTCGCTCCTTCTTGTCGTCGCACTTGTTGCACTCGCTGAAGTAGAGCAGGATGAACATGTCCAGCATCACCCACACCAGAGAGGTGGCCAGGATCACTTTGCAGTAGGCGAACCTCCGCATCCTGCTAGTGTCACCTGAGACAAAGAAAGCAGTCACTCAACCCATTTCTTTTCTTATTTCTGTTCCAAACTTCAAAAAAATATTGCTGCAAACATTGGCTGTGTATCTGTTTGGCAATTCAATTTTTCATGTGTCGAAGCAACATGACTTTAATTCCTCGGAATACAAGCTAGCTTGCGTGGCTAGCAGGGCAAGGGTGCGTCAGATAAAAAAAAAAAAGCCTTCAAGTGAGGCTTTACACTTTTGGGAAGAAACTGACAACAAGCTCCAGGTCAGTTTGCATGTCGAATCTGACCAAACACTTGCGCGGTGTAGATTTGACAGACTGCCCCCACGGCTCCTCTAAATCTAACGGGAAGCGAGTTACAAAACCGAAGCCCTCCATGAATTCTTTTTTTTTTTTTTTTTTTTTTAAATCACTAGTTTAAATAACTAAAATGACTTTTCTACACTTTATTTATTTGACGCCATGCACGATGACAAAAGAAAAATGAACTATAAAGAGAGGATCATGCAAAATGAATTTGTTGTTTATTTTGCCAACATACAACACGGAAAATCCCTGTGCGCTAAAGCGCCATCACGTACGCGCACACACATTTATGCCCAAATAACCCAACGTGCACATTTCCCAACGCGCCGTAAGAGAAGCTGTGACAGTAATTGCTTTTCTTTGGCAAACAGCGTCAGACAGACAGACAGATAGTTAGACAGAGCCACATTAAAATTCCTCTGCTCTCCTTTCCGCCCGCCTCTGCTGCAGCACCATCTCTTCCACTCTAACGGACTCGCCGCCTCAGTCACCCCTCAGGTTATACGGCAGTACGAGCAGAAGGAAGAAAATTAATTTGGCTACGGCGATTTCGCTCTCGTCGCTGGGAGACACACACAAAAAAATAAAAAGGTGTTTGTGCATAGCTAACTTGGCGGCGGCCTCGCTCGGTTTAGCTCGGGAGGATGTAGAACTGCATAGCAGCGTTTTTAAATTCCACCTGATAGGATTGCGGTGCGGCAAAGTGCCACGCAAAGCAGAATGATCGAGTGAAGATCTGCCTCGTCCTTCCGCCGCGGCCAAAACACAGAGTTGTGAGTGCGGCACTTCTACAAGGTCAAAACTAAACTTTGTGCTGATTTTAATTTTAGATTAAAAAAATCTGCTAATGGGTTCTACAAATGTGTGGCTGTGGTTGTGTTGTCATTTGGATTCTTTGATACCAGCCAGCCTTTCTGTGACATGAAACAAAACACACGAGTCTGCACTCTATCGTCCTTCTCCATTTGCACTCTCCTCGTCTTTTATATCCCCGCTCATCTGCATTTATCTTTCAACCTCCTCACACCTTTCAAGAGCCGTTGCCATCGTTACTTGTGTACAATCTCCCCTTTGCGCCCTTCGCTGTCTCTTCCAATGTATTCTTCTCCGCGACGCGGTTAACCCTGCGTTAGATGTTGCGCAAGCGGAGGGTTAGTTTCTTTATCGTCGAATGACTGTAGACCGCTGATGACTGAAACAGAGCAGGATGTAGTATTGAGGAAATGAAAGAGAACAAAATGGCCCTGAGGTTCGTATTCAAGCGCTGATGTGGAGTAGCTTGATAACAAAGACGCTTCGGGCTGGGGTCACTTCATAACCAGGCCGTGACCTTCACGGCAAAACACACTGCAGGCAAATAAGGAAGGAAAGAATAAAGGAGGAAAGGAAGCAAGGAGCAGATTTATCCCCATACAATGATTACATAAGTTGAGCTAGCGATGAATTTGATTTCAGATTCAAACATGATTAACGGCATTTCAACAAAGTTAAGAAATTGCCAATATTTCCCTTTTACTGCAAATTGAAATTGTTTATCATCCTCCTTGACCACTAGTAATTGGCATCGGCTCTGAAAAAAACGAAACATTTATCACTATAAAAAAAACACGAGACGGTAGAAACGCACACTATTTATACCCATTAAAACACCGATGAGAGAATATGCACGAAAAAGTATCTATTATTCAAATTTACGCTCACCAAAGATAATGAGTCAGACAAAAAAAAACAATAACAAAGCGGGAAAGTGCCCACAAAAGCGAAAAACAGCTCCGATTGATTAGCAATTTAAAGCTTGGCATGAGCACAAAGTGGAATTAAATACTCCAATCAGTCAGACGTTCCCAGGCAAAGTCAATACGTATTACTGTCAAAGAACTAAACACCCCCACCAACACCACACAATTCTTCTTGCTGTACTGCAATAGCTCCTCTAGTACCTTCCCATCATTATCACGAGAGTAGAATGATCAGTATAACAGCAAATAAGAGCGAGAGTGCGCTAAGTGGTGTAAACGCCCCCCGCTCGTAAACACGCGTCCATAATAAGACGTTGGAAGCAGCAGGTTCGTGTTAGTGTGTCAGCTGTTCTTCAATTCGCCGGCTACTCCCACGCTCCCGGGAACTGCCGGCAGGATTTAAATGGCTCTCGTATCAAAGCCGGACTCGCCACTGACCGCTCAAGTACACTACTCTACTGGGTTTATGTCACCAAAAATGTTCCCTAACGTGACTTAAGAGCATAATAGCCTTCCACTAATTTGATTTTGCTAAAGCTATTTTAAAAGCACTTTAGTTGAATTGAGTTTTAAAAAAAAACTAGCACACCCAGGGAAGAACAACCAATCAGAGGCGGCGAGAATGACAAATGATGTGTCAGGTTTGCTGAGCCCTCGCAGGCACACTCATAGCGGGAACACCCCACGGTCTCACGCTGACTTGTTACTTGGGCTTCGGGAGTTTTGCTGAAAAAAAAAAAGTCGCAATATCCTAACTGTAAAAAAATGCGCATCGCTCATTTGTCAACAACTGGACAAAAGGCAAGCAAACAGAAGCAGAGCGAAGTGATGCGGCATCAACATTTCTACTTTTTGATATTTTAGTAAATTACACACACTCCTGAAAATAAAACTTTTAGTACAATAGTAACACTCTATTATGAATAAATAACAATTGTGAATACAGTAGCAGTCAAGGTTAACTTTAGCTTGTTTAGAGTGCTAAAGCTATCTTAGCATGGCTAATGCTATTTTGTTGAACCATTGATATGTGTTTTCTGTAATTATTCACCGTGCACTTTCATAATTTCATGCTATTATGAATCACCATGTTGAAGAATCACACTTGTAGCAGTTTTACCACTATAAAATCCTCCCTCG
The DNA here is from genome assembly GCF_901709675.1 of Syngnathus acus. NCBI lineage: Eukaryota > Metazoa > Chordata > Actinopteri > Syngnathiformes > Syngnathidae > Syngnathus > Syngnathus acus. The sequence continues at coordinate 11,232,096 of NC_051101.1, read as the reverse complement.
TTCAACTCATACCTGTCCGGGGGGGGGTCTCTGGTCAGATGCAAAAGGGCTCCACCAGCAAAGAAGGCAGAGCGTCAGAGATCCCACTTCCTCCTTTTCTCGTCACTCCAACATTCTCCTGGAGTAGATCGGACAGAAACAAAAGATAAAGAAACTGCTGCAAAGAAAAACAGATCGACGCACATTTTACATATGCCGGTTACACGACACTGATAGCTATGAGTGACAATGACATTGTTTAGAAATGGTCTGGATTTTGAGAGTCGCCATACCAAGAACTGAACCTGTGGAACAGGATCGGTGCTCGGACTGGTTCATATGTTAAGCCTGAGTCATTTGCTGCGCTATGAGTCACACAAAAAAGGAACATGTAAAAGAAAAAAAGATTCTATGTAAGGCTTGTTAAAAGAGCAAGCGGTTTCATTTTCACATTCAAGCCACAAAAGACACACAGGAAGAGCGGCGTGAAAACGCCCGACTCGACCACCTGAAACAGATTTCCTGCTTGTGCTTACGGAACACATCTCTTATAACTGTCGGTGTCGCAAGGCATATTTGCCGCTAACCGACACTTGCCTTATCGGTGGGAATGTATCCAAACGCGGACCTTGGAAAATCTGCAAATGTCAATCATTTACAACTTTGTGTTCATCAGAAATCAATCAGCCTTTGTCCTTGGTCACAGAAATACAGATGCTGATGAAAGGCAGTGAGAGAGATTGACAACTCAGTGCTGCTCATCTCACTGGATTAATCGTCTATTTTTGAAAACTCCCCAGAGAATGAAGATCAGAGGCAACGTGACTCAGTGTGGGCATGGCCCGTGTATGTGTGTGTTCAATCTAGTTCTTGGCCTACTTGAAAGCCAAGTCATCATTCTGGCCTACTGGGGTTTTCTATTGCCAACCTGTATGTGTTGTATTACAAAAAGCATGATATCATAAATCTCTTCCTGTCAGCCCACACATTCGCTATATGAGCGAGCAATGCTGCAGTGCGGGTTGTGTTTTCAGAATACCGCCAAAAGGTGTGTGTGCCTGTCCTGTCCCCTTTCAACCGAGTCACGACCGCATATTTTCATATGTCAATGAATTGTTTCGTATGATTGTAAACAATGTGCACACACACCGCAACGGTGCTCAATGTCAGACCTATGCTGCAATAACAAGCAAGTGAGAAAATAAGTGACAGCATGAGCATATTTGACTCTGTAAACATGCTAACACAATAACGCATAAACATACTTGCAGAGCAGAGCAGAGGCTTTCCTCCAGTGTAATGAAACCTAAGCAGCCCATCTGTCTTCGGACGACTGCCAAGCAAGCATCTGGGATTGGGAGGAGGGAAAAATGTATTTCTGTGATCTTCAGCCAAATTAACCTGAAAATGATTTCACTGAGAAAAGTCACGGCTTATGTGAAGAATGTTGGATACCATTGGCGCGTATTCAAGTTTGCCAACACCGTAACGCGCTCGGTTGGTGTTTGAGTTCTTGTATGTGTTCGGTGACACTGTGTGTAACATATGCCGTAACAGAGGGAGACGGAAAGTGTCATCTCTGGTGTTCACAACAACAAAGTGCCATGTGGCCCTCCGCCTCTGCCTCCTTACGGGCTTTCCGACGTGGGAAAGGAAAACCACGCTAGGCCCGCAGCAGCGTATGAACTCTATAACACCTACGCTATGCAAAAAAATAAAAACAGACGGATGGAAAGCGGGTGGGAAAACAAATGACAAGCGTATCACAGGGCAAGTGTGACAGTAAGTTGACAGTTCTGACCCAGGCAGCAATAAACAGGAATTCTACGAATAGAGCTGGGGGAAAATTGGTAAGAAGGAGGCACCTTTCTTTGACCTGCCACTTTGGTCTCACAGTTTCTGCACCAAAAGGGCCACAACCTGTTGTGCTTCTACGAAGGGGCCACGGGAAGCTGTCACTTTCTGGACATAATGTATCTACCCAATGAGGGAGGCGAAGGTTGGAAGAGGAACAAACAGTGACTGCGAGAGCGACCCAAAAATGACAGGCACGGGGGAAAGAGTTACCAAGAGAAAGATAACCGCTTCCTGTTGATGCAGGGTGGAAAATACAGGACAAAGAGCAACAAGGCCACTCGGCCGTTTTTTGTACAAAGCAAATTGGGCCCAATGCCAATCTTTCCATGTTACTTTTTAGCCCCGGTCGAAGGAGGAAATACTTGATTTATTTTTGTATGCCTGACTGTTCGGGATGAAACGCACAAGATGAATTGGTTGTATGATAAGAATGATTTTAATTGTTGATCAATACAGTAGTGTAATGATGGAGGCAAAACCAGCAGAATTAAATTCACTTTAAACTACGAATGTCTTTTTCCGCTAAAAACTATTTAGCAGTGTGACGCAGAAAATGAAGCTTCAAATTTGCTTCATGAACCAGATGGAGGCTCTTTTGACTTCTCTGAAAGCACACTGACAAACCAACAGTGTTATCTATAGAGGAGTCCAAAAGTGGTTCATGAAGCAAATTTGAAGCTTCGTTTGCCTATCACTACTTACTATCACAACACTTGCGGTGAAAGAAAATAATTTATTGTTCTCTGTAATTAGAAAACAATATTTGAAACAAATCATGTCCATCCCCAATGATGCATCCTCAAATGTCAGTGCGGATGTGAGTGTGTTCATTTGTAATTTATTCATGCTCGCATATCTCCTCTGCTGTTCCTGTTGTGGTAAAAGGATCAAGAGTTTCCACTGCCCCAAGCTGTGAGCTCAACGCTCCCGGCAACATTTTCAATTCAGGACAGACTTCCTCGTGATTCAAATCAACATTTCATGCAATGGGAAATATTTGTAGCTGCATAAGCTGCAGTGACATGAATGAACGTCAACAAAAACTCATGCAAAGTAATCTAAAAGATCCAAATCTGAAAATGGCGCACAGCAAAATATTTAGTTCCTAGCATTGCAATTGTTTGTGTTGGTTTCAGTTTATGCGAGCGTCTCACTGCTTCTAGCGGCAAATGTTGCTACATGTATGTTACATCACCCATCACAGCGAATTGAAGATAAACATGTTTGACATCCGGTTAAAATGTGCAAAGCGAGCCGCGCGTGTCTGAAGACAGCTTGTGAGAGAAGAAGCGGAAGGGATAAAGATTTCTGTTTACGTTTTTTTTTTTGTAATCAGCATCAGAGCCCATGAAGCAACACAAGATAACAGTCAAGATGGAAATATTCCCTGAGATGAAATTGTGACAGAACAAATGTTTTGGTCACTGCTCCCTAAGCTGGCAGAAAAGTCTGATTTTTTTTTTTTTAATACGACTTGCTTTGTGCTAAATTTAAAGCAGCACTTGGGCTGGTCTCAGTTGACAGATGTAATTCATCATTTACTTCAAATGATTCATATTTAGCACTGTAGCTAGAAACAAAGCAGTCTAAAACGATCTAACCAGTTAGTCTTTTTCTCTTGTGACACCTCCCTCATGCGTAATTTGAAAATTGATGTGCAACTACAAAACAGGCGTGACTTGGTGAAGGGTGGCCATCATTTCCGTGAAGTTTTCACGAGATGTTACTTACTTACATAAAGACGCATTTGGAAAATATTGCACAGTTTAAATGTGAATTTAATTTGTGTCGAGGATCCAAAAGTCATACTAATCATCACCGGTGGGTGGGGCTCACCTTCGCTTGGACTTACGGCTTCTGAAGCAGTGAAGACGAAAGGCTCTTAGTCTGTGGGGAAAATGTGTTAGATATGTAAATATTTTTAAATCATTCCTAAACATGAAAAGAATATAACTCCAATTCTGTGTGTATTGATGGGAAAGTCTCCATTCTAACAGGCAGAGACACCTGCTCGAAAACCACTCTTAAAATATCCTGACTGAAGGCAATTTGATATGTGAGCAGCAGAGCTGCGGAAATCCCGTTGAATAAAAACGACCGGTGGAGTGTGCCGAGTCATCACAACAGGGTTGTGTAATATACGAAACGGCAAAAGCCCTACAAAAGCCGGAGAGCATTTTTCATCTCATCACATCTTGTATATTAATAGGATAGCGTCTGTCGGTCAATGGTAGTCAGCGTGGTTATGTAACCGAAACTGTCTGCATTGACCACCACTGGGCCAGTTTAAGTGATCTGGTCCATGGGACTGTGCTTAAAAAAAAAAAAACAGACACTCAATAGGCTATTAGCAGTTGCAAAATGCACAATCAATCACGGGGCAAAGACATAAACATACGCATGCTACTTCCTTTTCACAGCAGCACATCTCCAATATTCCATTTAAGCAGGTCCATCATGAGGTCGATATCATCCCCACACACAAGCTTTGATGAGAAGCATTGCTCTCCCTTCTAAATGAGCAATAAGCAAATTCATACAGATTCAACGACAGCGGGTAAGCTCCAGTATGAAGCAATGACATGATGCAAAAAAAAATTGTATTAAGCAACATTTTATTTCAGGGGTTTGTTATGAAATATTGTATTGGCAGTGATTCTTAAACACAGGCTTGGTGGAAATTTGTAAAATACAAAATCGCCACAGTTCCAAAGGGCCATTTGCGCCGTTGTGGGAGTGGACGCAGCCAGATGTTAATGGCTGCTCTCGCCACGAATGAATAAAAGGCCTATGTGGGTCCAACAAGGAAATTTCGGCCACAGCTGGGGTCTTTTTCCTCTGCTCTCATCGTCTCTCCTTCTCACTTTCCTGCTGACATATATTGTTTAAAGTAAGGCTAAATGGAAAGCGATTAAAGTTACAAAAAAGACACATGAGGTGCTAAACAGCCTCGTGAGTGTACCTTGGAGGAGAGTAGTTACACAATGGAAAGTAGTTGTTTGGGTTTACAAAGCCTAATTAGAAGCAACCCGGGAGAGGTAAACCAAGGGAACACTTGCTAATTAAAAATGGTTTGAGCTGTATGGGGTCGAATATTATAGCTTTTGAAAAAGCTTCTTTTTCCCCCGGAGAAATGATTAAACAAAAATACAGAAAGTTTGGTGGCTTTGAAGGAGACCGCAATGCAATTCTGCAAATATTGTCATACTGAAAATGTAGCATGAAAACAAAAATAATTCGTTTCCAATAGGTTTGGATTAGAACAAAAGTACCGATGGCGACAAAAAAGGTGAAAAGCAGAGTGTTTAAAAGCTGTCAGCCAGCTACCAACACGATTCGTTTTCAGCTTCAAAGTGAGAATTGTGAGCCAAATCTCGATAAATCCTCTCGGGCTTTTCCAGATTGAGCTTCTGTGCAGATAAGCAGCGGAGTGCCTCGGTGTTTGTTAAGTGTTCCTGCTCCTGCTGCTACTGACAAGCGAGTTTCAATCCAGCCCCGAGCGGCACTTCTGCCTCTGGCCTTGACCTTGGCGTCACAAGATGGAGCTCTGCAACGTGGCAGTTGCTTAACAGTCACGTTGACTCCAAAATATGACTAAAAAAAAATATTCTTTGCACATTGCAGTCAAGTCTGGTTATTAAATTGAATATTGTAACTAGGTGAAGTTAGGTGAAGCCTTTCATCATTACTCTGAGGCAAGCTGCGATAAATCCTGAGATTTATGTGAGAGCTTTGGTTATGAGACGCTTTGTTTCCCAAAAGGGCCACGACATCAACGGAAGTAAATCAGAAGCATGGGAGACCGACCACACGGGCTTAAATTAATCAGCGGCAACATTAACTTTTGTGGAGAAAGCCGCACAGCAATGGCAAAAAGGAATCGACCAAAACCAGAAGGTAATTTGATTAAAAAAAAAAAAAGAATTATGTGTAGTTTTTGATAGAATTTAAAATACCATTTAAATATGATGAATGAAACTCAAGGTGAGTGGAAATGCACAACGCATGGGATTGTCTTATGAATTCCAATTTCTTAATTTATAATCATTTTATTTTTTGCCTTAAAGTGTAATAATAATAAATTCAACTACATTAACTCATCCCACAATTCTCGCAGTACACGTGGACAGATTAGAGCAAAAGTATCTGGCAATGGGTGTGTCTAAGAAACGTGAAAATAAATCATGACCTCAGTGTCAATGGGAGCGATTCAAATGGGCATGCAAGCGTTGAAGGTAAACGGAGACATCTGTGCGAACGTGTGTGTCACACAGCCCTTACTTTCGCCCAGAGTCAGCAGAAAGTGGATATATTCTACATACAAAAAAAAACAAATGGGGGATGGGAAACAGCAAGGCTGTCGCTATGGAAACTATGCCATTTTCCAGTCGGCTGCTATCTCAGGAATGAAACAGCTGTCGTGAGCAACATACAGATGTCACGAAGCAGGAAACCCCATGCAACTGGAAAGGGTTACTGGGCGCGACCTCGCCTGGCAGCTGACCTCCACCTTGGTTCCCACTCTTCAAATGTTCCATTCGTAGCCGGCGGCGTCATATTCTGTAATGCGCATTCGTCCGTATGAAGTCATGAGGGGGGAAAAAAAAAACTTGTCAGTCATTTGATGACATCTTGAGTGGCCAAGCAGAGTTGCGGTGACTCCAACTGGCCGTTAAAAACCAACGCCGGACGAATGTCCGCATGGAGTCGTTTGTACGCGTATTGGAATATTTAGCTGGCTGATGAGCATTAACTTAAACTGTTAAACAGTCAGTCGATAAGGACCAGCTAGGCAGCGGATCAATACCTTTGTTACTTTACTGCTGGACTGTCACGCCGACACAGCAGCATACAAAGAGCGTTTGGCCACGAGGGCACCAGCCGGACCGAAAAACGACAGCTAGCTAGCTAGCTAGGTGGTGCAAACACTGGATTCTTTCTGGATTTTACTGATGGGTCAGAGTATGACTAGAACGTTAAATGGGACAGAAACAGAGTTGAAACACATACACACAACTATTGCGTGGTAAGCAGGCTGAGTGCACAAATAACGAGGATGTAAATGTTGACATTGGCCTTTAGTGGGCTGGAGCCGAAGAGGGAGCTGGAAATGCTCCCTGGTGGCACTGGCTGACCCACTTCTACGCAACTCTACCCCTGACGTGACTCAGAGGAAAACCAGAGGCCACACGCGCACGACTACAAATACACACACACGCAAGCAAAGCTACTGTACAAATACTGCTACAAACTTACATGCGCACGACAACACAAATGCCGTTGATAGCGATCTCTCCCGGCTTCTTGTCCTTGTTTTCTTTTCTCTTCATCAGACGATCAGCCCTTATGATCCCACTATCTGATTTAGCTAAAGAGCCTGCATCATCCAATGTCACGCCAAGACTATAAACAACTGTAAACATTTTTTTTCCCCCAATACCACATGTACACGTTTATTGGTGCAAATAAAAGATACATGCCACTCAGCGCTGATTGAATACCAATTAGTAATCTTAACAGTGGTTTGCTTCCTTTCAGTACATCATTGCAAAAGCATCAGAGCCATCCCATGAATCAAATGCACTTATCACAGTTCATGGAAAGAAAAAGAAAAAAAACACGTGGCAGTTATAAAGTTTTATGACGGAACCTCTTATCCAGCAATAAACCTTATCTTTATTTATCTTTGTCATTCTTTCAGTTTCGAGTTGAGATGCTGCGCTTTAATTAATAATTACTAGCTTTGTCGTGCAAAAATTAACACATAACTATTTACAATCTTGTTTTTTTTATATATACAATACAAAGTATGGAGCATTTAGTTGAGTCGTGCTTCCCCTTTTTAATTACAAAATGACAAATGGTAAACTCGTGAGCCAACAGTTGCGACATTGACAATGTAATCACATCATATTCTTCAGCTTGCTTTCGCCACACACTTTCTAATAGTCTAAAGAAACAAATACAAATGATAAATGGTGCTCGTTAATTATCTAACAAGATCTCAAACATTTTTCCCACCTTCTGCACCGGCACAACGTTAACACTACGGAGAAGGAGGCATTATCATGTGGGAGATTCTAATTTCGCCAGTCCCGCGTTGTAATGTCAGGAAAACATCAGACAGTCCCAAAAAAAATCTCTGACATCACTGCTTTTGAATCTTAACACAATGCGGAACTGGAAGTATTTTCAGAGGATTTTTATCCTTGGTGAAAAAGTAGGGGACTATTTCCATGTCGTCGGATGAATGTGTCCAATTGGAAATATTCCTTCGATACAAAACAGTATTTGTCTGAGATTCGGTGACTGAAAGTGATCTTTTGTTAATGTCCACGTGAACTCGGATCCTCTTCGGTTTCAATGGCGGATACCATCTTTTGGATTCTTCTGAGAAAATTCTGTATTCACCATCTCGAAATGCGATCAAAAAAAAATCACCTGAGGAATTTCCCCAAAAGGCTCCCAGCTTCCAGTCAGTGTTGTCGCTCACCTCAAAATCCCAGATACTTGTACAAGTACGCAGGGCCAAAGCAGAACCGCGCACAAGGTTCTCCGAAAACCACTCTGGATTTTGGGGACGCTGAATGTTCTCTGAAAACCACTCTGGATTTTGGTGATGCTGCTTTTGTTCACCGGCACTCATGCTGGTCAGATCTTCAGACAGACTGAGTCTTACACCGGCTGTGTTAGGGTCCAGAATGACGGGACTGTAGGAAACAATCTCCTTCATTTTTTCCCATGCAGTGAACTTGAGGTTGCCCACGTGTTTGGCTTCATCCAGGAGAGATCCCCTTGGGAGCTGCTCGGACAAGACAGGTAACTGGAATGTGCTCATTGCAGTTTGGAAGTTCTTCATGACGAAAACGTCAGACAAGAGCTGATCCTCTGCGGTTCTGATCATGTCTGAGAGAGTGGCCATGTCTGTGCTGAGAGCCTGAATTTTCTCCTTCATCATCTGAGTCTTGTTCCTCTCTTCCTCCCTCACAGCAGACAACCTGGCCTCCTCCTCAACCTGCAGGAAGCGACGAAGCTCCTCAAAATCTTTCTTAATCTTGCTTTCCACACGCTCCCTCTGAACCTTGATGTACTCGGAGCATTGATTCCAGTTGTCCCTTTTCTTGTTATGAACTTCCAGGCTCTTCTTTGCATCCTGCAGGACTTCCTGGAGTTTCTCTTTGTAACCTTTTGCAAATTCATCAATGGGACGGACCTTGTGCCCATCGTGGATTTCTGAATCTTTGCAGATGATGCACACAAGCTCCTGGTGGTCCAAACAGAAGAGTTTGAGTTTCTCCTTGTGCAAGCTGCAGATGTCCTTTGACTCGATTGAGCCTAGTGAAACAGCCTCACACACGTTCCTCAGTGCGAAGCTCATAGGCATCTCCATGGAATTAACCTTTGTTCTACAGCTTGGACAGGAGTGACCGCCTTTCTGCTCCGACCATTTCCGGAGACACTCTTGGCAGAAGCTGGAGATGTCCTTCGACTCAATTGAGGCTAGTGAAAAAGCCTCACACACGTTCCTCAGTGCCAAGTTCAAAGGCAAATCGATGGAATTAAACTCTGTTCTACAGATTGGACAGGAGTAACTGCCTTTCTGTTTCGGCCATTTCTGGAGACAGTCTTTGCAGATGCTGTGAGTACACGGCAGCATGACAGGATCTTTAAAGATCTCCAAACAGGCCGGACATTCGAGACTGGCCTCGACGTGGCTTGCCATGGTCCTGATGAAGATACCGCCTCAGCCTTCAAGCTTTCAAATGTTCACTCGCAGACAGCCTCAGTACGTCTGCCTGAGTGACTAGCGAAAGGATCGTTTTGTATCCAAGAAGTCCGAGAGTCCAAGTCTTGTTTCCTGGACTTTGGCTTTTATTGTCAGTCTTCAACTCATGACACAGTGATAAGACTAACGTCATCCACATATATGGCTTTATTATTGCAGAACTAGTGTGCCTGGTGCCAAAGTGCACTGCTAAACGAGATAACGACCCAGTTCAGGGTGTGTCAGGGCAAAGAAATCGCGATTTGGATATAAAAATAACCGTTCAGCCCTCCTCCCACCTCACAACAACAAACACGCACAAAGAGATTAAGAATGCGACAAACAAGGAGCTAAACACGCTATGTCCATCAACATTAATTGATTGAAGTGGCCGGCTAAAAAAATTGGCAGGGATTACCTTTTCATCATTTAATGATCCGCTGGTGCTTTGCAAGACTGATTAATAGGCTGCCTGCTCACCAACGTCTGAAAACAAGTCCAGTTCAAGTCCCCAAGCGAATAACAAACTTGTTCATCTCTCTGACAGCATAACAATTGAATAAACTTCCCGAAGCATTTAAAATACAAATAAAAATGAAGGACTGTTTTACACTTTTTGATAAATGCAAACACTCAAATTTACTGCACACAAATCAAGTAACAAACAGCTTATTTTAATTTACAGCCACTTGTTACGTTCTCGTATTTACCCCCAACAAGGCCGAAGCTTATAAACACTAACAACAAAGCGTGTGTACTTGAATCTGTGTGTGTGTGTGTGCACGCAAGTAGCTCTGATCCCGCTATAGTCCAAAAGTTTGGAACAATGGCATTCCTGTGCTGCTAGCTCCAGGTGGCTGTGGAAACCCAATCTTAAAAAGCAAGCCTGGCTGGCACACGGAGTGGCCGGCCGGGAATGCTGCAGCCTCCCTCCAGAGCCGTGCCAGAATGGACCTATTGTTATTCCTGACAAGCTGAGAGCAACAACAAAGAATTCAACAAAATTGCCACCGATGACAAACAAAAGTTTGCTGAGACTTTTGCTCACTTTTTCAGAAAGCCACGACTGTTGAATGAACAGCAACAGGTGGATAGAAAGGTTCATTGTACCTTCTGACATCTAATTAAGGAATATTGAATTGTCATATTTGTGTAATCAACAAAATAAGTGCACCCCAAAGAGCTCTATGGTTGGAAACGACTGACTGCAAGCAAGCAAATATGCTGAGGCCAGAACACACTGTCAACACACACACACGGTGCAGGAAACACATCATGTCCAGTCCACGGCCTTGAAATGAGGAACATGAATCATTTCCTCCTTATGTTGGCTAGTCATGCCTTCACACAAGTCTCAGATGCAGCAAACATCATATCAAGGCTCATTATGGATCCTGTGGCAGAATATTTTGCCACTACATTAACAGCGATTTGGCATCTTTGCTTCAAAGAACATGGTAGATTGCCGTCATCATTTGCAATGATGAAAAATCCATTTTCCAGTCACTAAATTTCAGCCCTGTTAGAACTAACAAACCAGTATAAAGATCTCCAAGTGGCTATTCAATGGAACGTAGTACCGTACTGGCCCGAATATAAGATGACCCCGATTATAAGACGACCCCCTCTTTTTCAAGACTCAAGTTTGAAAAAAGCTTTTGTCTAGACACCGAATGTAAGACAACCCCCCCATTTTTCAGTTTTATTTCAATGAAAAAAAAAAACTCGTCTTATATTCGGGCCAATACGGTAACTAAAGTTATGGTACGCAAAATATTCATTAATACAGGATGTGGTGCAATAAGATTAAAAAGATATATTAGAAGTAAGACCAAGGTTCAGCAACAAATTGTGCAGTATTATACCAATTTTAACAATAACGGAATTCATGTCCCATCACAAAGCTGCATCTGTTTCTGCCATTATCAGCAAGCAATTTTTTGTATAAAGTACTTTAAGTACAGGCATTATTTCTTGCAACAAATCTGACAGGTAGTGTCGTGGTAATTGAAGGCTGAGTTAGCAGTCAGGAAAAGTGACAATTTGCCTTTCAAGGGTGGTCGCATCCTCCCTCCCTTAACTGGGCTGCTTCTGTCAACAAGAAGCCCGCTGCCATAAGCGCCCGTCCTCGGCTACGAACATATCACGTTCCCCGGCGCGTGGTTAATGTGGCGAGAACAGGGGGACAAGGTCGTTCATGTAAAAGGAAAACAGCTTACCTTAATTTAAAAGAGTGACGGGGTAGCCCAAGTCCGCCCCAGCTTAGCTTGTGAGCCACAAAACTCCCCCGACTAGGGTACCAAGTGTCGGGGCTAAAGTTAGCTAGCTCGGTTAGCTTCTCCGGCTAACGACGGGGGGCGCGCTGCTCCTCCTCTTTGCCGTCGAACTGGTTACCGCATGAGGGGGAAAAAAAAAAAAAAAAAAGAAGCTTAACGTAAGGCGTGGGCCGTCACACACACATCTACGCGGGTGGCGTCCGTCGACTAGAGCCGTAACGAGTCGGGACATCCATGAGGGGAGACGGGCGGATACGGAGGGTCGCAGGGGGAGAGGAGTCCGCGGCTGACTGAGGTCCGTCCCTCGCGGCGGCCTGGGGGGCGGACGTGCAGACTCTGGCTGGCCGGGTTCTTGTGAGGGAGGGAGGGAAGAAAAGGAAGGATTTGGCTGCTGCTGATGATGATGATGTGCGGAGCGATGTGCAGGCTGCCAGCATCATTGCTCATCCCTCCCTTCGCGCTCTCAACCCGGAAGAAAAAAAAAACGCATGATTGAGCCCATAATCGGATTCATATTTTTAAAAAAGAAACCTATCTATCTCACTTATATGGAACTGGATTTGAGGAATTCCATTTAGACTCTCCCCATCCATACTTATCTTCACTAGGGTAGACAAAAAGATTCTGAAGGCACAGAAATAAATGTTAAAGTATTTTTTTTCTGTTATTTGCAACAATTGACAATGCAAACTTTCTCACAACGACCATAACATCTCTATAACTCACTTGAAAAATCGAATCTTTTTGAGAGGGGACGTAAAAACAATCCCGTGACCCACATGAGGAAAAGCGGTTCAGATAATGAATGGATGGATGGAAGTAATAAATAAACAACTGATGAACCGTAGTTTTGTAAGTGTGCAAACCAAACCCTCCTGTAACTTGTTCAGAACTATCCAAATTGACGATTATCTAAATAAAATAAGGCGCAAACTATAATAACCTTATAAAACAAATAAAAAAAATAGGACCAAATACAGACTTCATACATAAAACCATGCAGGAAAAACAATTTTGCATTCGAAAGAGGCCTCCTATTTTGAGGTGGGCGGTAGAGACTCAAAATGGTCTTTTGACATTTCATAGAAGAGGCGCAGACTATCCATCCCTATTATAAACATTGACACACATCCAGCCTGAGTCAACACGCAGATCAATAGGTGGCTTTAGGCTTTGGCATGTATGTTTGCCTCCTGAGTCACTAGAGCATGAAAAAGATACAAACCTTTTACATAATGTGCTTTTAAATGTAACATCATGTACAGTATGCGTGACGAATCCAAGCGAAGTGCTGTCGCTCGGTTTTGAAGGACGAGATAACGCAAAGCTCAGTATGGCATCCGGCGACAATTAAAACTGTCGGCTTTAGGAGAGCTGCAGCAAAATGAAAGCGATTGTTCAAACTGATCCTTTGCTTCCCTGGATTATCTTGTGTAGGTGGTATTTTCATAACGAAGATCTGCAGTTCCGTATGAAAGTTCAACATTATCCATAATACATTAGCATTTGTTTTCCAACTGTGCCCAACTATATATCATTTATTATTCACAGCAGCACGTTTAAAAATGAATAAGGCATCTTCTAAAAAAATGTGCTTTTGAATCGGTATTTCGCATGCGATTTTCGACTCAAAAGTTTGTTCTTCTGTATTCACACTCACACTGAGTCACACTAAGTCACCCAAATGACAGCAGTAGCTGTCCGTTAATCAAGGTCCCTGCAGTTGTTAAGGGATGCTGTGTTGAATTTGGATGTGGTGCTTCATTGTGGTGTGAGTCTGAAACCTGACAGGTTCTTTCCCAAGTGCAGGGTTATAGATACGCTAAAGGCGCTTTGCCATCAGAGGTGTTTGTGTGGAACGCTGTCAGATTGACAAGAGAGGGCCCACATATAGCTCCAAGGCGTAGCGTCCTACTCTAACCAATCGGCACATTACCGGAGGCAGTCGAATCTTTCAAAGCTGTCCTGACAGGTATGGCTTGTTTTAGTTTATCTCTCGAGTTTGCTTTAAGCGAGATCGACCTGTCTTGTTTAATGTTTTACGGGTCAAAGTAAATGTCACTATCTTGCTGAACCACACCCACTTGGTCAGTTTACTTACAATTTACACAGTAAAAAAATGAAACAAAACAAAAAAACAGTCATTTGGAAAAACATTAAAATGATTGTCATTTAATGCAACTCATTTAATTGACCTTACTATTTTATATATAGTCAATGTTGTGGTACATTCCTTTAGATGGCAGCAGTAAATAAGAAATAAACTCTTGGCTAGTGGGCGGAGCCTATCCCACTAACCCTAACCTCCCCAACTTTATATATACTGTATATATTTTTTAATTCATACAACTTAATTTGTATTTTTTTTATTTTTTTATGACCGTAGTGCTTTAAATCTAAAATCTCACGATATTAAATTACCGCACATAAAAAAAAGCGTGCTGGTGTCACGTGCGCTTCAACGGAAGTTAAATTAATCAACATCCGGGTGAACTGTCATAGAGCGGCTTATGCTAATGCTAATGCTCATCCTCGAGTGAGAACACAGCATGTAAATTGACTGTATCCCAACACATGGCATCTCAGATCCCGATTACGATCAAGAGCCAGCAGTTGGCCGCCGGCCCTGCAGCACTGCGGGGGAAGAAACGTCCCGGTAGTCCGGCGGTGTCCGCCGCCCAGCCAACCGGCGGGGGCACCAAGAAGAAGAAAGCTCCGCTAATGATGACACAACTCGCACCGAATCAGGTAGAAACAAAGATGCGACATAACTTTCTGTTCTTACACTTTGTTTTTCGTTTCTCAGGTAAATAACACTCGATTCTCCTGCTATCACCTTGTTATCTTTCCACAACAATTGGAATGAATAACTTCATATGTACCAATTGCACAATCATGTAATTTCATGTAAATCAATGTTGATTAAATGCCAATTCTGTTGACATTCCAAATTCTGTGTTCCAATCAGATGTCAGTGGTAGAAGTTGTCCCTGACATGAAGCCGGTTGGATTGGTGGAGACCACGCCGTTAACAAGCACCAGCACAGAAGGCACAGTAAAGCCACCACCTTTCAAGGACCCTTCATTTATGGTGAGTGCCATTTTGTTATTCAATACCTGTATGATCTTGTGGCCACATCTTAGACTGATCGTGTTATCTTTCCATCTTGGCAGCACTCTGGGATCGGCGGAGCGGCAGCTGGCAAAAAGAACAGAACCTGGAAGAATCTCAAACAAATTCTGGTTCTGGAACGTACTCTACCCTGGACGCTCGATGACCCGAACTGTAACTGAATCACTTGATTTAATTCTACTCAGTGGTGATGATAACAAGTTCATATTAGAACCTAGAGAATGCAGAAGACTCATTGTGGTCCATCACAGTTTTGTTTGATCACATTCAAACAGATTGAACATTTCAATAAAAGATTCTTGAAATAAAATACGAACCAATAATGTACCATTTCATTTTACAGACTACAACATTGATGCTCCTCCCTCTCTGAAACCATCCAAAAAATACTCGGACATCTCGGGACTACCCGTGAGTAACTTCCTGGCTCACCGTGCTGAGCCTTAAGAGAGTGACTTACTATTTCCTACTTTTGCTCAGGCAAGTTACACAGACCCGCAGACCAAACTTCGCTTCACCTCCACAGAGGAATTCTCCTACATCCGCCTCCTTCCCACAGATGTCGTCACAGGTTACCTGGCCCTGCGGAAGGCAACTTGCATCGTACCCTGACAGACAAGTCAGAATTGGATGCTTAAGATTGCCGGGAAATTCCCAACAAGCGGAGCCCCAGAATGTGTGAATAGCACAGAAAGGACAAGAAGATTTTTTACCTTGTTTTGCTGTGTTTCATTCGTTCTGTTCATTTCATCTGTGTGTTGAATAGATGGCAACTGGGCAGTTGTGGTTGTCTTCCCTCTTATTCCTGCAGGCTTCGTCAGTTCATGCACCAAGGCGAGATGGGACACTTGCAATGCTATGTGCGCCCCCTGGTGGATCTGGTGAATGTTCACTGTGAAAAAAAAAAACTGTACATAAGTCCAAATAAAACACCCACTTTGGCTCTTTATGCTGAAACAAGTTCACATCCATCCATGATGTTAGTCAATTTGGAATGTTTAGTGAATTATTTCACAGTTACAAAAAATAAATAAAAGTGAATTCCTGAATTTTGGTGTCGGATTTAGAATTGTAAAATATCACATGAAAAAAAAAATTCTTCACAGAAAATTTTCACACAGAGGGACTTAATGGGATTTCATTTAACATGTAATGGTTACGGATAATCATTCCAATTTTTCACATCATACACCGAAAAGCAACATTTTACAGCATCCGGGTCCCCACTGTGAATGAAGTATTAGGTGTTGTCGTCAGCAGCAGTGGTCACTGTCTCACTGCTGTGGGCCCTCAGGCCAAGCTGATGGTGGCACTCTAGTACATCTGTTCACGTTCCAGCAGCACTTTCATTCCTGCTGTGGCATCAAAACCTCAACGCGGTGATTAATGAGGGGGCAGGACAGGTTGTGCCAACACAGCATGCCACCCGATCGCGCGTCTGTGTTGCGTGCGTACACATTTTAGGGTTGCTGTGCTAGGGCTTTGCAGCCAACCAATTACAGCGGATGAATTATAATTGTGGTTGAAGTTTGCAGTGCTGTAAAAACTACACTTCATCATAACTGATTCGGAATCGGTTTTGTTTAACAAAGTACACAAGACTGATTAAATATCAAAAACTGATTTCAGTGCCACGCAGTGAAGTTCAATAGCAACAACCGCAACTATTATTATTATTATCTATTCAAATTTTGTCCAGAAAAGTCCCAGAAAAATCTAATTAACCTAAGTACTGTAGAGGATAGATCGATTTTTAAACAAATTGGGTTATTTTTTTACTCAACTGTTTTCAGAGTGTAACCTAATCAACAGTACAAATTAATTTGTAATTTTCTTTTTAGTTTATTTTTAATGTAACTTTTTTTTCCAACTTAACATTTATTGGACTTCAGACAAGTATCTGTACTACTTAACTACAGGGGGTGTGTATTTTCGCCACCGTCTGGTACGCGCCATTTGTAATAAAAAACAAAACAAAAAAAACGTTACCTCCAGAAAACGTAAACCCAGGACTTTCTTGCAATTCCACTTGTCACCACTAGAGTGCGGTAGAAATCCGTTTATTCTACTTCCACATAGACGCGGATGGCAGTAATAGCTTCAATTTTATGTCGTAATATCAATCAGTGTTAGTGAAATAATCAATATAAATTCATATAGCAAAAAAAAAAAAAAAAAAAGGCTATTCACATTACTGGTATTAAATTGGATACACAACACAGTATTTTGTAGTGTATTGTACAACATAGTAAGCCTAGCATCATTAAGGAGCTAATAGTGTCTCATCATGCTTTTCTTGAGAACACTATAGTCCAGAACATGTGTCTTGGGAGGCACATGATACAAATGAGTGCCATTCCACTGCTCATTTGGTCCCCGATATTCCCTCTTTTCTTGTCACTGTTATGCTGCCTAATGAGGGAGAAGATGCTGTCTACGCTGTCTAATGCTGACACAGTGTAAGGGGGCTTTTCTGCCTTTGTACAGCTCGCAGTTGACTACTTTCACAAGTAGCTGGGCATATTATTCCTAATTATAGCCACAATTCAGGTATCTTTACTTGCTCAAATCTTGCATGAATTGACTTTCTAGGTGTTTGTATACAACAATTTGTTGTGAGCCCATCCAAATACAATGTCATCTTTTTTTTCTGATGTGCCTGTGACCTGAGTTGGCTCACTGTTACAAAACATGATGCACATTGAGTTGCATCGGACAACCAGCTTGCTCGGGCGAACGTAATGTTACTCGGGATGAGGGGGTGGCTCAATTGATTGTAAAACAAGAAATAAGGAGTGTAACATGATCTTATTCTTTATCCTTGGGGTACTTTGACGAAATCTACTCACAAATGTGCCTGCTGAATTGTTTTAAACTGGTGGGGGGAAAAAAAAAGCGCATATGTCTCCTTTAAGAAATACTCACCTGGCCTTGCGGAGAGCCATCATTGATTTCCTTTGGCTACTGACACAGGGTAGACATAAATTAAGGTTTTAAGCAGTAGATCCACAACACCGTTTGACTTAACTTATACAGTACAAAAACAAAACGGTTATTTTCCAAATGTGAATTAAGATGACAAATCCACCCAGTTTTTAATCCATCATTTAACCAGCAGTCGTTTTGTCCTGCACAGCCACTTGCTAAAAACGACACCGCAGTACCCAATGGGTCATCTTGCGAACGTCACATGACCAAACCCAGAAAACAGTCTATTAACAAGTAAATTGGACCTCATTAGATATCATGCTGGTGAGCGCATCTTCTTTATAAAAAGAAATGACTGATGAGTCATTACCGATTCAGTCAAGCTGTTCAAGTCAATGTGAAAGGTGACCTGTTGTTATTGTTGGGCTTTGGAGGTCAACCAGCAAAGTGTCATCAGATAGCTCTAATCAAGTCATTCACATATCATTAAACTTGAAGGGATGAAAGCCTGCTAATCCCATTGAAGATCCAATAAGTATCCTCTCACACAGGTTGAGACTTGTTCCTCATGTGTGTGTGCGGGCGCTCACATGTGGCCATACGGACAGGCCCGAAAAGTAATTCTTCATGTTGATAGACAACGATTGTCCTTCAACCGCATGACCGCATTTGGTGTCTCCCCTCTCTGTCCTTCTCTTCCTTTCGCGGCACTGTCCTCTCTCTCTCTCTTTCGCTCTGTGAAAGACTTTTTGCCCTCCTTCCCGCCATTGCCGCTGGCTTGGGGATTAACACTCGGCTTCGAGCTTTGATTGATAACACTTCTGCCACTCTATCCCTTCCCCCTACCTTTGTTTTCTTGCAATAATATTAAGAGGTTTGACTACTTTAAAAGGTTGTATGAATGTTAACAAAATCTTATTGAAAAATATCGCAATTGTATACTGTATCATCAATTAATTTAATTTTATTGGCGTTGTTGACGAGCATTCATTTAGTTATCACATAATAATGGTATCATTATCAAAGAGGACATGTCATCCATTCGTCCATCTATCCGTCCGCCCATCTATCCATCCGCCCATCTATCCGTCCGCCCATCCATCCGCCCATCCATCCGCCCATCCATCCGCCCATCCATCCGCCCATCCATCCATCCATCCATCCATCCATCCATCCATCCATCCATCCATCCATACATCCATCCATCCATACATCGCGCGAGTGCTAGCAAAAGGAATGTGACCCTGTGATCTTCTCCACGACAGATTGAACCAATCTCGCCATTTCCAGACACACCATCTCTTCATACTTGCCTACTATCCTTGTGTGTGTGTAATGATAGCTGAAGCTGCAGATGCAACTCGGAGTCTGTGCTTAAAAGCTATTACATGTCATAAGTGGATTTATGTGCTGTCAGGTGTGTGTGTGTCTCCCACCTGATATTTTACCACCAACCCGGCCATCCAGTTTGATATCTGATGTAGCTATAAATGTCAATTGCAATCTCAGATTAGGAGAACAAACTCAGGTAAGTGATGAATTTATTGGGTTTTTTCCCCCCCCCCTTAGACTTTTTCATCCATAACATTTTTATCAATATATTACAAAAATAAGTTGGTCTGCGCCGTGAAAATGAAAAGCCCTAGCAATAAAAATCCATTGTGTGACCGTAGAAAAGCTTTTTTATTGATACTGTGGTGGCTTTATGAGCTGCTGTATCTCCAATAACTACAACTGGGCCTCCTAATACCTTGCATAACGCTCTTTGCATTAGAGAGGTAATTGCATTGGCTTTGCAAGTAAAACAAGTTTGTCTGTGTCACTGTGCAGGGCCAAACGCTATCATTGTCCTTGCAGAACAACGCTGCGCTTTTTCAGATACAAGACACTCTCTCATTTAGCTTATATAAGCAAGAGTTTATGATTTTGTTTGGTAATAACATCGCGTGGAAGGGGGAAATGATGACCTCAAATACACACACACACACTCGGTTGGAGTTTTGAGGGGCAGAGTGGCGGTAAATGAAGCGTGAAATGAGGAGTCGGAGGTGTAAGAACAGACCATCTCTGGGGAACTTCCACAGAAGATTGACAGCAGCCAGGTCAACGTACTACATCAAGACAATCAACTCACCGCAACCCTCCCCCCCCTAGTGGACAAACAGGCATTGCAACAATTACAAGGGGGCTAAAACAGGTACCCTGTGGTGCACCATATCAAGTGATGCCGCTTAACACCACTGGACAATTTATTTTGCGTCACCTGTTGTGAAACTAGTTTTAGTTGCGGACTGTTTACTTTCTACTCCCTACCTCTGGCATTTTATTTTTATAGTTAACTCAAATACTATTTTATGATGATGATGTTCATCTGAGGAGATGTAATATAAACTGAGCAATGAGGAGCAGAGTGCAACTCTAAAATGTTTTCTCCCCCCCCCCCCCCTTTAATGACCACTGCTAACACTATTATGCCAGTCTTGAGTGCCATAGCAGGTCACATAATACTACTGAAGACAGCCACTGCCTTTCTTTCCACCGATAGAGTCCATTACAATCGCCTCTTATCTGCTCTAATATGTTCTGCTGTTAATGAATAATCAGTCTTGTTAATGTCCTGCTAATTAATGGCCCATCATCCTCTTCCGAGTGGCAATTAAGTGCCAGTCGAGGCGTCTAATTGGCACGCTTTCTGAACTGGGACCTCTGGGACGGAGAAGGTGAATTATTGCCTTGTCATGGTTGTTGGAAGGACGTTTTAAAAGGAATGCTGACTCGCTTGTTTAATAAAACGTATCATCTCGTTAACCCGCCCGGCAGTAAATTGAATCGTAGCTTTGCTTGACTGATTCTGTCAGAGGACAAAGTGAATTAAAGAGTTTGGACGTTACACAATGGCGTGAGCAGAGACACCGCAACGGGGCGAGCAACCCGGGTAACGGCCTACGGCCTCCAGCTGAAGGGGCCCCCCCGAGACATGGCTACCCATAATCAACGACAAAACAATCCAATTGGCTGGCTGGTGGGTAATGGGGAGCACTGAGACATGTTGTTATTGGTCCATATCATCCACACAAATGGAAATCTAAAAGCGGGGGTCCAATGTGGTGCCCTTTGACACCAGGTAGCCCCCAAGGACCATATGAGTTGCACGCAGACCTGCTCTAAAAATAGCTCACCAGTGATCCTACATGGTGATATTCAAGGGTCATTTGAAAATAAACACTGGGAGAGATTCATAGGGATAAAGTCCTTGAATATTGTTTAGCTGGCTTTTTACGGCAAAATGGTTTGCTATGTGGCTGGAGTTTTCTCCACACGTCCTGGACAAGAGACAATGCAGTGCCCCTCCCTCCCCAAAAAAATAACCCAGAAATGGAACAAAATCTAAAATTATGACTTTGAAGAGATGCTCAATTAATTTATTTTGTTTCAAAATGATTTATATAGATTTTGAATGCCCCCTTCATACAGCCTAGCTAAAAATGCCCTTTGATATAATTTGATATGTCTTTATTTTCTATTTTATTTTTATTTTGAATAAAATAAAATACAATAAATAACAATAATAAGTGCCATATTTAAGTCACAGAAAAAAAACAGAAAAAAACCCTATATATAATTCACTGAATGATTATAATGATAATTTCAGATCACGTGATCTTTGCCTATTGTTTTAAACGCGACAACATGCAAGTATAGCAAATAAACAACTGTACAGATAAGACACTTTTTTTTTTTTACATAAGCGAGCCTTTTTGTCATCATCTCGAACGGCAAACAAAGTACGCCTCATGCAACGCTGATGATGAACTCCTTAGTTAATTAGTCTTACAACTTTGCCGCATACAGTAAAAAAAAAAAAAAAAAAAAGAGCGTAAAACAAAGTGAAGTGACAACCCTGAGATGGTGTTCCCATATGGCAGGTTGCTGGCTGCTGGGTTAATTAGCTCCACTGTTGAAAAAGAAGCAAACTCGCCAAAGGTTTTAGGGCAAAGTTGAAGGCGTGATGGAGCTGAGCCCGTATACAGTAATACAAGCTAACGGGCGTGTGAGGCGTCAGGTTTCATTCTCATATGGCTGACTGCTTGCTTCAAGCTGTCGGATAATGAGTGACAGCCCGGCGCAGGCGGAAAGGGAGCGATAGGGAACGAGGAGGAAAGAGCAAGGTAAGGTGTCTTTTATAATGAGGGGACAGAAGAGACAAACAGGGAAGACAAAGGCTGCGTTTGGCAGCTACTGTACACACACACACACACACGTGCGTGCACACACAAGTGGCTCGAAGCATTCTGGGATAATAAGAAACACACCGTTTTTCTAATGAGAAACAACAGCTGAAGCACCGATGGCGGAGGAGAGAACGAGCAAGGTTGGAGGCAACGGAGAGCTCCACTTACAGTAGCCGACGAGGCTCTGCTCTGCGCCCAATCGCAACATTGCTACGTGATACTTAATGAAATCAAGTAACAGATGGAGGTGCTTCATGCAAAGGTGGAGTGCAATGGATGACGGGTGCGGATTGTTTATGGCATTATGTAAACCGAGTTTGACTTTTCCTGAGGAAACTAGCTGGCATATATTCCATTGGAGGCTTCGGTTGGATACAGTCGGTTCCGCTTGTTCTAATGTCCAAATGGAAATGGTGCCACTTGAGTGCAATTTTTTTTTTTCTTGTCCAGTTGCAAATTGCTTAACTGATTCCTGGCACCCCGCCAAAAGTAAATTAAAAACTATTAATATTAAAAAAATTACAAATTTTAATATTTTTATAATCGATTATTCTACCGATTCATTGAAAAAATGCAAACATTTTATTTAATTGTTTTTTTAAATGATTACAGTTTATTAACCAATTATTTTTGGTTCCATGGTATTCTTTAGTAATTGAAAAAAAAGAACAGCTAAGCAACAGATGAGCAATATCCCAGATTGCTTTCCAAAAGTAAAAGCAGATGTTTGCAAATGTCTTATTTTGATTAAACGCAAAAGATAAATTAGCTTTTATGTAGGACTAGAGAACTATTACTTTTCAGAGGCGGAAATCAGAAGGTTTGGACAATCTTTAAAAAAAAAAAATCTCTAAATAATTACTCGATTGTTAAAAAACAAAGCGTTAATTTGATAATCGATTTATCGTCGATTAATAGATTAATTTTGACACCTCGACTAGCCTCCGACGGCTTAAAAAAAACCCACCTTTCAGCAACCACTGAGAAGAGTGAGAATGAGACAAGATCAACAAAGCGGCGTAATTCACTTGTGTGCATTAAACCTAAAAGGTTTGTTTTACACCATACAGCGACATGTCAGTGTGTCACTGAGGTGTGTGTGTGTGTGTGTGTCTTCACACTACCTATTTTTTTCTGACGGATAAGCACTTTGTTGTCCTTGAGAGACTGCTGGTGCTTGGCTGCTGGCTCGCGCACGCTCGCCGGACGCTGTTACGCTGAGCCGTGCACGTCAGGTGACCTTCCCGTGCCTCTCAAACGTACACTCCGAATGACGTACGTACCTTTGGGGACCGACACACACACACACACACACACACACACACACACACACACACACAGTGTCCCCTGTGATGTTTCCATCTGACAGATGTTTTGTGTTGTTCACTCTAATGTGCCACTATAACCGTAAAGTAGCACATTTACACCCATGAACACATCAAAAAATCTACTACTGGAAATTCTTCACACTTTTATCCATCACTTCAGAGGACACACCTTCACCTAGAAAATCCTGAAAGTGAAGCTCCGCCCCCTCATTTTTTGTTGTCAAGTATCTTTTGCTGTCAATATTAGCGTGCATATTTTATTGACATAATGTATCTGTATGAAATACGTACACAATTTGGGGAACGGATTAAGCAAAAATATTTTTTTCATGTTTCTCACTTAACATTTTTAGAGAGGATATAAAAAGTCTACACACCCCTATTTAGGCCAGGTTTATGTGATCTAAAAAAAATGACAGCATTTTCAAAATGTTTCTAACCATCAAGCTGTACAAGTCAATTGGGGAAAAAGAAAGAGAGGAAATAAAAATAAACAACTGAGAATGTGGTTGCACAAATGTGCACCCCCCCCCTTATACCGAGTGAGGTCAGAATTCGCCAATCACACTTGGACTCACATTAAATGATTGTCAGTGTGCACCTACTACCATTTAAAATGCCTCTGATTAACCCCGAATACAATTTAGATGTTCTAGTCGGCTTTTCCTGCCATTTTCTATTGCACAACGTTTTGCACAACACATTTTCAAAGTCGAATGTTGACGCCAATGTTAGCAACTGTTGCAGTGCACCTGAAAACTAGAACAGTTAAGTAACAGTTCGAGCTCAGCTCAGCCTGACTGACCTTTTATCAGAAATCAGCAAATTGTGTTGCTGGACGGAGAGAAGAATTTAATGACCAGCGAGATAAAAGTGTTGCCGGTTGTGAGAGTTACTCTTTTAACTCCAGATGTTGACCTTGCTTAACAGCCCTACAGCTGCTCTAACAACGGGCTGAAAATAACCCCAGGGTGTTACCATGGTTATTGGGTCTGTACTGACAGATGCTCATTAGAACAAACAGGCACACGTTCACAGCTGATAATAAGTTCTTCTCGGAGGAAAAGTTCAACTTCCGCTCTGCAGATTTTTGTGAAGTTATTCTGATGTGAAGTGGACAATGTGCAACAATAATATTTTTAAAAGATGTGCTAATGCGGGTCAGCGCCACACCATTAAAACTTTTTCATAGCAAATCCTCATAATGATAATTTTTTTTCCAAGACATTTGCCCTCGAAGTGCTTCTCGACACACACGTGATTTTTGTCATAGCGAATATATCAAATCTGGAGGCAGGTTACTCGGTTAGAAGCATTAGCATAGCGTAGTGGTTGTGAGCAGGCAGAATGGTGTTAATGATCCTCTGAGGACTGTCATATTTATTCATGGATTCACTTCAGCCTAATTTCCAGCCTCTATCCAAATGTCTAGCGATGGGCGGCTCACTTTTGATGTAGCTTTACTGTTCGTCAGGTAGCGTGAGCCGACACGGACGTGTCATGTGAAATTTTCGTCATCGTTTCTCATGGGGAAGCTCCTGTCTTGACTGCTGAGAAGAGACACTGATAGATTGACTTCATCATTCATCGATTGACTTCAATGATGTCTTCTTTTAAAAATAATTTCTGTTGACCAACCACATCATTATGTATTGAATTGCCTCCAAAAAGTCCATTTTTTGGCATAACTTTGATGAACAGAGGTCATATTCTTCACGAGGAACATCATTTAGACTAATGAAGACGAGTATGTATGATTTTGGGTGACACACGTTACAGTAGACAGATGGACGTGGCCTCCCGCTTTGTATTCATAGATTCAGTGTGGTCTTCATTTTGCCAGCTCATTGTTGTGTCTGTTGTGGTGACTCCTCCCTGGCGGCGGCGTGGCTCATTAATATGAATGAGGCCAATTTGCATAATTAGACACGCTGTTATCATAACAACAAAGGTTCGCCGTATACGCGTTGACATAAAGAGGCCGAAGCAGCCAATCGGAGTTGCTCTCGAGTTTGAAGCAGGAAAAATAGGAACAAAGATGGTTGGGACTCTGTGTGGGTGTGCACCGGGGTCAACTAAACATGCTAAACTTTGCTCATCTTTACGTACTACTACATACTACGATGACTAGAACTACTACTACTGCATTTGGGAAAATCTACAATTTCTTTCCTTTACTGGTTTTGCTCTTTCTTTCCTATTTCTTCACTCATTCCTATCTTTTCCTGTTTTTGTTTACATTTCTGTCTTTCTATTCTTATCTTTAATTCGTTCCTCCTACTCCAGTTCTTTCCCCTTCCTTCCTTCCTTCCTTCCTTCCTTCCTTCCTTCCTTCCTTCCTTCCTTCCTTCCTTCCTTCCTTCCTTCCTTCCTTCCTTCCTATTATTTTCGCCAATCGCAGCTTTCTTTACAATTTACAAATTATTTTCTAATTTTCTTTCTCTCCTTCCTAATTATTCCTGCTTCCTTCTTTTATTTACCACCTTTGGAAATTCTTTCATTCTCTCCATCCTTGTTTGTTCATTCTCTTGACTCTTTTGTCCGCCTTTCAGTATTCATTGCCTTCTTACTCCATTTTTTTTTTCCATCCAGTGTTTCATCTCACCTTCCTACTTTGCTTCGTCCCTTACTTACTTTACCGCTCACTTTTTCATTGTTTCCCTCCTCCATCCTTCCTTTCCTGCTTCCACCTCTTCACCTCACTGTGCAAAAGGTTCAATGAGGCAAAGACACGATTCATAGTGCACTCAAATAAACAATCTCACATACAGTGATGATAATTATCTAACCCACAGGGGGGTGGGGGGGTTACAGCTTTGGATCTGCATTTAATACCGCTTCACAATTTCCCCTCTGCTGACACACACACTGTTGCAAAAACACACACCCTCTTGTCAACACTACCTGCATGTGTGAACATTTGCATCAAATGGTCAAATTAAGAAATAAAAACTATAAACAAATGGATAAAAAAAAAAAAAAAAAACGATACAAGCCAAACATGCTAAATAATCCCTTACACACCCGCAAGCACCCCCCCCCCAGTTACACACGCACACGTAGACATCCACGCACACACGGGCGCTAGCTGGCTGTGTCCTGTGGTCTGTGTGCGCTGATAAGGGTTTAATCCTGATTGGAGCCTGAGTAAAAGGCTTTGTTATGAACACTAAATAGACTGGCCCTCGGCGAGCACACTGGGACACCGCTGATAACATATACCCGTGTGCACTGACACACGCACAAATGTAAGCATCAACACACACACGCTGGTTTACATACAGTAGACCCACAACTTAGCCCGGCACATACGACGTACTTACCAACCTCTTCAACGCCATTGCAAATACATCCTGTACATTCGATTCCTATGCCTGGATGCAAATATGTGTGTTGTAGTTTATCAATGGTTTGATAAAACTCTGGAGAGCAGTAAATGATGGCAGGCTCCAAACTGAATAGGCTGTAAATAGACTACTAATAGAGTGAGCGATTAGAGGAGTGGTGAGGAGGAGGACAGTAGAGGAGAGATACCAAAAGAGAAGATGTGAGATGACTAGCAATGTCAACGGAGCCTCGTTTTATCTCGCAATGTCATCGGAACATTGCGAAGCTGTCACAAAGGCGCACCTGTAGCTGGAATACTTTGTGGTGGACTACTGTGCTCGTGTGGACCGGGTGCTAATGTATCTGGTGTGATGATGACATCATCCGTGATGGTCATGGAAAATCTGTAAAAAAAAGATGAAGACATTTCTTGAGCCAAAATAAAAAAATCACTGTTTAACATTTCATAGCAAATCTGGTTCTTTCATGCTTGCGCAACATCCGCTCTTGACCTTGGATCGATCATTAGATGAGAGGTCAAAGTTGAAAGGTCATGTTTTTTTTTGTTGCCTCTAAGTCATCAGTTAATTTTTTTTTTTTGCTTTTGTCCTGATTTGACACAGAGAACGGCAGATGCCCTTTCCGTGTTGACTGATGAACCTTGTGAGCCGTTCTCGCTTATTTTTCAGGCACGCATTGACTCAGTCCACAGGTTTCATGTTTTTTTATTTTTTATTTACGGACACACACACACATGGGTAAGCACGCACACACACACACACACACACACGTCTTTATTTGGATAGAGCAACAGAGCTTTTGAAAAATGCTGACACATGGGTACCGTTTGATCTCAGGTGATGCAGGGTTCACTCAAACATCCAAAAACGTCTCGCTGGCACAGTTTGCTATTCCTGCTCACTCTGTGTAAAGTAAGAAGCTTCAGAAGCGGCGCAAAGCTGCATACAGTGTTGTATCGCCCCGAGCTACGTTGTCCTGCCCGGGCTCCGAAAAAAGACACATGCCTTTCAGTGGAGACGTAACTTACATACAAAAAGCACAGACTACCGCAAGAGAGTTTTTTTTTTTATCCAACTGTGGGGATAACAGTATTTATGAGTCCATCAGATGGGATAGGCTCTAACTAATGAGGATGCGGTTCTGCTTCTTTCCATCTTTTAGGAATTTTTCAAGAGACACAATTTTCAAATTAACTCATTCAGTGCCATTGACGGTTATAGACGTCAAATATATTAACCGGCAGTGAATGAGTTAATATCCATGTCATTTTGACACGTGTGTGCAATTTAGAGTCTTCATGCTAACATGTGTGTTCTTAAATTGTCGGAAGATTCCAACCGAGAACCTTCTCAACTGTACTATCAATTGACATTGAATGGATTTGGGCCTTCCAAAGAATTTCTTGACGTAAATTATGTACTGTTTACATCATTCTGCTGACACCTAAAAATATCCTTGACTGAAGACATTACTGGATGAAGACAATGGATGGAGCACTTGAGCAGCTGTGTGCTTGGATTTTCAACATCACTTGCTCGTCTTTGCTTTTATTGTCTGTCTGTCTTTGTGACGTATGTCAGCCGGGAACACCAAGGATGCCCGCCATGGTCATTTCCGCATCGCCTTCTTTCTGTTTCGGATTCCACCTTCCCTCGCAAGCCTTCCCCGGTGTAACCTTGCGGGGGGAAAGCTCCATTGACGTCGGCTTCATAAGTATTCAGCACTCAGTGCCTTTGACATTAATCAGCCTACAGTACATTATCTCGCCTCTCCCTCCTTTTTACCTCCTCTCATCCCTAGCATCACCCCTCTTTCACCTCTCCTCCCCTCCCCTCCCTTCCTATCACCCTCCTCAGCTTTCCATGCACCGATTTGTTATCGTGGCTCAGAAAACTGCGTTTGTGTCTAGTCACATACTATAAGTTTAGCTTGCTAGTTTATGAAAGTACATAAGGGAATTTTATTTTTTTTTACACACATAAAAAAGAAAGTCTTAATAAAGCTGGGGGAAAAAATAATTGGAGATTTTTACCAGTAAAATCATGTTTGGCCTGTGTAAAAAAATATTTTTGGAATTAGCATGTTGCTATTTAGCTAAAATACGCAACATTACTATAGAACTTTGTCAACCAATTGAAATAATTTGCTGTACATGTATATTGATTTGATTTTGAAGCTTTTGTCTTTGCCATTTGAGTCAATATAATCATGGCGCTACAAAGTCAACGTTTTAGCGAATGGTATTTATGATCTTAGTTTGTTGTTTGACTCACAATAATTAAAAAAAAAGAAAAATTATGATTACTCAGTCCTTACATCATCTGTGAGTCAGAAAGCGGCTTGCTAGCACTACACATTGAGCAATCAAAAAATGTTTGGGCCTTGTAAATTGACTGCTGTGCTAAATGAACAAATAAACCAATATGATGGCGCTAAACACCCTTTCCCCATTTTTTTAATATATTCTTATTATCAAGTCTAGTTATGAAACAGCTCTTATATTGAGGTTAGATTTACTACGCGGATAAACCGCACAGGAATATGGTGTAGCTACATAAATGAGCTCTGTTCAATAAAACCCAGTAATGAAAGGTTCCATTTCTCTTTGACCACACTTCAGAGAATTTACAGTAATCGCCACCCAAACGTCAAGTACGTGTTGCCTCTGTAAGAGCCTTCTGGCAAAAACACAGCACGCAGTAGTTTAAACGAAACTTGGTGTGTACATATCATGAGCAAAGTAGCTGACGGAGCATCTCCCCAACCCGAAGGAGTAGATTAGAGGAGTAGATGAGGACACGTCGAGGTGTGTAGCTGTCACACAGATTATCTTGGAGGTGTGATGTATGCCTCCGCCGCTTGCTAACAAGGGATTATAAAGCTTCACGTAATCCTGGATGGGCGGGCTGGCTCAGGATTCTCACTGTTACTGCATTAGCATTAAGCATTAATAGTGGCCGGGCATTAGCAGCTCATAGTGTCCCCGAATACATTAGCAGCTAATAATGTGATGCTGTAAGATTAGCATTAGCTTATTTCAATACCGTAGCATGCATTATGCAGGACCGTGTGTAGAACGCAGCATTGGTATACAAAACCTGTGATCAAAACCTGCGTGTGTGCATGTGTGTGTGTGAGGCATTAGATCATAGAGCCACAATAGAAGGTTACAGCAGACATTAGACAAAGGACAATGAAGGTCCAATCAGGTGAGGGGCTTTACCACAGCGTGCAGCATGCATTTGTTAAAGCAGAGCTCACCTAACAGGATCTATCATTGTCTTATAAGCCATAACAAGGTCAACTTGCGAGAAATAAAGAATCATGTCCATATATTAAGGCAAGGCGGACAGGGTTTTGATTTGTGTTATTAAATAATATTACTTTTCTGGCTATGATATCAAAGTTGTCAAATCAGCTACTCCAAGCAGATTATCAAAAGGTGTTTTCAAATATATATATATATTTTTTTACAACCTTCTTGTAATGCATATTTGACTAATTTCAATAAATGTGTGTTGTGTGATCGATGTAAGGCAAAATATGTTGTTCGCCATTTACAGTACACAATTCCTCGTCAAACTATAATCTGTACTTCGACATCAATTCTTAAAAAATGAATCAATAAATTGCCACGCAAGCCAGGTTTTTATAGTTATACAGTAAACGTAAACGCAGTGATATCCCAAATGAGGCACTTGTGGTCGACAGTCAACATAAACCGACTCGACTACGGGAAAAAGACCCGCAGTGTAAATCCAGCCGTAAAGTGCAGTTCAAGTCTGAAGATGCGGATGATTGGGAGTCCAACTGAGAGAAGAAACATAAAAAAACAAAAAAACAGGAGAACAAATGAAAGAAAGAGTTCCACAGAGACAAAAAGCAGAGGGGAGGCGAGGGGCCCACATATCCCAGAAAGAGGTATAATCATGCAGCTATTCAACACAATCATTATCAGGCTGCAGTCTGCAGCAGCAGGGGTCCGGGGATGATCTAAACCACCCACAGATACTCACCCAGAAAGCCCCCCGACAGCCACAATGTCATCTTTACTCACCATTTTGAAATCTACCCCCCCCCCCCTTTGAAACAATCAGATCACATTTTACATTAAAGCCCTCGTTGGACTGGAGGAGTTTAATGCTAAGGTGGGCTGGCCAATCAAAAGGCTTCAAATATCCAACAGTAAATAATGCGTTTAGTTAATTACGTGTGGTTAATGACACGACAGATTAAGCCGAGACAAAGGGCAGCGTATGTGTTTGCGCTACAAGAGTCGAGCGATTAGAATGCATGTAAGTGCGCGTGTGTAAAGAAAAGGGGGAGAAATGGCATTACACTGTAATTGCCTTGTCCGTCCATATCCGCCCACGAAGCCATGTGGGAGCCGGTGGCCTAAAGTGGCGGCCTCTGCTTTAGAAATAGCCGTGCCAATGGCTGGAGGGAGTTGTAAAATACTCCATTGTCTCGCCAGTCGCTTCGCTCGGCCTTTAGGGAGCCATTTACTCACTCGGACCAACAAATAGAGGCCACGGTAATTCTTACTTTGAGCGCAATTGTTGGATTTGCAGTGAAATATATTGGAGGAAGGAACTTTCTTACCGTCAGACTTGCTGCTCTCTGTAATACCCCGAGACGCTCGCAAGCCAAACAGGAAGTGTTAGAGGCGATTGCTTGTGCCTTGTTAAAAGCGTACCTTTCGATTGGCTATTTTCTGTTGTTGGTTTCACGCTGTCTGGGCAAAGCAAATAAACAGCACAATATATGATGGCTTGTTAAAAGACACAATCAGAAAATATAATCAGTTGAGGCCTACGGCGTGACCATCATGGGGCTGACAGTCAATGACAGTGCAACCTCACAAAAGTAATCCCCCAAATCTGACAAAGAAGAGTTTCACAACTAAGTGAGCTGCAGCAATATTCGTGTTTTTATTTGCTGGGGATTAAAAAAAAATATATATTGTCGGTCTATATGTGTTGCTGCACCATTTGTGTTCATAAACAATGCTCAAGATGTCTTCAGCCCTTCATTGCTTTCAACAGCCTCATTCGAGTCAGAGTGCACACAGCCGGATAACAGTTACTACTCCTTGCCACGATGTTGTCAAATAATGTTTCCACTTTGCCTCACA
The DNA here is from genome assembly GCF_901709675.1 of Syngnathus acus. Classification (NCBI taxonomy): domain Eukaryota; kingdom Metazoa; phylum Chordata; class Actinopteri; order Syngnathiformes; family Syngnathidae; genus Syngnathus; species Syngnathus acus. The sequence continues at coordinate 11,200,116 of NC_051101.1, read as the reverse complement.
CTTTCTAATTCAATCCCTCTTTGTGCACAAACAGGGCCCAGCAGCACAAATTCCATCGACTACTAATAATGTTCATGTCTACCCTGGCTTTAACTGGTGAGTCAGTGTGGAGTTGATTAAACCAGAACAAAAATGACTTCCATTCAAGATCTGCCATCATGCATTTTGTTCAACACCAATGCAAAACTGCTCCAGTCATCAGGCGTAATTAATCAAATCCTGTCAGCGATCTGTAAGCATTTACATCACTGCAACGTGCTGCTTACTAAACTGTATGTCTGCCTGGTCGTCTATGTGTGTGTGTTTGTGTGTCAGTGAGTCACCAACACCATCTGGGGTATATAGGAGAGAGAGTGCAGGAGCATGTTGAGACGCAAAGGGGGTTCTCTCAAAACACACAGACAACTACCACCCCCGCATGCTTCAACACACACACACACTCACACACACACACACACACATGGGTTTATGTGTTCATTACAAACATAATCACAGCCTACATCTCACACCTGTGTTCCTGTCTCGGTTACATGCTTGGAGGTGTGTTTGTGTGCACACGCGAGGACCAAGGTAATCCATCAATTCAGGGAAGCAGCACACGCAAATATACTGCATATAAAAAAAAAAAGCTTTTTTTGTGATACACAGCTGACAAATCTACTATTTCATTTGATTCTAAAATATTGTAAAAACCTGAAGATACTTACAGGAAATGACAAGAGCAAGTAGCACACTGCAATATGTCCTCCATTTTTTTTTTGGTGAGATATTCTGAGGAACAACAACAAGAGACAGGTACAATTTCTGGCCTATCAAATATTATTACTAACACACATCATTTGAATGTAAAATCAAATATCATCGGGTTGTTAGTCAATTGCAGTCTTTTAAAGATAAACAGACATTTGATTTAAAAAAAAAAAATGGACAGATGGGCCAGGTTATTCGTAGATGAGATTTAAAAAAAAAAAAACTGAAAAAACAAAACAAAAAACGGATCCTTTGCCTGGGAGGCAGACGTGCTCACCACATGCTCCAATATGTAAAATGGAGCAAGAAGGGAATCATACTGTATGTATGGAATGAAATGTAAATAATAAATTAATAAATACAATTCTGGGGGGCGCCCATGACGAAATTGATCAAAATGTATCAAAGTTGTCTCAGTCATAAATCAATTTGCAGCTGAGCCTAAATAACTGGCACGGGTATGAACAGAACAGAAAGAAAGACTATTGGCCAGTAACTATAGTTCACCTTAAAAAAAAAAGCTTAAATAAAGTCATTGAAGTTCCCACAGATTAAGAGACATCACACAAGTTGTTTTTATGAAAGCGCATCTGGCGGTGGAGGGTCCCCTGGCAGCGTTACCTCTGCATGGAATGGGACGCTAGTGGCGCTCTGGCAGGGCATTAAAATCATAACGCTCAATATAAGCGCTTAACAGAGACTAAAAGTTTTTCTTGCTTGAAAAGCGACGCCAACATGCCTTCAATTTACTGCCGTCTCGAGGCCGGAGAGCGCTCGGCTCGCCGTGTGGAGGCTGAGGCGGCCTTCGTAACCGCGGCACAATGACCTTGATCAGGGGAGCACTTGAGAATGCACGGCCGCTTGGAAGAGTGATTTCTGCCTGAAAGAGCGTCATTCACCGGGGAAACGCCGGGATGGCAAGGAGGCAGGGCTTCCCTGCAATGCTTCCCGCAGATGTTTCCTTACACTGGCTCGCAAGCGTCTTACAGAGAAAAGAGCTGCAGCTGTGCTGTTTTCAGAAGACCAAAACTCCCACCAGTTGAGCACACTGGAACGGAAATACATTTTTTTTAATTGTACACGGTGGAGAAAAAAAAAAAAAAAAAAACGCATGAAGGGCTTGACACGTGCCCAGTCAAGATAACACTGTGAATCATCGTAGGAGACATCTGCACATATGGATGATTTCACAGTGTGCTTTAATTAATGAAACATACTGCATATTAAAATTAAAGTTCATCTATAATGTAATTATATATTCTTAATGTTTAATGGGTGCCAGCCGCAGCAAGGACAACTCAAAGTTTTAAAAATTGCATGCCTCGAACACATCCTTCTCTATCACTTCACTGGTTCTTTTATATCAAACAAATTATTTTAGGTGCGCGGAAGAACCCGCCGAAACATGTCAGGTAATGCACCTAAAATAATTTGTTTGATATAAAAGAACCAGTGAAGTGATTAAAAAGGAAAAACAAGTTGAACTTAGTACAACATCCTTCTCTATATTCTAAATTTTGAGGTCATCAAATATGGAGTTCCACAGGGATCTGTACTCTGCCCCATGTTACTGTATAGTTTCTTCACATGGTCACACTACTATGCTTGAATTGAATATTTTCAGTGATCATCATCAAGGCCATTTTAAGAAAATGCGATATTTTGCTTTGTTAAATGATTCCTCCAGTTCCTAATGCAAAAGACTAAACCTGGATTTTTGAAAAAATTCTATCAATGCATGTAAAAAAATACACTTACCCAGACAAAAAAAAGGGAATAAAGTACTGTAATAATAAGTAGAAGCTAAAAAGTTTTCGGAGGCGTAGGACGTCAAATACAAGCGCCTCACTGCCCACCATGTTAGTTTAGCCAGTCTGGCCCGAGGCTAGCAAAGACTTTGAGACAGAAAAAGAACATGGTGACACCTTGCAGGATTTATGAGGTGAGTTGCCAGTTTCACTCCACTCCAGCAAGTGGAAAAGGAGCTTCCATCAGTCAGGTCAAGGACAAAGACTAACTGGCGTGATGTGCAGTTAAATGATGTGAGATGTATGACAGAAGCAATCTGCTTGCGGCTCCATATGCTTAACGTGTGCTTTTATCGGAACAGGCTGATTTCATTTAACTGTTGTCCGATGCAATAATTGCATCATGTTATGTACTTAACTAAATGGCACGATATCATTAATGTCTCAAGTACTCTTTTCCAACATTGAATTCTCTGCGTGAATTTCCTGCAAACCTCTACAGAGGTTGACATTAATAGACAAGTGCAGCAGAGCAGGCGGTATGGCCTAGAGCCAAGTGTCCCTTCTGCTCATACAGCCGAGGCCAACAGCCAATTTAAGCCGTGTTCAGGTTGTGGGCCAATTAGAGCCATTGGGCAGAACGCTGGACAAGTATGAGATATTGGTCATCGTTTTTTTTTTTGGGCCAAAAGTGCACGATGGGGAACGCATGGTTGGTCAGCTGCTGGCCTTCTGCTCTCAAAACAAACGACTGTGTTTTATTTCAACATGCATCTGCTTTCGCATTCATTGGCACTGAGTGTTTGGTAACACTCATAAATTAGCCGTAGCTCGCAAAAGCCTGTAAATGTCCGTTTTAGCATGGTGTTCACATCTCGTGTCTCCTCACTCCCTGTTTTGGAGCGAACGGATCGAGGCTTTTAGCCAAGTGAGCAGAAGAGGGCCATCAGTCATTGGTGCGAGCCAATGAGACCCTCTGCTCCGCCGGTCGAGCCAGACAGCGAGGTCGGGCTAAGGTCAGGTGGTCATGCCTGAGGTCAAATGTCAACAGACTCCCTCGGTGACCAGCAGTAATAAATGTCATCCAGGCACGCACGCACTCATAATGACTGGCATGGCTGCCCAACGGTGAGCGGTGACTGATTCTTTCTGTTGCGCTAGACGTTCACTTATCACATGACAAGCTCTTCTCTGATTAAATAGCAAGAGCATTCATTTGCGACTAAAAGGACAGATTTTTTTTTTCCCGATGACGGTTATTCTCTACCGACTGTAGCCAAAAATATACACAACTGTTAAATCATTGCAGGTAAAAGACTTTTTCGACTTTTTCCACCATAAATCACATGAACAATGAATTCTGGAACGTCAGCACTTTATATGGAAGAAAACTACTGCAGTACCCTTTTTAGTATATTCAACCAAATTGAATCATCTCCCCATTAAAGGTCAACTCATGAAATTTTGCCAGTCCATTATGGACTGACACTTTCAAGTAATATTGATATTACTCCGCTGATCACCCTGGATTATTCACATAATTATGTTAAGAACTCGCTACAGTCACAAACGATCCGGATGTGAAGCAAAGGTCCACGCGATGACTCGCGTACGCTCACATAAATCACCAGATAAAAGGTGATGAATGGAGATGCGGTATGAGGACGAGGGAGAAGTGTTTGATGCTTATCTTGTTCTCCTTCCTTCAGGTGGCCTCTCTCAATAACACATCAGCCATTCAAAGAGCATAACGGAGCAATCAGCCGCCAATTTAAGCTCGCATAAGCACACGAGCGGCGGCGTGGCTGCCAATTCACAAAGCTTTCGCTCCTCAAATTCCCTCACAAATGATAACTTTCGGGCCCCCCTAGCGATAAAGTAATTTCTCCATCTCCTGTCGGGGTTTAGGGGACGACGGAGGGCTGCGATAATCTTATAAACAGAAGCTGTGGAGATACGGGCCATCTATTATGAGTGGGAACAGTCGCGCGGATAGAAGCATTTATTACGGGCGACAGCAGACGATGCATTCTCATTGTGTGATACTACTGGTGACGGACGCGCGGCCATCCATCTTCAAGGGAGCGACAGATGGGAAGCGAGTGAGGTGCGCGCACAGTGAGCGGGGAAGGGCAACACGGGGGGACAAAGAGTACATGCAAAGGGGCGTGAACAGGATTATCCTTTTGCACTTAGACATATTTGGAAGTACTGTTTGCCCGCGTTCACGTCACACAAGCGAATGGATGGCGAATAAATACGTTATACAAGACTGTGATTTTATTACGAGCTTGTAATATTGTTGTTTATTGCTCATCGCGCAGCTCACCAAGCGGTTGGAAATGTCTCGGGATAAATATCAATCCTATAAATTGACTCTGTGGCATATGCAGTTATTTTAAAAAAGTAAACTAATATACAGTTCAGTTAGGAGATGGTTTGTTGAGAGTAAAACACAGACTTTATATTAAAATGACTAAATTCTGTGATTAAGGTCTTTGTAAATAAACTTGACAAAAAATATTCATAAACAGATATTTTAAAGCCTATCAACTTTGTTTGTTATAATATAACAATAAAAATCCTTAATGTTATTATCCTAAGAAGAAATTTGTGCTCGCATGTTAAGACTAGCTTAGTTGCTAACAAGAATTAGCTAATTTGTTTTTTTATTTTTATTTTAGCGGCATCTAAATGGGCAGGATGTTGGTTATAATTCATTTAAAATGGCTCACTTGCAAAAATATATGTTAACTATACCGTATAATCCATTTTAACATATCTAATATAGCTTGTTAGCTTAGCTTAATGCTAGTCCAAAGCTATTAGAGTCTTCCACACACTTAAAGTTAGCTACTTTCAACTTCAATGCAACAATTAATCTCTACAGGTTCCTGGCATTCATTTGATATGATAATAATGTTGTCTTGGCAGATTAACCGCAGAATCTTGGGCAAACTAAGTCAATAAACACGCTTGAAAGGAAAGACAGTGATCAAGTTGGCAACTGAGACAGTGTGACGATGGAAACTGTCCAGGTGATATTTTTATATGTTCAATTGTGTTTGTTCCATTCAGGTTTGAGCATGCACAATGGACTGTGGAGACAAAAAAAAAAGTCTAAAAACAGCTTGTTATCAGTGTGGAATGACAGATGAGAAGCAATTAGAAGAAGCCATATGGATGATCATATGGTAATGTTATAATTAGCAGCATTTTAAAATAGAACACTTCCATAAAACAAGAGAATAAATGTAAACAAAATGTTAGTTGATTCACAAATGGCTCTTTAAAGGGTAATTTAAATCAATTCACTGGTAATACCAAGCAAAATACAATTTACAATGCGGCTTTCACTTTGTTACTTTCATCTAATTACAGCCTAATCTAATTGTTGTCTTAAATCAAGTTCCTTCGGCACGTCAAGTACTCAATAGGATTATTTCTCCAGGATGTAAACAACACAAACGAGTTGTTGTTTTTTTCCCTACATGACTCACATTTGTCTTACCTACTGTTGTGTTAACGTTTGAAGAAACTAAACTCATTCCCGCACCACTGAGAAGAATAACTGCTCTTTTGTTTAGGTAGCAATAAAAATGTAATTAACACATTTTATGTGAGCAAGTTATAGAATATGCAGTGTGACGCCAATTACGATCTCTGTGGTTTGCAAGCATTTTATTCTTCTGTGCCATTCCCCTCATCTATTTATCAAAGTCATTGAATCATAGATAAACAAGAAAACTGAAGAAAGGGAGTAGATGCAATCAGCTCTCGTTAAGGTAAACAATGATTCCATAAAGATGAATAATTCACTGTGGTGCCTTCAGGACATTGTTATTCATCAAACACAAGAGATATGCATCCGTTTTTTTTTCCCGTCTTTTAAATATTATATTTGTTTCCTATTCCTGATACAGTAGGTGCTTTTCAAAAGAAGGAAGAGAGGGGAGGGTGCTGAAGTTCAGAAACAGAACTTCCATTATTTTTCATTGAACCAGCCGGTGACATCGAACATAGCCATTTTGGGGTCCCACATGGCAGAGTCCTAGAGCCATTATTTGTCTGTTAATTGGAGTACACATACTCTATGACAAATTTCTTTCCATAATAAAAGGTATCATATTTAATGGAAAAGAAAAAAAATATTTTTTTTTTTTAAAGCTGCGAAGAAATCTGATCAACCTATTAAATTCAACAGATTTCTACTGACCTACATGACTGACCTACATGACCCACTTATCGATCAAAATGTAATGATTAGTGAATTGTTTTTGTATTTGTCATTCTTGTTAGCAAGGCATTCCGTGATAATATATATATTTTTTTACTTGTACCTTTAAGAGTACACAGGAGGAATGACCTTTGCATAGGTTAGCATGCCATATCTGGTGGCTTCGACCTAAAGATGATTTACTTGCAATAGAGATTTTCCCATGTGCCCACGCAACTCCCGCATCCCCGACATCTCTAAAAGGTCACAGCCAAGTGAAACATACGGCAGCAACGTTTTCACACAACAAACACGAGCAGGAACCCCGGGGACAACCTCGCTGTCTCTATCTCTTCAGTCCCACTCAACTTCATAGTCCGCCTCATTTATACAACTGACCAGATACAGATGAACAGTTTTCCAACATCTATTTTATTGCCAATAAAAATGCAACAGTTTGCTCAACATGTGCTGATCTGACATTTTGTTTCGTGTTCGCTGCTGTTGCTCACTTCAAACAGCAAAGCTATTTTTTTTTTAATCTAAATTTAATTTCTTTTTCTTTTTTTTACTGGTGCAGTTATGATTGAGCCATGTGACCTCTGCCTGGCAACAAGTGACCATGCGATTATAAGACATGACTGAGAGGAAGTGTAAACATTTTTTGCTGATGTTGCTAGCTAAAACTTTGCTAATGGTTTTGCCGTTGTGAGAGCGAAGCAATTGATGCCAAACAATTTTTTTCTACAGCATATAAAAGCTGCACTGCTGTAGATAATTTCTATAACTATACCTCATGTTTTTTTATCCTTTACAGATAGATAAATAAAAGGCATACCAGGCACGTGATGCCTCAGGGGCTCAAGTGCGCTAACTCTTCTATCGCTTCAACTTCAGAGGCAACATAAAAACACAGAAACCGAAACAACTTATCGCTTTATTTTAAAAGCGCATTCGATGAACATAAAAGAATATATATAGGATCAAGTAATGGGTTCATTGTGGGTTCACGTCATTACTTCATAACAGAAGTGTGTTTAGAAGCTCTCTGTCCTCTGGGGGTTAATAAAGCTGATTTAGCGGTATTGACAAAACATGAGAGCATTTCCATAGTGGTGTGCTGGAATAGTTACGGTTCGTCCTGCTGATGGAACATCGCGACTGGTGCTAAAGGGCTGCCTCAGGGTTGCATACTACACCCATGCTGTGTGTGTGTGTTTTTGTTCTTTTTTTACCGAGAATGTGAGGACATAAATCAGTAGAGATTGTAATGTTGTGGTTTGTCCCTATTTTGGAGACACAAAAGTCTTTTTAAAGTTATTCATTTTTATGATGAGAGCTTTAGACAAGAGTTAATCTCGAAGAGGAATATAAATAAATGAAATGTCCTCTGAAGAGGTTAAAAACGGATGCGTGTGTGTGTGTGAGAGAAAAGGAGGTGTGTAAGACAGAGATGCAACACACGTGAATGAAATCAAAGAATGAAATCTTTGATATTAATGGATACACTCAGACCTGATGAAGAGGATGGAAAAGAGGAAGAATTGCTTTTTTTCCCTTTGACCTATTTGTAATGTGTGCAGCCCCCTTATGTCAATAAATAATGCAAAGGCCACACTGAAAAGAAAAAGAATCTAAAAGACAAACAATTAGTGTTTAAAAATAATTCTGAAGCAATGGATAATACAAGTCATTAAAAAAAATATATATATATCAAAAGATGACGTAATTATAATATTTTCAGTTTTATCATTGACAAAATAAAATGATTGGAAATGACTATCAGGCCTGAAAAAAGAATAGCGTAATATCTTAAAATGCAAAGTTTGACCCCAGCTTATTGCTTCCTACGAATACAATGTCAGGACTCAGACGAACTCATGTCAGCAAAATAATCGAAAGCGTTTCCGTGCGATCCGATGTAGTCGTAAAGCCTCGTCGCTCGGCTCACTCTGATAGAATTCCATTGTAATGTTTAACTCGGCTCTATCTGCCTCATTTCTGCTCCATCCTCCAGGAAGAGCCAATAAATGGATCAATCTCCAAGACAAATAAAAATGTCACCCGCAATGTTTCCACAAGTCTCTTACTTCCTCCATCACTCTTTTATCCCTTCCTTCATTTTTCTTCTCCTCCCTTCAGTGGCGAGCGCGCCTCCCTCTCGGCTTTCCCTCCCGAAATATGTCCCTCTTTATCGCATGTGACACGGCGGGATAGGCCTGTCCGGGGCAGGTAATGATTTTTTTTGTTCTTATTTCAGTGTTGAGAGGGATCTGCGTGGCGCTGGTTATCAGGCCATTTATTACCCTGCCAGCTCACCACTCAGCTGTCTGACTAAATGCAATCTGCCCTGATTCACACAATTACCCCAAGATGGCGAGAGGAAGAGGAATAGCCCTCTCGCTGTGGGTCACCGGGAGTTTAAGGAAATACACAAAGACACCTCGGTGCTTTGCCAGAGCGGACGGCCATTTTCTTTAAGCGTACAAGCATTAAGGAATGGATATTTGAGCTGGTTACAATAAATGTAACAGTTAGAGGGTCTATGTCTACAGGCTGTTTATTTCCACTAAGCGGTACACACTTTCAATTCATTCGAGACTGGTCTTGTACCTCGGCGGGTGCTCCTGTTTTGGTTAGCAACAGATTTCACAGAGTTAACGCTTTGATTTGTGTGTGAATAATGTATCCTTTATTAAGCATGTTTGGTTTATAAGACATTTTCATTTTTATGCTTTTAAGATTGACCTATTAAAGCTTAAGCTTTAATACCATTACCAAAAATCACCTGCTACTGAACCTAATCTTTGATTAATAAATTTTATTAAATCATAATTATTTATATTTAATTATTTATATTTAATTATAATATATAAATTAAAACGATTAATTATTATTATTATTATTATTATTATTAAAACTTGATGTGCTAGAGAAAAAACAAGGACAGATCAAGCACAAAAAAATAACGTACTTGTAGAAAGGTTTACTGGCATTGCTTTTTTCTTGAGTGGAAAGCAGACGGCATCAAGAGACATTTAAAAAAAAAACAGCAACAGCTTGCAGGTAAATCTGCTCCTTCCTTGACAATCACATCATATTGTTCGTGGTTCAATAAAATATGTCAAAATCAAAATGTTTCCAGGTAAGAACACCAAGGATTGCATTTTTTCAGTTTTGTCGCAGCAACTTGATGTGTGTGAACGTTAATTGTCAGTTTTGCAGGTGTGAGTTGCTGACTGTCCATTCCTGTCGTATTTAGCGACATCGCTCAGTAGGAAGAGCTAAAGTCGTGTCTCATGTCTAATCTTCACTTCTGCACCAGGACTAGTCCATTTTGTGCAAAGGGGAGCCAATGAATTCCCCCCCCTGCAAAGGATTTATTACAAAGATTATACATTTAGATTATCCACTCTTAACCAGAGCGGAGCCCCTCTTAAACGACCAATAAATCTTATGATTCATCATCACATGGTGAATAATGCAGCGTGTCCACTGGGTCAGACAGTGACAGCGATTACAACTTCCACCATGTGGAAAATGAACATATTCATTTGTTCCAAGGCCGCTCAGGCGGGATGAATTCACTCGCTGGCATATTGTAAGGCCCGATTCACTCAAGGTTTGTATTTTAATGTTTCACCCGAGGTCGAGACCAAAAAAATAAAAAATAATAATCGGACATATAAGCAACATGTTTTTTCAGTATTCCCGCAAATTATGTCAATGGACGGAAGTATCAAAAGAATCGATATTTTGATTAGAGAATCGATTTTTAGTGCATCAGGTCAGTGTCGGGTGGCCAATAGAGGGTGCTAGGACACCGGCCTGGATTGAAATGCTCACCTTAATACTCCAGCAGCTGCACACCCAAATATTTCAGCTCAAGGTCTTTTATCAAATCATCATCACTTTGCTGTGCTAACGTACGCTACATTCGAATATAACGCGAGTCATCAAAACGGCAAAGAAACAGGCCACATTTCTCCCCTAGACCAGCAGTTTTCGTTTTGTGTGTGTCTGCGACTGGCTTTGTGTGTTGTTGTTGTGCCTGATGAGAAGAACTGCTCAGCAATATTTAGCATCGCTGCAGAGCGAGGCAGCTTTAGCACAGAACACGGCTCACCTCCACAAAAGAGGAAAAAAAAAAACAAGATTACGTGTGATGCAGAACAGAACAAAATCATCTATTTGGGTGTGAATCGGTCAAACACGATACAGAAAAACAATATTGTAAAATAAATCAAATAGAAAACGAATCAAAAGGCAGAGAAAGGGAATTTCTTTTTAAATTATTATTTCTATGAGCATTTTAATGACATTTATGAACCTTGACTTACTTTGTGTTGTGTCAACGCATGTTTGTGTTTGCATAACAATACAACATAAGCTGTTTAAAAACAATGGACGTTGTTAGATTGTGTCAAAACTGGCCCAGCATACAACACGTGTGGGGAACCATCATGGAGGGCCTACCAAGGAGAGAACGTTCTCCTCTCACAGGTATTTGAAATCATTAATGTAAGTCAGTGTTAACTATTCATCGCTGTCTCTTCTCGCTTTTCTCAGGATAAATAAAACATTGTTGAAAATGTCAAACGATTGCGCTTTCCCTGCTTGTGCTCAAACTGGAATTTACGCATCATCGCACTAATATATACATAAATACATAAATATATACGTATATATATTAAAATATATATGAATATAAATATATAAATATATATATATTTTAAAAATATATAAATATATACATTAAAAAAAAACTATTATATATATATATATATATATATATATATATATTTTAGTTAGCTGACAGGTGATTTAGTGGTGTGTGCATTTTATGTGTGTGTTAGTGTGTGTGTTTATAATTGGACCTCCCTGAGCTAGTCTCCAGGTGATGAACCTCATCTGCTCTTTTTCTGATTAAGGACAACAGATGGACTGGTAGCAACACACAAACAGGCCCCACACACACACACACACACACACACGGACACACTGAAGGTGGTTAAGTTCAATGACCAAAAACTAGTTAGTGTTTTAACAGCCTGGTTAAATGGTTTGAACGTCTGACTTACAGGTCTTACAGCAAGGCCCCTAATTCTTCTTTCATTGACTTGAAACAAACATGAAGGAGAAGAAAGCAAAAGTACCAGTTGAACAAAAAATGGGTCATATTTGAGAGTAACACTCGGTGAGGTGAGGGAAGTGACAACTAAAACTTTTTTTAAGTTGCTCCTATGCACAAACTTTCACATTATAGCAAATTCTTCATCTTTAAGTGGTTTCCCTGCAGATCAAAGACGTGCGCTGAAATTAATCTGAGCCTTAACAGATGACCACCAACTTTCCCGGCCTTGCAATTATGAGCCACGGTGCTGCCTCGTTAAAGCTACGGCAAGATTCATTTTTATTAGATGGATATCACCTAAATCAGGTTTTTTTTTTTTAATAGTATGAATGTTTCTTTACTATTGCGTAAGGTCCTCAAACGTCCTCATCAACCACAAAAAATGTTGATGAAATTGAGTGATAGTTGTGAAAAGAAATGGAAAACCGAGACGACGAGCGAACACTTCCTCTTTTGTTCTCGCCAATGATTCTCTTTTTCTGTCTTGGTGTTGCTGTTGTTACGCAACGCGCACAGAGGCGAGACAGTCCTCGTTTTTTTTCGGGGGGGAAGACGTGACCCCGGATCGTTCACAGTTGTCACGCAAGGTGCCGAGCAACACTCCACATCTATTTGCCTCCGAGGGCCACATTCGCATACAATAATGATAATGACAAGGCGCTCCGGGTATGATTGCTCATATTCGCCTGGAAAATTGGCGTCACCCGAGATGTCACAAGGAACACAGTTACAAAAAAAAAAATCTGGAAAATATAAACTTGAATGTGCTCATAATTGACCTTGACAAAGGTTCACAAATGCCCATCGTAACGACATCTTTCCATCACTTCCCAATATGCTGACTTCTTCCAGACAAAAAAAATTAAAGAGAGTGATGAAAGATAGAAAAAAGACAAAAAGAAGGCTGGGGGGGCGAGTGGGGGGGGGGTTAACAGCTTCAATAAATCATCTGGGCCAGTCACCGCTCCCTGGAGAGGAGGGATGGATTAAATTAAGCACTCCTTCGTGCCCCTCTCTCTCTCTCTCCCCCACCCCTCCCTCTCTCTTTATGCCCCCCCACGCTTATAAATGCAGTCAGCTGATCGTCAGACGACACAGGCACGGAACAGCTCGTCGCACAAAGCGGGAGAGGAGAGAAGAGAGAGGGAAGCAGCAGTAAGAGAAGAGCAGGGCAGGGGGTGGGGGGGGATTGCGATGAGCCGACGAGTCGCCGGGCGGACTTGAGGACTACTTCCACCGAGACCCTGGACCGGAGGTCTCCTTCCACAACGCTTGCCGATTTCACTCTCCCCTCCCTCCCTCTTTCTCCTCTCCTCATCTTTCAAGACAAACGCTGATCTATTTATTCGACATCGCACGTGAGGGTGGCGGCGAGTAGACTTCCGCTTGTCTGCTGCACAGGAAGCTGAGCGAGGAGGGGGGGAGCTGTCCGGTGCTGAACTTGCTCTCGCTCTGCCGAGGAGGAGCCAGTGGTGGAATTTCTACAGACTAAAAGACCTTCGCAACTATTTAACGAGATTGCTCCTGGTGGGCACGCTGGCCACGCCGGTCTGCTGTGTTTGCGTGCGTGCGGACTCGTGTGTCTGAGTGTGTGTGTGTGTGTGTGTTGCACCACCATGCCGAGGTCTTTCTTGGTGAAAAAGGTGAAATTGGATGATTTCTCCACCGCGGATGATTTGGAGAGCGCCTACCGGCCCAGGACGGCGCTCAGCCTGCGGCTACATGACAAAGGTAGGTCGGGCTCAGCTTGAACAGGTGTGTGCGGTTGTTGCTTCACTAAGTGTGCACTGCGACCGCAGCCCGTGACGGAATGTGCTGAGGATGCATTTGCTCATTTACAAGCAGGATTTTTTTTTTTTTTGCCCAAAACTTCCCCTCTGCATTTAATTACAGTAGCCAACATAGTGAAGCTGTTTTCCATTTCGAGGGCTCGGCTGCCTTGCTCACGGGCCGGAATGGAACCTTCACATTCCTAAGCACTCACTCGGCCGCGACTGTCCCAGACTCTCTCCCCGCTGAGCTATTTTCAAGCGGATGTTAGCGAGAAGGTCGCATGAACTCAATCCGTCCCATGTTTTATTGATTTTGAGCTGATAGTCAACAGCCCCCCCTCCCCTCCCCTCCCCAATGTGCTTCCTCCTACACAGGCTAAGTAAGGTTAAAGGAAATAAACAGGGCATAAGAGGTGGCAAGTAACCTTTCAACTTTATAGGTCATTGAAAGTCCCAAAAAAAAAAATACTCAACAGGCTTCTGGCAGTGATATTTATGCTTTGTGTGGTTACGAACACGAGGGATGAAGTAAAAACTATAAGCAGCCTCGAGCTTGTGGATTTTGAACATTTTCAGATGGCTTTGTTTGGAAACGTCGTCTGTGACGTCATTTTAATGAGCATCAAAGGATTAAATGGCGTTCATCTGAAAAGTAGAGTTGTCTTAAGAGAGGGTGATTACGCAACGCTTGAGTTGAATGTTTTGTTGTTTGCCCCTTTTTACAGCAATTAACTTGTTTTAATTAAGATTATTCATGGCACACCTTTTTATACCTTGGTCATTTAAGACCAAGCGCTATTATTATTACCATCGTAAGATTTTAATAACAGTGGTTAACCTCCTGCTACCTTCAAATATATTAACGTCTTTTTGTCCTTGGGCAATTTCAACCTTTAGACGCCTTTATGTGGCAGCTGCTTTATTTGTTTGTAGATTATGGAAATAGATTTTTAGATGGAACAACCTCCACGCATCGTGTACATCCGGAATATCTGTTACGCAATAATGGAGAAACAGGTAGATCACGTTTACTTGACTTTGGGGCAAGCAGAGCTCAGAGTGCATTAGTTGGGATAGGCTCCAGTTCCCCAGAAAAATAAATAATAAAATGGATGGATATTTATAGCCATCTAATATATTCATATTATTTCAAAGTACACATGTACAATCCAAACATGTGAAATCCAAACTGTCATTGCTGCTAAAAATAGTGCTCGCTGAAAAACGGTTTCTGTTGTCAAGAATAGTAACAAGTATAAGGCTTTGAACCTTGTGGGTCACTTTTACCTCTTTGAGGATTTTTACTCAATTTCATACATTGTAGATAAAATGTTACTCAAAACAACTCCAGTAGAGTTAATAGTTAAAAAACAATTAAGTTTTATGATTTAGATAAATTGACGGAACAAAGTTGATGCTGTTGATATTTTATTATATTACTATTATAAATATTCTTTTTTTTTTTAAAAAGTAGAACTTTTAAAACTGGCATTATGACTTGGCATTGGTGATAAATAGGATCTGTGAGAAAAAAAAAATCACCCGTCCCTCTTCCTGCTTTCATTTTGGGCCTTTACTTTCATACAAGAAACCACCACGCCCGAGGAAAAACAACCAATCACCAACAGAAGGCGGGACTATCAGTGTGTCAATCGGGTTTCTTTTGACATACCTTCACCATCCACCTTCCAAGCAATTTTCCTTTTTGCATGACGCTCCCTATCAGTTAGCACGGAACAATCAATTGACTCAACAAGTTCGACGTGTGATCGTCTCTGAGTCACAGACGATGACATTTGCACTTGCCGTGTTTAACGGCCCTCATTGCCGACACATCGTCAAGCGGCGGCAGCGTGACTCATTGTTGTACACGGTGAACTTTAATCCACCCTTGAACAGACGTCTCCGCGTTTCCTCTCCCTTCCTCCTGCGCCCGGTCGCCACTGACACGTTGTTGCATCAGCGTACGCTTCCCGCGCCTGACCCCTCACTTGTGTTTGCGCGTCGGCGAAGACGGAAAAAAAATAATAAATCTGTCAGTGGCGTATTCATCATGTCGAGGCTAACAAGCCCTGTGTGGCTTCACACGCGACCCGCAGTCCTCCGCTACCTTTTTCGACTTCCTCCTCCAAGCTTGACGTGGCCGTAACGCTCACCGCAGTGCAGGATTTAGCAGCAACTTTTTTTTTTTTTTTTTGTCAGAGTTGGGAATAATTGTTTTCCTACTTGTGTTGCTTTGTGAAATGGGACTACTCGGATCGGAGGGGAAGCCCGCGGATACAAACAAAGTCATGCAGAGGTTGGCTCTTCAGAATAACAGCGACTTAAAACTAAGATGACTTCATGCTGGGTCGAAACAGTCAAATAAAAAAAATAAAATACTTGAAAATTATGAGGAGGATGTATTTAAGTTCAGATTTTTTTAGGGCAATTTCTTCAAAGTCATGGCAGTGCCCTGAAAACACTTTAAAAAGACATTAGGGGAGGGAACTCTCAAGAGCCAGAGGAGGTATTTTCAGGCGTTAAATTATATCTAAGGATACAGTCGCGCTTTGTTTTCATGCTCTTCTTCCTGGAGCCATTTCAGTTTTTGTTAGAATTAAGCTGTGACACTCATGTTGAATGCACAAATCTACTTTGCTGCTCTCCAAGTTTGCTAACATTTCGAACACTTTTCTATAATAGCCATCAAAGCATTTGAGTTTTAATTGCTAGCTTAATGGCTCCTGATTTGGAACAATGCTCATTTTGTTTACTGCTCTTTTGATTTCCATTCGGAACGTTTTGGTTTTATTGCATTAATGCTAACATGCTAACAAATAACAACAACGGATTTGGCTTTGGGTGCAGCAAAACGGAGATTGAGGAGTACAACTTTCTGCAATTACGAATCCCCTAGACAAGATGGTGTCCAAAAGTGGTGAACATGAATTTCCAAACATTTATCGACCCAAGGCAGAGATTTGACACTATAAAAAAATGTATGAATCTGAAATATTGATGACCAAACTTCCTCAATGTAAAGTGACACCAACTTACAAAACATCCTGTTGTATTGACTTAGCCTGCTTGGAAAGATGGCTGACCAGATCGAAAAAAAAAAAAACAACCAATTCCTGTCTTTGTCGGTTTACGTTTCTGGAATTTCATCATATCAAAAAGGTCAAAAAGGTCATGAGGAGGACTCAAAGCGCATTGTTTTCTTGTCGCCCGGCAGCCGGCTACATCAGCGACTACATCAGCCCGTCGGCGTACGATGGCGAGAGCGACGGCGGGATCAAGGTGCCCTCGCCGGACCCCCTCTACGACGGCATCCACAGCGACTACGGCGCCCCGGACTCGGAGTCTCCCGACAGCCCAGGATCCGAACTCACCGACGGCTACATCAACGGCGACGCGGCGGTTAGCGACGGCTACTCGGTGGACGCCTTCTACATCACGGACGGGCGCTCCAGAAGGAAAGCCATGGGCAGCCCGCGCAGCATCCAGCGGCACACCTGCAACGAGTGCGGCAAGACCTACGCCACCTCGTCCAACCTGAGCCGACACAAACAGACGCACCGCTCGCTGGATAGCAAGCTGGCTAAAAAATGCCCCACCTGCGGCAAGGTGTACGTGTCCATGCCCGCCATGGCCATGCACCTGCTCACGCACGACCTCAAACACAAGTGCGACGTGTGCGGCAAAGCCTTCAGCCGGCCGTGGCTCTTGCAGGGTCACATGCGCTCGCACACGGGCGAGAAGCCCTTCGGCTGCGCCCATTGCGGCAAAGCCTTCGCGGACCGCTCCAACCTGCGCGCTCACATGCAGACGCACTCGGCCTTCAAGCACTTCAAATGCAAACGCTGCAACAAGACCTTCGCGCTCAAGAGTTACCTGAACAAGCACTACGAGTCGGCTTGCTTCAAAGGCCCCTTCTCTCCTCTCGGGCCCCTGGATGCGTGACCCTCTCGCGACGAGAACAAAAAAAACCCGCAAACCGTCGATTTTGTGCTCTGACCCGGCTTCCTCGCTCACATTCTGCACCTCGCTTTCCCCTGCGGCCGATCCACGGCGATGACGATAGCACAATTTTTCCTGGATGGAACTGTTTTACGCATGCACTTCCCGACAGCAACAAACTGTCGACGAGTTCTTCCTGTTCCGGATAGAGACGAGAATAACGCAAACGCGGCATCCAGACGCCGTTGAGACTTTCACAAGGACGACGCTAGCAACGGCGCGCTAACGGCTGCTGGCTTCCTCTCTGCACTACCACGCGTAGAAAAAGAGTTTCTTTCTTTTGCTTTCGGAGGAAGAATAGTAATAATTATAGTAATAATGATAATAACGCTAATGTTCTTCTGCACCAAGTGACCATATTCTCGCCACTACTGAGGTAGAAAAATAATGTTTATTTATTTATTTATTTATTTATTTATTACTTATTTGTCATGTATTTTTTTTATGTTGCACTTTATTTTTTAGTTACTTCCTATTTCTACCACCACAGGCCAAAGCATATGCCACTTTTTAAGTGCGATTTTTTTCTAATTATTTTGTTCAACTTATTTGCATGCAAAAAAAAAATCGAATCTATGCCAACATCTTATAAAGCTTTCTTTTTTTTTTTTTTAACTTTTTTTTTTTTTGCCAAAATTGAATAGACGAGGGCAATATTTTTCTCTTGGAGCCTCCGTAGGACTTTTTTCAAAGCAATAATCACACTAATGCATGGTATTTTATGATGAACTTACGAAGTATTACCTACTACTGTATAGCAGTTTTAAAAATCAGGTATGTTTTACTTCACCTATAGTTATAAACAGAAAAAGACAAATATTGCAGACATCAGGGAACATGCCAATGTAGTGTTAGCAAAACAAAAAGAAACAAAAAGTCTTTCCTCTCTCGTTATGCACTGCCTGCCTCTTAGTGAGTAGAACTAATGTAGGATTCTGGAGGAGGGGGGGGGGGAGGGCTGGGATCAGCGGCTTGCTGCAGTTCTGAACAAACAAAAAAAAACCAGCCCTTTTGAAAAATTCAAACAACAGTATAAGCTGGAGTCGAGGGGTGACGTGCAGGTGCATCCATCTGAAGTGACGGCTGATGCATGCTATCGTCCGAGTTACGCTGTGGTCAACTTTAAATGCAATGCATTATTCAACCACACATCAAGTGTGCATTCCGAGACCAAGCCTGCACTTATAGCTGGATGGCCTGCCTGCCACCTTCATGGTTACAACACACTCGGATTCTGCAGCAGGCTTTGTCCGTTCCTCTCGAGCCGACCAACGGGATTAACCCACGAGTCGTATAAGAGCCCGGAACAATACGTCGATCCATAGGACTGATAGCGGCTGAACCCAGCTCTCAAAGCCCCCCCCCTGAATAAAATTCGCTGAAGATTCCTGGAGCTTCCCTGGAGACACTCGCAGAACACACACAACTGCGCACAAACATTTGTGCTCGGTAATGACGATTGGCGTTACGTAACCTCGGCGAGACGCGCACGCACGCACGCATTCGGAGCGACCCGGGGAGAACATCTGGGGCGTCTGATTAAACTCCACGCCCCCAGTCAAGCTTCCGACAATTGGAAATAATAGGTTTAATATGAACAAGTGATTCTTTTCAAAAGGACTTGTGATAATTACGGCGGTTCCTCAGACGTGTGTAATCTTTATTTAAGAACAACGTTGAGATGAAGATCCCGAATTTAATAAGATTATTCAATTAGTGATTTCAGCCTTCCACGACGTGATATTTTAGGGTGACGAAGATAAAAGGAGAGTTTGCACTGAACATGCACTTCTGACCTACTTTTACCTTCATCTCAGATACAAACTAACAGCAGAATATTGTGAAGGCAGCCATTTTGTATCAAGGTGTTGTTTTGTTGCAGCCGTCGATCTAATCTTGAGCTCTTTGAAAAATGAGTCTCAGTGGAAGAAATATTTTTACCCGGGAATTGGGTCAAAAATCCAAAATGAAATAGCATAAAGGAGCTTAACAGAAGATAAGAAGTTAGAGAATAATGTGAAGAAATTGCGCAGGAATAATTTGAATGGAACTCAGAGGAGCGTAAACAATGTAGTCAGTATTGTTACACCCCCGTCCTGTAGGTGGCAACAGCGAGTATTGCAGGAATAAACAAAAAAACTCTTGAGATTCTACAAAAGTCCAGAAAATGTTCAACATATTTCATTTTAAGTCATATCCAACCTGACAACCACTCCACAAACTTCCCACGCTAACTAAAACTCTAAAATATAACATCCTTACTGACAGTTGACGGAGTTTGAATGGACAAGGCATCAAATTTGTAAAAATGCTTTGGGTGTGCTTCGAGTACTTTCCACTCAACTGTCAATCCTACGACCTGAAAAATGGATGCTACCTCAGCTAGCATCTTCCTTGTGCCTACACATACATCACTTTAGCCCCGCCCCCTAAAAATCACAAATGACTACTATGTAATTCGCCTTCCATCAAATGATCTTCAAGCATGTTTAACGTCTCGACAGGGTCTTTAAGAGCAATAATCTACCGACCTGCAGTGTTTTTGAATCCCGACGGCAGTTGTGTGTCTCTCCACGTGAGCTCCGGATCTTTTGCTCTCCAAGCACTTCCATTGGGAATCACGTCCACCTTCAAAGAAAAGTAGCACAATGAAACTAACTAGAATTCAGGTAGAGAAGAATTGAAAAACTTGTACTAGCTTGACCTCTCCTTTTCTTTTTTTTTTTTTTTTTGTATTACCGAGCTGAAGGGCGCTACGTTGACCGAACTAATCACTTCTTGGACGAGAGTTTGTAAAAGGACTTGAGGCGTTTTTAACCGCTGTACAGTGATATCCGACACACTTTATCTCAGGAGGTTCTGGGCTCTCTGGTGCAGAGGGAAAGGATCTCCTAGGTCTTTTTTGAGCCAGTATTTAGACAATGTAAGCACAATGAACACAAAGCATTTTGTGGCACTTCATAATAAAGAACTATCTTAACCAACAAAGATGCTTTGTCGTCTGTTTTTTTTTTCTTCATTCATGTCGAGTGCCGGCGGGATTTCTACATAGAAGATGCTTCGTTCTGGACCCATCTGATATTGGTTGAGCTAATATTGTGTGTTTAAAAGAGATAGCGAGAGGGCACAGTGGGCTCATTAGCACTCTTAAGGCTGCGAGCTGCCCGGCGGTAATGGGCTGCTTTTCTTTGCTTAAACAAACACTGCAGTTTCCTAAATCAATATGTGGACATTTAGCGGCGGTTAGCTGGAGTGACGCAGAGTCCCCTTTCATTTTCAAGTGTATTTTCTTTTCGGTTAAACGCTTGACCTTCAGCTGTTCATCTGCTAAAAAGAGGGGGGGGAACTTGAAAAGGAATTATTTTTGGTTTGTTTGTGGGATTTTTTTTAATCAATCATTGATGGATGTTAATGTAGTGTGACGTTGTGGGATGGAATGTGATCAATGGGATCTTTTCGTATGATTCATTTATATCGAATTTGTTTGATTGATATTTTTTTCATAAATAGCTCACTGGCGGAGCTAGAGGGTGGCCGCAGAGGAACTGCCCCCCCCCCCTCCTAAAAAAAAATACATGCTTGGATGCCTACCAGGTAATAGGCCAGATAATTAACTTTTTAATATTTTCAAATTTTTATGAGAATTTTGTCCTACATTTTCACCTGGCCCCTGAAAGAGAAATAATTAATTTTTAATCACCATTTTTTTTTTATCTGAGTAATTTTTCTTTAATTTGATGGAACAATGTGACCCAAAAAAAGATTTGTTTTGACGTACTTTGTGATGATTCAGACCAAAGCCTTCCCTCCACAAGACTTTCTGTTTGTTGCAGGAAATTAAATAACCTCGTTGCTTTTCCGCTTTGTTGATTTTTGTGCTTTTTCATTACACTTATTATTTACCGACGCCTGACCTTGAGGGTGCTTCAGGCGTCTCCTTTTTTGTCATAAAGATCCAATGTGGCTGTTTTTTTTCCTTCTACAAAGAAAAAAAAAAACCCTCTGTTGTCGTTGCTGTCAACACGTGTAGCATTTGACGCTAAAAACAATCTCGGCTATCTGTAGGAGCTGAGCGGTTTCAAAACAAAAGACAATGCCGCAGCGTTTTGCAGCTTTATCAACTTGAGTACATCTCACGACTTCAACTAGAAAATTGGTTTCACAGCAGTGGCGGTCCACACCTATGAATCACCTTCAGCACCCCCTCCCATCATCACATCTTCCTTTACCCTTCTGCCTCCAAGCTCTCCTCTCCTCTCCTGCCAAGTTGAACCAGGGCATCAGGCCTTTGAGGACCTGCAAGTCATTTAACTCCTGCTAGATAATAAGTCTTAGAATATAGCTCCCCTCAGATAATAAGCTTTATCGCTTGATTGCTCTGCACTCTCCCCACTGTCTTTAGATTCCTGTCCAGGGACCAAGTCAAGCGAATCACACCATTTCCTTCCTGGCAAGTCAAATTAACACTGTCGGTGTGCGAGTGTGTGTGTGATTAGCAAGGATTGAAGAGAGCGCCCAGGGTGCAAAATAAAATCCAACAAGTAACGGTTAAGTAAGGCTTGTGAGGACACCTGTATCATTTAACAGCTCCACAAGTGTTTTATTGAAGGGTTATTTTTGTGGTGAATTTATAAAGTCGTATACGGTTTCGATGCTTCATCAGCAGTCGGCCAAAGGCTCAAATTTAGCAAATACTTATGCAGCAGAATCACTAATGAATAAAAGGACAGCGAGGCAAAAAAATGGCCACTCAAGTGAAAATGATATTAAATCGGGGTCACGTCGGGCGTGAAAGGGCAAAGACGTGTAATAATGTGATGTCATGGTGATGACCTCCGCTTGTATGTGATCAGTGCAGGTTGAGGGAACAGCAATCTAATGACTATGTGACCTTTCCCCACCCCTTCTCCTGAAAATTTTTTCATCCGAGACAAGACAAGTTTTAAGGACTTTTACTTGCATTAAGTGTTGCTCGTGAGTTCTCGTCACGGCTTTAAAACGAAATATCAAAGAATTTAGCTTTACAGCATTTGCATTATGATTTTTTTTTGTGCGGGATGTTGGGAGCAATGAGGTATAAAGGACAAGGCTGTGAACATTTTCACCACATTCCAGGCTATTTGTGGAGATGGCTGCTGTCATCAGAAGCATCAACAAGTGCTGCTCACAGCTCTGGCGGAGGTGTGGACCGTTCCGCCACTCGGGTTATTTAATCATTTGAGAAGAAGCATTTCTTCGACTTGATTGTTGCAAGCACATGCCGCTTTTACATTCCCCCAATGGCCACGGCAGTAGGCTGGCAGATGCGCATGCTAATTCCAGCCTTACTTGTCAAAAGACTAGCTTTGTTCCCTGGGAAAAAGCGTTTACAGGAGAATATTTTCAGGAGCAATGGGCAGAGATGCTGAACAAAAGCCCAACAGCATTGCTTCTTCTGCAAAAGATTTGTTGAAAGGGATGTCAAAGCTGCAAAGAACCACGTCGCACTTTAAAAATAGCAGCCACTTCTAGTTTGGGTGGCAACAGGCCTGATATATTGGAGAGCAGGTTCCGTTCAACTGTTTTCCTCTTCAGTAGTGCTAACAAGACAGGGCGCACGGGGAGATTTCTGCGCCTTTCATTTTGTGGGCTGCATGCTCTTCAATGTTCAAGATTTTTTTTTTTTTTTTTGGGATGTGCTTCTCGTGGCCCATTTTAGTCCACGGTTTGAAGAAGTCCAGCTGCCTCTACTCAAATCAGCAAAAAAATGGTTATGAGCAGATGGAAACAATTAAGTCAGCATAGTCACTGGCGGAGATAGGATTTTTGTTTCCCTTGGGGGGTCGTGGGGGGGGCCAAGGATCTTTTTATTTTTACAAACCCCAAAAATTCATTAGAAAATGCTGAGAATATTCATTACATGTTTCCCAATGGAGAACATGTGGAAAGTTTGAAATAAATTCCGGCAAAAATCAGATAATACCTGGGGGGAGGAGGGGTGCTCCTGTGACCCCACCCCTAGCACCGCCCATGTGTACAGTACATGCTTCAAAGTAAAATTAAATATGCTTTGATTGTTTTTGGTTTTTCTTTACCGACAGGATCGTTAGCTCTAGCGCTAGAGATGTCCCGGCTGGTCCTACATTATTATGGATCACGGGAGTACAGCATCTGCCATCTCCAGCAAATGTGATTCTCCTTATTATAACCAAGTGCGCCATCAAAATGATTTTCAAGCTTTTACCTTGGGATGAAATTAGAAATGCATGGCCTTAGAGGACCAGAATGCATCCCAATGGGGACGCACTTGATTTTCTCATGCATTCTAATAAGCAAGGGAATAATCACAATGGGAGTTGCTTTTCATCAATTCTACAACGCACCGAAACAACATGTCATAAATACAAACAAACCTAGGAATTCACGGTTGTAGTGTAGTGTTTATAAATGCTTTTCATCTTTTGGAAAAATGTCATGAATGTGATATCATTTTCATCTTAAGATGTGAGGTCCAGTATATTGTAAACACAGTCTGTTCCAAATAGTCTGTTTTCCACATAATAAAAGTCCTTGTTGGTTTTCAATGTCAGAAGTCTACACACCCCTGTTCAGGTGCCAGGTTTTCATTACATAAAAATAAAAACATAATTTCACGCCATTAATATGACTTTTACAACACCCTTGAAAATATAAAATTAACATTCAAATTAAGGTTAAGTCAGCACACACCTAACACTATTCATCTATATTTTAAGTGCCTCTGATTAACCCCAAAACCAATTTCTAATATTTTAGTAGGCTTTAAAAATAAATAAATAAATACATAAATGAATAAATATAATAAATATTTTCTTTAAAAAATAAATTATATATATATATGTATATAAAAATCCACCTTGGTTTTATTCAACCATAAAACAATTCCTCATGTCATTGAAACATTTTGTGTATGTATCCATGCAAAGGGGGAAAAAAAACAAAACAGAGAAGTGGGTATTGTCATCATGAGTAATAGCACATAGTGCATGACTGCCTTGCACACCTGTATGGACACAAGTCAGTGGTTGGCCAAGCAGTTGATGGATGAACCTCTAATCCCGAGAGCCACGACGCCAATATCATAATCCCATCGTGCTATAAGGGCTTTTGATTCTTTTGCTAGATGAGAGATCAAAACAACATAACATGAACGATTACCAGCTATTGGGGTCACGCACGCATGCACACTTAAAAATAACAGTAATTATTCATCATCGCTCAAAAATTTATAGGCCTCTTTATTTGACTTGGAGAATGGATGGGAGCACGGGTCCGCCTGCGAGCTGTGTAGCTAAGCAAATACTCCCTCCGAGAGCCAGCGAGAGAGAGAGAGAGACAGACAGACACAGAGGCAGAAGGGAAGAAAAGAGAGAATGTGGGAGGAGAATAGGAAATGAGATTAAAAGGCAAACGACATAGAAAGTGAGTGAGAGCGAGAGAGAGAGAGAGAAAACA
The DNA here is from genome assembly GCF_901709675.1 of Syngnathus acus. Lineage (NCBI taxonomy): Eukaryota > Metazoa > Chordata > Actinopteri > Syngnathiformes > Syngnathidae > Syngnathus > Syngnathus acus. The sequence goes on along the minus strand of NC_051101.1, from coordinate 11,175,021 downwards.
CTCGGGGAGTTGAGCCGAAAGAGAACGACACAAATGGGCAAGCGAGGGAAAGAGGAGGAGGATGGAGGGATGGAGGTAGCTCAGGGGGGAGAGGAAGGAGACTTGACCCAGATTGGAAGCCCAACAGCAACAGCGGCAGCAGCAGCAGCAGCAGCAGCCGAGTGAGCCGGTGAATGTTTAATAGCTTTGACACACACACACGAACGAACACACACATGCTGTTGACTGGGACTCTTGTTGCTGGAGTTCACTTCAGACCTGTTGAATTGCAGTAACGGGGGATGCGATTATCATTATATTGGCAATAAAAAAAGTCACGCCGATATGATAATGACATGCAATAATATTCAAATGTGAATATAATGCTCCAGGGGAAATTCTCTGCGCATTTTTTCCGAGCGAGATGCGATTGTTAAACTAGCGGGTTATGAACGATGCTATATTCTTAAGGTTAAGTAATTCTGTTTTATTACGTCGCATTCATTCTGGCAGACAGCACAAAGTATTTTTTTTATGTTTTGCAGGAATATTTTTTTAATACTAGTCCTATATTTTGTCATGTAAATAAGCACAAAAGCAATATCTAGATTAAAGTTGGCAGTTTTTTTATATCCCTCTTGAGGCGTTCAATCATTTTTTTCTGGCATACATATTGTGACCCAATTCCATACAATTAAACATTGCATACATTTTCTGTCTTGTAACTTACAAGAAGGTAAAAACAGCGTTCAGAACACCGTAAAGGTCAAACTACTAAGTGACGTGACATCTGAAGTCAAAAATATATTCCCGTCGTTGTTAGTGGATATTAAAGACGATTGTGATTCTCTTTCCTTCTTTGAGCCTCATTTCAGAAGTCAGCACTTGTTCATGTTTTCAGTCCGAGTGAGTCACCCCTGCGTGTGCGTGTATGACTGTGTGGCTGCTATTTCAGCACTTTCCAGCTCTATTGATTCAAACCAGCCTACAGGGGAGGAAAGCAGGCCCCCTACAGCAACACACACACACACACACACACACACACACAGATAAACGATGCAAAAAATATAATGCCTCTTTCTCGTCTACATACGCTACAAATATTCACGCGTATTCTTTATGTCCACTGCATATTTATGTTATTGTGTGTATGTGTGTCAGCTTCGCTAGCAGGCGTACAAACGCAGCAGGAAAGAGCATCAATTATTAGAGGATGAGCTTTAAGTGCTATAATGACTCAGTTGTGATGTATTTAGAAAGGGAAAACAGCAACTTGTAACTTTCGCCCACACCAATTTGAAAGCAGGAGATTCATCTTTGTGTATTTGTGCTCCTCGTCAAGGTCACCGAGTATGCAGACACACACCTAACACCTGCATTCTCACACTTATCTGGACACACACACGCCAACGCTAGAGCGCAGAGTACGCAGCAGGTGGAGGGTCATACCCAGTGCGCCATGTCACACCTTTTTTAGTGCGGCGTACTCCTCCGCCGCTGACCTCAGCTGAAAATAGAACCAGGAAGTTATTATTTTGGGAGCTCATTTCCAACCACAGCGGGGGCGGAACGTAATTAGCAAAACGTCTCTGTCTCTGTGACCGCCACCTACCGCCGCACGTTTGAACAATGGCGATGAAGCACTTGGCGTTTGGCGGTGATCTGTTAGCTCAGCTCCTCTTTGTCAGCTGGTAGTGCCAAAAAGGTTTGTCCCCTCCTCAAAAATTCAAATAATGATCTGTTTGGAAGCCATTCTTTTTCCTCTCTTTGTCATTCAATAATGATGACCATTTTCTCGGACCAATCACGCGATAGAACAGAGCTACCATTTTTAGAACGATAAGGTAGGCGGTACCAACAAATACGAATAAAGTAGGGTAACTGGGCCAAATGTCAAGCAGAGTAGAGTAGAGTAGAGTAGAGTAGAGTAGAGTAGAGTAGAGTAGAGTAGAAACTATCAAGACTACATCATGCTATGCAGTTTGAGTCTCTTTATGGGTACTTCCAAGTCGGTGCTTAGAATAGATTACTATTATTTTAGGGAATGGATTTTGCAGTCTGGCAGCGTCATTGAAAATCAATGCACAGAGTAATGGATAAACAGATTGGATCACAAACGAATGTCTGGCTGTGTGTTTGTGTGTGTTCCTAATATATGATGAGAAAGTTCTTAGTCACAGAGAAGAAAGATGCCTGCTAATCTGGAGTTTGAGCAGCTTTGGTTGGCCGTAGTCTGCACGTTACATACGAATCCAAACGTACACGGAAAATGCAGTCAGTATCTGAAATGTAAAGCGGAAATGTGTCGAAGTCAGCCAGAGTTCTTCTTTTGAGCAACTTTCAATATTGGCACTAAACTGATGCGTCACCATCTTGGACGGCATGACAGTGGAAATGCGCCTAATTATTTTTCCATTTTTTTTGCAAAACAATTAAAATCCATTTTTCGCTCCCTCCCTCTCGCAACGCTGAAGAAAATATAGACCGCTTAAATTCTGTTTTTGTTATTGGATTGAGTCGCTCGCCAAAGTGATTGTCTCGCCTTTGCGAGATGTACAAAGCTCCTGATAAGATGCTGACAAGCTGTGACGGATGCTTTTATTCCTCCTCATATTATGCTGACGTGCACTTTCTCTGCAAAGTATCATGCGTCTATTGCTCAACGCAAACTCGAGCAATCGGTAAACAGACACACAATACCGCTGCATTCAAAGTGCCAATTGGTGCAATGTGTCCCTTTTTCTCTTTTTTTTTTTTGCAGGACTCTGGCTGTGTAATGCGCACATTAGGAGATGTTTTATGGAGCCCACTGGGCCTCTTTCTCTTCACAGCTCATAACTTCACTGTCTGGCAATATTTTTTTTTTTTTTGCGACTCTAACAAATAGCGGCAAAGTTTAAAAGAAAATACTGTATTGATGGATAAGTAGCTGACACTCCAGGCCACTAGGGGGCAGGATATTACTAGAGAATTCCAAAATCCATGCCATCTGTCACTAAAGAAGTAAGCGATTCATGATAATATACAATAATAATAATAACAATAATAATAATAAATAACTATTATGAATAATCAATCAATAAATAAATTAAAAAAAATAATAAATCAACAAGCAAGTGTCTGATTTTGTGTCTGATTAAATAAAATACATTTTGGGTAGAATATTGAATTTTTTATTGATTTACTGCAACTCTAACTGGAAAGAAAACTTGTTGTCTCCATTGCATCAAATAAATGGCCTCAAGACAACACATGCACGCACATCTCGATGCCGGAAGCTCTTCTTATTGCCTCCGGGCTTCCTGTTCTGCTTGTCACCGCTCATCTCTTTTATATTTGATAGCGTTACTACCTTCCTGATGCATATTTTAAGAAGTTCAAACTCCTGCCATGTATATTCCTCACCGACTCGCTGTCTGCCACACACCCCACATCCCTTGTCTCTTTCCCTTTCCTCCATCCTTGTCATATTGCCGTGTTTATGGAGTTTAAATATGTCTACCTGGAGAGACGTTGGATCTCCTCGCACTCTTCTCCCGCCACCTGTGTCTCTTCTTAGCGACAGATGATTCAGAAGAGACGAGAGAGCCTGTCTCCATCTTTACGTGTGTGTGTGTGTGTGTTACAAATGTGTTGGTATTTTTACCCGCATTTGTGTTCTTGCTAATTTGATTAATGGGGGGAAGCAAGTTAAGCAAGTGGTAATGACAAGCAAGAAGCCTGCTGTTGTAGCCAGTGGGCTTCTTCTGCTGATTACTATCATCATGGAAATAAACCCATGGAGCTGTGGTGTTATGCGGTCAGTGATGCATATCTTTACAGTGTGTGTGTGTGTACGTGTGTGTGTGTGTGTGTGTTTCAGTCTCTAATCTTTAATAGCTCCCAAAGAATGACAATATGCACTGCGCAGACCTGACAAATTCCCGCCATGAAAGAGTGACAGTAAACAAGCTCTCCATCTTGAGATCTCAAAATGTCACCGCACAGATGTGATGCTTCTTTTGCCAATTTTTTTTTTTCTCCCCTTAAAATGGTGACGGAGTTATCACTGTTATCGGACGACAAACTGTGTCACAGGATGTTTTTTTCTCTTTTCCCCCTCCCAATATCCTCAGGCTCACTGATGCTCCATTTTCAGTTAATTCTGCTGAAAGATGAAGAAAGGATAGATTCTTTTTTCATCAAGGTGGACTTGCTTGAGTTTCTGCAGCCTGTTGCCTTGAAATACCAAAATATATCATAATTTGGGTGGCATTTGGAAAAATATTTTGCATTTTAATATACCTATGTTATGTGTTTCTGTGTGTTATAGCAGGTTCACGGCATTTTTTTTAGCCAATCCGGTCCATAATAAGGTTTGGTTGCTAAGCAACCAAACAGGAAGTAGCCTGGTGCTTTCTCCAGCTGCAGAACGGCAACATGCGTTCGTTAGCGCTACAAGTTAAAAGTCCTGAACATTTGATCTGGGAGTGCACGTCAACACGTACCTTGACAGGTGCTTCTGTTTTGGATAGCAAATGGCTTCAAACATCCGACATCTATTTCAGGGAGTAGTTTTCCTTCAATTCTAAATTGTCATACCTCACCACTGGATGTGTCCTGCCGAACCGTCAACATATGACATCATTTGAAGAAATGTTCGATTCGGCGTAATTCACCTCCCCGCTAATCTAATCAATAACAGGTGCCTGCATTCAAACTGTTGCTGAGCACTCTGCATGTATAACCTACTTAAGCAGTTTCATTGGCGGCGGACTCCAATTGTGACGAGTTCCACAATAAGCTCCTCTGCTCCCCTATCGGCTTTCTGCTCAGCATTTGTGTTCACGGGCGCCGGCGTGCACGCGTGCTACATCCAAAAGGCAGCCATGAAAGCTGACAAGCAGGGATGCGAATAAACACTCGCGCACGCAGTCACACGTCGGCGGGCAAATACACACACGTGCAGTTCGAATGCAACTGGGAGGCTGCTCCCTTGTCTTGCCTGGAGAGGGAAAAGCTTATTATGGAGCCTTATTGAAGGCTTCAAAGAGTTTAAATTAGGGTGGAGCGGAGGGATTAGAAGACAAGCAAGAGAAAGAGGAGGAAAGTGAGAAGAAAGAAAGGAGGCAGACGGAGCGAAGGAGGAAAGCGGTATGAATGAGAAAAGAGGCCATGAGATGAGAGAAGAATGTGGAGGGCAGAGGAGGAGGACACAAAAAAGGGTTTGCCGGCTCAAATTGATCTGTGACTCGACCGCATTTGAAGGCTTCTCAGTGGTTAGTAAGCAAGTGGGAGGCGACACTTGTGGAGGAGAGACTTGAAATGAAACCAAAAAAAAATGTTTTAGCCCCACAAATTCTTCACAAAAATGCTAATTACCATTCTTTATATGTTCCCTGCAGGGGATGGGGGGGGGAAAATGTGAATAAGAATTCCTGGGGAAAAAAATAAATACAAATAATAAATAAAAATAATAAATAAATACAAATAATACATAAATAAAAAATCATAAATAAATCAATTCAAAAATTGCAATGAATAAATAAATAATTTCCCAATTATCTGGCTTGACACCTAGCGGGGTCTAAGTATATTTTAGGGGGGGGTCAGTGACCCCGTGCCCCCACCCTAGTTCCGTCAGTGTGTTTACCTCACAGTGTCTACTTTTCAGCTTTCTTCAACCAAGTCTGTATTATTAATCCCCAAGACCAAGATGAAACAACCTTTACGCTCTGTTGTACTTCGATCAACACTGACCTTTCCCACATATAGCCAACATGTTTAAAAAGGCTTTGGCGCAGTGTCGGAATCCATCTTTTTTTTTTCTTTAATTAATACAACTTTTGTAAATAAAACCGAGAACTGTGAGATGGTTGTTTATCTTTTCAAACCAAATAGGGCACTGACAAAATGTTGATTGCAGAACTTAGAGGAAATAACATCCAATTTGCTTCTAACCTGACTGAACTGAAAACACTGTCGATTATGCACATTATTCATTTTTATGGAAATTCAGCGTCCTTGTTTGGGTTTTGTATCCAAATGAGCTGTGTTTTGTAATAGCACCAACTGCCTTGAACCAGAAAATGGGCGCCAAGCCTTGGAAGATTTCCTTATTCCTGGCACTGTACATTTAATTGATTTATTTTAAATAAAGAAAAAAATCCAGTTGCCAATTTGTGCTGATTGTTTCATGTGGGGGCCTGTGTGTGCTCTATGAGGACTTGGCAGCACACATCACTTGTCTTATCAGTGTCCCTGTTGGCAAGATGCATCACATTGTTATGAAACAGGATTGGCAATCAGCTCAGGGAGGAACAGAAATAGCAACTTGACTAGGAGGATGTTTGCAAAAGTAAAACATCATTGATGATGAGGTTTTTATTCATTTATCATACATGTGCTGATGCTTGTTGTTTTAACTTAATCATTGACCTGTAGAGTCCACATTTTCCATCCTAGTAGGACGATTAGTAGCCTCATTTCCACATTGCTGAATATTAAACATTGATGTGATGGTATTGTAAAAGTTGCAATTTAAAATATTCACAGTGAATGACCCCGAAAAACTTGTGACTAACAACGCAAATTAGAATGCGGACTTTGGAGGAACTTGCTGAGAGTACAGTAAATGATTTTGAGCTCTTTTAAAATGTTCCAGTCCTGTTTTAACATTGCAATACGGCTGGTTGATTTTTTTTTAGCTCTCAGTCGCTCAGCTTGACTGCTGTCAGACTTTGCATCTTGAGTTCCCAGCCTCACGATTGCTTCCGATAGCTTCCTGTATGCCTCTCGTGCTTTGACTTTAAAGGGAATGAGTGGTGTCACATTCAATGGCCAATAACAAAGTTGGCTGTGCTCACTCCCATAACGGCGCAGAGGCCCTTTTCAGCCTATTTCTGGGATGATAAAGAATTCTTATCCACATTTTGATGATGCGGTGTGACATAAAGGTGATCTACACATCCCAGGCTGTTTGATTGAGAAGAATTTTGAGGAAAAATGAAGACCGAGAAACAAAAAAAGTTGGGTACTAGCAAAAAAACTCCCAATGAGTTCGTGTCACTTCTCACACTGCAGATGAGGACCTCCAGTTTCAGTCTGTCACATCCACATTTAAATTAGACTGCTGCAGTGGGACGATTTCATTGCATGGTAGGAGGGGGGGGGGGCGGATTAGGGGGGGTTACCGAGGGAAAGATGGGGGGGAAATAAGGAAAGGAGGAATGGAGGGGGAAGGCGCAGGATAAGCAAGATGGAAGAGAGAAGACACCAAGGAACAGGACTACTTTTTCTTGCCAGACACACTCAGCACAATCAAGTGTTGTTTCACCATCAGACCGGTCCCCATGACAACTGTCCTGGATTCTGATTTGTGCCATCTCTTATAACAACACACATCGACAATAAAGCAACTCCAAATCAGACATGGCATAAAACAGAGCAGTCCAAATCAAACGTGTCACATTCATAACACTGCGAGTATATTTCCACCAGCCCGAAGCTGAAAAAATTCCACTTCATGGTTTTTGATTGTACGTGTTAAATTGGTGATTCTTAGAGAATAAAATAACAGATGAACCCGACTCGCCGTGTGTTCTGCCAAGTTCTCCTCACTTTGATTCCGTCTTACACTTAACACGTTTGTCTCCAACATAGTTGCAATATCCCCCGAAAGAAAATAACACCGACGCTACAGTCTGTCTATAGCCTCCAGCTATAATAGAGATCTAATATAATAATATTAGAAATGATGCCACTGCAAACTCCAATAACAACAATTTCGGTTCTTGTATGAGTTTTTTTTTTTTTGTAAATTCTTCCTAGTGACACATCCCAGAGACAGCAAGTGCAATGCATGATGCACATTCCATTCAGGTGATACCTCCTCCTTCATGATATGTGACATTTGCATGTGCTTGTGTTTTGTCTATGTGCGTTTGTCCACTATGGGCGTGCGTAGGTGTCTGTCACATCCAACAAGCCTGAGCGTGGACTGGCCCCCCCCTTCTCAACTCGCCCGTGTCTGCCGCTCTCCGACTCTCTAACCAGTGGTGACGGCTGTTCTTTTTAAAGCGAAGCCGATCGCGATGCAGGCGGGAGTGGCGCTTAATTATGGATGGCCTGTTTATCCTCCCAGGAGCACCCAGGGAGGGAAAACATCCATTCCAACTTGGCCCTGTGACGCCTTCACGGAGCTGATACAGTACGACGAGAGTTCCCGCTCTTAACGCTGCCTGCTAACACCTCAAAGCAGGAGACCCATTGAGCATGGCTAATGCTACAAGGACGTTGGCACATAAACATGAACACAATCCAACTGGAGTCAGTTCATTGCTAATGATGTTTGCAACTAGTAGACGGAACTGATACCCATAAAAAAGCACCAATACTGGACAACTGATACTATTTCATCAGCCTGACCAATAGACTTTATCAAGAAGCAATCCCTATCCACCAGACGATGTTAATCTTGCAACTCTTATTTTTTTCCTTGCCTCTAATCAATGCACAACTTTTACATTATAAAGTGTACCTGAATTTATTTATTTATTTCTGTATTTATTTATTGAAAATATTTATTTATTTAACTATTTATTTATCAATGAACTCGTTAGCAAACAAAAGTGGTTATATCATATCTTTTCTGCCTTTATTTTGAAACTTTACGAATGGGTCAATTTGACCCGCAATATAAAAGGAGAGTTGAATTACAGAAAGAGCAGCGACAATGCTGCTGCCATTCAACCACTTGGCATTAAATAACGTGTCACGGAGTGCTTTAAAAAAATTAAAAAAAAATCAAGAAAGAGAAATCTTGCTTTGCCTTCTGAGAGAAATGTGTTTCCTGAGAGGGCCTATCACGTCCACAAAAGCCCAAACCAATCAAGTCAGTCCTCTGCCGACTGAGGCTCAATTAGCTTTTTCCTGATTGGCTCTGGAGGTAAGAAAAGAGCTGAAATTGCCCCAGTGGGAGGTTAGAAGACGGCACTTTTCAACTTCTTTATATGTTTCTGTTAATGTCCTGAAACTCTTAAATGCGTGCCAGTGTGTATGCGGCGACAGCTTCTGTGAAGTTTTTAATTAGCAAATGCTGTGACACAATGTGGCAATGTGTGGTAGACAGTAAGCAGATGTTTATTGTTTTTAATAGTTTAATGGCGGAGATCTCCGTCGGTGCTGCACGTTGCCTACTGTGTTTGCGCTCTCAACTACACAAATGACGCATCTCCTTGCTTTTGCTCTCCACTGTGCCCAAGACACTTGAATTCATGTCCTTATGCATACGACTCGAACTTATACACTACTAATTGCCTCGAGAAGATGCTATCGTATACTTGATTATACTGGTCATATTTTTTACAGGCAGTGGCCAGTAAAGTGCAATTAAGCACAGCTAGCTGCCGCAGAATTATGAAAATAGTTGAACAAATCACTTTGGTGAAAGTAAAACTTATAACCGCTCGTTGGTGTATTCATCGTAACCAACTCGGTGTAAAATAGCGTTAGAGTGTCCATCTTGCATCTTTTTGCGGAAGTACCGCGGAAATGTTCAGTGCTATGCTAGCTAGCACGACACCAATCTACGAACATTGGCTGGAAAGCTAATTTGACGAAACTGTCGTTTCATGATGAAAATTGTTTTTCTCCCCAGGTAGTTGTAATTCTTTCCACATCTCAAAAAATAAATACGTTAGCTTAATTAAAGTTTGTATACAAGTGTGGATTGTTTTTCTTTCGCTGATTTTGCCCAAAATTAGCCTTCAACTCACCAACAGGCCGTTTAAAAATAGCAATATATAATGAGAACATATTCCATCATTAGACAACAAATTATTTTGTTTGGGGCAGGTCATTTTGTATGTCGTTTTTACTTTGTCCTATTTGCAACAAGAGTTAGCGAAACACGCACACCTTTAGGACACAGGAAGAAGAGCAGGATGTGGCTACAGGCGTTGGCCGGTCAGTCTATAACAGCAGAACCACGGTACGTTTGCCCACAATGCGCACACACACACACAGATACACATGGATTGTGTTGCCATAGCGCCTAGGGAGTTACACCAGTAGTGAAAGGACACTGGGAAGGACTGCACACACACAATCAGACACACACACACACGCACACACAGTTTCTCGCATACAGTACATTCATACACAGGGGAGCAGGATAAAAATACAGTGCTGACAAGTCAATTAATCAGATGTGAAGGTGCTGAGCAGAACAATCCTTTACAAGGCCGCACTTCAACACACACCGAGTGTGTACGCGGTTGAGAGGGACTCTCTGGTTTTATTCGCATGCGCCATAAATTGTTGATTGAAAAAACATTTGAAAGTATATTTTATTGTGGTGTTGAAAGGGCGCTGAAAATGCGATCATAAATACCAAGTGCTCATGTGATGTCGTTGGCATGTAAAATTAATGAAATGTACACAATAAAGCAATTTTATTTTGCGTAGACTGACAGTTTATTATTATTATTATTATTCCGTTTGGTTTAAGGAGTACATTTTCACGAGGAAAGCTAATGACCACACAAATGGTGATCAATCATTTATTGAATTTTTCAAGTTCTCGATTACAGGCAAAAACAATGTAACCTGAGGCTTTTGGGGCTACAATTTCTCAAATTCCTTATAAACTAACTGTTGGGTCTGTTTACTGAAAACATGAAGAAAATGCAAACTTATTTCAATATATTATTTAAGTATAATCCTCTTTGTGTTAGCTTTGTGTAAAGAAATAAATAGCTTGAAGCAAGCACATGCCTTTTTTTTTGTTGAAGAACTGCCTGCTATCAGGCCAGTATCGGATGTCGTAGTATCGGAGCAGTCAGAGTACAGGCCAGCCATATCTGTATCGTCTCAAGTTTGTGAACAAATGCAGAATAGATGTCTAACCCAAATATTGGATGTCATTTTGAAGGATAATAAAGGTCTTTATTTTGCAAAATCAAATGTACGATTTCCTAATGATTAATTCAAACAAGTCTTAATTGATGCAGTATTATAGAGCTAAATGCTGCAACTTTTAGTTCATAGGTCATCGAATGTAACCGTGCTACAAACTGATGATTAAACAATAATAAAGTGCACTTAAGCGACACCAAGTGATTGCACCGAGTCAGTGTTTAGTCTTTGGTCTCCTGAGCACTTTTAAGAGCAGTCCAGGAGCTGGAATGACAGAGCTGTGTGCACTCCTTTGGGAAGAGCTGTCAGGTCAGTGGATCATTGCTACACTGACACACAAACACACACACACACATGCATGGTGAGACAATACACTGCGACTAAAATATGCGGTGGTTTTGCATGTGCACACAGTGTCAAACTCTCAAACAGTTGAGTGTTGACACACTGGTGTCGCTTCGATACTGCTATTCGTTATGGATCCTTTGCAGTGCATTGACACACAAATACAAACACTGCTAAAGCACTTCTTTGCATCCACTCAGCTGGATTAGAAGTGACACTGTATTTCAATAACATGAGAGAGAGAGAGAAAGTGAGACGATCTACAGTATGGGTCGTAACACTAGGCTGCGCACAACTGCTAGGAGAGAACAGCTTTTTACCATTTGATGGATGCTTCCTAATCCTGTTTGTTGCAGCATATTTGATGTGGACACTTTTCGCACGTTGGGTCCCCACACGACAACAGCGCTAATATGTTTTAAATTGGCTTGGGCCCTGGGGTAGGAAACTAGACTTGCACTGTTTGTTTGGGTTGGGGTGTGACAAAAGAACTATTTTGTTATAGAGGACTTTCGACCACACATCATATTGAATTCACGCATTTATGGCTAAAATGGTACGGAAATTGGGGGAAAAACGTTATATATCAAATAATATTAAATATTATACAAGTATATAATATATATATATATATATATATATATTAAAATAAATAAATAATATACGTATATTATAAATATATTAAGTTTTATATATTATAAATATATTACAAAATGTATATATAAATATATTAAAAAATGAAATAATATAAGTATATTACATTTTATATAATATGCTCGTAAAATTTCAAGAAAAGTTGGGAAATCTGTGAAAATGAAATTTCAATATTACAGGAAAAAAAATTCCAAGAAAAAAAAGTCCACCTTTAAACGTAAACGCAGTTTGTTAGAGACCACCGAGACGAGCAAACAATCAGACAGGTTGGTACGACCTTTTCTGATGCCCTTTCATATCATCCGGGGAACATAGTTGTTTACGAACAAACAGAAAGCGTTCAGACTTGTTTACCAATTAAACAGTAGTGACAGATGTGTTTACAATCAACAAACGCTGCCATCCTCTGATGAGTTTAATATTCATATACCTGCTCTCCCTGGGGGAAAAAAACTGTGTAAAGCAGCAAACTCACTTTGAATACTAAAAAAAAAAAGAGTCTGGACTAGAAGACAATCGAGTCAATAATGTCATTTTTAGTCAAATGAAAAAGCGGTGAGGATAATCTCCTTCGTGTTCATCTTTAATTGTTAATTAGTTAATTTTCAGACACTTCAACAGAGCGCCCATGTCATTCTCATTGCATCGTTAATCAAAAATGTGCATAAACAATGATCACACTCGCGGTGACACGCTAACAAAGACTACAACGTAGAGCGAGAGCATTCACATTTTAAATGCAAAGCCTCGTCTGTCTGTCACGGGCGTGTGTTTACGTGCGTGTGAGTAATTCAGTGTTGGCGCGCCGACTAAAGCGTGTTTGTCAGTTGCCGTTGTTTTTGTGTTGTTTTGTCTCGGCAGCAAACGCCTCAACGGGCTGTCTGTCTCTTTGGATGGAGCTCGGCATGACAAATTGACAGCTTCACACACGCATAGAAATACTATATGAACCGCCGCTTGCGTACTCGACATGCAGGTGGAGTGTTTAACAGACTGAGTGACAGTTTACTTTCAGAGGCGTGCACTTGATGCTCGAGGATGGAAAAAAGAGTCCGCTTTCGATACTGAACACGCGCACGCATGCCTGCGTCCAATGTTGCATTCAATGACGGAGCCGCTGCGAGTGTTGGGTAAAAAAAAAAAATGAACAAAGGGAGGTCACGGGACCGCAGCGGTTTGAGATGTGGATTCATCATGAAATATACATACACTACATTGCCGAGCTTTGTCTAGACGTTAATGTGGGCGCTTTGTGTTTTTCCGCTTTTTGTGCATGTGATGGGAATATTTGCAGAAGCATGTCTGGCTTCATTACCACGAGATGCTCTGTGCCTCCTTTAAGTTTCTTCTCATTAGGCTAAATATGATACACTGAGGCCTTGACTCATAACATCTCAAACTAGCTTTCTAAAAAAAACAATTTTCTGTAGCATGTTTTAAATAGCACTCACTTTATAAAATAAAAACAATAAAAATAAATAATAAAAATAATAAATTAAATTCATGAATGTTGGTGCACCATGATTTCCTGTACATAAACAAAATGCATTGTGCTGCTCCTTATGGTGTGTACACCTTGGCCACCAGGAGGCGTTATAATACATCCAAAAACAGGAGAGGAAGTTTTTCAGAGGATAAAGAATATATGCGTGTACGTTTTAGTGCATGTGTTTTGCTTGAGTTTAAATATAAGTTGTTTTTCAGATTTATAATTACTGCATATGTGGAGTGGCGTGAATGACGCTTTTGCAAAGTAGCACAATCTCCGGATTGACCAACGATGTTCAAAGTCTTTCAAAAGAGGAATAACCAAAACAGTTTCAGTTCCTCCAAAGCCATTAAAACACAGCAACTCTAACCCGGCACATGATTGGATTGATTGTCATGGGAAAAGCATTTATCTCAAATTAATAGTTGGCGTTAAAAAAAATAAAAATAAAAAAATGTAGCTTTGATCATGACTTTAATTTTAAAGCAGATCATTTGAATGGAATCGGGAACTCCAGGGGCAGAAAAGCGGTTAATTAAGATCAATAGAATCGGCAACATGTTCCAGTTTGTGAGCACGGAAAACACCGCAGTATCATTTCAATGAGCGAGGAGGAAGAAAACTCAATGGCTTTTTATTGCGGGCCCACAGCGATGCTTTCTCTCAAGCCTTATGTGACGGTAGGTGGTCGACTTAATCCAATCTTTAACGCGATGGCACACACTGGACTTTTTTGTTTGGAAGGAAGGAATTAAATACATTTGAAATCGTAGAACAAAAAGCCCACGTGGAGTAGAGAGCAGCGTGGTGGAATGGATAGCGGCAATTTCTTTGTTTTTATTGGGGCTGGATTAGTGCGGAAGACGTCTCACGGTAATGGATAGTTTTCCTTCAATTTATTTCTTTAGGTTTTGTTATCATTAGGAACAAAGTGAACTAGGGTTTATCCCAGTTGACAAATTACCACTTGTTTATCACAGATAACTCAAATTTACAAATACAGTTTTGATATGTAGCCGACTTAAACGTCCCCCCCTATTCGAAATGGATGGATGACTTCCCATTTTTCTACCGCACAAAACCAAGTGACCATGAACACCGGTGACAAGGCCTCGAAAATAAAACATCAGCACCGGAGAGCCGAGGTCTGAAAAGGTTCAGACAACAAAAACAATTGGATTCTCACAGCTGCCGACACATTTACATTAGCTTGTCAAAACAAAAAAAAAAAGCCCGGCGCAACATGTCCTGACCTCCCGACGTGCCTTGCACACCGACCGCTCTTGCCTTGCCGACCTTGGATAAGAGAAGAAGAGCAAAGAGAAGAGCTGACTTGGAGCTTTTCTCTTGCTCTGCTGTGTCGTCTAGTGTTACAGAGGAAGGAGGATGGCGACCCGACCTTCAACCCACACTCACGTCTGTCCCACCTTGGATGAAGGTTTCTCCAGGCTAGATGTCGTTTCCACTCTGCTTGGTTTCTCCTCCCGTCTTTATTCCATCCCCCTTTTTTTCCGCCTCCTCAGGCTACATATCACATACATTACCCTGCTTCTCCTCTAAACACACTTGCTCTCATCACCCCCCCCCCTCCCTTCCTCCATATGACCGCTTACCCTCCACGCTACTTTTTTTGCCTTCTCTGGCTCCTTCTCCTTCCAGCTTGTCCTCTATCTCACTCGCCCCGCCCCCCTCTCTCGTTCCCAGTCCCAGGGCTCGTTTAACAATGTCCACATTCACCTTACATGATCCTCAGAGACGAGCCAATAAAGGTAACAGTACGCGCAAACCGTCGCAGGCTCGTATAAGATTGAATATTCACGGGATCCGCGGCTTTGGGAGATTAATAATAAGCGAGAGTAACAGACACACAGCGATGCGCACATATGGCGAAATGATTCATTTTTTACTTTATTGCAGGACTGTCGTGTTTCCCTGCAGATAAATTGTTATTCAAGCTGTTGGTCTCGAACAGTCACCAACTTTTCCCTTCACTCTCCTAATTCCTTTTTTGGGGTCTGTTTGTTTACAGATCTGTCGCAGGCATTTTTTATTTTTTTCTTCCCACTCTCCCGAATCTCACTCCGGCTGCTTTGAAGTCGGCTCATACCTGCTGTCACGTACCACCTGTTTCGTTCCCAGCCGGTCAGCGCCAGATTAAATGGACGCGGGACGGAGCTGAACTGAGCGGGACCGGCCTGGAGAGATGATGAAAATCTTATTGACGTGATTATTCTGTTCGGGTTCCTGGGGTGCGGATAAACTGGATTCATGGGTTATAGGGGTAACTTCGGGTTCAGCTTCAGACTTTGTTAACAATAACAAAATAAAATAATAAATCTTATGCCATATTTTCCGTGCTATGAGGCACACTTAAAATCATTTAATTACCTAAAAAATTGACAATGCACCTTTTAATGCTCAGTTCTGATTCACCCTGACAAGTAGTCAGTCATAATGAAAAAAGTATATTTATCAAGATCTATCTATGATGCATAATATGTTTGATATATGATATAATGAATTCACATACAACTTTTTGTGTGTCCGTGTTCACAGGTTATTTTTTGAAAGTTAGCATCATCATTCATCCTATCTGACATCATTCGACTTTACTCTTCTCCCGCTTCCTCTGATCCAAAGCAATAGGTGAGTTGAAAGGTTAGTTCCTACGTTGACCGGAACAACTCAAGAATCCTGAGCAGAAGCCATGAACATTGCAACACACTCAAGTAAAGCCCGGTGTGTGGATGTGTGTTTCCTCCCAGGTGATGGGGAGAAAGTGAGAAACTTGTTTGATCCTTAGAACAAAGCGAGATGGGGATGGAAGCGAAGGGAGCCAGCAGGAGAGCGGAGATAAAAAAAAAAAAGGGAAGAGCGTGATGGTTAGCTGAAAGATGGGCGAGAGACAGACAGGACACAGCGAGCGAGTGAGCAAAAGAGCGACTGAGATGGGTTGAGGGGGGATCAGGCCTCATGAGAAGAGCTTTGTTGAAGTGGCTGTGAAGATCTCCCGTGGCTTTGTCAAACCAAGCGAGAAGGAAAGGAACAATCTGTGCCGTTAACTGGTGCCTGCAACACGTGGATTCTTTTTAGACCGCCATTTGTTTTCAAAACAGACCTGCTAGCTAGTCTGTCCTTGAATAATCAGCCCATTAGACGAAGAGGCTTATGCAAACTAAGCCCTGATTCCACAAGCAGAATGTTTGTCGTCCATCTTTGCGCTAAACTTTAGCTTCCGTAAGTGTATTCACAAAGTCACATTATTATTTTGTCCTGAACAATGTGACAAAAAGCTGACAACAGCATATCGTTTTGGAAGACGGGTTTGAATTAATTCACTTAGATTGTACCAAGTAAGAAACAGTGATAGACGTTAATGCAGCAAAATATAAGCTCGGCTGTCTGCTGCCCCGAAGATAATTACAGGACACGGGGTGCATTATGTTGTTTTTATAGAATGGAAATGCAACATATGCATCGCGCACGGTTGAGAGGAGGTGCATTCGAGACTATGGGGGAGTCCCACTATCCCCACTTGGAGTTTACAAGGGCAAATGAAAACAAAAAACATGGCTGACAAACCTTTGGGCAATCCTTTGCCACTTTTTAAATACAGAGAAGATAAAGGGATCTTAGCTGCAAAGCAGGTGGTGTTAAATGAGTATATCTAGGATAGCAATATAATGTATGAAGTCTTAGTGTATGCCCTGGGGGTCCCCCCTCTAGCTCCGCCAGTGAATTAAATGTTTTTGGCTTTTTACAACATTTCTAAGGTATGATTTAATTTCAAAATGCATGTCCTCATGGGCCACGGGTTGTAGTTTTCCCACCCTTGCCTTTTTGTACTCTAAGACCCCATCTTTGTTTCTATTTCCTATGCTTGTAATTGCAAATTGCTTATCTTTTGTCAGAGGCGACTGACTACAAACTGTCCACCTGCAGGCTTCCTATGCGGAATAAGCAGTTTGGATAATGGATGGATGCGTACTTGCATAATAATGAATGTATCACACAACTATTATTCGCAGTTGTCATCAATCATGCCGCGTGACGACCGCATTGGATTCTTTCATTCCCACAACACAGTGCGCATGACATTTTACTGATGCAAGTGAAATCATTTTACACGGAGGTCTGCGATCAGCAGGTCCCGCTGTGAAAAGCTCTCCAAAAGTGCTGAAACAAATAAAAGGAGGCAGCCGGAGGAGACGAGAAGGCGGGAAAGAGAAGGAATCGGAAAGCTAGAGGTCGAAGCGGCGCGCTAAAAACAATCTTTAATCTTTGTAAAGCGCAATTACATTGGTCTTCTTGAACCTGCTGTCTGGATTTTTTCTAAACATCACATGCTGTTTATGTGACTCGGAAACCTTTTTTTTTATCAATTCTAATTGAAATGTCATCTTGTTCGGTGCACACACAACAAGCTAAACAAAATAAAATTCTGCAATGGTATCATCAAATGTTGATTGAATTCTTAGCTAGCAAAGACTCAACAACCTGCGCTTGCAAGCTTGTTTTTTTGAAGAATCACATTTTGGTTTGAAGCAAAATTTTAGTCCAGTGATGATCAAAAAAAAAGTCCAATTTGAGTTTTGTGATTTTCTCAGACTTGTTGCTCTAAAAGAAAAATTTCCAAAGTAGCTGACATTCAACACCAGACATATACGAAATGAATCGCTAGGCAGATCACTTTAAACTGCTTAATCCATCCAGCTTTATACAACTGTCATTTTTTTTAATAAGAAAAATATAAGAACATTTTTCTTGTCAGACTCGACTCATCTGAGCTTAAAAGTTCCCCCGTCCTCGTTATTCTTTTTTTTTTTTTTTTTAACTTCCTTTGAGAAGCAAGATTGCATCACCGTATTCAAACAAGCAATCCCGCTGCTATTAATTCTGCGGCCTTGCGCTGCTTTTTGCTGTCTAGACTGGTTATCTGCCTATAGTTCAATCTTTAATTGGGTTTTCTGGTCCAGAATGCTTTGGTCAGCTCACAAAGACAGAAATATTGTGTTATTATTTTCGTACTAATTAGCATATGTTGCATCATCACAACAGGGCTTGGAGTTTGGGAATAAACTGCAGGATGAAGCAGATCAGTTTTAAAAGGAACTCAGAATAATCGAGCACCTCGAGGAGGTCACATGTCCTGTCAGATGCCTTCAAGAGAAGATCTGAGCCACATTATGAGCTGAAGTCGAACTAGCGCAATTCCATGTCTTGAGCTTTTTACATAAAGTTCAGTTCAGCATGATACCGCTCCAGTGATTGTGACCCCGTGGTGCCAAAGTATGTAAGGAGAACGAAAGCAAGATGATCATTAGAAGGGGCTTCCATCAGCGACTGGGACAGCGTTGCCTCCCTGTCAGACAAGAGCAGTCGAGTGCGGAATACGATCCGGGAGCGTGGTGAGTCAGCCACCGGCTTTACATTTAACACATGCCAATGCTAGCGGGACTGAACAGTAGCGCGGCGGGAGGGCGTTCATTCCCGCGCCGTCTCTGCCGGCTTCTCTCTTCTCACTACCATTCGCCGCTTCTTATTTCAACCAATTACCCGTTACCCCCCCCTCCCCCCCTCCCTCACAAACTACCCCCCCCCCCCTCGCCCTTGTTCTCGCTCTGAAGTCTCCCAGTGGTCTTGCTGAGGGGCATATGCTGTTGCACAGAGGGGGGAGGGGGGAGGGATGTCAGCTCGGATTTCAGCACTGTCACAACGGGGGGAACACACATGCACATAAACACACAGTGGCAAAGGAAGCAAATGGCCGTTATTAAATACTCGCTCACGCACGCGCACACAAGTGCACAGTCGCAAACACGAGCGTGAACATGAATCATGCGGCCACTTGTACAAGACGAACACATACTGAGAAAAGAGGCTCTCCGGGGTGTAAAACGATGCTTCTCGGTAAACTGCTGGACAGGCAGAAAAAGAGTCCTTTTCAAAGAGGGGAGGAAATTGGGGAGAGGGAAATGGAAAGAGGGCCTTTTTGACCTTTAACAAACACTTGATTGGTTCTATTTTGGTTGAAAAGGAAGTCATAGAGTCAGTAAGTACACATTTGTAGACCCCTTTGCTCCTTTACATTAGGGATGGAGAGCGAGGGGGGGGGGGGGAGCCTTTTAACAAACACTTGGAAATAAACCTTTTAAGGAATGAAAAACTGATGAGGTTTTACGTTTTGAGTCCACTGGGAGTAGATTTTTTTTCTGAAAATAAGAACCATATAGAATGTTTGAGTGGTGATATTCAAAATAGAAAAAAAATATCTCTCCCATTGTGTCTAATAAAAAGACAAAAATGATGATTTGACGTCATCCCTTAAGAGATCATTAAAGGTAGGAAGTAATTTAAAAGCAGAGAAGTACTCTTGTAAGTTGTAACATGAGTTCTTTGAAGGGTAAAAGGAACAACAAGTGATGAGAAAAGAAAACGGATAACCCCTTGTGAGTGCCAAAGAGTTCTAATTAGATCCGTTACAGAAGAACCATAATCTGACCCAAGTTTTGCTCAGATGCAAGACAATATCCCCCTCGTATGAAATAATGAAACTAGAAATAATCATGTTCCAAGGTCAAACTATCACTGTCAATTTTAATGAAAAGGCCAAGCGGTACCGGGAAAAATATTCCCAGAATATTTGTACCTGTTTGACAGAATAAATTAAGATTATGACATCAAAAATAGCATTTCACATCAATTATGGATAAACAACAACACACACAAAATTGCAGCTGGGTTTTTCTCCTTCTGCCTTCGACATCCAAATCCCGCCGCTATTCGCAGACATGCTAACAATGACCTTAGCCCAGTGCGGCGCGGTCACATGGGCCTGAGCAGAATCCCATTACTGACACCCTTCATGTGTAACATTACATCTCCGACTATGCGTATGACGCCGCTTGTATACATGCGTGACATTGCCCTTCCCGCCATGATTACACAAAATGCAAAGAAGACCAGCGCAAACAATTCCAATTGACACAGTACGTAAACAAACCACACACACACGTACACAAACCGGTTGCGGAATTACTCTGTCGTTATTGTTAATCCCTAACATCTTTTTTTCCACTTTTCCATCTGGGAACAAAGCTGATTAAAACAGCACTTGTGTGGGTATATTTGGGTGGGGAGACGAGGGGGGCAGCCTCTGAAGCAATCTGCAGCCTGAGTTGAAAGCGGCGCTAATATTTTTATGAAGTATGTATTTCTGTCTTCCATCACACATGAGGTTTTAAAACCCACAGATGGAAGTGCAATAACAACATTTGCTGTAGTTTAAATGCGTTTATTGCCGACGAGTGGCTTCTGCTCTGAGGTCACCCGGGGGGGGGGTTGAGGGCGGCTTGACTCCTTACATTGGAATGATGAATTATGTTAATCAATAGCAAAGCTCTGCCTTTTGCATCAATTTTACCCCCCACATCCCAAAAAACATATAAATTGATTTTTTTTAATCGGAAGACTGCTTCGTAACCGCTGCTATGTTATTTTCTACCTGGGATGATGATAATTGAACAAATTGTGCTCGTTCCGCATTTTAGTCCAAATAAGGTTTCACAGTGGGTGTAATGAACTTTGCGTTCATAATAAAGTTAACCGGGAAGCTGAAATATTTAAATATCATACGCCGACACGTTTATTAGAATGATGTACGACCACGTCAAGAGACTTAATGACTGCGACGTTGACTTTAATAGAAGAATGATTGTGATTTTATAAGCTGCTGAGGAAAACCTGAATCAGCCCTATGGCGGCCATCTGCGTTGTTTTATAGGGCCAGACGCGACGATGATTTAGTTTGTGGGAAGAAAATTCAGACAGTAACAATGAAAGTGAACACTGGGGCTGTGATGAAGAACAAAGTCTAACAGGGAAGATAAACAAATATATATATATATATATATATATATATATATGACAAGGTCATCCAGAATAGTTTTTTTTTTCCAAAGGATGTTTCCACTTTAGTAAATTCAATATATTACATTTTATTTGACTCATCAGGACAAATAGAACTAACGTGCAGTGCTAGCTTCCGTCAATTAGCAATCAAAATAATTACACTCATCAGGAAAAAATAAGTGCCGAAACAAGCAAGTCTCTGTTTGTCTTTATCGCTAGTGCTGAAGAACAGCGACGCAAATTTGTCCTCTGTGTGTCTAATGGGGGAAAAAAAATATTTGTGCTGAATGTTTCGTTTTCACTATTAATAGGCTTATAATGGGCCAAATGTTGGACATTGATAGAAAGTACTCACAGAAAGTAAGACATGGGCAAACAAATCTTCCAAGGACTAATTCATCCAGAGTTTGTTCAATGTTTGTTCTGAATTTAAGAGGGAAGGATACAATAATTTTTGTGTTGTCATTTTTTTTTTAGTAATATTGAACGTCAAATGTTGCATTTCCTTCAAATATTTACGTATATCTAAAATAAAAGATGACTATTTGTATCGCGATATATTTGAAAGTTGAATGTTCAGCGTCATGTTTCAAGACAAGAAAATAAAGGCAACTTCAAAAAGAAGTGAGCCAAAAAGCAACAGTGGAATGGATAGATGAAGCAAAAACAAAGAAGCAAAGGGGAGGGGGGGCGGAGCCAGTTGGACAGGGAGGGCGCAGAAAGGTGTGATGAAAGACCCACGATGAGTCTCTAATGAGTTTTTTCAGCTCAAACTTTCAGTGGCTCACAGTGACCTTAATAAACCGATGGGCTACACACACACAAACACACACACACACAGCACAGTATGATGAAAGTGTTACCTCAGCATTTTCCCGCTAAATGTACTCATTAGCCTAGTTGCACATGGCTGCCTGGGAAAACAACAAAGTCAGCTGCAGAGAGCAGCGAGCATTCATCTGAGAGGCTGTCAGAGATTGTGACAGAGAGCAGAGGTCTCATGGCTGCATTATTTTTTTTCCAAGACTGACTTGTGTAAAAAAAACAATCACTCATGAAGACAGCAACTTTACAGTTGACATGCTACGTATGCATCCTCAAGCTAACATCTACATATGAATTGAAAGGGTGGAATTTTTTATTTTTTTATTTCAGCTCGTATAGTTAATGCAATTAGATTCCGCCAGCGCATTTAATGAAGTAGTCAATGAGTTTGTATATAAATAACGAGCCGTTGGATTTCAACTAAATGACTCACGCTCGGCAATTAACAATTAGCCGCAGCTTACTGCAGTGTTAGTGTAGCCGAGTGCAAGCTTATAATGAGGGTTGCGCTTGTTGACCTCAAGGCAAAGTCGCACTTTAAGCAGGAAGTGACCCGAGCAGCACGATGATTACAGTTCATTTCGAGTAAGAACCTCAGGGAACAAACCCATCCAATTCTAATGCTTGCTGGTTGAATCAGCAATGTCACGTAGATAACAGATACTCCATGTCCACTATGTGCACCTTGGAAAGTAAATGTCGATGTATCTCAATGTATATACATATATTTTTTTTTATAAAATGGTCAATTGAGGTTTTGCATCAGCAGTCTAGTTTACTGAGTGATGATATCACTTTAACATCACTGTGTACATCACTCATTAAAAATCTAAGATATGTTTTATACTTCACAACAAGCAGAAGTTTGACAGATTGTGAAAAATTCTTCAGAAAATATATTTTTTTGAGTGAGCCTGGAACAGATTAATGGCATTTCAATTCATTTCAATGGGAAAAAGTGATTTGATAGTATGATTTTTTTTTTTTATCCCAATGGAATTTGGGAGTAAAAAACAATATCAAATGTAAAAAATATTTGGGGTTGTAAATATTTAAATAAAAAATTATAAAATATAAGCATAAGCATTTTTATATAAAATATAAAAAAATAAGTGTTTTTTTTATAATTTTATGAGGAACAAAAACACAAACAGCCAGGTACCCTTTAACACCTCAAACAACCATCTTTGTTCCTCTTTGTATGTCACTCGAAGGAGATACTATTGCAGCATGTCCCGCTCCGGGGCGTACGTATGTACTAACACAGCAAAGCCGTTTGAACTGCCCTCTCCCTGCAATGTGTCATCCACTCACCCAAGTCCAAAGGGCACCGAGAAGATGACAAAATCAAAGGCAGAATCTAGAGGGTGGAGATCTTCATGAGATTCCCCCTTCTCCAAGCTTCGGGCTCGCGTGAGGAGTCACGACCCTCGCGCTTTCAAAGGAGACGGAAAGCGAAAACACAGGAGAGACAAAGATGGTGTTCGCCGAGAAGCTTCGTTATATCGGCTGCGGTTTCACCCGCTTGGAGTGAAGGTGCAGTAGAGCATCGCATGACAGCAAATGAGGTCCTGGGAGATGCGTCGTCCTTCAGTGTGTTAGCGAAAGGCTGATTTGGGCAACAGGGGGGTTCTCTCATCCAACTAGTGGCTGAAGGCTTCAATGACTTTAGGGCTGGACCAGTTGTACTGTATTCTGGGAACACTTACAGGTAGACTTTGAAAAGTTGAAATCCTCCGGGGACCAACGCAAACATAATTCAGCTTCACAGCGAGACACTTTTGATGTAAAAATAGGAGGAGGAAGAGAGGCGAGTGCAACACAAACTGGCCTGGAAGTGAAGACAGACATACTGTATAATCACTTTGGCTGCTTGTTTTTGTCTGCAACCTGCTCGCCTTCTGTTTCCACACAGCCTCCTCCACAAATATTTCCAGTCACGCTACGTTACACTTTGGTAAATCAATTTTTGCCAGTTTTATTGTGATTAAAAAGGGAATTGAATAATTTGGGGAATTTGGACATTTTATTTTTAGGATCAAAAGTTAAAACAAGAAAATAGTTTTTTTATTTAATCTAAATATTTTGAGCCATACATTTTAATTGAATACCCAGAAAAAAATAATTTACAACACCTACAAAAACATTGTATTTTTACATCTTTAAAGTGTCTGTTTTTTATACCGTAATTTTCGGACTATAAGTCGCACCGGAGTATAAGTCGCACCAGCCATAAAATGCCCAAAAAAGTGAAAAAAAACATATATGTATATAAGCCGCTCCTGAGTATAAGTCGCCCCCCCACCCAAACTATGAAAAAAACCGCGACTTATAGTCCGAAAATTACGGTACATAATATAATATTTTGATGCATATAATATACAATCCAATATATTGTCGGATTATAAACATAATAATTAACCTTTTAGCTTAATACACGATTAGTGTGCAATGAAAGATCATTAGTGCCACCGGGAAGAATCGAGTTTCACTTAATGGGTCAGAAAACTATTCTTCAATACCATATATGTATATTTGCTCATCTAGCTACTCAGACAATGTGCCAGTCAGAAAATCAGTAAATAAACCGTCTAGAACACTTGTTGCATTGTTTATGCTATTGTCATTCTCATCATATTCAGGGGTGACATTGAACGATAAGAGTGAGAAATACATTTGTACGTTTTTCTCTGCGACTGTGGAGCCAAAAGGACATTTTCAGACTCGGAAAATAATTCAGAAGTTTCGTTTATACATATTCATTTTGTCATAATGTGCTGTATATATCATCTATGAGAGCTGGATACAAACAAGCTCCTTGTGAATTTTTTTTTTTTAATTGGCTCGTTCTATTTCCATTTCAATAAGATAGCCCCTCCCCTTTCATCATAACTTCTACCTCCCTTGCTGTCCCCTCCGCCGTTCTCATGCAGTGCCATATTTGACATGTCTCTTTTATCTGTTGACATCACGGGGACCATTAACTTGAGGATCTGAATCTACATATGTGAAGACATCTTTATATATGAAGACGTCACAGATGGCTTCCTACACACATGCAGAAAGAGAAAGTGAGAGCACAAGGACAAAAAAGAAAGCTGGCAAAGCAGCAAAAGACGTCTCCACAGCTTGATAATAGGAATGCAAGTTGATTCAAATCAGGAATCAGGTCTGATCCCAAAGTGATCGTTCATATTAGTGCAAAGATGAAGAGGAAAAACCAAACAGGTGATTTTAAGTTTGACTCCATTTCTGTCATTATCAGTCCTGTCTCACTTTGTTTACCCCGCGAATGTTGTTCTGCGACGCTCTACCTGTCCCCTGCTCCCTCTTCGCCCTACCTCCTATTCGTACCTTCTATCTAGCTCTCTTTCGTTACGTTTTCTCTCTCCCACTCCCCGATTCATTCTTTCCCCCTTGTCTTTGTTCGCCTTTGTGCGCTCTGCCACTCTCCGTGCCGCCCCAGGCTCCGACATATGGCGCTCTCCTCTCTGCTATTGTCATCCATTAACACCGTTGTCAGTGGGAATTACCCACACATAGCGCAACATGCGAGCCTTTGCTCTGGCTTCTGATGTCAGACAGAAGAGAGAACAAGGCGGAGAACTTAAAAAAAATAAAATAAAAATGAGTGTGGCGTCTGAAAAAGGGGGCAAAAAAAAAAGAGCCGCACGTTGCGTATTACCTCAGACAAGAGTTTCCTTTCAAAATCTGTGGTGAGGAATTAGGATTACATAATTTTCATGCATATACTGGGCCCCTTTTCGGGGATTTTTTTTCCTCCGCTCTTCTTTAACACTGGGTGGGAAATCACAGCAGGAGCGGGACCACTCGCACAAACACATGCATGCAAACTTCTGCTGTGTTCTAATTAAAGTGGTTGTGATGACGGAGATTTGAGTGTGTGTGTGTGTGTGTGTTAGTGCAAGACAGAGATAACAGCTCTATAATAATCAGTCCACGGGGACTTGCAGAGCAGGCGACTGTGACAGCTTGTCCGCCAGTAAAGCGTCAGATACACAAACCCATCAGCGCTGATCAAACCTCATTGTGATCCAACCTTAAAAAGTACTATTTTTAGATTTTTTTTTCTCTTTTCTCCCCTGCACTATTGTTGCCGTGCAATGGGAAGTCACGCGGATAGTGTGCGAATGAAGAGAGGCATTTGATGACATGACAACAAGACGAGGCTAATCAAAGATTGCAGCGGTTGCAGCCGTGATGATGATGATGCGGGATAAATGCCACTTTTTGCAGGAAAAAGAAATTCACCGTAGATGTAAAGACAGATTGACAGTCAGCTATGGAGGCAGACATCCTGCCCGAGGTGGTACATTTGCATCTTTCCTTCACCGTCTGCACGTTCGGATTCTGTTTGAAGTTCCCTTTTTCAGCGATGGGTTTTGTTAAGTCTTTTCAAGTTTGTTCTCCCTTTTTTCTCACTTGTCAAGACAAGATTTCTTTAATCTTCTCTACCCACTATCGGCAAGGGAAAAATATAACTGTTCTTTCAGATAACGGCAAATTGGGGAAGGTAGAAGTGCATTGCAATAATGTGAGTTTGCGTCGATTGGATCGTTTGGAATTGGAGACAAAAAAATTGGGTTCATTCTTTGACCAGCAAAATGGAGAAGGGCTTTCTCAGGAATAGGTCCAACTCTAAATTGAGGGTGATTGGTCTGTCTCTGCATGTCAGTGACAGGAGATCAGTCCAGGATGCAGCCTGCCTTTCACCCCAAGACAGCTGGGATAGGCTCCAAACCTCCTGACCCTCAACCAGTATGGAAAATGGATAGATGCACCAAGAGTAGATCACCAATAAAACAACCTTTCCTAAACCCGCCTACAGCTCCAATTAAAAAAAAAAAAAAATCAGGAGTTAAAATTGTGATGGGGGATATTGCACCGTTTACTCAAGTTTGACGAAACCTGTTTTTAATCTTCACCGACTTTGCCGAGGAGATCTCGGAATCCTTGACCATTCGAGTTAATCTCATAATAATGGAGGTCGATTTACTAGCTCGTGCTTTGCTGACGGAGGGGAATCATCACGCTGGGGGGAAACCAAGCATTGACATCAAATTAGCGCTGCACGCATCACACACAGGAATAAACGATATGAAAATAAAACTAATGTCACGAGCACGAACAAGGAAGACGTTTTCCCGCCAAGACTTATTATCACCCGATAGTAGTCAAACATAAATGACACAGCAAATGGAGCCGCATGATCACTAATTGATCAATTGCCTTTTAAGAAGTCATGAAATAAATCGAAATCCTTTCCGTACAGCTGAAATCAGATGATAGTGTCAAATTAATATTGCGAGCGCTGAAGGCTGACAAATTAAAAAAAAGTTCCAATCTGTGCTTCACAAAAGAAATAATCTACTTTTGATTCATATTGACAGGGGGAAAAAAAAAAGCTACACTTCTTCTGATTAGTAATTGTGAAGTGTTATGTTGACCAATCACGATACAGTATTCCTGATATCACCAATCAGACATTAAGCAACCATTGTTTTTTTTTAACGTCCTTCGATGCATACTCCGTGCTCTGATTTGCTTTCTATTTCCCGGACTCTATTCATCTCGAACGTGTTCACTGATTAGACAGTAAAGGGTGAACATTTCCAACAGCCAACGATAGCACATTAAATTACGTGTATGCCGGGAGAAGCGGGAAAAGGCAGTGCAAATGCTCTATAAGTCTATTAGACTTTAGAGAGCTTCTTAGTCAAGGTCAGTCTATGCATTTGGGCGTCTGTGCATATGCATGTACCGAGTGTGTGTGTGTGTGTGTGTGTGTGTGTGTGTGTGTGTGTGTGTGTGTGTGTGTGTGTGTGTGTGTGTGCGTGAATGTCAAATACAATACTGCAGCCACACCACAGCACAGTAAAACCATTAAGCTTCAGACAGAAGTGCTGACTGGAGATTAGCGGTGCTAAATCTCAGTCGGGCGGAAGAAGTCACTGTGCTTTCTAAACAACATACGGGATATGTCAATGTCTGGGACTTATAATGCGGCAACTATTTATATTTTTATTTTTTTACAAAAAGTGCAACATGTTGATTTTTTTTTTTTTAATTATTATTCTTTAGATTTTTTTTAAATCATTTTTATATGATTTTTTTAATTATTATTTTTATTTTTTTACATTAGTCAGAGAGGCAAAGATGTGTCAATTACAATCAATCTATTTTAAGTCCTTAATTGACTAGTCCCCTCGTATAGAGTTTCACACGAGAATCTGTGGCAGTGGTTCAAACTCTCGGGCTCAACACATCCTGCCTGGCAATTTTCTGTTAGTGATCAGATGTTTGGCGGGATCGTTCATCTCGAGTTCCCCGCGACAGCTCAGCCAGGAGGGAAGGAAGACGAGCAAGACAAAAGAGAGAGTGAAGGAGCAAGTTGGAAGGCATTTGGGGAGAAAGCGGCAGATAAGCAGCCTAACCACCAGCTGACATTCTTCATCTGGAGTTGCCGCGCCTGTTTCGCCATCGGAGTACTGTGGGTTTGTCTGACTACATGAAAAAAAGAAAAAAGCCAGGAGAGGAAACAAAGCATTTTCTTAGAGCGCCGCCGCCGCCGCCATCGGCTTTCTGTCTGACTTTCTCTCATTTCTCTCTGTGTAATATTATTTCCCTGCTCTGTCCTGCTTTTATCACCCCCACCAACTCCCGACATCATCAGCAGGAGCCAACAAGCACACACCCAACAGTTTCTGTCTCGCTCGCAGATGCAGAGTTGGGAGCAAAAGGCAGGAGACAGACAAGATAAAAGATGCTTCCTGATTCTTCAGCTCTCAGCTACTCCGCTGTCAACCGAGAAGACAGCTAGTCAAGACACAGAATTTCCTGCCCAAAGTATCCCGCGCTGGAGCTGTCGCTAACAGGCACGGATAGGGGGGGGGGGGGGGGGGGGGCGATGGAGAGATGGACAGGTAAGCACATACATGATAAGTACAGAGAGAAGGAAGATAATCCTGCATGTCATCCTGAACCTTTGGGCACAGCATTATTATTAGAAGGCCTCAAAGGGGATTTCAACTTGCACACCGCACAGAGAAACAAACCAGACACATCCAAAGAACCTGTATGATGAACTTCTTGAGCATGCCTGGCTCATGGGCACCTTGACAGAAAGTACATGTGCATTGGAATTTAAACAGTTCCAAAACTATTTTTTTGCATCATACAGATGCATTTGACAGAATTTAGTAGGATTTGATATGTCATCGAATACTGATACCATGTACCGATATCACAAAAACTTATGACAATAACAGAAAATGTACAAGTACACAAAACCTTGAAATCTCAATACTTGCCCATTCCTACAGTAGACGAATTCAATAATTCTGGATTTAGCTTCATTTCTGACTAAAAAAAAAAAATTGTTTTTTGGAGTCTCAATTGTAAATGGTTCCAAAATACCGTTTCAGCACACTAGGCACCGGTTGCATTGTTATGAATAGCTTGCGTATAGCGGTACTAAACATTCTGCTCTCCGTTGATTGGTCAACAGAGAATTGAAATAAAAATATGCTCGTGGAATACTTCCTAAGCACATTAAATTCCATTCTCAACCGCTTATTTATTGATACACGTATACTGCAGTTGTTTTATGGTAGATAAAATGGCGGGATTCACAATACACACTGCTGCAATTACTCTGCTCAGGTTTATTGCCTGTTGTTGTAAATACGCGCTCAGATATTTTTGGAAGCATTGCCCAATAACAACGGATATTTATTACCCAATGAACCAATGTCACACTTACACACACTCTTCCATATCATCTTCGGAGGACGTGTCACAGCTTGCAGCGTATTGCCCTGCCAATTGCCTTATTTAGAAAAAGTGTCTCCTTGCAGACATCAAGCAGATTGTCAAGTGTTGATCTTTATTAGCTGATGCGGCGGCAAATATTCACAAAGCCAGACACCAGACGGGTGGTCTCCTGGCTGTCTGGCTGAAATGTCACTACCTCACTTTCATACCAGAAATATCACTTGTAGCATCAATTTCTACTGACTCTCCCTGAGGGTCAATTTCTTTATGTATGAAAATATTGGACGCTGTAACGTTCCCAGACATAAGGTCAATCATACTAACCCATTATAATTATGTCAAATAAATGCATTAATTAAGTTTGTATGTTAGAAGCAACATGCATCTCGTGAGATGCGCTAAATAAAGCCGCCTTGCCTTGCCTTGGTAACACAACTGAGTACACACATAGTCCGTCTGTCGCACAATCAAACACACCACGTCACGCACTGAGCTGCAAAATCCACTACCAACATGAGTCCCTGTCATTGTTCAGCCAAAAGAGCCTCAGTTTGATCATGTATGGGTTGGGTGGTGTGCTTTACTATGGTCTACTCCTGTGGCATCAAACATGTGGCTCGGGTGCTATTTTTTGGTCCGCAGGATATTTTGTGGCCCCCCCAAGTTGACCTTTTTTTTTTATAAAACGAATATTAATTTTGCATACCGAGGACAATAACACAAAACATACAACTGATATTATAAAAACTCCCAAACACTAAAACACACCAACGTGTCGGGGCAAGGACACCAAAAATTGTAGTAAGAGACGCTACATCTAGTTTTGAGCCTAAATCCATTTCCTTCAAGATTTTTTCAACATCTATGCAAAAGGAAAACAAAAACAAGCATGTCAGAGTCCGACTGCAAATCAAAAATGACATTCATCAGACAAATGTAACATTTTCTGACATCACAGTTTAATAACGTGGCCCCCATGTTTTTTGCCGTGGGCATTTTGTGCTTTTGCTTTTCTTTTTCAATCGCCCGTGTTACGATAGCTCAGGGTCATGCCATTTTTCGACAGTCTAATTTTGAATCAACACCATTCTTCCTCTTCTTTCTACTCCACATCAACATCATTTGTTTCATTTGATGTGATCCTCCTGGCTGTGGAACATCTCTCCCTGCATCACTCGTCCAAGCCTTCAGGAAGCGGCCTCTGGAATGATGTTGCAATGTGTGTCCATCCTAAACCCCACGAGGCTCGTATAGGAGCCCGGGCCCTCTGCTGTTGTTGCGCCAGCTTTTTTTTTTTTTTTTTGCCTCTGAGCCTTCCGCGAGTATGCATGAGCATGTGTGCGCCATAGGTGAGTTTGTGCATGTGTTAATTGTGACTACGTGCAGCTTCCCCGTGCCAAAACTCGGCTTCTGCGTGTGTTGGTCTATTGTGTCTGCTCCGGTGTTTGGTGGCTTGTGGGCATCTGGCCGCTTTAGAGGACAATGCGGAGCGAGACAATGCTTGGAGAATTGATGAGATACTCTGCAGTACACAGGGATGAGGCAGCTAGCATGGACTTAAAGCTCCACGACTCTGAAAATCTGCAAGGCTTTGTGCCGTTTTGCATTGTGCAAGAGATGTGAGCTCTTTGTTGAGACATGAAGCTGTATAGTTCACCCGAGTGCTGAAATAGCAACAGATCCCAATCTCGGCAGCACAAGCAATCCCGCGACGGGATACGTCCGGCTAATTCCCAGTGACCTCCTCCATTCAACAGGAGCCAGCTGGCAACTTGTGGTACCCAAAATCTATTAGTCATTCTTTCTTTGTCACTCCATCCATCTTTACGTCTACGTAAGCCATCAGTGTTTTTGGTCGGGATCCAAATCAATCCGGTTCTGACACATGACCTGAATCATTCATCTCTCCCCCGCTGTCTCTCTCTATCTTTTTCACCTCTCTAACTGTAGGAGTGTGTAGCCAGCTGCCAGCCAGCATCAGTCACATTGTCAGTGCCTGCCTGGCTTTGGGGCAGCTCTTGGCTTAGAGGGCAAGCTCTGACTCAAAACTTTGCCTCAGAGTCCGACCCCAAACTACCGAGATTGCAGCTACGACGTTTAGCATATTTAGCCTTGTCACATTTGCCGAGCAGGTTGACTACTTGCTGTGCATTACTGTATGAATCGACCGCTATACCACAATACAAACTTGGTGGACATTTTGAAAATATGATGCAATATTTATCCAAATAGAGAAGTATTAATAAGTGTTAAATGTTAAATATACGTATCTATATTAGATATGGTTCCTTACCCGAATGAAATACAAAATAAATAAATGATTACGCAACATAGAAATACAGAATTATAGAAAAATATATACTTATTCACAGAAAATTCATGACTTCCGCCGAAACTCCTAAAAACAATTATTAAAAAAATATGATAGTGATCTAACTCTAAAATAATCTAAGCTAGTCAAATTTATTTTTAATCATTCAGCCATTATTCATCAGCTGCTTCTTCCTTGCAACTATTTTATTTTGACAGACAAATCTGTGTGTTAATTCGTAAATCAACATCCCTGTGAGAAGTTGATGTAGTATTTTACTTGACATTCTGAAATATATTCATAAATCATTTTCCGAGCTTTGGTCAAGCCTCCGTTTAGCCTCGGGAGAGAAAAAAAAAATCCTGGCACCGTCCTTGTAGTCATATGACAACGTTTCGACTTTTCTTTAAAAATCGAACTATCGCAAACTGTTTCATGTTACCAATGTGTGAAAAGCTCACCCAAAGCTAGCATAACTTTCGATACATTTGTTGGCATGAGCGAGAAACAAAGTGTAATCATGGTTGTGCAGGGTGTTGCTTCAACGTGCATGCTGTCTAATTAAGAGTATCCTCTCCTCGTGAGACGGGTTCCCAAAGCCCCGGCAGCCATGATTAAAAGACAAGCTCTCAAAGGACTTCCAATCCGCTGCGGATACTTCCTGGATGGCATCCATACGCAATCAACCATCTCATCTTGACCAGAACGGACGCTCTTTCAACTCTGCGTCTCTCTCCGGGTCCTTCTCAAGTGTGCTGGCTTTTCTCTCTCGTTTCCTTCATCTGTTTACAGCCTTTTATTTTGTTCACCCCCCCGCTCTCTCCCTCTCTCAACTCTACTTCTCCCCCAAACAGCCGTTCGCTTCCCTCCCCTTTTCACTTCTCCCAATCCTTCGTCTGCCAAGGCTTCACATCAAAGCCGCTGATTGGTTTCTGACTGTTCAGAAGGCAGCATTTAATCCCGCTTTGTGTGGAAAAAAAGACCAAAAATAATCAGCATGAATATGGAAAAAGCTGCTTCGGTGGTAATATCCAGCCCGGTAATATCCATATCAGTCAAACTAACTTGGCTTCATTTGACTTGCATACAAAAGGGAAGGCCGTACTTTCCGCCAAAGTCACATTGTGTGGGATAAATATAGCAAGTTGACAAGGTTGTTGATTCAGGGCTGACATTGAGTCATGCTCGCAAAGCAACAATTTAATACTTTAATTCTCTTGTTTCCTTGCTACTATCTCCACCTTCTGATGTACAGTCCCTTCACCTTGGCTTGACTGCGCCGTACAACATTGTTGCCCAAGGTTGTTTAGCGCTTTGGGAGTTTTCATTAAAAACTTTAACTCGTTAGCGCTTTGAGTTTGAACTCCAGGGAAAAGAATATTTAAAGACAATTAGTGGCAGACAAAGTTATTTAATGTAAAAAGATATATTACTGTAGAATTAAGAGGAGTATAAAATATTAAGTCCGATTTGTGTTGAGGTAATTGTTAAGTGGGCTTTGAATTTCACTTTGGATGGTTATGAGAATTTTTTTCTTTTTAAATTAAAAGTAGCTTAATTTGAACATGAAGCAACTGGTGGACTCGTCGATTTTCTTCATTGAAAATTATTTACCTCCACAAAAAAATGTTTTTATTTATTTTTGCAGAATTGTGTAAAGCAAACAAAACAAATGAGATCACCAATTAGAAATTTCACTTCTATGTCTGCATAAAACTCAGAGGAAAAAGAAAACTGCATATATGAGTGTCTAGAAATAAACGCATAAATTATTGTAACACAATGCTGTACAATATATTTGGCCAAAGGCCACTGTAACAATGGAAAAAAAATAATTCCACCCAATTTTGCTGAGGTCTGGCTGACATTCTTTCTAA
Source organism: Syngnathus acus (assembly GCF_901709675.1). NCBI lineage: Eukaryota > Metazoa > Chordata > Actinopteri > Syngnathiformes > Syngnathidae > Syngnathus > Syngnathus acus. The sequence continues at coordinate 11,140,940 of NC_051101.1, read as the reverse complement.
TTATCACCGCGGTTTGTCAACATCTGCCACATTGTCCATTTTCTGTTGCTGGTGAAATGAATGAAAGCTTTTTATCAATCGTATAATAGAAGATTCGCAGAAAGACTTTTACATATTGAGCGAGGACAAGGGGGAGGGTGCTAGGGTGCTTCCTTCTCAAAGACTGATAAAAGGGAGATATTTCTGTAACTCCAGGCTAATTCTGCAAGTAGCGCCAGATCTCGCCAGGGATTTACAAGGCTGGCTTCAAAACAATTAGTTGGAGAATGGGAGCCATTTAAAAGACAAGGAGACAGATCTTAATACAGCTGTGGGCATTTCCCCGCGGAGGACTCATTTTTACAACCTCCTTACTGAATCTCTCTCTCCCTCTCTCTAGCGCTAATACTCCAAGCCAATCTCCTCCGTCTCATTTCACACAGAAGAGCATTTGATGAAAGTTACCATTGGAGGAAACAAAGAGGAAAAGGGGAGAGGGGGGAGGACAGAAAAAGAGTCAAGGAAGTTTTACAGACAAAAGCAATAGAGAGAGAGAAAAAAAAAAAAAAAACGCTCAACAATGCGATCAACAACACAAAAGAGACACGGGGCCAAACACACATCGAGGGAGCCGCAAGATATTAAACATCCATCTCTCTTTATGAGGACTGTCTGCCTGCTGCCCTGTGTATAGCGAGGACCAATCAGCGAGTCCACGTGTCCACGGGGACCAATCAGTGTTCAGAGAAGGACTTACTCAGCATGTCTTGGTATGCAGGTAAACGACACTGTTAAGCCTTCCTGGGTCTACGCAGGCACTCAAAGGAGAGGCAACAACCCGGTTCTTGTTAATTAATGTGCTTTGTCAAGCCTGAATTGAATTTTGGACTAATATTACGCTCATTAAGAGGCTTTTCAGGGAGCGCCGATCCGGACATGACATCGTTCACATTGCATTACATTGTCTCACAAGAACGTTATTGGAAGTAAGACTGAACTCATCGTGTGCTCTCAGTAGAAATGGCAGATATGCTGACGAAAACTATATGTATATGCAGAAAACTATAGGTGTGGGGAAAAAAATGATTTTTTTTAGAACATGTTCACATTTTAAGTGTTCCTAATCGTTTTCAGTATCAACAATTTCCTTCTTTAGCTTTGACACATTCATATCATCACCTTCCTGAAACATTTTTTTCACAGAACATACAAAAACTGCACCAAATAGTGATCAGATATTTAGATTTCTTTTTTCAATTCATCTCCTTTTTTTTTTAAATATTTCTTATCAGGATAAATTTTCAATTAAATTCAGCAATCCTGCACAATAGGAAAAATCATTCTGCAAACTCATCAAACTAACCCCACATTATACTAATAATGTATAGATTTTATGAAAACCGCAGCTAATAATGAGAATTACAGTATTTAAAATATATATTCTTCCATTGGGATGAACTCAACAGCGCCCCTGTTGCAATTGCAGAGTACTGCACTCCATTTTGACTCAGTTGATGAGAGATGCACATCATCAACAGACCCACTCCTTAGCAATCAATCATTTGACTGTTAAACCCTTGCCTATGAAATAAAATGCCTTCCTAATGGTATATAATCCTCCAAAATTCTCCCCATAATAGGCTTGCCCATTAATGTTAACTATTTTCCCGAAAGGCTTGCGATTCAAAGCTCACAGCAGACTCATCAACATACCTGCCATTTGTCGAGTCCCACTTAAAAGCTCGGATGTCACTTGTGCTATCAGCCTGCAGAAAATTGAAAAGTCGAGGCAAAGAGGGGCTGCAGTTGTCAACTACTCACAAATGCCCCATTCAAGACGCTCTGTATTGGGATTTTAATTCAGAATTTCTGTATTATTTGCATGTTAAGGTGTCTTTTACACTGGGGAGCAATTAAATGATAAAGCGCCGCCGTTGCAGGTTTATGTAAATTCCCTCTGCTCCAGGCTTGTATTGCGAGAAGGCTCGGAATTACAGCAAAGCAAATAACTTCAGGTAATGCATATTATTTTTTGCTTTTAATTCTTTTCTTCATCTCAGCCTTTATTTTTTAGTCAGTGCCGCGCAAGCAAACATTATAAATAAATAATTAAAGCAATATCGACGCAAGGTACAAGAAGAAAACAAAACAATTTCACAGATACTCAGAATGGACTGAGTCAATGATAAAATATTTGAAACAAAAGTAATCAAGGCATCCACCTGAAATTGTAACAAATGATTAATTAAAAAAATGAATTATGTAATTTTTTTAATTTATTTTATTTGTTCTAAATTCATCTGGAACAGTTAGGATATTTAGAGCTAAGGCATCTTTATATTTGTTCTACGTCCTTAGTTTCCGAATTGGGCCTTGTTTATCGGCAACAAAATGAAAGAATTTTTTTTTTTAAAGCTACATTACGATTCGGGGAAGCAGTTAATTATAAAGGCCGCATCTCATTTCTGGTTTAATGTAATGTTGATCAGTTGATATTTCCTGCAGAATGTTTTGGTGTCAGTAAATAAACGCCATTCAAGTCTTTGTGATATTATGCAGCATACTTTTTGGAAACATACAATTTTGCATTTATGTGAGGGAATAACAGTTACAATAGCAGACCAAGTGTCAAACCGGTGTGAAATATATCGCCTGTGACACAAATGTCGAAGCACTTGCGCTACAGGTGGGCACTTTTCTCACACTCACCCTGCGAAGGCCCTCGTGTGCGCTTTCAACCTTCATCTTTCCAGCTCATCAACTCCGATAGGAGGGCTTGGTATTTCGCTTTCAAGTCACCTCTGAAACACAAATGAGGAAGAAGGTGATGTGCATGAAAACGGAGGGGTGGCGGCGGCGGCGGCGGTGTTCTCTGACAACTTTAAACTGGCTTAAGATCAATAATGCAACCCCGAGCTACAGTGGAGCTGACAGCGCTGACTGACTTAATTGCTTTGGACTGTCATGGCACACTCTGTAGATGTTCACCGGGTGGGCCGTCCTACAGGTTTGTCCTCTGTTCTTCACGTTACACTGCATATTAGTAACTTGGTAGGAAGTATCAATTCATATGTACTCTCGTACTGTAGAAGCTGCGAGAATTGTTATGCTTGTGACTAATATTGATCATGAAAAATCTTTTTTTCCTTACCTGGCAAATCAATTTTCCCAATTTGCTAGGAAATTCTATTGTGGAGCTATTCAATGCTGCTCGCAAGATTGCCGATACATGCTGGAGAGAAGCTTTATATACTGAAAGAATAACAGGCGTCAAATCAAGAAGTGGATCTGCCCTAGGCTGTACTACTGCTATCAATGATAAGGGAGGAAAAGATGTGCCCCCCCCCCCCCCGCCCCCATTTAAATCAATGGCAACTCTACGATGAGCGTCAAGGCAGGAATTAAAGTAATAGAAATCTATTTTCCCTCACACACTCCTTCACATGAGAAATGTTGCATACCTCTTAGTCAAATGACCCTGAGGTTGAACAATGTGGAATTTGAGCCACAATTTTGTGAAAATACTCCTAAAATTGGACAGAAGGTTAAAGCCTCAATGTATAGCAATTTAAGGATTAACTCCATAAGTAAGACTTCATAAAAATGTGTCTCCTCATTACAGCCACTGGCGGAGCTAGAGGGGGGTTCATGGGGGCACTGACCCCCCTTGGAATATGCTTTGTGAATTTTCCCATTTTCTTCTGGATTTTGTTTTTAACATTTCCACTTGTCCCCCCATAGGAAACATATTGTTTTTTCTAATTAGTGTTTCTGAATAATTTTGGTTTGTTTGTAAATTTATTTTGTTTTGTGGACCACTTGCAATATCCTTGGACCGGCCCCGGAGGAAAGAAATCCTAGCTCCGCCAATGATTACAGCCTCCTAGAGGACTGGAGTAGAACTAAGTCCAGCTCTTCAACTCTTCAACTTTATGTTCAAGTCTTTATCTGGTTGACACCTGTCTGAGTTGTTTATAAATCATTCAGGTGACACCTTCACAGCGGTATGTGCTCTCTTCTGTTTATATTGCTGTCATTTACACAGGTTTTGTTTTTTTTACACAGAAGGCATTAACAGGCAAATGGAGTCCGGCTGCTTAACATTCAGACAGTCGGTAATCCCAATGTTTTAACAACTGTTGACACGCTCTTTAAAATATGCGCATCTGTGTATGTGTGTCTCGAGCTGTGAAGGAAGTTAGAGGAAACAGTTGGCACCACCGCGTCAACACCCAGCAGTCAAGTATTGATTTTTTTTTGCTTCACTATAGCTTTTTTTTTTCTCTATCATCAGTTTATATTTCACTCGTCCTGCCTTGTCCACCCAATGGTTTCATTTTAACACCTCTGCCCAAAGCTAATGTTTTAGTTTGTGTAAAAACTAAGAAATATAATCCCCAAAAGAACAACCCATTAAATTTGGGAGACGATCCAGAATGTTTTGTTTATTTCTTCGGAGGATTTTGCAAAAGCTTCTTAACTGTACAACACAGCATTCTACAAGAAAATAAAAAATTGGAAGGCCATGGGCCGTGAAAGTTGTATCTCCCGCATTGCAACAAATGTTAAACAACGAGCTACAGTTGTTTCCTCAGGTTGGAGCAACAGAGTGAGAAAACAAAACTCAATACCGCCACCCTCAGGTGATGACATGATTTTACTCACAGCATGACGAATAAAAACCGTACGTACGTACAAAGATAGATACATCATTCTGCTCCATAAGCTAGTTTGGTAACCTTGGGAAAAGGAGGAGGGAAGAGGAAGAAAGTGTATGCGTGTGAAACCGACAGAGGGCAGGGGGGCAGGAAACAAACGAGAACGTGTGTGTTGTCAGTCTTATTGCCGTTTCAGCATCTTGCTTGTCAGCTTGTGTCTGCTAAAATGTTGAAACTGACATCTGGGCCAGCAACAAAGACAAAGAGACCCATATAAGAAAATAAATAACACTACAATAAGAGAGCGACAATGGCAAGTTAGCTAAAAAATGAGCTATTGCGTTTATATTAATTGAACTACTGCTAGCATAACAGCTAGTATAATAGCATTTAGGAGTCACTTCTGGCAAACATGGCGGTTAAAATAAACTGACCCGTTTACGTCATGTGACTTTCCAAAGCAATTAAAATGAGTGTCATGTGTCACTCTGGACCAACATTATTCAGAACCAGTGTTTACTTTCCCTTAGTCTGATTTGACTAACACAGTATACACAAATCCCCTTTGGTGCTGATTTAATTGGCAATTTAAAGATGATGAAAATAATTTTCTAAAATAATTCCTGCAAATTTGAGGCCGTTAGCAACAAAACCTCTCTGATCAAGTTGCCCCTCATAAAAACAAACAGCAAATAATCTCTGGAAGCTTTGCTTTAAGCTGCACACACACACATACGCGTGTATATATTTTGAATAGCAAAGCAGAAACAAACATGTGCATAACGTTCACACATGGGGCGAGGTGTCTGCGCACGTACCTTTTCTGGCAGAAGATCAACAAATGAATGTGTGTGTGTGTGTTGTGTACAAAGTAAAAAGAACAGCTTCTTGGACAAATCCAGTCTAAATAATCATCCCGTCCTGGCTGTTCAGATCCCAACACTGTGTCCCATGTGGCTTCATTACTGTTGCTGCTAATTAAGCAGCTCCAAATAAACACCATCTTCAGCCTTCATTACCACAAACACAGCAGCAGCGAGAGCAGCAGCAGCATCAACACATGCTTCAACTGGATAGCTCTGTCCATGCTGGCATGGATAAATATGCAAATGTATTATATATTGTTGAAAAGGCAGAACATCAATATATAATTAATTGCAGACTGATACTCTGGGTATTATATTCATACTGTTACTTGAATGGGTCTGTTGATGTATAGAATTGCATTAAAAACTTAGCAAAGGTGAAATCTTAGCTATTATTACATTTAAGAAAAAAAAATTATCTGTTATTTTAAAATGTAGTTTTCTTTTTTTCTAAACATACTGGACAAGTATGGAACTACCGAAGTATGGAAAAAATGTTTGACTGGAAAATGGGTTCAAACGTACTTGCGTAATTCCTTTAAAATGAATTTCACTGAGTTGAAGTCTTGCAAGCTTTGCAGAAATCTTACATGAGAACCTCTTCAAAATGTAACCATTGTAGGATTCAGAGGAAAATATTCCACGAGAATTTAGTCACTTTCTAAAACTGTTTGATGATCAACAATATCTGCGCTTCTTGAACCGTGTCAATAACAAATAACGATTTCGTAGCAGCTGGCAACAACGCAGTCGACAACAAAGATCTGCTTTCATTCATTGCAATCTGCAGTTTAAGTGTAATTACAAAAGCGCAGACTTTGCCTGAATTACATCAGAATTATAGAAAGCAAAATGCTTTGAAGTCCCCGTAAATACAACACACACATTCTTTTCAAAACGCGTCTGCCAACATGTGTCTGTGTGTGAAATAATGAGCAGCGTATAAAAACATAAATCGTATGCGGAAATGCCAGGAACTTCAATTTATTCCTCCGTTACGACTCGGAGTTCAACACATAGTCGAGCGAGGGGGAGCTTTTGATTATGAAGCTGTTAAAAAGTGGAGCACAGTGTAAACAACAGGAGCTCCGCCAAACTGAACTTGCACATTTCCCTCCATCAAAACAGAATTGATTCTAGATGTGCATACAAAGACAGTCGGGGCTACAAAATGCTCGGGGATGTGAAAACGTTAGAAGACCGCAGGATGGCAATTTTTGCAACCAGGGTTTAGCTTTCACAAGGCGGGAAAGGAAGATAATGTCAGAGGAGATTTGATAAAATGCTGCATAACCTTGTGGCTTAAAGGACACAACACCTCTTTTTCCGGTTACGCTTCAAAACGCAATCTTACCTCATCTTTCTTTTTTTCTTTTTTGCAGTCTCCTTGAGCGAGCACCCGCTGAAATACAAAAAAAAGACAAACTCTTATTTGTAGTCACAGTCTGATCTGACCAGTGTGTTTGAGATTTTAAAAAAAACAACAACATGACATTCTCTGCAAAGGTCAGGTCCAAATCTATTTTAAATTCTCCTTTTTAAATTCTCCACCCTAATTATGTGAAATTAAAATCCAGCAGGTGTTAGGAAATTAAAGATGTTTCAGTGGCGAAAATATTTGAGCCCTCGGCTTGATTGTATTGTGGGTGTGTGCTGCGTAATAAACTTCATTAAATTTGAAATTAACTCATTCAGTGCCATTGACGGTTATAGGCGTCAAAGATATTAACTGGGTTGGCAGTGAATGAGTTAATGTTTTTTTTTTTTTTTTTTTTTTAAATATATTCTTCTTCTTAAGCCAGTGGAAAACCAAAGTTGGTCTCTCAAATTGTGTGGCACCCACGCATGATGACGGGCAGTTCAACTTTAGAGAAGTTTCGGACGATGACCATTTTGACATTGGGTTAAAGACGGGGCCTGTAAATGCGACACGGATGAAAAGCTTCTCCATGGAGCTCAGTGCAAAGTCATTTACCTCCTACATCCCAAAATTCAGTGAGAGAGTAGTGAAGGACATTTCCCCAGGCCTGCTCTTGGCTCGACACGCAAAATAAAAGCATGTGCATGGAAACACATGCAGCTCTCTCTCTCTCTCTCATGCCCTTTTATATTCCCAACCAAGTCAAACTATTTTCGGTGCTCTTCAATTCCACTTGCTGCTTAAATTGCCATAAGTCTCCAGGGGACATGACAACATTACCGCGAGGCTTTCAACATGAGATGATAATCTATGAGTTCAATATTTTGTCACCTTTGTACTTGAAAATTACCACACAGAGGCAAGCGAGGTAATGAGGCAAGAGTTTAGACGAGGGGGAATGTCATGTGACAAGTTTGATTCATACTCAGGATGACAACATTGTCAACGTGTAGCATGTGGTTGCAGCCAATGTGAAACAAACATTTAGCGTCAAAATGCACCGTGCATGACAGTAAAAGGTTCACATTGGCAGACGTTCGCAGGCACTGTGATGACCTTTTTCTCACTTTTAAAATGAGCAACTAAAGAATCATGGTAAAATATCATATAATCAAAAAATATTTTTACATATTCTTGTATGTTTGTGAAATCTGTTCAAGAGCAATTTCTTACTAAGTTTGCACACATCCTGGCACCCAGCCACTCCCGCCATCTCCCATTTCGACATCCTGTTACTTACTTGAGCTCAGTCACAGAAAGCGCATCTGCCCCTCTCGCTTTCCCTGGGTGAGAGATGGATGCAGGAGTCCTTGGCTGAACTGTAAAAGTGCTGATGTGGCGCCAGGCCCAATAACAGCATGATGACGTCTCTATCTGTCTCCCCATGACATACCCCGCCTCACGGAATCTGAGGAAAAATATAGACATTTTACTGTACAATGGTCACCAGCTCAGCAGTTTTCAGAGTTTGGTCATGTGACATTACAAGCTGAGCCCTCATTGGTCGCAACTGTGATGTCATTTTCAGTCTAGAAAATGACAAAATGGCCGCCCCTAAAATGGCTGAACAGGTGGATTTAGCCACTGAACTCCAAAACTCAACACCACCGTGTTTAGACTGGTGGGACTGTATAAAACACGGATGACTCATATAAATATAGATATATTGTGCGTGTATTTTTGTAATTACTCGAGTTTAGTTGTTTGAAGACTTGCACTGAAGTGAATCAGCCACGGACGCATAATTGACATAAATATCATTGTGGGGGGGGGAAAAAAGTCAAATTCCCATTCCGTATGTAAGTGATACATTTTTGGCTTCTTACTTGGGCCAGCAATGATGGTCGTAAACTTTCTTTAGTTTAAGAGAAAAAAAAGCGAGTGCTTACCATCCGTGAGTTGATGCGTTTGTTAGCTTTGGCGCCAGGTTTGTGTATGGGCGGCCAAACCTGCTGCGGTGAGGGGGTGTGGTCACTATCTATTGCGCATGTGCAGTTCACTGTGATTGCCTCCCAATAGGCTTACCTGTCTGTCAATCAAACGATTGGATGGATTATAGAAAAAAAATATATATATATATATATACGTATATATATATATATATATAAAAAATATAATATATATTTATTTATATATATTTATATTTGTTTAATATATATATAATATATATATATATTTTTTTTAAATATCATGCGATCGACCAGTAGTAGCGATCGATGTAATGAGCACCCCTGGTATCGATCATATAAATAAAAGGTTTGGTTTTGACCTACCAAGATGAATATTTATCAATTTTTCAAGATGGCAAAATGACCAAGTAACGCCATTCGTGTTACAGCATGATCGTCATCTATCACACACTGCTTATCTTGCAGCATCTTTATTACTCCATCAAGTCTCCCATATAATCAGCATCTGTCTCAGTTGTCCCTCACACTAACACTAACCAATACCAACCACCAGCAAGCCATCACTGACTCAAACACACACGTTCTGGCTCAGATTCACCCCCACGCACAAACACAAGTTCATGCAACATCACTCGGCTGACCTGAATGATGTTGGAGTGTGGAGTTCTCCTGCGCCCGTGTTCAAGTGACTCATCTATCCTGCCGCTGCTTCATTACAGCCTGCAAGGGCAAACGCTATCTCCCGCTCCTTCTGCCGCCCCAGCTGGAGGCAGAGAGATGGAGATATACAGTAGGTAGAAAGTGTGATATCGCTCTGTCTTCCGTATCGGCTCCTCCACCTTCATCTTGCTTTTCTCTATATTTATCTCCTGTCTGCACATCTATTGCTTTCTATCTATGTTTTCAATCACGCTCACTGCCCTCTTTCAACAAATACCTTGAGTGAGTGTTGGGATGTTTCGGTAGCTAAATGTCAATAGTTTAACCCCCTAAAAAGTTGCAGACTTGACTGCAATGCAAAAAGCTTTTTGGAGTGGCACTGCCTCACTGCCCCATATTTCTGCTTTAGCCGAGGAGGATCTAAATCCCCCCCCCCCCCAAATGTGGAGGAGAGGTTTCCAAGAAAGATGTAAGCCACAACTAGACGGGTTTTTAATCTGTTAGGGATGACATGAGTATAGCTTAACGAAGAGATGAAAGGTGAATGGATACAATAAGAATGATATTTTCCAAAAGGCAGAGAGCGAGATTGTGTTCTGCTCAGAGGCACAGCTTTTTTTTTTTTTTTGCGTCTTTTGAGGCCCTGGGGTAAGGCATAAATAATGGATTGCTAAAAACCTCTTATTCTCTCAATTTTATATGGCTAGCTGTTATCAAAAATAACCGGATCGGTGGCGCGTTAGCAGACTTGCACGCAACAGAGTGCTTTCTAGTCTGAGGGGCTTATTGGGCTAAAGTACAACTTGCTAACTTTTTCTGTTGTCATTGTGCAATGCTTTCACAAAAACTATGCCAGCAAGAGCAACACACTTGGTCTCAAAGTCACACAGAAACTTGAAGGTCAAATAATCTTTGGACCGAGACATCAGCTTATTACTTGAGACTTTAGCAAATCTTGTGCGAGCTCAGCTCAGATGCATTGAGGACTGAAGGGATTAACACTAAGTATATTTTACATTTTCTTTTGGCTATTTTCAGAAAGAGGAAAAGTGTGATAAACATCCAGCATTTTTTTGGGTTAAAATCTGAACAGGTTAGGATAAAGTGGTTGGAGAAATGAATGGATAAAGCTATGAACAAGTTAGACTGAGGTCAACCAAGATGCTGAAATTGTATGTTGCAGAAGTTACACTTTAAAGAGTTGCATGTACGATAAGTTAAAGTTTTAATCGATCTATGATCTTGGTTCTCTTATCCCAACAACCACAGGCACCCAAAGCTCATTACTCTTAAAGACAACCGTTTCGACAGAGAGGACTGATAAAGCTGAATCAATGCCAGTGATCACTTGCCACCATGATATGTAAAAGCGTACTGAAAGAAGAAACGACAAAAGGGGTCAGTCTCATTGAAGGAACTCTTAAGTAGTTTCATCATGATAAGGACGATAATGGAAATCGAAGTGCAACTTTTCAGTTGGAATGGTCATTAAATTAAAAGATATGCAAATATGTATCCATAGAGCTATGGTAAATTAATAATAAATTATTATTATTATTATTATCATCATTATTATCATTATTAGTATTATTAGTATCATTATTATTATTATTATTATTATTATTATTATTATTATTATTATTTACAGCGTCAGATTACAGCGAAGCCTTCTGCGTCACTATTCGTGACGTCACGACACCCCTACCTGTTTTGTGACTGTGCGGAAATGCGACTTTTGGGCGGATTTGTTTTACAACTTCCCGTTTCCGTTTGGTTTACACACCCACGGGACTCCATTCGGCATCAAGTATGCTAATTCTCGAAGTGAACAAGCGAAGCGAACTTTATTCTTAAACTTTTGGTTTTTTCCCGGCCACCATGGGGGATACGGACACTACCGGGGCCTTTGCTCGCAAACGAAGGGGTGCGTTCGCGGCGGGGAAAGGAGCGAGTCTACAGCCGATGCATAAGAAGTGTATGTCGGCCACTCAGCTCTTGTTGGCCGCTGACAGCAAAAAGGCAAACAGCGATCCAAGCAAAGTTGACCGCTTGTGGCCCACAACAAAGGGTGACAAAAAGAAAAGACAAAATGATATCAATGACAATTTAAGGTAAGTTATATAGCAGAAAAAAACTTTCTAAGTATGTTAAGTTGTTTATAATCGAGCGCGCCCATGACGTCACTAGGCTGGAAGTTTATGTACATGTTCGCTACAGTTTGGTATACATATAAATGTTTGAGAAGATGAACGTGTTTAAAATTTAAGCGTGTAAACCACATTGTAATTCAAAATGTGCACTGTGAATATTGATTAGTTCCAATCAATTTTCACTATCAACATTATCTTAGTGATGTGGCATTCAAGAACTTAAGTAAACTACAACTATCGCCTCCCCGCTGTTTGAACAGTCAGAGTTTGCCAGAAGTTGTACTAACATTTTGCGATCAAAGTGTGTGATAGTTCTAGTGAAACCACACCCAAATAACATCTCATTCATCCAACTGTCATTTTTATTCTTATCTCATCAAGCTGTCACAAGACACAAGAGTCCCTGCTGACGTCATCCAGTGGTTTCAATAACTACAGGGGGATTCTAAACTGGTGTGTGATAATGCTGGTAAGATCATGCTGCACGTCGTGGAGACATTTATGGACATGTGTCTTCAATTTTGCTTGACTTGAGGTTGCAGTGATTTTTTGATGAAAGTCACACCTATGGACAATTTAGTGCAGGCATGTCCCTGTTCCTGTTTGGTTGCTGTCCTGCCTGTTTTCCATGTCTCCCTGCTGCAAGCTTCTTCAGGTGTGTTGCAGCAGAGAGACATGGAAAAAACACAACGGCTCTTCAGGACCGAGTTTGGATTTCAATGAGGAAAATGTAAAAAAAAAAGATAGTGCAACAATTATAAACAAATTTCCACCATTGAATTCCTTTACTAACCATGTTCAGGTGAATGAGTTTGGTTTGTATTTTAAGTTCAAAATTATCACACCCTGAGTGATTTATAAAAGGAAGGAAATAAACACTCACATTGTCCTTTTCATTGTCAGAATTGATCTTTTGCCAACTTGAACACTATAAATATACCTCTTGGCAAGGTGTTGTGTTTTCAATCGATAGTCCCCTTAATGTGCTGTGAGTAAATTTGACAGTGTGGTCAAATCCACCTCGGTCAAAATAAAATGCACTTTGTGTACTCTCAACCCAGATTATTTCCAGGTATAGCAAAATGTTATTATAACTCATTTGACCAATTTCCGTTTTCTCTGATGGAATAAGGGACTGAATGTGTGAGAATAGAAGCAGGGATGAGGCTATAGCAAAGCCTGCCTGCTGCTAATCCAGCCTTTGAACACAAATCGTTGTGTTCATCACAAGAGGTTTTCCCCTTCTTTCCTACTGAACTTCTGTCCCATCCCCAGGCATGGAATGGAGCCTTTGTGTGGGGTAATGAGATATCACCATCCATTCACAAATACAGAGAGTGAGCCAGAGAAAGATATATAAGAAAAAAAATGATGAGAGAAAAGTATGATGAAGTCAAAGAAAAAGTAGAGGTGAGGAAGAATGGTGAAGAAAATGGAAAAAAAGTGACCTAGAGCAAGGAAAAAGTGACATAATGCCAACGAAACACATGTAACTATCCTGTAACTCTTTTTTGTTGTTGTTGCAGGTACTTAGTAATGCTCGACTCTTCTTAGAAAACCTGTTGAGGTGAGCAAGATTTACTTTTAAATTCCGTCGGTATTACATACAACTTTTACTGTATAATATTTTTATTCTATTACAGCTATCTATTTTACTGGGTCATTGAATGAAATGTATTATTCAATAGTTTTGTTTTTTTGTTTTTTAAGAAACTGCTATGCTAAGCACTTTAATCTGACTCTTAGTTATTTTTTTATTATTATTTATTATTATTATTTTTCTATATATATATATTTTTTTAATTCTTTTTTTTTCCCACAGATACGGGATTCTGGTTGACCCTATTCAAGTCATTTCCTTATTCTTGAAGGACCCCTATAGTTGGCCAGCAATGTGCCTGATAATTGGTAAGCACTATAAATGTACAGCTTGGGTAACCCTGAAGGCAAAAATCATTGTAAAATACTTAAAAGGATGTCCTCAAAATATGAACCCTGATTCAGTCCATTTATTAGCATGGGCTATTACACATAGGGAAATTTAAATTAGCTGTTTAAGTAACACAACCAGTGACCATGAGAAAGAAGCACAGTGGCACATGTATATTTTTTTGTAATAGGTGAAAGTCCGCAGCGGTGCAGCTCAATTTGTCACCTGCAGTTTTGCCCACTTGGCCTATATACTGATATACCGCATAGGTATTGTGCTGCTGCAAAAAAAAAAAGCAACATACGCTGCTTTTGAACTATCCTGACTCAACTTTATTTTCTAGTCGTCATCACTCCCATTCCCCAAGTGTAGCAAGAAAAAAACAAATACTATAACACATCTTTATATACTTTTAAGTCTTTAAGGATTTCAACCTCATGGTATCCATCCAAGCCTGATGTATCGTTTCTTATTATAAATGTCAGCCTTTAATAAACCTTCTGCAGTCGAGCAAAACAAAAGAAATTAATTCCTTGTAATACTTGTAGATGTAGCATGGCAGGCAACCCCGACGCACGGTCTGTTAGTGCTAGCTCATTTCTTTTGGCAGGATTGCTGTTAAATTGAGTGTGATCGTGTCTGTGAAACCAAAGCCAAGAGACTTTGTGTGCTTGATTTAAGCGAGGGACATTCAGTTGGAAAAATTCCGGAAAAAAATTCTTAAAAAATTAGTTTGGCTACAAAACTGGTTGCTGAAATGTATATGTTGTTTTCAACAGTGTCCAATGTGTTTATCATGGTGGCTCTTTATACAGAGAGACAGTTGTCAAGGGTAAGTGGCAAAAAAAAATATCCTGCTATATTTTCATTATTTTTCTACATCATTGTTATAATCGAATAACGCAATTTTTGACATCGCTAGCATTTTTCTTACAACTAACTGCGCTGACCCTGTGTCTGTTTTTGTTCCTGTTCCTGCTTAGGGTTCATTCAGTGAGCGTGTCGGCTTTCTTATCCATACTGTTAATTTGTCTGTTATGCTGACATTCCCTGCCGCAGTGGTCCTCCTGGTGCCCTCCACAACCCCAGGTAAAAAAAAGAAAAAAAAAGTATTTTACATGCAATTGAAAATGATGTCATTGCAGTAAAGATTAAGAGAGCATTCCTACAGTATCTTTGTCCTTCAAAGACGCAGTCGTCCCATTTGACTGTGCACTAAAAGACGTCTCCTATAAACCTGTCATAATTGGAGTCGGTTAGTGCTAATGGAGCAGTTGGTCATATCTGGATCGAATCCAGCTGGCGGAGGAAGAGAAGGCGAGTGTTGTCAAAGTGTGTATGGTTTGCAAGACGGGGTCATCGCGGGTTCACAGTCTTCCTGGGAGCAACTCACTGCAAAACACAAGGCTCTAGAATATTCTTCAGGCTGCTTTTCAAGTTGTTTTGCCCTTCACCATAATCAGTAAATAAAATCCCAATCAAGGTCACTGTTGTCACTTAACCCCCAAAAGTTTCACATCATTAACATAATACAGTACGGTGAGTGCAGATTCTTGGCATGGCTTCTGTCTTTTAGTCATCCGTCTAGTTCAGCCATGTATAATTTTATGAGACATATTATGAGGCTGATAATGGGTTTCTTGCAAATGCATGGTAATTTACTCCGTCTATTGCATGTATTACGCTGAGATGTTGACTTGGCATTGAGATGAGTTGGATGTCCAAACATCATAAAAGGGGAAAAAAAGTGTCACTTTTGCTTTTTGTAATTTCCCCTTCCCCTCCCCTCTGGTCCTGTCCTCTCCTCTTACTGGGAGGTGAATGAGGAAAGGAGTCAGCCCATCTGTCCATTCTCCTCCCTAGCTCGGCTGTTCACACCGGAAGGGCAGTACGAGAGGGCAGGTGTGTGCGTGTATACAAGACCACCAAGTGTGTATACACACAAACCGGACTCCACAGTGGCCAATAAAAACAACAAAACTGCGGGTTTTTTTGCTATCCCATCCACCTCAACATTTCATAGGTTCCTTTTTAACTTACTATTGGTCGTTGGGTTATGGACAGACATCGAGCTAATTAAGTGCAGAATTATTATTATTATTTTTTTTAAATAGGGACGTGTCAGAGAAAATGTTTGTGAGCTTAATGGCAGTTTTATGACTTGGATAGAAAGTCACTCTGATCACCGGTAGCTGTCTGGAGGCTACATTAGCCAGAGAGACAGATGGCATATGAATAGGATGGGCTGTGATTTGACGCCAGGTGCTCCGACCTGCACCTTACCCCTGCTGGCACAACAGTCTTTATTTGTGCGTGCAATTGTATCCGTGCGTTTAAGTGTATCAGTATCACAACATGCCATTCACATGCCATCCTGTCTTCCTCTCTTTCAGTCGGAGGTGCATTTGCACTCGGTTCGTACACTATTCTCTTCCTAAAGCTTTACTCCTATAAGGACGTCAACATGTGGTGTCGGGAGCTGAGCGTCATTAAGGCTAAGAAACTGGCAAGGTCACTGTCATGTAAGTTGCACACACAAACGGCTGGTTCTAGTCTCTGCTCGTGTTCTTACAGTGACATCTATAGGCAAGCGTATGTTACTGCAGCATGTGATGGATCTGGGATTTCTTTTTTTTTTTGGTGTCCACAGGTCCATCATCAAAGTACTTCAATGGAGATGACCAAAAAGTGTGTTACCCTGGCAACCTCACAATCAGAGGTACTTAGCTTTATTTTATTTATTTTTATTGGTGTGTACATTGCTGTTTTTTTCCCCCTCTTCGTGTAAAATACTATTCCGAACATCACATGAAGCCCCCTCATTGTGTTTGCGTAGACCTGTACTACTTTGCTTTTGCGCCGACTCTATGCTACGAGCTCAACTTTCCTCGCTCGCCTAAGATCCGCATGAGTTTCCTCCTAAGGAGACTTTTGGAGATGGTAAGAAGATTTTTCATCCATCAGCAAATAGTATTCATTACTCAACTTCAAGTATGATCTTCAGCGTGTTGTCCACTAACAACATTTTAACTGTTTATCTTTAGCTCTTCCTCATCCAGATGTTAGTGGGCCTCACTCAACAGGTACACTTCAGTGTCTTTCTTCATGGTGCATATCTGAGAATATCCTACCACTGTTTTTATCATCTCTCTTCTAGTGGATGATTCCCATTATTCAAAGCTCCATGAAGCCACTGGAGGTGAGCGTGGAGCATGTCAGGCAGGTTTAAAATTGTTTTGAGTGTGTCATCGTTTTCTCCTCTTTACACTCTTGTATTGTAGGACATGGATCTATCTCGGATGACTGAGAGACTCTTAAGACTGGCTGTGAGTGAAAAATAAGAAATGCTTTGCTGATAACCGATGGCAAGCTATTCATTTTGATGGTATTTCATTCTTCTCATGTCTCTCTATAGGTTCCCAACCACTTGCTTTGGTTGATGTTTTTCTACTGGTTCTTCCACTCATCTTTGAACTTCACAGCAGAGCTTCTGTGCTTCGGAGACCGGCAGTTCTACAAAGACTGGTGGTAAATATTTGTTTCTTGGAGTCTTTTTATTTATTGAAGGTTTTCATTGGACTGGTTACTGTAATTTGTGGCTGTGAATGCGGTGAGTGACAGTTGATCATTTTGAAAAGCCTAGCGGGTGTGAGAGGGTATTAAAAGTGTCTGATAGAGTTTTCCATCAGTATTAATGAAAGTGTCATACCCAGTGATCCATTATTTAGACTCTGTAAAGCCTCTGTGTCGATTTTCCTGACTCATCTTTCAGGAACTCGGAGTCGGTGACATATTTTTGGCAGAATTGGAACATCCCCGTTCACAAGTGGTGTCTCCGGTGAGTTATTCACACACTTAAAGTTGGAGACAGAGCAGCGAAATTTCTCGACGTAAACTCCGGGGGAGCGTTTGGTTTGATGCGAGCACACTGTACATGACACTGTGACGTGTTTGGAAAATGACTCGAAAGAGAAGTCCAAAACATGAAGCAAGAAAATCAAACTCAGCAAATTTAAGATATGAGCATTCTAGTCAAACTACAAATGATACATTGTGGATTTAAACCAACCACATAGTTTGGCTAATAAGTCTGTTTAGCTTAACGCTAACAAATAATGAGAAATCAATGTCATTGTGTTATAATCCTTTAAGCAATGGATTTTTGAACACACACGGTGGAGCAACACATGTAGACAGATAAAATACCAATATTCGCAGGCATATATATATATTATTTTTTTCTCTCTGAAAAAATGTCTGCACCATGTTAATTAAAATAAATAAAATGAGTTAGTCTTTTTTTTTTTCTTCATTTAACATGTCCCATGTTCTTCTTCCAGGCACTTTTACAAGCCGTTGCTAAGGAGAGGTTTTAGTAAGATAGTCAGCCAGTCCGCAGTCTTCTTCTTGTCGGCGTTCTTTCACGAGGTACAGCTGAGCCCTTGAAACGAACCCTCTGCTCATACAGACTTTTAGAAATAGATATCATGCCATCTGTTGTTGTTTTTTTTTCTTCTCCCAATCTCTATGTTAGTATCTGGTGAGTGTCCCTCTGAGGATGTTCCGACTGTGGGCCTTTACGGGCATGATGGCTCAGGTAAGCTGGTTTGGAAAAGTATTTATATATATTTTGTGATGTTTAAAAATAATCCTAAAATAATCATTTATTATTACAAATATGCGTTCCTAATAAACATCAGTGTTGTTTTTTTTCTGTTCTTCATTAGCTTCCATTAGCCTGGTTCGTTGGCCATTACCTGCGTGGTAACTACGGCAACGCCGCAGTGTGGATGTCACTCATAATTGGTCAACCAACCGCTGTCCTGATGTACGTCCATGACTACTACGTTTTGCATTCCAGACAAGAAACAGACTAATATTTTATATTTGTATGTTGCTTTATCTGCCGGGGGAATGATTATTAGTTTCTTGTCCTGAAAAAATAGGAATTATTATTTGAAAATATTTTCAGGTGACTTTTTTTTGCCAGTATCCTCATGCAACTTGGTACAAATAGGAATTGTTTTTTCAGTACTGCAAACCTCAAAGTATCCTGCACTAAAACACTATATTTTGCAAGAAAAACAGTTTTTGATTCCGTCGATACACTTCTCGCCATTCATTTTTTTAAAAAAACGTACTCGTAAACTTCTACAGAAACTGAAGTGCCTTCATAGTGTTCTTGTCATCCAGCTTTATCAAAACGTTACTGTGAAATAAGCGCAGGGGAAAAAAAAACTATGCTGTTGAGATTTTTGTTATTTTTTAATCATGTTTATACAAAAGTCATCTTGCTGTGCTGTCAAGCGTTTAAGGAAATAAATGTGAATTTGACTTGAGCAACAGTCTAAGGTTGTTTCTTCTATTTTTACCATTTGCTCCGACTTCATGAATGCACAGCACGTTACGTTGTAAACCAACCACCGTTTGGAAAAAATCAATACCAACCTCAAAAAGTTCAACCAACTTTGTACGTGTTCTCATCACCATGACAGGAAGACAAGTCTGCTTTCCTTCACGGTGACATTGAATTAAATAGAACACCTTCAGGAATCACAATATGATTTCTTTTTAATGTTCGATTAAATAATATGTGCAAAAAGAACAAACATCTAAACATTCCGTCAAACTTGCAAAAACCAAAATGTCTTCATGCTGCAAAATGAGACAAGTGAAGGACAGACACATCCATATATCGTCCTCTCATCCATGACAAATGTATCACGTCATGCATCATGAAAACGGATGGAGCGACATAAAAGGTGCCGAAACTTTGCCGTCTGTCGTCCATCATCTGCTTCATCCTGACGTGAACAGTCTTTCACTTCTCCTTGCTTGACTCACACCCTGGAACGTCATTAGTGACCCTCACACTCCTGCACAAAAACACATCATACTCTCATCCACCTGTCATTTCTGTGTTCATACATACAAACACAATCATAGCCTTCATTTACTCGCTCCGACTTTATTTTGTCGCCCTTCGCTTCTTTTCTGTCTGCCGTGTCCTGCGTCTTTTCTCCGTGTCGTTTCTCAGTAACAGGTTGATCCATGGCCTCTTGTCCAGACATCCGTTTTTCCGGATGTTTCCGAGGAACGTTGCCAAGCTGTGAGTGATGATGATCCTCTCAACAGGAAACCAGGAGACAAAAGCCTGTCTTCAGTTTGTCAGATGGGATGTAGCGGAGACCTTGAGGTGAGGCTTAAAAAGACTCGAGATATTTTTGAAATCAGAACATGTTAGCCGTTTAAAGGCAAATATGCTAATGCTAATTAATATTTGGGATTTAAATTAGCATAAATTGCCTTCATGTCTGATTTAACCTTGATTATTTTTGTCTTTGCCATTAATTCAAAAATGTCCTCCATAAGTGGGGTGGCCACAGCCACCGTTGGCCACCAGCTAGCTCCGCCTCTGAAGGCCGGCGCCCAGATTTGAACCCCCAACCTCAGAACTATGTGACCAGTGTGTGTGTGTGTGTGTGTGTGTGTGTGAGTGAGTTGTGCTATTAGCATACGATTCACATGGGCACGCATGTCTGATCAAAATGTAAACAGATTCTCAGACTTCCTGTCTGAGGGCCAAACGGAGGGGATAGTGGCCACTGTGTGAAAGGGAGGGAGGGATGTTGGAATACATTTGAAGAGGGGGATGAGAAGTTAATAGGTGGAGAAAGACAGAAGAGAGAAGGAGAAAAAGAAAAGCAATTGAGGCCTTTAGTGAATTGAGGAACCATGCATGGAGCAAAGAAGCTACAGGGACACAAAATGATAATGATGATGATGACACTTTGTGTGAAATTTTGTAGGGCAAGGTGAACCGGGACAATGAATGCAAAGCCCTGCGTGGAAAACATCACTGCATCAAGGATTTGAAGCCTCCTTAGGGACTGCGTGAATCTCCTGTTGGGCTATTTTGGGTTTCTCTCAAGGTAAGAAATACTCTCATGCCCTGAGCGATGCAATTACTGATTTTTATATTGCAGCACAATCGTCACTTTGGGATCCAAAGTGGGATTTATTTGAGTGTTTACAAAAATATATACTGTTGAGCATCACTCCCTTTGCTATAGTCCTCACATGCACAAGCTTATAGAGACTCCCACGCTGCTAGAATTTATTTGTGATGTGCCTCTGAATCCCTCCGGACTCCTCGCCGAGACTCTTTGCAGTCGTTGCATCAGCACTATATTTGATGTATTATATATACAGCAACATGCTGACACTATGCATTGATGTATTGGTTAGAAATATGCACTTAATAAATTTAGAGAGTCCATTAGGGCGACCACACAAGTATGTTTCCCAAAAAAAAAAAAAGAGAATATATTGACTCAGAGAGTGTGTCTAATGGTTAAACTGTGGTGGGATCACCCAAAAAAAAAAGGAAATTAGCAAATTTTTCACTGGCTGTGGAAAAACATTGTAGATCTTAACAAATAGTGGAGCTGCTTAGGATGGCTGCAAAAATAATGTCTTGTAGCTGGCCACTTTTTTTTATACTGTGCAATAGGTAAAGGTCGCCATGATGTATTACTTATGGTTGTTATTGCTCTCTGAACATTGTTTCTCCTTTTTACAATGAAGGAGTACACAGCCCGGTAGAGATGAAAAAATTCAATTTAGACAAGAAGTAAATGTCATTGTTGCATTTTTTTTCTCACCACCTTTGTTTTGTCTCAAAGACAAGGGACATTATTCACGTCTCACTTTATACAGTGCAGCATGTGAGTGTCTCATCAAGTCAGAATAAAATTCATCAGCTGGCACATTAGGTTGCTTCGAAAGAAAAATGCGTGTCATCCTTTTAGTTTTGTGGAGCAGGGAATAAATCCACATAGATCTAGATCGGCTAGGTGGATGATAGATAATGGATAAGAATTTTTTTTTTTTTTTTATATCCACTAAAAGCAGACAACTATTAAAATACGCAGGCAGTATAAACACAAATTGAGACATGTTGGATATATCAGCTCATATCAAAAAGGTTTCTCTTGATGAGAATGAATAAATTGTATTTATATTCCCTTTGCGCTGTGGCAATAAATAACATTATAAATAGATAGCGTAAATAAACTGAAGATGTGGTTTCATTTTTTGGGTTGTTGTTGTAGCCATGCCAACATAAACAGCCATACGGAAGTTGTGGGCCAGACATAGTAGTAGTTTCAATTTATGTTTAATTAGGCATTAAGTGTTTACATTTAGTTAGCTTTTTTTTTTTTTTAAAAGTGCCCTCCTATTTATTTATTGTATTTATTTATTTTTGTTTATTTGTTTGTTTTTTTTAAATTTATTTTATATTAATTTATTCATTTATTTCTTTTCAAATTTAGTTGTTCTTATTTCATTAATTCTTGTTAACTATAATATCTTTGGTCACAAGTCACCACCAGCGCACCTATTATATATCTCCTGTTCACAATAAATATATTCTGCACGATCCATTCATTAAGCAGGTTTCGAAATTAGACCCTCGATAAATGTAAGAAAACATTTTTCACATTCTTTAACCTATGTACTGTTGAATTTGCATTCTGCTGCCATCATCAGCATCCATGTCCGTCATGATCACCGTGAGTGCAAACAGCACGCCAGCCTGGACTGTTAGCAACACTTCCCTTGTCAGCCACTCGGACATATCCAGTGTCAGCAACACAAGTGGCATGGAAGCCTATCTTCAGAAAATAGCTCATTTGGACGAAGGCCTTTACAAGGACTTCTATGGACTTTGGATCGCGCTCATGGTCGTAAACTTCCTCATTTTCCTGGTATGTAAATGTAATTTCTGAATTAGCATGTTTGCTGATTGTATTGTTGATGAGAGCGTCTCCAATTTCAGGTGGGCATG
This sequence comes from Syngnathus acus, assembly GCF_901709675.1. NCBI lineage: Eukaryota > Metazoa > Chordata > Actinopteri > Syngnathiformes > Syngnathidae > Syngnathus > Syngnathus acus. The sequence continues at coordinate 11,118,516 of NC_051101.1, read as the reverse complement.
GTGCTCAACACGTTGGCTCTTTATGTGTTCTGTTTCCGCACCAAGCAAAAAAGCTCCTCGGTGATCTTCACCATCAATTTGGCCGTGACTGACCTGTTGGTCAACCTCTCCCTGCCGACACGCATCCTGCTTTACTACAGCGGAGGGGCTTGCCTCACCTGCTCCTACTTGCACGTCTTCAGCTACTTTGTCAACATGTACTGCAGCATCCTTTTCCTCACCTGCATATGTGTGGACCGATACCTCGCCATAGTGCAGGTGAGTTTGCCGACAAAAGCCGTAGTTGGGGGAAAGAATTCCCTTAACCGTGTAAAGCCTGAAATGTTAAATATATGATAATAAAAATGACATTTTTTGTTTTTTTAATTGAGCTTTAATTGCTTCTTCTGAAAGAATTTTTTGGTATCAAAAATCGAATTCCAGGTAAAACATTTCATCTTTTTTTGTGGTCACAATAACCAAAGGTCAAAATGTTAGTGGCTTACAATAACACTGGTCCAGATTATTTTTTTTTTTAAATCAGAGACAAGTAAAGGTTAGTTAAGTGGATTTTTTTTCTGAAACACCATAATAGTAAATCACAAAAAACAAAAAAGAAAATATCTCAAAAGTCTGATGTGTAAAAAAAATAAAATTAAACATTTGTTTGTTTTGTTTAAATCAGCATTAAAAATTCAATTTAGGGACACTTATAGCCATCTCTGATTAAAAAAATATGTTAACTAGTGTAATGAATAGACTTTTCAGCAACAAAAACTTTGTGTCGTATTTGAACACTTAGGCCTAGTACGTTACTGTACATTATATTAAAACGCCATTTGTGAGGTGATAGTTGGTTTGAATTGTTTAACAATCAAATTTATTCTAATTGTCTGCTTAATAAAAGCAGTAACTGTCCTGTCCTTGCAGGTTGAAGCATCCCGTCGGTGGCGCAACTGCGGCGTGGCTAAATGCGTGTGTGTCTGCGTGTGGCTTTTCGCCATCGTGGTCACTTACTCCTTCCTGTCCACGGCCTTCCAACATACAGGCTGCTTCTTCTCCAAGCTCCTCTTCCTCACCCTCACCGAGTTCTTTCTACCCCTCGTGGTCATCGTTGTGTTCACCTTGCGGATCGTATGGGCGCTTGCCGATCAACGCCTGATGCAGCAAAGCAGGTACAATTCAAATTCGGCCTCCATTTTGTTCACATAAAACGTCAGTAGATTGTGTCGTATCCGTGCAGGAAGAGACGAAGGAGGGCCATCCAGCTGCTGACCACAGTGCTGATCATCTTCACCGTCTGCTTCACACCATTCCACGTACGACAGGTAGAGCTGGCACGCTCTTATCAATTTCAAAAGTCGAACAGATATTGAATTGTGTGTCTGTCACGTAGGTGGTGGTGCATTTCTACCCCGATATGCCTCACCAAGCCATCGTCTACCATTTGACCGTCACACTCAGCAGTCTGAATAGTTGCATGGATCCCGTGGTCTACTGCTTTGTGACAAACAACTTCCAGGTATATGGATTTGAAAACTTTTTTTATCATTATCAATGTGAGATGGAAAGTAGAAAAATTAAAGATGGAAATGATGTGCTTGCATAATTTTGCACACCCCAGGACAGGTTTTTCCCCCAAATTAAAGCAGTTTTTATTGAGTAATTTAGTTATAACTGAGTTTTACTTTCCTGCGCAGGCGACAATGAGGAATATTTTCCGCCGTGCCGAGGCCGAGCAAAGCAGCGGTGATATTATCAGCATGCAGCACAGCTCCAAGGCCTCAGGAGGGGAGGCCGCCACCGCCGTCCCTAATAATGTGATCATGATGAGCACCATTCCCCCTTCACCACTGAAAGGCACTGAGGGGATTCACAAATTGTAAATCACATGAGGAATTTACAGCATCAACTGTGGGACAGCTAGCATATTGGACATCATTGAACAGAATTGATAAAACGAATACAATTCATCACTGAGATGATAAGGACTCGCTTCTGGCTTGACATTTCACATTGCAGAAGGAAGCAAAGCGGAGGAATTTAATGGTCACAAATCAAATGTTGCCATTAACAAAGGAGCTCGATGGGAATGAGAAAGAGGGATGAAATACAGCAATTTTAAAATGAGACAGACTACACCCGTCACTGTTTGGATAAATAATTTTATGGCTTGGATTACCTCAGAAGAGTTCAAGACAGCGCCAAGGAACAATGATGCTTTTTGTACAGCAGAGGGCAGCACTGCTGGGAGAAAATTCTGTAGCGCTTTTGATATATTGTTCAGTGCAACACTTTTAACAAACTACCTGTCATAAACGCCACATAAAGGCTCCATCCAGCATTAAACAGCACTTTGATGTGGACTTTTTTCGATTCCAATGATGTTTTACCGTTTTGGACAGGGATGAGGAATTTCAAAATTCGCAAAATACCCAAATCTGACACACTGGGCTTCTTTGAGAAGTCAGAAATTAATGAAGCAGACATTGAACCTAACCCAAGTGAATAAATTAATAAAACTTGACGTCTTATCTCGGAAAGAATGATGGACTACAAATCGTAAAATATTGCAATATTAACATGAACATGATCGCAACAAAAATTAATACAATATCAATATGTAATATTGATCAAATTGATAATTCATTTTTAAAAAAACGAACTATATATTTGCTCAAATGAATTTAGCATGAGAAATAATTTACATATGGGTGTGTTTTAAATTTCGGACACTAATTAAGATAGCATCATTGGTTTAACCGCATATATTTAAAACACTATACGTGATTCTATTTTTTATATTACACAATTTTTTTTAAATTAAATACATTTTCAATGGACCGAATAGTAATGATTGATATACATTTAATTCGTTGATTTTTATTATGTCGTCACCTTCCGGCAATAAAACGTATGATGACGTAACTCGCTCGCTTTTCTAGCCACGCCTCTCTTTGTTACTGTGGAAACCGGTGAGATTGAGGGGGCCGTACTGTAGTTGCAAGTGAAGCGTTAAAACCTCCTGCTTTAGCTGCCAAAGGTTAGCCAAGCCCGCTAGCCCAAACTGAGCGCTTCGCTGTCCGCGGTATCGAAGACAATTCGCGACCAACAACCGCTGTGTTTATGGAATAACATCCCTCAGGTATAGTTTCTGCATCGTGATTCATTTCCAAAAGTCCGATTACTTGAGTTACCGTTTAACGACAGGTTAGCGTTTCTAGCCAACAAGTCAAATCGTTCAGTGCAGCCGGACTTGACGTATAATTATTAATTATTTCTGCTCTACCTGACAACTGCTAGTGTTAAATGAAGAGTAAAGGGGAGCATGTTGTAACATCAACAGGTAGAGACAGCCTACTAAAAACATGTCCCGACTGGCTCAACAATTTCCACTAATACCATTCATTCCAAGGTGGGGTAACATTAATTTAGGAGGTGCTATCTACGTAGATATTGTTCTTTTCACGTGAATGTATGATGCAACATTCTTTAAAAAAAGGTTGCATCCGTTTGGATGCTGGCAAAGCCAAGCTGATTTATGATGATTGCTCATCATTTTAGTCGCCTATGGCGTTTTTGCCAGAGTTCATCATCAAAGTCTGGTGAGTCAGACGTGGTGTCATCATTTTTGGCGTAAAGTCAAATTCCTGTGATGTTTTCTCAAGGAATTTGCATCAAACGTTGAATAAGCAGAAAAAGTGATGACGGGAGATTAAAATCCACACCACAAAAAGTGAGGCTTAATCTTTAGCTTTAGTTCCAAATCCATTCAGATTATTATTATGTCACAAAATTATGTTAAGATATATTTTTCCATAGCCTTCTGAATTGTTGACACTACTGATGACAAATGTTGTTTCATCAGAAGATCTTCGCATCATCAAATTGCTTGTCATCCCAATGTTCAAAGCTCCTCAGGGGGTGGGGGGGGGGGGGCATACTTGCGTGGTTATCTTGGGATAAACTATATTATGATGCCGCCGTTGCATGAATTCCCTTTTCTTCTGTTTATTAACTGTATCATTGAGCAGTCACACATGAGTGTAGTGGTGATCAAAACATGATATACTGTAACGTGGAGGCTCCAGATCAGCTCGGGTTCTTTACAAATGCTACTCTATTTTCTCACTTTATTTGCCTGAAGGTTGATTGTTAGTCCAGATAAATTTGATTTGCAATCTCGCCTTAAACACATCACGTGTACAAAAAAACGTTCTGCATGTGGAGGATGAGTTCAAATCAATACAGGTAGTGTATGCAATCCTGTTTTCGCCCTGTTTCTCTGCAGGTCGCCGTATTTATCGAGGAACCCGCATGCATTTTGACCCCGAGCAGCCTTTGCTTCTGCCTGGACACGCTCTGCTGACAAATCTTGCACAATCCAAAAGCTTCCACTACCCCATGCTGCCGCTGTTACTTCAGTTAGTGTAACTCCAAACCTTTACCCAGCACACTCCTTTCAGGTTTTTTATCATACTGAGGAACATTGCCGCTTCCCTGCTGAGTTACGTTATCAAACCTTCAGAAAACGGGATGGACAGGATGGGATTTTCATCATCAGCCATTTGTAGGTAAGTGGTGGAGGAAGCAAAATATTTATAATATATTTATTTTTTAAATATATAATATATAATAAAGATTTTATATATATATATATATAATATATACATTTAAATTCAAAATTTTAATATATATATAAAATATAAATTTGTTTTATTTTTAATTTTATTTTTATATACGTATATATATTTATATATATTGAGGGATATTTCAGCTAATGACCTCTCTCGATTTTAGAATAACAACCGCAATTTAACTCGACAAAGAAGCACGTAGCAAAAGCAGCAATGGGAGAACTGTCACCCTCCGAGCTCGACAAGAAGAGGAGGCCGACGGACGACGGCAACGAAAGTGAGCCGGAGGATGCAGAGGAAGCATCGGGGCGAGGCATGCAGCAGATCCCCCTCCACCGCTGGGTCATGCACGGAGCCGTGATGTTTGGTCGAGAATTCTGCTACGCTATGGAAACTGCCTTGGTCACACCTGTTTTGCTTCAGATAGGTAAGAAAACATTTCAGCAGTGATAAAGATCATCTACAGTACCGCACTTGCTAAGCTATTTGAATGAGTTTTCTGGCAATTTTATTGCTAACAACAATAAACTAGTTTAATGATTTAAGTTTTGAGAGTCAAATATTAACATGATCAAGTTGATTGTTGAGGTGTGGGATATTCACTCATGGAAAACAAACACTTAACTGACCTAATAATTGACGGAATCGTATTGAGATGTTCCTAATATTTTGGTGATCTGGCGCAGTCTTGTGAGAGAGTCTAAAATATGAATTTATGTCAATCAAAACAGAACACCATTTGCAGGGCATAAGATTGGGCCAGCCAGCAAATAGCGAAAATCTGCATATGAATTTAGATGCATTAAAATGCATTGGCGGGAAATCAATATTTCTTCCCTAAAATGATGACAATTGTGTTTTATATTAAAAACAGGAGGAAAATGCACAAACAATATGACTACGCGAGTGCCGACCGCCGAGGATACAGCTATAAATTATAAAAGCAAAATATTAAATAATGTTAAATATTATCATACCGTGTTAATTTTATATTTATTGTTAGCGTTCATAATTATATTGATATTTTGCGAGTCCTGGAAATTCTTAAGCCAATATTTGTCTTGAAGGTGGGAAATATTTAGAACTGTGCTGGCTTGACCAGAGTTTCCTGTTTTTTAAATTTGTCTTTAGCGTTTGTGTCAAAAAAACACTTTCTGCATTTAGCCTTCACAAATGAAGGCGCTCTCTAATAGATCAGTGAAAAAATGAAATAAATAAATAAATAAAAAAGAACAAGCCAGTGCGAGAGTTTCCTTATGTTGCCGTTTTCAACTGTTACAAAATCCGAACTCTCATTATAAGGTTGTTAAGTAAACACGCTAACGGCCCTTACTGTATTTACTTTAGCTTCAAAGCAGCATGTGAAATCCTCTGTTTGCCCCGCTAACTTAGTAAAAGTCATAAAACGGCAAGGCCTCGCTTTTCCATTTCACCAAGCGTAAACCTTTTATTGCACTAGCTGCTTTTAGCAATGCCCATCTTCAAATTCCCTGCGACGGGAACGGGCAAACTGTTTTGGGAAGCGGGTCGGCATTTGGGACGCGTTGCAGCATAGTGTCACGTAACCCGCGTGCCCGGCCGCCAATAGCTCTCAGCAATGTCAATGGCAAACGGAACAATGGCATGTTTTCCTGGTATGTCAAGAATGTCCAGCGCAGCACATTTCAGCTTCACCGTCTTTCTCCGCGTTTGCGATATTGAGAGAAAGATTAGGTTTACGAGCCTATTCAGGGCCTTCTGGAGGTATTTGCATTTTCGAAGCGTCCCGCTTTGCTGTGCTGTTTCCCAATCCGTTGAAAATGCAGATGCGGTTAGTTTTGTTGTGTTTTTCTACGAGTTGTGTTATTTGCCTTCAAGCCGGTTTGGTTATACAATTTCCCAGTGCTAAAAATGCATTGACAAACAGGTCAGAAATATTTTTTTTCTCTATCACAACTTAGCGTCGGCGAGGTCACAATGGCTTCGTTTGAGAGCAATAGCACCTCTGCTGGTTGCAGTCAAGTACTACGCGCCATTTTTTTTAATCGCCTTCTGATATACGTTTTAAAACAATCCAACGGCAAGAAATTTACTTTCCGATATGTTGTCCGACAATATGTGTTTTGGCGAGATGAACTTTGAACTTGTTTTTTTAAGCAATAAAAACATTTGAATTAACTCTCAGAAAAGCGGAACATATATTTTGTCACATTTCCACTTTTCCATCTAAAGTCTAAATCCTCACATATTTAAAAAAAAAAAAAAAGTACAATCTAATTTTCCTAAACTGCTGAATGTATACGAACTACTCCCCCCCCCTTGCATGCTTTGCAACTGTAGCCGCAATTGTGTTGACTTAAGAGGGTATTGAAAACCTCAGCAGAGGAAGGCGGCGTGGGTAACATGTTCTTCCCGTGAGAACCGGCCAGCTGACTGGCTCGGAATCCAATGGAGACGAAAACAAAGCTCTACTTCTCTACAAGGGATGGAAAAATCTCAGCCGTTGTTATGAAGGCCGACCAACATGAATGTGTGTACTTCAAACTAACCAAATGTGTGCAGGTCACAAGTTCACGTGGAAGTTTTATTGTGGTTGGTAAGTTGTGTGCTTTAATAATAATAGCCATCGGTTAGCGCAAGCTAACTCGGAACTAAGAGACACAACGTGTCCCCCTGCTGAAATGCAAGTCAATGCATGACAAAAATATGAATGCTGTCATTTAAGAGCATTCGTTCCAAAACGGCAGCACAAAGCTGCCTTCATAAAGAACCAATTCATGGCAGTGCATCATTTTACAAACGATCACAACTCTCGACTGTGCTGGAGACTAAAGTTAGAAGGTTCTTTTGTCAAAGTGAACCGTTGAGTGTCCTGTGACCTCTCCTTTCGTCGAAAATTTATTTCGAATGAATTGATTCTATTGTGTGTGTGTGTGTGAATAAAACATATGTGTGTTTGTGTGTCCTAGGTTTGCCTGAGCAATATTACAGTCTCACTTGGTTCCTCAGTCCTGTCCTCGGTCTCATCCTCACACCTGTGATGGGCTCGGCCAGTGACCGCTGTACGCTGCGATGGGGCCGGAGGAGGCCATTCATACTGGCGTTGTGTGTCGGCGTGCTGCTCGGCATGGCCTTGTTCCTAAACGGATCGTTAATCGGTGAGGTCAAAAGGTTATTGCTAAAAAGAATGAGAGTTCACCAAAGGATATTGCGTTTCAGGCCTTTCCATCGGCGATAGCCCAAGTAGCCAGCCCATGGGCATCGTCCTCACCATTTTGGGAGTGGTGGTGCTGGACTTTTGCGCCGATGCGTGCGACGGACCCATCAGAGCTTACCTACTCGATGTTGCCGACACGGAGGAGCAAGATATGGCGCTAAATATCCACGCCTTCTCAGCAGGTAACCATTCCCACGTCTTCCCGTGTGTGGGAACATGTTTCCGAAGGACCCATCTCTCAGTTTGGATTATTTCAATAATCGATTAATTAATTTGTCGATTAATTAATCCGATTTTTTTAAAGCGCATGTTTATTCAAAAACAAGACAAACACATAAATAATAATAATGATGATGATGATAATAAAAATAAATAATAAAAATTGGATCATAGTTACTGTTGAGAAGCTGAAATTTCAATCATTTAGACCATTTTAGATTTTAAAAAAAGTATCAAAAATATTTTTATTATTGTACTAATTTGTGTGTCGCTACAGGTCTTGGCGGTGCTTTGGGCTACATGCTAGGTGGTCTCGACTGGACCGGCACATCTCTGGGCCAAGCCTTCAAGTCCCAGCAACAAGTGCTTTTCCTTTTCGCTGCCATCATCTTCATCGTCTCCGTCATCCTGCACATGTTCAGCATCCCGGAGAAGCGGTTTGTGCCAACTCAGTATCTTAACAACGCGGCGAGAAGAGATTCCACCAGTCAGTCGTCTTTCCGACTTGTTAGTCATACGCCGCTGCTTCTTGAAGCTATCGTAGAAGAGGACCCGTCTTGCCGAGAGAACCAGAAATCGGAACACGAGGCCAAGGAAATGGACTTTCTGGTCATGGAGCGAATGCGGAGTAAAAGCGACTCAGTCTTAGCCATGCCAGACACCCAAATCAAGCTGGATCCTGACCTTGACCTCCAACTTTTCCTACCAGAGGTACAGCAGGCTTTACCTGAAATCCAGGTAAGGCTGGAAGACTGCTTCAAGCCTTCAAACCAGAATATTGGGTCATTGAGTCCCGGGGAACCGCCCAAATTTACAGATGGAGTTGTGGAATCTGGAGATTCTGCCTTATCTGAAGTTAATGGCCTGTTGAATGGTCCTCATGAAGTTAGTCCTGCCTCTGAAGGCCCACATATGAAACCAAAGGTAAAGTACAGCTTCTATTAGATGATTGTTTTTCCCAAAGAGCTGTAAGACTTTTATTTTTGTATTTTCAGTTTTTTGTGAAGCAGACCAAGCAAGCTAACGGGGTTTCCGCCGTCAACGCTGGCTCGTCCCCCACCGAGAACTGCAACGCCAACAAAACCCACACCTCCAACAAAGCCGGTACTCGACTCCTCAGCGCCACCGCTTCTCCACGGCCGCACAAACATACCTTCTACCGACAAGTAAAACGCATTCCTGAATGTCTCCTGTGAAGAATTGTGAGTGCCAAAGCAAAAAAAAAGCCTGTGGTTCCAAATTAGTTGTCCCTGTTTCTTCAGCCTTCCTTCACATTTTCCTATTACGGGCGAGTGAGATGCCAGCGTCAGCGACTCCGACGGGCAACCACTTCAAGCCCCGCGCCCATCGCCACGTCCCGCAGCCTGAATGATCTGAGTGACCTGCAGCTGCACGCCTACAGGCGGGAGTTTCAGTTATCCGAAAGCAGTTTGTCTTCAAAAGGCTCCAGCAGCGATGACGGACCCAGCAGGGGCACCACCGTACGACTGCTCTGGTTGTCCATGCTGAAGGTGAAGGACCATTGCAGTATTTATTTCTTTATTTTAAATGACGATGTCACGGTTTTATACTGTGCAGATGCCAAAGCCGCTGTGGAGGTTGTGTGTCTGTCACCTGGTCACATGGTTTTCCTACATAGCGCAAGCCATCTTCTACACAGATTTCATGGGACAAGTCATCTTCAATGGTGACCCCAAGGTACACACACATACACGCACACCTTCCTTTGTTGTTGTAGAAAACTAATTTAATATAGTGATGTCACTATATTTTCCTAATCCATTATTCAATGGATTAATCTATCAATTAATAACATTTTAAATTTGTATTTTAAAATTTATGCAAAATATAATTTTATTTAAAAAAAGAAATTGTATTTAAAATGTTTAATATTTTTATTTAAAATTTATTTTAAATACAATTTTATTTTGCAGGAATAGAAAAAGATTAAGATACTTTAAAATGAGATTGGGTTGTTAAAAAAAAAAAAATAAACAAGCGCACTAATTCAACGTAATGCGTTTGGGAATGTGGCACTCAAATCATCAGTCTATTTGAAACACATAAAGATTTTGCTCAATTCATCTCTTTATAATATTGTTTTTCTAGGCACCGGCCAATACCACAGAGTTTCAGAATTATAACAGCGGGGTCCAGATGGGGTGTTGGGGGCTGGTGGTCAATGCGGCAACTGCAGCTCTCTGCTCAGGTACAAAGACTCAATCTCTCCAAAATGGACTCCCGTAATGCTCCAATAATAACCCTTTTCTCCCACGTGTGTTCTATTTTCACACCAGCCGTCCTTCAGAAGTACCTGGATAACTTTGACCTGAGCATCAAGGTCATCTACATTATGGGCACTTTGTGTTTTGCAGCAGGTAAAGGATGCGGGACAAAACCAACAGCAGCTACGTATGTCATGTTTACAATTTTGCCTTTCTACCCTTTTAGGAACCGCGGTGATGGCTCTCTTTCCTAATGTGTACGTCGCCATGGTGATGATCAGCAGCATGGGCATCATCTCCATGAGCATGTCCTACTGTCCTTATGCCTTACTTGGACAATATCATGAAATTAAAGAGGTACAGATTTGTCAAAATTGAATCTCTTGGCATTATAAATTGGAGAAAAAACAAATTTGTATTTATGTTAGATTCTCTGCTTTTTTTTTTTTTTTTTTTTTGCTTTTCTCAGTTCATCCACCACAGTCCGGCCAACACAAGAAGAGGTTTTGGCATTGATTGCGCAATCTTATCATGCCAAGTGAGTCAGCATCCTTATTTCATCCTTGATGGAAAATGGATGGCTGTCTCATTTTTTTGTATCTTTCCAGGTTTACATCAGCCAGATTCTGGTGGCCTCGGCGCTGGGAGCAGTCGTCGAAGCCGTCGGCAGCGTGCGAGTCGTTCCCATGGTGGCTTCCGGCAGCTCCTTCCTCGCCTTCCTGGCCGCCAGTTTCCTGGTTATTTACCCCGACGAGGAACCCGAGGGCTCGGACGAGGATTCCAGAGACCGGGAATTGGCCCGTTTGTCGGTTGAGCTTGACCACAATGGAGAAGATGGTGATGAGAAGCCGACCGACAGAGAAGGCCTACGGAATACTACGATCGCCTGAGCCTAAACAAAACACAAGAGGAAGAAATGAGGCAGAGATGGAAACGTATTTGGGGGAAAAAAACGTTATGGTGGAAGTCGGATTTGCACATATAGGTCTCCTTTGTGTTCTGCACGTCCCGTTGCTACCTCAACTCAAACAAGGTAAAGTGGACTAGACGGACTGAATGCGTGTGACGAAAAGCATTTCTAGCACTTTGTGTCTCATTCCTAGATTAATAATGCTGCAGTAATACCTTCCAACTACTTCAATAATGATCGCAATGCTGTTTAATTGTCACCTCTCCTGCATTTCAGCTCAGGAGGAAAATACGTTTGTGTTCCTGTCTTGTTTTTCAAATAGCTAACCTTTAGATTTCACTCAGCAGCAGGTTTGACTCTTGATCTTAATTCACTGCAATCACATTGATTTCCATAACCAGTTTCTGTTTTTGTGATGGGAGTGTCATGCTCTCTTATGCTGTGACCCCAAGTGGCATTGTGAAATGATACTTTATCCCAGTTTTGCTCAACTACAAATACTTTTTTTTTTTTTTTTTATAACTACGCTCAGTGTTCATTTCCTAGCTCACATCTTCAAGTACCTACTTGGAAGTCAACTAGGGTGAGTGACTTTTAGTTCATAAGGGCCTTTTTTTACCTCCCATTGTGACTTTTAATTATATTTTCGGATCAGTATAAGCTAACCTTGGGCAGCGTAAATATGCAATTTTTTTTCCAGGAGTTTTAATTCAACTATGCAGGCTGATAAGTTACTGTTAAGTGCCTCTTAGTGCAGAAGGGTCAATGTAGGCAAAGCAGTGAGTTTTCAAGTCATGATTTGGGTTATGCAACGTTTAACTCAGCAAGCCTCAGGACATGACGCCGATTAATATTTAAAAAAGAGAATTCCTTGCTGTGAACTACCAAAGGACTTTTGTTTATCTTACCGATACGGATGGTACGTTGAAGCCTGAAGCAGGGTGTGTTATTTTTTTCTGTGAGTGATTTTATGTACATGTCAAGAACTTTTAAGATTCTGTCCTGTTTTGAGTTGAAAGGCAATCGCCACCGTTTGGGGTGGTTTTGTTTTTTTTGCTGCTGTATAGATTTTTATATCAAAGATTTAAACTGTTTTCAAAAACCAATGCTTTGAAGAAAAGAAGGCTAAATCCACCAACAATTGTCATTTGTCATTTTTTACAGCACCTTCCATCTGCACACATTTTGAGCACTTAGAAAAGCCCGACCCCTGGTGGTCAATTAGGTAACAGCGTGAAATTTTATTACATCTTTTATTCACCTGAGTTGTTTCCAAATGCGGATCGAAAGGTTTTTCATCAGGTAAATGACTTGATATCTTGTCAAAAGCATGCCAATTGTTTAGGCTGAAATAAAGTTTGTTGAACTTCCATCGCTAATAGGCATGCGAACTGCTACTAACTGCATGATTGGCCACACAGACAAGGGGGAGATGTTTCCTTATTTTCTTTTACTGTCAGTCGTCAGTCACTCTGCCATCTTGAGAGCTTGCTGAAGACGTGAGTGATGCACTTTTTTATTTGCTATGTCAAAATTGGGTTATACTGCGTCTTATTTGTGCCGTCACGTGTCAAATATGCACCAAAAACTATTATAATCGTAAAATATTCTAATTTAGACATTTTTCTGATATGTAGTAATGTGAAAAACAAATTCCACGATTATTTTAAGACTTTAAAGCAGGATTAGGAAAGGCAATTGTATCTGGTTGTACACAATGTATTATTTATTCATTTCTTACAATATATTACAAGCTGAATAGTTACAGTACTCAATATATCCTGATTAACGTATTCAACAACAATTATATATTATGTACACGTGCGTTATTTTTATATTTTCTAAACTTTAATTTTTAATTAAATTCCTAATTGAAAACATTTGACAATAAATGACTAAAATAACAAATACTATGTACGAGAAAATTCAAACGGGATTATCCGGATGTGACGTAAGTCCGTTACGTATGGCCTCTGACGTAATTTTCCTGCGACCGGCGTCTGCATCATGAATTTCCATGTGAAGCGCCATTTCCATTAAGTATATAATACAATTTGTGTTGTGCGTTGTTTATGACAATCATTGGTGCTGCGGTACATGCCGGGCTACTGCCTTTTGCAAAGACCCGTGAGAGGAGAAGAAACTACTGATTGAGTCCTCTTTCGTCTCCGCGACAAGGTCAGCATTTCACTTTTCTCGATAGCTAGATCACCGCTGCCTTTGCACGCACGTCCTGTCTCTCGGTACTACTTGTCAATTGCGCTTACTAGTTGACTTGTTAGGCTAGTAGCAAAATAGAGACTCATGACTTGTGTGAGAGGTGACGATAGTACTCACACGCTGTACTTATGTAATATTAACTTGTGTAGAAATAAGGGATTCGTAAAAGGTGAAGTTCTGAATCCATTTACTGATTTAAAAAACGAGCTTTCCTGTTTTGTCCACTTTTGTTACATCGCATGTGGTCATAACACAAAGTCCGTTTCACCGTCTGTGTGTAAGACTCACTATGTTGTCCAATGTCATTTTAGGACAAATGTGGAATGGTGGACTTGGCTGCTGACAACTGAGATTATATTCTCCTCTTTCTGGTGTGGCCTCACCTCCGGAGCCCAATGGCCACTCGTTTCTTGGGCAGATATGTCCCTCTGCTATGCAGGGCCTCCTCTCGAACCTCATCCGCTCGCCTGCCTCCATCAGTCACCGGCCTGGCTAACGTGCAGAGGAATCGTTGTCGGCCGTGGACTATGGAGAGGTCGCTATGCGAGAGGCGGGTGCTGACAAAAGACGAGGTGTATTTAACCGTGCCGACTCGCACCCAGCTGGATGAGATTCTGGAAAAGGCCGCGGTGCCCGAGGAGATCCTCGTTGCCTGGGAACAACATGGAGGAAATGGTAATCAAGCAGCTTCTACTCTGTTGGCGTGGACGAGGATGATGCAGAAGACGCAGGGTAATACTCACCAACTGCATACCAAGGACCCGAGGCTGCGGGACATCATGGACACTATAACTCAGCAGGTGAGGAATCTGCCAGATGTCAAAACCGAGAAGATGACTGACCCATTTCTGTATCTTCCAGATATCAACTGTGTGGAACGGCAGTCTTGTGTCCGTCTTGCGGGCTCTTTGGGTGATGGGCGTCCCCGGTACAGATCCGGTGTTGGCTTCTATACAAACGGAGGTCTTGTGGCGGATCCGCCGATTCGGCTACAAACAGCTCTCCTTCCTGGCTGAGTGGGGGAGCGGCAGAAAGGCGCCGCAGGACGTAGCCATTGTGACGGCAGCGCTAAAACAGCTGGAACTGCGCTGGACTGAAATCTCTGATGCCAAAACTGTCTGTGCGCTCATTTCCAAAGGACAACACCTGTCGCCTGTCCTAATGGACAGACTAGAAGACAAGGTACGGTGAGGTCTATATTATTAAATGTGTAATTTGTATTATTTTTATATTGCCATGACTGTATTATGCTGCCTCCTAGTGGCAAGTCTGAAAATGTACACACTGCGCAGTTCAGTAAATGAATGCCCCAGCTAATGTGTCGCATAAAAATTCTCTATGTATACTCAGCTATTTTTTTTTTTCCTTCTCGAAGGCTTTGGAGCTCGCCGAAGTGTTTTCAGCTGAAGAAATTCGCAAAGTGTCCGTGTCTTTAGCTGTGCTGAGCCGCAGATCCGTGCCCCTCCTCAGGGCGCTGTCCTACCATCTCCTGCAGAAACCGTCGGCAGAGTTCACCACTCCGCTTATACTCCATGTGGCCTTTGCGTTTGGTAGTAACACTTTTTATGTTTGGTCTCACATCAGTACATGGCATCGTTTTAGTTTTATGCTATGGTATTTGATTACATTTTAAAAGTTGGTGGTTCTTTCATCATTGTGCTTCTCCAGGTAAGCTGAATTTCCACCAATCGCAAGTGTTTCAGCGAATGGCATCCGAGTTGCTGCCGAGAGTGTCTGTACTGACCTCCGGAGACATTATGCGCTTTGCAAAATCAATGGGCTTCCTCAAATGGCTCCACATCCCGCTCTTTGAGGCCTTTGCCGAGGTCAGTCCTTCTTGCCGTCTTGTTCAAATGATTTCTTTTATTTTTGAACCTTTGTTTTTGTTCCCCAGCACTATGTGGAGCACAGTGACAAATACAGCACTCTGCAGCTGTGTAACATGCTCATGACGTTTGCCAGACTGAACTTTCAGCCGAGCAAAGGAGACGAGTTCTATGCAAAAGTAAGACGATGCTACCATCTCATCACTGGTTTTTAAAGTGCGGCAGCAACTTGAGTGTGTGTGTGAGCCAGAAAGTATTAAAATCCATTTGTAACTGTTTTTACCCTCATATATTTACTGATACTGTTTGTATGTGTTACGTTCAGGTTCATCCCGTGCTGGAGAGCTCCCTCTCGGAAATGGAGCCTTTTCTTCGGACGGATGTCGCATGGTCCCTGTGCGTGCTCCAGCAGGCCAAGCCTCACTATCTCAGCCCGCTCATCCAGCCGGAACACGTCGCCAAGTTGTCAAGTGAGAAGCACGTCTCCAGCGCGAGTAGTCCCAAAACATATCGATCGTATTTGCCCTCACCCCACCGCAGATGGCAGTCCGGTTCGAGTGGAGAACTACCGACTAAAAGTGCTCCATGTCGCCGCCACACTGCACCTGGAGCATCCTGAATTATCCTCATCCCGCATGGACGTTCCGCCTGTCCCGGCCAGTACCTCCACACTCTCCCCACTGCAGAGCAACCTGAGAGAGACTTTGGATATTTTGGTGAACAGGCCGGAGATGCTTCGCACGGGCGTCAGCACTGTGTATGGATGGACTATCGGTAAGGCGGCCGATTGTGGTCACACAGAAAGCGTGACTAGTTTATAAGACCACTGCGAATATCTTTCCACTCTTCAGAGGGTGAAGTGGTCGTGGATAGTGACAACAAGCCCATCGACTTATCCCAGCTGAGAGCTCCTCATCTTCCGAACGGTGGCGGGAAGCAGGCGTTACCTGAAGGGGCACGGCGGTGAGTTAGGGAAAATAGTATTTTTGTGTCCATGTCTTTATTTGCTAAAGTTGTCGTGCTTCCCGGTGTTGTGTTTAAGGATGGCTTTTCTAGCGTGGGATTTCCCCAACTTTGGCTCCAAGAGTAAAGACCTTCTGGGGCGCTTCACCATGATGAAGCGACACTTGCAACTTGCCGGCTTCATCTTAGTTGACGTAAGAAAAGTTTAAATAATTAACCCGTGTCTCTCAATTAATATATTTTAGGACACTGAATCTAAAACATTGAAATTGTTTTCAATGCGCAGAAGCCGCCGTTTTTCTTTTTTTTTTTGATTTTGAAATTTCTACAACTGATCTGCTCACTATTAACTTTGGTGACGCGCTGGCAAACCAGCAGGGGGAGCTCTGCTGTGATTTTCATTCATTATTGTCTTTCTCCTTGATTGCAACAAGTTCTGGTTCTATGATGATCATCACACTTTTCCTTTGTCCAACCAATCTGTGGCAGCTCGGCAAAATATCGAAATGCGCGTTCCTGTTTCAGGTTCCTTATTACGAGTGGTTGGAACTGAAGTCGGAGCATCAGAAGTTGTCCTATTTAAAGGACAAGATGGGCAAGGCTGTAGCCGAGGACATGGCCAAGTGAACCGGCTCACCTTGATCACAATTGCAAACTCGGCTAAATCAGAAGCTTTCCCTCACAAACGGAACACCGGGGAATGCAGTAAACAAACACACATACATTGAAGAGTGCAGCATTGCAGAGGAGTGTGTGTGCACCGAAAACAAACCCAACTAAATATCATATATAGATTGACTGTTGTTCCCGTGGCAACGTGTTTGGGGGCTTTCCCTGTTTCCATGGAGATGCTGAGCAAGAGGTTCCGGAGTCAGAAAAACCAGCAGCAAGGTCTTCACTTGTTCTGGATACGCTCAGCTCTGAGTTGCAGCATCTGTAAGGAATACAGAACATTTAGCTAAGATGTGATCTATGAAAGCATTCAATCGATGGTAATAATTTATGAATGTGTTTGAGTCATCATGTGATGGAATTAAAAAGTGTTTTATTGTTAATTACTTCTGCTGTCGTGTGGACACTGCTTCACGTTTGAGTCCAAAGCCCCAAAGAAATCATTATTTGGACACTCTAGTCATGTCAGGAAGGATTATGCAATTCACTTAATTTAAACTCTTATTTGTGTTTAGCTCAGTTGCACTAATATGTGAAGCACACTCCACGCATATAAATCATCACATTTAATTGTACTGTGTTGTCAATGTGAAGCCATTAGACCCATTTGTATGTTCGTCATGACTTCTGCTCTGCTCTGTAACACTTAACAGTGCCGTGGGAAGTTTTGGGTTGCCATAGAAACTGCCCTTGCTGATCATGCGGCTGAGCTTTGCAGCCTCCTCTGTCTTTCTCTTTCCATTAGCGCCTATGCATTCACTTATCTGCCAAAATATGAAAAGGAGGAGGCAGATACTGTAAGGGGGGGGGGGGGGGGGTGAACAGATGCTCTCACTGGCCTGAGGGGGCTCATTAGGGATGCGATCCTTGCACGAGGCAGAAAGGATGTAATTAGACACATTTAGTTGGCTCCTTGTGAGCTTCTCTTTCCTCTCTTGGTTGTCTTGTTTTTGCAATATCTTTCTTTGCAGTTGAGGGCAGCACTGAGAGGGATGCATGAAAATCTGCTGACATCATCTCCCCAAGATCCAGTCAGAGCTTGGCTGGCAGAGAAGCGGATAGAGAGGGAGGGAGGAGAGGAAGAATTGCACATGAGACTGCGGATTCGACGTGCATATAAACAGGCGCATACTAGACGGTTAGTTTGAGTTCAACACACCAAAGCAGCATCAAAAAGAAAAAATCTGACATCCACAAACACGTGCTGCAGGGAAGAAGCAGGTCGCTAAGTACTCCGCTCCCCCCTCCTCCTCCTCTTCCTCCATCGCCATCCCTCCTCCCCTTGTTCACCTTGTCTCTTCTGGCTTTTATTGTTGCGTCAGAGCCAAAGAGAGGCAGCCACGAGACAAGCATGCCGGGGGAGAGCGCTCACAGATCCGTCAACGAGCATCCGGGGCTGGGAGAGGATGATACCGGACTCCCTGGACCAGGTAGGACCTCTGGGGCTTTTCAATACACCAGGAGGCTGTGATCGAGTATAAAAATACAATGTCGACTATTTGCTAATAAGAGCTCTTATTCCGTGATGCACTTGCTTGGCATCACTAAACCGGATGATAGTTACGGTTAGAAACTCCCCCGCCCTTAACCCCGTGACTTGCAGAAATGATGTTTTTTGGGGGGCCCCTTCCGGAACCCTGCCCTCGGTGCACCGCCTCATCCTCTGCGCCATGTCTTCATGCGCATGCAGTTTCATCTTCATGCAGTATGCAGTTTTGGGAACTGTCGGATGAGCTATGGCTCCGCCCTTCCCTCCCTGAGTACTTTAGCTGGATCATGACACAGCAGCATGGCAGAAATCAAATGTGCACAATGGCAAGAACAGGCTTGGCTGCTGGATGTTAAAACTTTGTGATGTTATGGAAGGTTGACAAACTGTTGACAATAGTTACACCCAGGGGCGTAGCCAGAAATCTTTCTGGGGTGGCCAAGGTGGCACCGCCTCACTTAGGGGTGGCCGAACTGCATTCTTATATCTCTCTCTGTAACTTAGAAGTCATTGTTTTATCATACCAGCCACAATCAGGGTTTGATTAAATAAAATGCACATATTAGGAACTCACTCATAATACAGGCAGGTCTAAATAAAAAATAGAAAGTAAAAACTAATGTTATATTTTGATGTTGTTCTTTACTGGAACACATTTTTTTTAGTTTCCTTTTAGATCAATTGAACTACGACTATTATTATTATTATTATCATTATTATGATCATTATTATTATCATTATTATTGATAATATAAAATAAACAATTGTAGAAGGGTACCAAGGGGTCTAAGAAGACTATATCCATGTCAAAATGAAAAATGTTCTTCTGGTTGTGGAAGTGGCCCAGAGGGTGGCCACAGAGTGACAAGTGGTGGCTGTGTTAAAGAATGAAAGTCAATTGTTGTTGTTTTTTTCTATTTTTCGTCAGAGCACTAGCTAATTCCCCTCAGGCCCGTCGAGGAAGCGCTGCAGCCTCAGTGATTCTGCTCCACTTATTGTTTCACTGCCTTCCCCCAAAGGAGCAGCATACAGCTATTTAAGAAACTGCTGCTGAGATACGCTAGCTAGCTAACATTTAGGCTACAGTTACCTCGTTTCCTTTTAGCAATTTAGCCACGGTGAGCATTCATTGTCCTGTTTGGCTACACTGTGTGATTATGCTTAGCAGGGTCAAGGCATGACTCAGCTCAAACACAAACACACTTCAGAGCTTATTGTTGGGGTGGAGATCAAGCAGAGATGCTAAGTGCTGATGCTTGCACTCGCTACAGCTACGAGCGATAGTGAGGAAGCACGGTGATAGTGATAACCGGCAGGGTGACGCATGCGTGTGTGTGTGTGTGTGTGTGTGTGTCGGTGGCTGGCACAGAGCTGTACCACTTGTGTGTCAAAATGGCCAATCAGCATGCGGATTGAGGTCACGGTGGCAACGGCCTAGTTAAAATGAAGCCTCTGTTCCTTCTGTGTCACAGAAAGAGACTCACTCCAGTTGAATCTTCTTGACGAAGATTGTTACGAAGCAAAGCTTTTAAAAATGATTTTTATACTTTCCAGGCAAAAGCAGACACCCATCCACAGCGTCCACGCCCAGCGACTGTGGCTCTTCTCCTTCCGAAAGCGGTTCAAGCCCTTCTCCAAGCACCCCTCAGAAGCTCCTACCGTCACACACATCCCCGTTTGGACCCCGACTATTTCATGCGACATCAAACTCCAGTGGGACTCCAAGACCTCAACCTGAAGGGTCTGACCAGCGGCAGAACAACCTGCCGAGATTATCCGTAAAGTTAGGCGGTCATGGACCTTGTGGCCGCCTTGTCCCTGTTAAAATGGAGAGAATCAAAGTCCGTGTTAGGCTTGTGAGATATATTCTTCTTATGATAATGATATGATATTAATATGCGTGTATCGCCCTAGGTTCTGACCGGTTCCGAGGTGGAGAGTGATTATCCAGACTCACAGACCATGGACACTCGAGTGGTGATGGGTCAGGAGACCCTCCTTAAACCGTCAGAGATCCTGAAAGGGGCACGGTCTCATAGCCGCCGCGATCAAGCTAGCCCGTCATCAGTTAGCAAAAGCTTTTCTGAAGCTCAGCCAAAAGTAAATAAGACCCAAATGGAAACGAGCAATGAAGAGTGCAAAATGAAAAAGCCGGACAAAGAAGATAAACAAACAGAACAGGCTCCGCCCCCAGCCAAGAGTCTTGCATTACCTTCCTCATGTTTGGAGCCTGAATTCACAAATGAGCATTTGATGATCAAAAAAGAGGATCAAAGCTTTGCTAGTGTTGAAGTGCCTTCCCAGTCCGTCCACGAGCAGGCCTGTCCTGTGACTCTCTCCTTTTCCGAGCCGACTTATTCGGTAGACCCGCTCCGAGTGGGCGTGCCCTCGTCCCTGGACCCCGACTTGTACTACACCGCCCCTTCCACTCCCATCAAGATGGCGTCACGCTCCTCACATCTTAAACATCATTCCTATCCCGGCTCTCCCGCTTTCTCCCCGTCACCGGGCTTACCCTCAGACAGCGATGACCTCTGCTCCCCAGTGACCTCCCCTTCTGGCTCTTATATGACAGCTGAGGGTGGAAGCTGGACCTCCTCCTATGCATCCTCGGCCTCGCCCTCTACTTCCCCCAACCCTCTGCTCGCAGAAGACGCACAGGAGGCCCGCGCTTGCTTCGTTGGCTCTTTATCCGAGATTGGAGATGAAGTTGGCGAGGATAAAATTAGTCCAGAACGGGAGAAGGTAGGCCAATTTCCCGAGGATACCATCAATCCTCGGCTTGGGATAACAGGTACAACAATCCTTGAAGAGGAAGAGGCTCAAATTGATGAAGATGAGAGCAGGATTGCTGGAGAAAGTCGTTCTTGTTGGGTGAGGAGCAGTAGCGGCCACACCAGTGACTCCCAGGAGGATGGCGGAGAGTCTGAAAGCTCCCTCTGTCCACTAGAGGAGGCTAGCGAGCATTCACCTCTCAAACTGGACCCAAGCGCATCTGACAAAAGTGATCGAGAAGAAACGGCGGCGGTTAATCCTGCTCGATCTTCATCTAACCCGAATCGTGACCCCCCTGTCCTTCTCCGTAACTCTCTCAGTTCTGAAGCCTTTGCTCAGCTTTGCTCCGCCGGTTCTTTTATGTTCTCTCCGGCAGCTTGCGCTGAGGATATGTCAGAAGAAGAAAGGATGATCCCCGTCTCCCTCATCCCATTTCCTCCTCACACCAGCCTCATCTTTAAAGCCGATTCCTTTGAAATCACTCTTTTCCCGACAGAGGATGACAACGAAGTAGCCGTGGACAGAAACGAAGGCGAGGACGTCGACGCGTACGCGGCCGGAGAGGAGGAAGCGGATGTTGAAGATGATGACGATGATGACGATGAAGAAGAAGACGACGACTACGCCGTCAATGGTCCAAAAATTGCAGAGGATGACGACGATTTGGACGACAGCCGTGAGGTGGTTGAGGAAGCTAAGGTGGAAGTCAAAGTTGTCGAGGAGGAAGAAGATGAAGAAGAGCAAGATGATGAAGAGGGAGAGCACGTCAGAGAGGCCGCCAGCGCCGGCGACGAGGAAAGCTCAGGCTCGTTTCTTCATACGCTCTCAGAGACATCGATAAATGAGGGTCTGGATGACTTCTTCTGCTACCAAGATGATACGGATGACTCATTAGATTCCGCTTCCTATAACGGCGAGGAAGACGAACGCCTGTACAGCACCGAGAGGCACGCACAGTCGTTAGAACCAACGCTCGACTCTACCGAGAAGCAATCAGAACCGCAGCAGGAATCTGCCACTGGTCAAACGGAAACTTCTCCCACCCGGCAAAGTCCGATGACGGATCGCCTGGACACAATTTGTCTTTCTGCAGAGAAATCCGCCGAGACCCATGAACTAGAACACAAACCTCCAGAAGACGCAGAATGTTCTGGTCCATTCGACCAAACAAACGATGAGATCTCGGCAAAACAATGTACAACGTTTCTCCAGGAATCCAAACACGAGCCATCTCCCCAATCCACGTCTTTTGGGATACCAGAGATGACCAACCCAGGTAACCCGGTTCTTCAAAACCAATCAACAGATGAAGAACTTCTGAACGACGTCAGTCCCAAACAGCCCGACGAAACCAGAGAAGATTCCATTCCAGAAAGGGATTCTTACAAATTGCTCATTAAGCCAAGTCGTTATGTGTCGGGAAGCGATGCGGATGGCGGGGCGAGGAGAATTTTATCATCACATTGGTCCTCTGATAAGGCTGAGCGAGAAGATCGGAACAAGAAGAATGAAAATGGCAGAGGAGAGATTGTCCATTGCAGAGTTACCGATTTGGCTTCCTTGACCACGGCTACTAATGACCTGAACAAAGGTGTCCTTCCTCTCTCCAATCCTAAAGACCCGAGTCCCAACCCCAGTAACATCCCAATCTCCACATCTCCAGAAGTTATTCTCGGCCTCGCAGACAATCTGACTCTGACTCCTGAACATTGTCCCGGTGACTCCGGTCAGGAGAACCTAAGTACCGACGAGAGGGTACTCGGAGCGTCTGGATCGCCTCATTCTCCTCTTGCCATCTCGCCCAAAAGGGAGAACTCTGAAACAGATACCAGACGGGGAAATGATCCTGAAGTCGGGATTTGGTGTGATGATAAAACAGAATTACATTCTGGATCCGTGTCTGAATTTGAGGTTTGGGGAGCAGGGGAGTCGCTTTCCTTGTCTCTCGGGAAGAAGTATGACTTTGAGGCTGACAGCGTACTCGTGTGTGACTCACGAGGCCCAAGGACGGAGACTCTCAACGTGAGTAGTGAAGCGTATCAAAACTATGGTGATGCTTTTGGTCATGTTCTGGAAGTGAAAGATAACAGAATGGATGGAAAAAGCCATCGGGAAGAAGAGAATGAACTCCAGGGGACGTCCGTGTCCAATTTGGTTGGTTGGAAGTCCATTGAGGAGCTCTCAGAAGCAGGTGGAGGGGAAAGAAGATTCCTGAATGACGATGTCAGCAATTTAAATCCTGATAACGCAGACACACCAGAACAAGTAACATGGATGGATTCCAACAATAATAACGACGCTACTTTTGATTGCCTGCAATTAGCAATGCGCGAAGGACTGAATCCTCTGTCGGAAGACGCCAGACCCGATTGTGTGAGTGTCAAAGTCAGAGAATCCGTTTCTAATATTCCACTTGAGGAGATGCCGTTTGGGGACAAACAAGTAGCGGAAGACGCGTCTGGATCGCAAACAACGCACTCCGACGTGGGCAAACCTGCAGCAAGCCAGCATCTGAAAAGAAGTCAAGACGATCAGACAATCACCCCGGATCATAACATAACGCTAACCTTACTGGACGGCTACTTTGGTTACTTTCACCCAAGATGTAAATCGAATGCAGATGAAGGTGCAAAAAAGGTTTTGCAATCCGAATCAGACGAGAAGTGGATGGAGCCTGAAACTGGAAGCCAAAAAGCCATGGATGCCAGTTCTGTGACTGACAAACTTGCCGATGAACCAAAGATTCAAGATGCCTTGACGGGACAGCTGTGTGATCGTTTGAACTCAGGGATGGAAGAAAATACTAAGAAATTAAAGAAGAGATGTGCAAAGAATGATAAAAAGATTACAGAAAGTCCCTCTTCTCCACAGACTACCTTGGATAGTTTTGCACAAGACGATACGGAAGGAGCACTTTGCACAGAGAAAGTTGGCGCCAGTAAGAAAGGCCGAAGACGGAAACAAAACAAGGCCTTGAAGGTGACCGCAAATTTGGACTCCGGCCTTGACGTTCTTGATGAAGAAATAATTCCCCTTGCTTCCAAAGACGCAAGCTCAAATGCGTCTGACGGCCTTTCGGTTACAAATAAGAGCAAAAACAAGAAAACTTCGTCAGTCCAGTGTCAACAGAAGAAAGACAAAACCGGATCACAGGTTCAAAAGAGTCGCAACTGTGACACCAACACTCCAATCAACCTCAAAGCTCCAATAGAAACCAATAAAGAACAAGATGGCCGACAGGAAGTGCGCGACAACAGACAGGAAGTGCTTGGCGACAGACAGGAAGTGCTTGGTGACAGACAGGAAGTGCTTGGTGACAGACAGGAAGTGCTTGGCGACAGACAGGAAGTGCTTGGCAACAGACAGGAAGTGCTTGATGACAGACAGGAAGTGCTCAACAACAGACAGGAAGTGCTCAGCAACAGACAGGAAGTGCTTGGCGACAGACAGGAAGTGCTCAACAACAGACAGGAAGTGCTCAGCAACAGACAGGAAGTGCTTGGCGACAGACCAGAAGTGCTCAACAACAGACAGGAAGTGCTCGACAACAGACAGGAAGTCCTCGACAACAGACAGGAAGTTCTCGACAACAGACAGGAAGTTCTCGACAACAGACGGGAAGTGCTCGAATACCGACCGCCGACAAGCGGTGAGAGAAGAATCCGAGTGGACATTAACGACAACAACATCGACCATGACCAGAATTCCCCACCGGAGGCTATCGCACTATGCACTTCATTTTCCTCCCCCCTCCTTCAAACTTCCAAAGAGCCACCACGTGACCTTCCCACACCTGTGCAAGAATCCCAACCTGCTCACCAACTCCCTCCCCTCATCACATCCTCTCCAGCCGCCACAAATTCCTCCCAGCAAGTACTTTCCCGCCAATTTCCTCCCGATAACAAAAGCGCCACCCATCCGACGACTCAATCGGACTCAAGCGTTGCTTCGCCATCTTTTGCCGTATCCAAGCCAACCCAGGAATCATCTTCCATCTCTTCACACCATTACACCAAACAAGGCAGCACAAACATGTCCAAAGGTAAGAATCACATATTTTACACTCCCATCACAAAATCTTAACGCTTTAGTGTATTCCCACTAAGATTCCAGTTTAGTGGGGAGAAGAACAGACAGTGAGGAGGATTGCGGACTCCCCAGATGTGTTCAAGGGTCTGTGCTCAAAGCAGCGGCAAACCCAAGTGGATCCACGGAGAGAAGTGCCACGTCTGATCAAAAGGAAAGCCACCCGTTTGCTTCTCATCGGCTAAACGACAAAGAATCGGGCTATTCAGTCAAGCGCAACCACGCAATTTCTGAAGACTTCAAAAACAGCTGAGTTTTTCCGACACCCCCCCATTTCATTCAATTGCACCATTATAT
This sequence comes from Syngnathus acus, assembly GCF_901709675.1. NCBI lineage: Eukaryota > Metazoa > Chordata > Actinopteri > Syngnathiformes > Syngnathidae > Syngnathus > Syngnathus acus. The sequence goes on along the minus strand of NC_051101.1, from coordinate 11,093,022 downwards.
TTCTCATTCTGTTTGTAGTCTTACTATACATCAGACAAGCTCTCGAGAGCTTAAATAATAAGGTACGGCATTAAGATTTCTTGATTGCTGCCTGCCAATGACGCCTTACCCGTGAAACTCCCTATGCTTTTGAAACATTGACCTAGATTCTTTTTTTTGTCGTGATTGGTCAGTACTCTTGGAAAATAATTTAAAAATGCAGAATTTGAATAAGTTACTCCAGCAATTTCAACTGAGTGCATCTGAATAAATAAATAAATAAATAAATAAATAAATAAAATTAATAATTAAATTAAATTAAATTAAATTAAATTAAATTAAATTAAATTAAATTAAATTAAATTAAATTCAATTAAATTCAATTAAATTAAATTAACAAAAATACACCAAATTTACTGTTTGCGTGTTTTGTGCGTGTGCTTGTCCAGGTTCTCTAGTGTCCTGTAACGAGTCCGATAGTGAGGGCTCGGTCCTTGAGCTAGAGGAGGAGCCAGTGAGACCTCCTCAACCGCAGGTGATTCTGGATGTTATTTTTGCCTCTACTGATTCTTCTGTGCAAATATAACCTGCCCTACTTTACAGCTAATTACTTTGGTTGAGTAGTTTTAAGCTAACATTCGAAGGAGGTTTTGCTGGTTTTGGTGCCACGCTTCTTAAAATAGACTCAAAATACCAACTGGCTTCCCCTGCAGTCCTTCTCCTCAGCAGACGAAGGGCCGAACAGAACCAAACAGAGCCGCAGTGAGAAAAAGGCCCGCAAGGTCAGACAAGCAATATTTCCTTTAAAAATATGAACGCCATTATCTTATGAAATTTCTTCCGCTGCTCTGCATGTAGGCCATGTCGAAATTGGGTCTGAAGCCGGTCCACGGTGTGACCAGAATAACCATCAAGAAGTCCAAGAGTATCCTGTTTGTCATTAGCCGACCAGATGTGTTCAAAAGCCCTGCATCGGATATTTATATTGTATTTGGGGAGGCCAAGGTAAGTCTCATCTGTGATGCGGATTTCCAATGATTGCATCATTTCTGATTCCTCTCCCTCTGCCAGATTGAGGATCTTTCTCAACAGGCTCACAAAGCTGCTGCAGAGAAATTCAAGGTGCCTGTGACCTCTACTCCCTTGGCGCCCCCTGTCCCCCCCAGCCTGAGCATCAAGGAGGAGAGTGAAGAGGAGGAAGAGGAGGTATAGAGGGAAAGGGGGCGTGGCTTAAGGCACTGTTTGAACCCACGGCGATCCAGATGCTGTCTTTGCAGGTGGACAACGGGGGTCTGGAGCAGAGGGACATCGAGCTGGTGATGGCTCAGGCCAACGTGTCTCGAGCCAAGGCAGTGCGTGCGCTGAAACATAACAAGAATGACATCGTGAACGCGATCATGGTGAGGAGGGCAGATGGGAAATAAATTAATGAGTCACAGAGAGAGCGAGAGGGGGGTGAAACAATGAAGGTCAAGTTGAATTTCTCCCCAGTAACTTCTCTCATTACCACTAGATGGCAGTATAAGCTGAGCACTGAGAAACAGAGTACAAAATATCTGGAGTAATTGAAGCACCTCAAAAGGTTTTTAATTCCCTAAAGATGCTTCAAGAAGCACTACTTTATACCGAAATTAAACTCCTGATTTCACTTTCAGCCTAATTCCTCTGCATCAAGATGCCACCAGGTGGCAGCAAAGCACCTTTTAAACTTGAATCTCTTTTTATCTTTGTCTTTTTTTCCATCCAGGAGCTGACCATGTGAGTGATGTGGGTCGTTTGAAGCTTGACCTCCTCCTCGTCAACCTAAAGCCCAAACACAACCCCGTCTTGCTGCTACTGTATGTTGCGTGTCCAATACCTGCTAAATAAATAGCCTTTTAGGATGCAAGCTCCGGGCTTTTTGTGTCCTTTGTCGACATATTTAAAAATAATATTTCACATGCAAATCAAACAGTATGGTCTAAACCAGGCAAAGCCAATGATAGTTTTCTGGTTAAGTTTAATTGACAAATTACAACAAACTGACAATTTTTCACTTTAATTATATAATACTAGTAAACAGACACACACAAGATTCTCAGCCGATATGAGGAAAAATGTAAAAAATACAAAACAGGTTGAATCGTGGCTGGAAGTTAAACACGGATTCCTTCCGACCATTATTTTGTTTACAAATACAGAGCACATGGGGTGCCTGTGTGTTAGCAAACAGTAGCATCTCTTCCATCACTGTACCATTTATAAATCCTTTTCCAAGGAGGAAGTGGTTCCTTCCAGTAATTCCAACGCAGGTTGGCAGTACAAGGCAATAAGTGGTGTTCCCCTGAGAACTCACTGATACTTTGGGTTTAAGTGGAGTCCCTGGTGTCTTTAGGAGGGCGAGCCTGGAGCCTTAGCGGGTAGGACGTTGCAGTCAAAGTGCCCTTGGTTGGTGATATTGCCAGCTGGAAAGTATCTGGCCACCACGAAGGAAGAACCATCTGATGCAACGGCCTTCCCCACGCCCAGCGTCTTGCTGTTCTTCCAAACCATTGCAGTGAAATGGCCTATTGGTGGAAGGTAAGAGAAATCAATTCACACACAAAGTTTAATGCTATTCATACTTACAGAAAACGATTTGATATTCCTTATCTTTTCTTTTTGTATTCTAGTAAACATGCAGAAATCCATAAAATAGCATTCAAAACATATTTAAGAATGAACCTCCATATGTCTTGTTTTTGTGTTATATGAAAAGTTTTGCAGGATAAGAAAAATGTATGCCTGGTGGGTTTTACTAAAGGGTAGCAACCAGCAGAGGGCGCAATTGATCCATGACTGCTGCCAATTCAATTTGAAACTACAATCTGATTAAACGTGACGCTAATAGCGCCGTTTTTTTTTTAACCTATTTTTTAATTTCTAAAATATATATATATATATATTGTCATTTAAAAACAATTTCTTAAAATTTAAAAAAAATAAAATTTAAAAAAAGTTTTTAATTTTCTTTACCTTTTTACACTTGAGTAAAACCTGTATTAAACCTATTTAATGATACTGACAGTTTAGCCTTGAACGAAGTCTCTTCATTCTTTGCCTCATTTTAGACTGCCTTTGAAGAAAATGTCACAAAACTGTGTAATATGTCGACATACTCAGATTTCCCAACAGAAATGAATGGGCCAAAGTTCCTCTTTTTTCTTTTTCTTTTTTTTTTTTAATTAGAGCTGACTTGAGCATTTGAATATAAGAGTAACTCTGACCAACTTTGTTGTTGACAGGACCAAGCCTTTTACTTCAACTATAAAGCAAATGGAAGTTCTTTCAAATATTTACACACACAGGAATCCTAACCTTGGTCTCTCTTGGTTTATCTTCCCCCCCATTACTTGAGCATGAATTGACATACTAGGAGCGTCAAATCAACTGCAGTCAAGTCATGTAAACCAAAGTCCACAAAAAAAAAACACCCGGAACAATTGCGCCATACTGAAACTGACACAAAGGCTAGGAATGTGATTTATCTAAAACTATTGACTGTCTGAGGCAGATGCTAATTAAGGCGTGACATCAGCATGACAACAACAACCTCACGCGTGCCTCGGCTAATGGATGAGAAATTTATAGGTAAAATGAAAGGTTGCAAATAACAAACAAAAAATCGACTCAGACATCAGTATGTAAATTGGCGCCTTTGGTTTTGTTAAGAATGATGGATGCGCTCCTCACCGGTGCCGGAGGAGAATCCAGGAGAACTGAAGTTGTACTGTTTCACTTCATTGTACCAGCGGTCGGCCACATCCTTTCCTGCACGCAGAGTAACCTCAATTTAGGCGCCGTCAAATCACTCTTCTGTCACACACCGTAATCACAATGACAGCATTGTCATGGAATCCTTTTTTGATCAGCACAAATCCCTACGGGCGACATTTTTATTTACAATGCTGCACTTTTGGTCACCCCCGTGCGGCTCCAATGGAGATACTTTATGACTCACACTGACGCATTTTTCCGGCACTGAATCACGCGTTCTAAGATCCAAAATGGAAGAGAAGAAAAAGGATTCAAGGTTCTCAATAGAAGAATGTGCTTTAGCGGTTTACTTCAAATGTTCTCACGCTCAACAGTTGCAAACGGATGACAGGAAATATTGGAAGGCCGCTTCTGATCCATCAGCAGGAATTAGCGAGACCTTGTTTGGTTACATCATATGAGCTCATATTTAATGTACCTGATTGGTCATAGGAAGCCCACGCCAAGTTCTCGCCACAGCTCCCCCTACTTGACTCCTCGCTGTGTTTTAGGATGCGTGTGCTAGCCAAACTCTCAGCATAACTGGAGAAGGACAAAGACAATTGAGCATACCTTGAAATTATTAAACAAAAGTGCTAGTCAAACTCTCAGCTTAACTAAAGAAGAACAAAGACAACCAATAATATCTTGAAACTATTGAAACACTCGACACAACAAGCAAAACAGGTTGGGGTTAGGGTTGGGTTTAGGGTTAGGGTTGGGCCTAGGGTTAAGGTTAAGATTGGGGCTCGGGTTAGGGTTGGGCCGAGGGTTAGGGTTAGGATTAAGGTTAGGGTTACTACTTGAGCTGCTCCATAAAACCATACATTGGTACAATTTCATGTAATTTAAGACAGAGCTCCATAGTGTAGTGGTTAGTTCTCTGGACTCTGCCCCCAGTGACCTGAGTTCAAATCCCAGCGGCACCTACAATATTTTATCATAGAAAAAGTTGCAACACAGTTGCTCGTGTGCTGATCCATAAAACCCTAACCTTTTTTAGTTTTTTTCAGTTCATACTACTTCAACCAGTAGGTGTCGGTAATGCCCACTGAAGCTGGTGCCACCTCGCCGTAAAAGAAAACGAAGAAGAAAATGACGTCACTTCCCGTTCAGGTGAGGGAACGAATCCTGGCTTTCCCGTTCGCGAACGAGTCAATGGCAGAACTGCCTTCCTTCCCGTGCCTTCAGTCAGTGAACGTGTTGCGTGAACTATGGAAGCCAGAATGTAGATTTACGATTTGCCAAGTAAAGAAAGAACCACTCACTGAAACACCACTTCTTTTATGCACGTTTTCTCCAAGCTAACGGCTAACTTGATTGCATGAAGGGATGCGCCGTTATGCAACAACAGGGCCGGTTCTAGGAATGCACATAAGAGGGGGCAGTCAGAAATGTGAAGGGGCCATGTTCTTTTTTTTTTCTACACATCTTTAACACTGTTAGTGTTTTCTTCATGGCAGTTGTTAGCTGTGTGTCCAGATCTCAACCTGGAGAAGTGGATTGCACTCTGTCAGGCCTCTACACTAAGACCTGTCCAGCTTGGGTGTCCCACTTGAAGATTAAAGCTTCCCTTAGGGTCACTGAGGCACGCAAACCCCCTGACCACAATAAGGTGGCAATCTCTCAGGGGGGGAACATATAATATGAATGTTATATTAACTATTATTTGAGTTGTCGTTAATCATTAGTTAATCATTAATCAATAAAGCAGACTTTGACTTTGATATCACGGGTCATTAGGGCGAGTTTGGTGGAGTTTTTACTGCTTCTTCCAACTCCCACCGCGCTGACTGTAACTTGACACTCTGGCTGCGTCTTGCCTCATTTGCATACTCACAGTGATTGGATGTTTACGGAGGGGCGCAGAGTCCTGACAGCAGGCTGTGTGAGGACACACACTGCACCGACATGAGAGAAGAGATGGGGCTGATTAACGTGTGTTTCTATCAGCGGATTTTTCACTTCTAAAAGTTTGATTCGAGGGGGCAGGACATCTGCGTAGAGCCGGCACTGTGCAACAACGGGGAGATTATGCTTCCCTTTGGGTCATCTTGATTTTAGAACACTTATAGTGATTTTTAAATAACGTGTATGCATATATACGCCTAAATATTGTTATCCAATATATCTACTGCAATTTCACATTAGATTGCTGGTTTGAAATGTACTTTTATTATTTTAATAAACATTAAAACCTGATAAAACTTGTCTGGTGTTTTATTCCTTGTTTTTATTTTTTTGGGCATGAAAACAAAAATCTGACATTTGGTTAACTGCTTTATATGACAATATGTATATGTGTTTTACGTTGTGTAATATGTGTTGGTGTCCCCCCAAATAAAGAGCAAATAGTCAAATACACATTCTTGACACGTACAAAAAATGCATATAGTCCGTGTGACGTCACAGATCAAACAGCCAATCAGAAAGTGGGGGTGAGGGCGGGTGTGGCACTTTTCACTTTCACTTAGGCTTTGGCCATGATTTTTCCCTAATGAACTGGCCTGTTATTAGGTACACCTAAAAATGGCGGTGTACCTAATAGAGTGTCCGAGTGATGTCACAGAACAACCAGCCAATCAGAAAGTGGGGGTGAGGGCGGGTGTGGCACTTTTCACTTAAACCAGGGGTGTCGACTTCCAGTCCTCGAGGGGCCGCGTTCCAATATGTTTTCCAAGTTACCCTCGTTAAACACACCTGCGTGAAAAGTTTTTGGTCATTTTCACGTCTGCAGGAGCTAAAAGTTTTCACGCAGGTGCACTTAACGAGGGAATGTTGGAAAACATGTTGGAATGCGGCCCCAAGGACGAGAGCTTGACACCTGTGACCTTTGACCATGATATTTCCCTAATAAAGTGGCCTGTTATTAGGTACACTTGAAAATGGCGGTGTACCTAATGGAGTGTCCGTGTGATTCCCTCGTTAAGTGCACCTGCGTGAAAAGTTTTAGCTCCTGCGGAACGTGAAAGAGGCTAAAAGTTTTCACGCAGGTGTGTTTAACGAGGGTAACTTGGAAAACATATTGGAACGCGGCCCCGAGGACGAGAGCTTGACACCTGTGACCTTTGACCATGATATTTCCCTAATAAAGTGGCCTGTTATGAGGTACACTTGAAAATGGCAGTGTACCTAATGGAGTGTCCGTGTGATTCCCTCGTTAAGTGCACCTGCGTGAAAACATTTAGCTCCTGCTGAACGTGAAAATGACCAAAAACTTTTCACGCAGGTGTGTTTAACGAGGGTAACTTTCTGATTGGCTGGTTGTTCTGTGACATCACTTGGACACTCCATTAGGTACACCGCCATTTTTAGGTGTACCTAATAACAGGCCAGTTCATTAGGGAAAAATCATCAAAGGTTTTATATATATGGTTTTATGGATCAGCACACTGTGTTGCAAATTTTTCCATCTAAAATAATTTAGGTCCCACAGGGATTTGAACTCATGTCACTCAGGTTAGAGGCCAGCGCATTAACCACTACACTATGGAGCCCTGTCTTGCAACATGTGAAATTGTACCAAGGTATGGTTTTATGGAGCAGCTCACAAGTGAACAGTATAGATCAGTGGTCCCCAACCTTTTTTATGGATCAGCACACGAGCAACTGTGTTGCAAATGTTTCCATGATAAAATATTTTAGGTGCCACTGGGATTTGAACTCGGATCGCTGGGGTGAGAGTCCAGAGCACCAACCACTACACTATAGAGCTCTGGCTTTTACTGTGTGAAATTGTACCAAGGTATGGTTTTATGGAGCAGCTCACAAAGTAACCCTAACCTTAATCCTAACCCTAACCTTAATCCTAACCCTAGGCCCAACCCTAACCCTAACCCTAACCCTAACCCTAACCCTAGGCCCAACCCTAACCCTAACCCTAACCCCAACCCTAGGCCCAAGCCTAACCCTAACCCTAAGCCCAACCCTAACCCTAACCCCAAGCCTAGCCCCAACTTTAACCCTAACCCTCGGCCCAACCCTAACCCTAGGCCCAACCCTAACCCTAACCCTAACCCTGGATCCAACCCTAACCCTAGGCCCAACCCTAACCCTAACCCCAACCCTAAACCTAGGCCCAACCCTAACCCTAACCCCAACCCTAGGCCCAAGCCTAACCCTAACCCTAGGCCCAACCCTAACCCTAACCCCAAGCCTAGCCCAAACTTTAACCCTAACCGTCGGCCCAACCCTAACCCTAGGCCCAACCCTAACCCTAACCCTGGATCCAACCCTAACCCTAAACCTAGGCCCAACCCTAACCGTAACCCTAACCCTAGATAAAACCCTATCCCTAACCCCAACCCTAACCCTAGATCAAACCCTAACCCTAGGTACAACCCTAACCCTAACTCCAACCCTACCTCTAGCCCTCACCCTAGGCCTAAACCTTAGGGAGGGGTATGGTTTTATGGATCAGCACACGAGCAACTGTGTTGCAAATCTTTCCATATAAAATAATTTAGGTCCCATGGGGATTTGAACTCAGGTCACTGGGGTTAGAGGCCAGAGCATTAACCACTACACTATAGAGCCCTGTCTTGCAACATGTGAAATTGTACCAAGGTATGGTTTTATGGAGCAGCTCACAAGTGAACAGTATAGATCAGTGGTCCCCAACCTTTTTTATGGATCAGCACAAGAGCAACTGTGCTGCAAATTTTTCCATGAAAAAATACTTTAGGTCCCACTGGGATTTGAACTCAGGTCACTGAGGTGAGAGTCAAGAGCACTAACCACTACACTATGGAGCCCTGTCTTGCAACATGTGAAACTGTACCAAGGTATGGTTTTATGGAGCAGCTCACTAGATCAGTGGTCCCCAACCTTTTTTATGGATCAGCACAAGAGCAACTGTGTTGCAAATATTTCCATGAAAAAATATTTTATGTCCCACTGGGATTTGAACTCAGGTCACTGAGGTGAGAGTCCAGAGCACTAACCACTACACTATGGAGCCCTGACTTGAATTACATGAAATTGTACCAATGTATGGTTTTATGGAGCAGCTCAAGTCCCAACCTGAATTAATTGATCGTCGATGAAAAAAAAAAGTTTTTCCTGTGCGGCTTGGCGGCCCGGTACCAAGTGACCCACGGACTGGTAACGGTCCGCAGCCCGGTGGTTGGGGACCACTGCTCTATATCACATCCTTCATCTTTTCTCATTTTGTTATTTATGATTGCATCCCTTTCTACAAACGTATTATTTTGCAACCTGGACTCAATTATGTGTTGAGCGTGACAATCTAGTCCTTGTTCCAATAAAGTGCCTATCATTAAAGGTTATTTATATGGTTCTGGATGTCGCTTGAGCAGGATGTGGTGGTTTCTGCAAAGATATAATGCACATGAATCACCACAGTCTGCTCTGTTTTTTGTTTTCTTTGAATCTCCATAGTTACAACACAAATTTCAAAGGATATTTCACAAGAGTTTGTTGGTATTGCATATGTCGATAGTTCCAAATTAGTTTGACACTTTTCCCGTTGTGTATAACCGTTTGGACGCACCGTGCAGCCTCTCTGCTCAGCTTGCTGCTCAATTTGAGTGCGGGAGCTTGGTGCTTCTTCCTGTAGTCGTTATGGCACTGCAGCACCTCCTCTGCAAATTGCTTTGAGGCTGAGAGACACATCAAGGAGAGACAGCAGGGAATGTCAGACATCAGCCCTGGCAAAACGGAGACACAACTATTGAGCACCGAGTTCAATAACTGTTATTGCACAATCCATACCGGAGCTCAAGTGTGCTCGTTTAAAGGCCAGACGGAGATTACCAGTGATTGTCGCCAAAGTGTGGTGCCATCACTCACTGCTCTTTTCAATGCTACTCCAACACAATGGGCACATTCATGCAGTAATGCACAGTCATACAAATGCCAGTGCTGCCTCACAGCCAGCATTGACTCCAAAAGCAAATAAGTAATTTGATTTACGTCTTTGCAGAGTTTGGCGAGGTTTGGTTCTTACCTGACTTCCCCATCTTGCCAACACAGGAAATGTTCAGTTAGTCCACAAACAGACGTCCTACTGGTGAAAAAGAATTATTTTGGGCTGCTGCCTCGATGCAGCTGTTTCTAATGCAAATATTCCAAAAAGCAGCTGCCTCAAGTTTCAAGTCTAGCCAGGCTTTCAGTCTAATGTCGGTCCTCCTTAAATTCTGCTGGTACGCAAATTTGCCCTCGAGCTGTTTATCTGGTTGAAACACCTTCCTCTAAACTGTGCATAACTTCACATGGCTGTTTGTCAAGTTGTAGACATCTGCCTTGAGTGTGTCTTTCGTGGCCTGGAAAAACACACCCACTGCCTGCCCCCACATTGATAGAGACATGACACTTCATGACATCATCACTAGGAGTCATGCCCATTTAAGGTGCTAAGATTTTTTTGGGCCCGGATACTAAAACATCTGTAAGATGTCAAATCCAGATCCAGAAAGTAAAAAAAAAAAAAAAAAATCCTGCCACAATTTGGTGCTTGTAATCTAATCAAGTAAATATTTTTTTTAAGTTTTGCAATTTCTTCCTCAAATAAGCAACATTATATTTAAAAAATGGAACCTTCATAGATATTTAATATGAAAAATACAAAGGAGATTTGAAATTCTGTCAAAAACCATCAGAGGTATTATAAAATAATGAAATCATGTTGCCTTCAGGGCACTGTACTTTCCAACATCAGAGAAGTCTTGTTTCCAGCTGTTAGAATGCCGCCAGTTGAAGGTTGTTAGCATATTCATATATTCTGGCTTGCCCTCCGAGACCTTCTAGACATCGAATTCCGAATGAAGTCATCACAGCACGGTGCTGCCCATCTCAAGTGTGAGCAGCATGACTTAACCTTATTGTGAGTATTGCTGCAAAGGTAAAAAAAAAAAATCCATTTGATTTAAATCACATAAATGACACGTATCTGGTTTAACTATAAATTACATGTATAGACGCAGGCAAATAATTATGTTGTGACCAAATCTAAGTGGATCAATTTTCACTGAAAAAGCATAACTAACATCACAGCACAATAATTATTTGTCTGGTGAAGCTGATTTTTACACAAAAAAAACCCCCATTTAATTGTAATTGTATCTAGGATTTGAAAGCATTTCAACTAATTGTCATATATTCAACTCACAGTTCGATTCTGGGTTTTGGCTTCCCTCTGTGACGTCTCAGAACAAACGGCTTCTTCACGCAAACCAAAAATGTCTTAGTCCTTTTGACGACACTCAATTGTCCTTCAGTGGTGTTATTGTCGCAGTGCCTCCATTGACCGCTAGATGGGGCTAGTCGCAAATAGACTCAAGAAGAAAGCAATCACGAGTCCCCCCTCTAAGCCTCGCTAATGACATCTTGGTGTCCACCCATTGAGCGGACATGATGGTCTGCATGTGAAAAGTTAAGCTTCTTCATTTCTCATTAGCGGCGTGACGCTATTGTAGTACATTTGTTAGCCCCCAGCCACCCTCCATTACGCATAGTGCAAAGTAATTAGACTGGACAGCTGGAATTAGACATTTTATAATCGGACATTCCTCGGCCATACGGTTTAATTAAGGCGATTGTGATGCGTTTGCGTACACGATCATGGATATATGTAAATCTGTGAACATATCTTCACATTTTCACTCACTTCTTTCCTCCCATCCCATCTATGCTGCCTCACAATCTATTTTCATTTTCTTTTGTCCTAAAGCCTTTAATGAAAATCCCCCAACAATATACCAGAGGAGGGAGAGGCGGGGTGCAACCCAGAAAATATTTTCTCCTGCTGCGATCACTGCAAAAGAATGTGGATTTATAGTGACAGAAATGTGAAATAACTCCTAACAGTGCACTTAGTTGCATATAATTCCTCTTTAGCAGTCCCGGGAGGAAGGTGAAGACTTTTTAATCACTCCTTTCGTTCCTCCATCCTTATTACGAGGTCCAGATGAGTGAAAATGGAAAGTGGTGAGGCTCCATTTCTTTTTCTTCTCCCCCCCCCCCCCCTTGAACAAAATGTTAGAAGCTCTTTCTCTAGAACTTGACACATCAAGTGAAACCCGAGCGCCGCCATTATCGTGAATGAGACGAAGGATTCTTATGGGTTAAGAGGAGTTAATCACCTGTCAATCAAATTTCATCAAGTTGTCTCCACTGATGAAGAGTATTAAGATACAAAATCTCATTATATTTACACAGCTTTCAATTAAAGACATCCGGGAAAGGATGGATGAAGAAAGAGAGGGAGAGGAAACATAATGCCTTAAAAGGCCACACAGTCAATAAAGTTCCTAATGTGTTGAACGTAATTAGCGAGTCCAGGGAAGAGCAGAGTGCATGCAGGGATATTAACCCCGGCAACCTTCTTTATCGGCTCCGTAATTAAATTATCCTCACATGCTTTTTCAAACGCACACAACCAGATTTTTTACAGCGAGTACAAACGGCAATTTTGTGGAAAATTATCGTCAGCATGTATGACATCATGTGAAATTTCGGGATATTTTAGTGTTGGAATGATTAAGAGGAAAAATGTGATGATAACCATAGAACAGGGAATGGCAGCAAGCAATTTCACATGGTCATGATTCTCTCGTAATTTTTCTATTCAACGAAATCTCAGGGGACAATAATTTCCTCTATTTTAAATTGATTTATTAATATTTTTATCTTCCAAACTGGTCTCATAGCTTACCACTGACAATCCTCCATTTTTCTCTCCATGTTGCATTTTTTAACATGAATTGCTATGTTCAAGCGGCATAACTAATAAGCACTTCGAGACGATTTAATGCCGTTTAATAGATGTCAGACTAAATGTTCTGTGCGGAGCCACTGAGAAATCTTGACATCGCATAGGCTAATTATCGCTTCTGAAAATGGCTAATCAGCCCTGAACATTATGCGGGGCAAACCCTTTAAGCATTTTTGGTCCAAAAAATGTTCAGTAAGTGTTTTTTGATGTGGCAGATTGCCTCTTTTGGGTCGAAAATAAAATCCATGTTAGTTTTTCAACAATGTGAACCCAAAAACAAACGCACAGGGACTACAGCCGTATATTCCGTCACGACTCGTGATGACATAAGACGAGGATTGCTGCTTAAGCAGTACTGATTTGCCTCAAACTGAATTTATGATGAAATAAGCCAACAAAGCCAAGTCAGAGGAGAAAAAAAAAATCCAGTTAAAACTTCAACCAGCTCATTTCTGCAAATCAATGTGATTAAATTGCAAATTTCAAGCAAGTCCATTACATTTGGACGTTTTTAAGAGGCTAGTCATCTAAACTTTTATTGAGTTTTTCTTTTTTCTTTTTTCCTGGTGTTGCTGCAAGCAAGCTTCACAGATTTAGTGGGAGCACAACTTCATCTTGGCCTATGGGAATTCTTGGCTTGTTTTTTTTTTTTATTGTAGAAGATAAATGTTAGTCTCAAGCATTGGGGGGAAAATGTTTGTTGGTGCCACATTCATTTGGCTGGGAGTGAAGTTGAAGGTTTGGACATTTTAATATGGTTGCTGTTTCTAGTTTGGAATCACAACATTTACTTGGTGCAGGGAATAAAAAGCAGCTTCGACTATTCTGCTATGAAACATATGCAGCGGTCATATTTGAAAAGATATTAAATAACATTTGGACAAAGTGGAACATACTGTTATGCAAGTCGTCGGCGCTTCGGAATGCAGCTTGTCGTTTTCTCACCCGGCTGAGCAATTTAAACAAGCATCCTGCCTCCTCGTGGCATGAGACATAATTAAGTAGGCAGTGGAATTGAATGAAAAAAAAAAAAGTCACGTTAACAGCCTGCTGATTCCATTTATGGTCTATACCAGGGGTGTCAAACTCATTTTTTTCACGGGCCGCATTGTAGTCATAGCTTCTTTATGACTGTCAACCCAAATAAATGTATGAGCACCTCATATTATATACAGTAAAAGCTACAAAACAAATATGACGAGTAAAAACTGGTCAAATATTTAAAAAAATAGATATTAAAAGTGAAGACAATTTGCAATTCTAACACGAATGTGATGCACAATTTGTATTCGCGGGCCACATAAAATGAAGTGGCGGGCCGGATCTGGCCTTGAGTTTGACACCTGTGGCCTAGGGTTAGGGTCGGGGAGAGTTAATAATTAATGAATTCAGGTTTTTAATATCGGTTTGATATTAAAAATTAAAATAATCGTGTATTGGATCTCATCACACTTGCAAGGCTGTAATATTGCGCCCGATAGTTTTATTTCATGTAAATTCAACTAAAGTTGTGGTTGGAAAAAAAAAGAAAAAAGAAAAAAAGCAGCACAATTGTTTGAGAAGTCCTGCCAAGCTCCACTAAGCAGGCCTCTGCTGCTAATATCCATTTTATTCCATTCACTTCTATTCCTCCAGTCATGGATCAGAGGTGGATAACAAACACCCAAAAAAAAAAAAAAAAAAAGTAATAATTTGAAGCAGAAAATGCATGACCGCAGCCTTCGGGGAGCAGAAGGACAGCGGTGTAAGAGAGGCAGGCAGCGTGTGTGCCAAATCAACTATTTCTCTCAGAGACAAAATGAGGTCGGGGAATTGGACAGAGATGAAAAACGCTGGGAAGAAAAGCCAGCCAGTGCAAAGTCCTGCAGTATGAGAAGCGAAAAAAAAAAAAAAGCGGCCATCTAATGGGGAATCAATGGAAAAAGACTTTCTTGCTGAAGTTGAGCTCCAACACCAGCTTAAACTTGAGTCGAGTAACTTCCTCACTTTGTCTGATGGGACTTGGCGGAAGTGATTCGAGTTAAACACAGACATTCTTCCTTAAGCCCGCCGTGTTCGAGCAGCAAAAGGGCGCAACATCTCCCCCCCTCGCCCTCACACACACGCAGACCGAGGTTGTAGACAGTCATTGCGGAGATGGATGGAGGCGGTAAATAGGGGTGTCACGGCACTTTGATGGAATGAGGCAGAGGAGAATTCATCCTGTGCTTCCTCCAGCTCGAGCCCTCCCGCTGACAGCATCTGGAAATAAGGCCCTCTGTGTCTGTATATACACAACGGTGTGTGTGCGTGAGTGTGTGTGTCACTTCTTCCACCTATTCGCGTGTGTGTGTAGTTGTCTAACTTGCCTTTGTGCCTTTCTCCCTCCCAGTGTTGTGCGTCTCCTCGCTTGTGGGAATTGGATGAAAGCGCCCCAATCTGGAGAGAGAAATAGCGATAAGAGCGAGACAGCAAGAAAGAGGAGAAAACATCGCTCTTGTTCAGCTTTACGGTCACATCGGCTCTGAAATAAAATCCTAGCCAGGCGGTGGTCAGACAAACGATGTTAGATCCTGCTGGGAACCGAACAAGAGGATTCTTCTGTGAGGAACTACTGATTGTTGTTAATGGCCCCTCACACCTTCTCCACAATTGCACAACATGTTTTTGTCAATGGAATTGTCTGGAAAAAGCAGCATGAGAACATAAATACAACTCAATGGAAAGAAAATAAATGTAAAAAATCATTATGATAGGGAAAATAAAAATAAGCAGCTGAAATGATGTGGTTGCAAAAGTGTGCACACCCTTCTGTAACTAGCATTTAAACTTAAATCAGATTCGGCACACCCTTTTATAGTTACTCAGATGTACCCCAAAATAATTTTTGGCTGTTCTAGTCTTTCAATTGATGGTCAAACATTTTTCCGGAATAATAATTTTATTTTCTGAAGGTCGTGTACAGTCTACAGTAGAGCCACTTATTCCTCAAGTTGTGTCATTATTTTTATATCTAAAAAGGAGGAGTGAGGTCTGGTTTCAACAAAGAATAATCCAAACACTATTCTACTGCAAAGCGTGCATTCAAATGCAACACGCTTTTCAAGTTACTGTCCGTCGCTCAAGCTGACTTTTCCTCTCCATTAAAAATGAATGCGTCCGTCTGCTCTGTGTCACTTGTGGGGCTGCTCCCTGTTTTTCACTGCGATGCCTCCCGTCAATAAACCTTCTTTATTTTCTGCAGGTCACCTCTATCCATCACCTCTATACAACACACACACACACAATCATGTGTGTGCATGTGATAGACAATATACATGCCCTGATCCAGTCTTCCCTTCTCTCTCTTATCAACCTCTCTATGACCCACCTTCCGGTTTTCCCTTTCTTATCCCAAAAAATATATTTCATCAAAGGCTCTCTCACAGGTAAAACTCCCGATGATCTCATTAAGCGTCGCTAAGCACGCAATACTTGAAAGAGTGCGCTTTTCAAACACACACAAAGTAACACACTACGCTCACTCGCACGGCTAACTGTAGTTTAGGACAAGAACATCAAAAGAGAGGATCCCCGAAAAAGGCTCGTGTATAATTCCTGAAACAGATTTTTTATTTTTTTTTACATACTGTAATAATATCAGTATGAAGTCTCAGCTATGGGCCTCTGTGTGTGTGTTTGTGTGTTTTTGCCTCCTCTCTGTCTCTGTCCTGTTAGTAGCTGTATTAACCTGGGGTCTCCCTACTCTCCTGATCAGTGTAACCCCATTAACTCCCATTAAGTCTCATTACCACCCTCATGAGGATCATTACTGCTTGCTTTATCTAATTTCTGAAACACCACAGCATGCTTTTCTGTTCACGGCGGACAAGTGCGGCGGCGCAACCTCGATTGGAAAGCCCTTGACATTGGAAGTTAGTGTTTAGAATTCAAAGAAAAGTCGCACAATTCAAGCGGGGTCGTCGTCACGCGTGGCATCCCGTAAAATCCCGTCTAATGGAAGAACTGGATTGTAATTAAGAAGAAGAACAAAAAGGCAAATAAGGTCCCCAACTGGACTCCAATAAAAGTTATTGTTCCTCCAGAGCAGAGAGAATACCCCAGTGACTATTATTGTAGGTTTGTTGCATCGTGTGTGTGTTCAAGTAGCATAGCCACCCCAATAAAAATACAAATAAATAAATAAATAAATATCCATCAATTTGGATGAATAAATAAATTTAAAAAATATATATATATATAAATAAATAAATAAATAAATAAATTTGTGTAATGGAAACAGATTTTGAAAAAAAAGATCAATATCCAACGTGCATCAATTTGGATGAATAAATGAATAAATAAATAAATAAAAAAATATCCACCAGTTTGGATAAATAAATAAATAAATAAATAAATAAATTTGTGTAATGGAAATAGATTTGGAAAAAAAAAAAGATCAATATCTAACGTGCTGCTCTAATACAGCCGCTTGGAGCAGAACCCATGTAAGACCGAAATCTAATTTCTCGATGCTCCACTTTTACAGTCAGAGTTGCGATTTGTGTGTCTGTGTGTGCTCGTGTGTGTGTAGCTGGAGGTGTCTTATAAGGATAGATTGTACCTGACCCATTAACTTTATAGCCCGCTCATTGAGTAGCGTCGTAGTGGGGGTCGGTCAGAAGATTTCACTGCAAAGCCTTAAAAAGCATCACGGTGATATACTGCAAGTGGAGGGGAGGGGGGGGGGGGTTAAGTTGAACAGCAGCATGCCTCCTTCCTGTCGGGAAAGCACAGATTGCAACACTGTTCTCAAAGCTTGTCCAAAGCCAACAAAGTCGAGGACATCATGTGCTGCCAAGCTGCCAGCTGGACTTTATTTTCTTCTGTAATCCATTTAAAGCGCTCAACAAGAAAAGAGTCCCCACTTCCCTCCCTCTCACTACATTAACATTTTTAGAACAAATGAAGTGTGAAAAGAGGTTCTGTTTTATTCACCTACTTTGGGTAAAATGATTTTGCATGTGAAATCCAACCTTCAGAAGATAGCTGGAGGGGCGTTGACACAAGAGGTAGATATGTCTGTCACTTAGGGCTCTGTCTCAGCTTTATCTTTGTTTTCTCCCTGCGGTGATGCGTCTCCTGCTCGGTCTCACCGAAGAACCACTAATCCACTGTAACAAAGTGTAAGAAGCATGCAAGGTTTGTGATGGTGCATTTGGAAAAACCGAGCAATAAAGAAACACTTGGAGGTGGAAATATGTGAAAAATGCACAGACAAAACTGGAAATTAAATTGAATCAAAACCAAATCAAGATATGAGCAAATATTTTCAGTAATATTTATTTAACCATTGAATATTTGTTCATTTAATTATCTAAATATATTTTTTTAATTTTAATCACGAGTCTATATAAAATATTTTATGAATAAACAGAGAAAAAAACATCAGAGAAATTGATTACATTTAATTTTTAGTTAAAAAAAACAACGATATTTGGATACACATTTCTGTCCATATCCCAGCTCTACATTTGTAGTAAATAATGCAAAGAGAATAGCAACACAGCATTTTACTATACATGTCGAAAAAGTTGCAGTCAAAATATCTACTCACTATATGTCCACCCTGTCTCAATTTCTGGCGGACTTTGACATGATGGTGCTTCTCCGGCCGTTGCATGAAAATTCTGAACGGCTTACTGGCAGATGCCTTATGAATAGGCAGCCAACAAAAAGATTTACTTGGGTGTTGAATTTCACGCTAGATGGGCAGGCTTGCATTCCAGAGAGAGCCACCAAGCAATTAAAATGTCAATATTCCATTATGTGTCCCCTTGAAATTGTAGAAGAAAAGAAAAAAGCTCAGAGTTTGAAACTGCAGTGCGTCAGCTAAGATCCACCAATTATTTATTTATTTATTTATGCATTTCTTTATTTATTTGGGTGCCATTCATACTCAAAAATCTAACATGAACAGCAGTTATTTTTATTTTTTTTAATTGGTTTTATTTTAATTTTATTTTATTTTAATTGCTACACTTGAGAGACTGTTAGATGAAAGTTTTATTTTATTTTTATTACTACACTTGAGAGACTCTTAGATGAAATCTACAATGTTTTCTAATACAGTGCTAGCATGGTTATAAAAAAATGCTCCATGTCCAGTTTGATTATTATTCCTCATGCAAGACAACCGTTTCCAAATACGAATGTTATTGGACCTTTGAGATTCCACGTTGAATTTCTCGTGGTTTGAGGCCTGAATTTCCTGACTTGACGATTATCCGGAATGCAGCACAACAACCCCCCCCCCCTTTCTTTTTGACATCAAATCATACTCTGCTGCACATTATTTCATTGTCGTCTATGAATATTTAAAAGCTCTGCCCATGCTCTCCAATGAATAATTGCTAGAATTTTCCATGTATTTGATAGCACATTTATCTCAGGAGCATGTGCCCTGTTAGGCCTGGCATCATGGAGAACTTTTCATCATTGCACCTCGCAGTATATTTTTTTTCAGCATATTACCAGACGTCATTTGATGACCTCGTTGCCATGGTAACAAGTGCGGCGCTAATGCATATGTACTTTTGCAATACAATCAGTTGTCACCGCATTTTTTTTTCCAATCACTTCATCATTTTAAACGGAAAGCCATTTGAGGATGATTTCGAGGTGAACTGATCTTTGAACTTAACTTGAGAGGGGGTACAGAGAGAGTGAGAAGCTGGTCCAGGAAAATAACCACAAAGCAACGAGATAATTACATGGCAACAAGAACACCGCATAATGTTCCATTTTGCTGTTGTTTGCTCTAAATGGCTGATGCAACGTTTGAACTTTGCTTTTTTTTTTTTTTATTCAATATTTTTAACGAATATTTGGACTGATACATGTTTTCATCAGCAGATTTGGTATCATCGATTTTTTTATTTTTTTTATTTTATGATCCAGCAATTTTAAAATATATCAATACATGGTCATTTTATGTTTTCCTCTGGCTGTTTCCATTCATTTGTGCAGGAGGTGTAATATATGAATACAATTCTCTTGCTTAATAGCCAGTTAATTGCTGTTCAGGTCTCAGGATAATTGCAGTGCAGGAAAGCACATCAGCAATAATTTTAATCCACACACACACACTCACACACGCCAATGCACACCTTTGCTAAAGCGGCAGCAGAGCGGAGGGAGTAATTACAGTGTAGGACAGGTCACAAGGTCAGCCTTTCACCTTAACTCTAAAACACTTTTGAACCGCTTGGGAAATAAAAAAAGCCATATTCAGCGTTGAGAGTAAGAACATCTATTAAGGGGGGCAAATATAAAAATTCAAATTAACCTGCAAATTTGAGGTTTTAAGTGCAAAGTATTAATTTAGGGAGGATTTGCTTGGCCTCTGCTACTTAAGTGTTATTTCTTTTGCCCACATGTGGTAAAGTAGTCGTGTTATGTGTGTGTGTGTGTGTGTGTGTGTGTGTGTGTGTGTGTGTGTGTGTGTGTGTGTGTGTGTGTGTGTGTGTGTGTGTGTGTGTGTGCATGGGCGAAGGGCGGGGCTCACTGGACGAGAAGAGGGGGTTGGGAACATTCCAGTTAGCATGCATGTTAGACTAGTTTGCTAACGTTCAGGATGACCCGCTTTCGGAGAGTTGCCCATATGAGGCAATTTCAAAACCACAGAGTGATAAGAACAGTTTATGGGAAGGAAATCTTTTTTTTTTTGTGATTTCGCAAAATATAAAAATCCCAGAATACAGGGAACTAAGATTTTTGTTTTCCCAGAAGCAATTTGAAACCTCCCACCTCTCAGTTGGGAAAGACTTCACCCATAGCCCATCCTGAAATGGGAGGGGGGGGGGAGAAAAATAAATACAAAAACTCCCTCACGACAAAGTCAACAACAGTTTGATGTGGGAGAAGACTTTCACAGACACCACAGATAGATCGGATCTTTTTTTTTTTCCACCCAGAGGAGAAACGATTTTTTTGGAGGATAATTGTGTTTATTTTTGCTTTAAAAGCTCACCTCGGACTTGATCGGAATTTATACACGCTGGGTCAATGTCAAAAGAGGTCAAGCCAGTGAGCATGTCTATGCATCCTCTGGGAGGAAGAACAGAGGTCACCTCCGACCAAGAGCCCTTGTGCGTTTTTGGGACGGGAGACATGGGACGCTCTCTGGGCCAGCGCCTGCTGCAGACGGGCTACAAGGTCACGTACGGGAGCCGCAGACCTCACGGCTGCGGCCCCGTGCCTCAAGGAGCTCAGGTAATGTGGTCCGTAAGCAGCGTGTTGGTTCTGGAGTTAAAAAAAAAAAGTGAGTTGAAATTATGCCCTGTCTCGTAGGCGGGGGGGGAAAAAAAACAAACATAAAAGTGAAACCTTATCAGTCGAGTTGAAGGTCGCTGATGAAATCAGTGTTTGTCTGCGTGTCTCCTGCTTCAAGAGTATTTTGTTTTCATCCTGGTGTTGACAAATGGTTGTTGAACCGAAGAGTTACAAAAAACAACTTTTGATTGAACTGATATCAGCAGGATCGAGTTTCTCACCTACACATGGAAACAAAGACACGTGACTTTGATGCAAATAGCATGTTAGCTAAAGCTAAACATAAAATAGTATTTTGAAATCAACACGAAAAAGAAATGAGGTGAGATTTTAAATTTGATGTCGTGTAATCAAATAAACAGAAAAATAAATGAGTCCATTTTTTGAGCTTACCATGGCATTGCAGAAGTTCTGGATCATGTGACCTGTACAAGAAGTTCTTCAGAGACGATCTTGATTGTGTGTGTTGTAGGTGATGAGCTATGCAGACGCGGCCCACTCGGCCAACGTGGTCTTCGTGTGTGTACACAGGGAACATTATGGCATCATGGAGAAACTCGCCTCACAACTGAAGGGGAAGGTAATTTATCGTGACTCATGTGCGTCTGCTTTAAAAAGAAAAAAAGAGAAACATTATTACAGAAGAAAATATACTTTTTGAAAACATCCATTATTCTTCCTGGAATAATACATTTATGTACACTTGAACTGTCAGATGCCCTTTTACAAAAGGCTTGTAGTGAATACAGCTACTGAAGTAAAGGCAAAAATCATATTTTTTCCAGCAAAATTCTGAACATATATTTTGAAACTCAAAGAGAAGAGTTTAAAAAGATTAAGGACGTTCAATATAACTTTTTTTTTCATCAGACTGATAACAGTGCTCAATTCTCGAGTAGTCATGATACCGATACCAAGTACCGATACCACAAGTCCTTTTTTATACATAATATTTCCTCCTAAAATAGTATTTTCATTTTTTTAAAGAAAGACCTACTGTATGCATCCCAATATTGCGGGTTCTTTTTTTTTTTACACGACACTAATGGCAAGTTTCTATTCTCGTAATCTCAAATTTCTAGTTCCTGATCATAAAATGGTCACATGACTCATATCAGTACAGACTGCCGTCACCAGTACCGATACCTTGAATTAAGGCTGGTATCGGTACTGATACCTGGCAAAATAAATAAATAAATAAAAATAGCTATATTTAATTTGTGTTGTTTTGTTGGCCTTCCTTACTAAAATTAATTCATTATAAAAAATAAAAATAAATAATGGTAGTACTAACAAGCAACCTCATGATTCCGTGCTATTTTCCCTCATCGTTGTTACCTCATCATATTTTCTAAATTTCCACCCTCACTTTTGGTCCACAGGTGCTGGTGGATGTCAGCAACAACCCTGAGCAGAATCTGTATCCGGAGGCCAACGCTGCATATCTGCAGAGGTGAGCGCCACATCGACAATCATTGATGCATTCCGCAATCATCAACAATGCAATTACTTTGCAGACTACTTCCTGGATCTCATGTGGTGAAAGCTTTTAACACCTTGTCTGCTTGGGCCATTCAGAATGGGCCCGCCGACGCTTGTAGACAGGTAAAAAAAACAAAACATCTGAAATGTTCAAAGTGGTATTGTGATTTATTTATTTTTTCTTAGGTTTTCACAACAAGCTGAAAGGAATCAATATTCTTCCACATTTTAAAATGTTAACCGCATTGATTTATTCAGTCATTTTTTTTTTTGCAGAGCTACAAGCCTTTGGCAAACGTCTGATGTGTTCCCCGCAGTAGGGTGCTGACCAACAAGTTAAAAATAATGGAAAGAATCTCAGTCCAAATTATATTATTAACTCATTTTGAAGCTCGGATCAAACCGATTCCGCGCGACGGCGGCCAAATTTGATGAGTCGGCCTTGTGTTTTTTCTACGAGAGCCACGTCTGATGTATCCTTGAATCAATTAACTCAAAGTCACTCTTGGATCTGAGTATCCCATCACACGTTTGGCTTTATCCCTCTGTACTGCAAAACGGCAGCATATGTGGCTATTTTATTTTTGTTTCATTTTAATCCGTTTGAACTCTCCCAGAGGAGCGCAAAGCACATATGCGCGTGTGTATGTGTGCGTACGCGTGTGTGTGTTTGTTAGGATATTTGGAGTAGCATTGGCCGATTGCTGTTCATTAATTGGCTTTCTTCAACAAATCCTTGAAGATGTATCAATGAATTTATGTTAAGTTCGAAAAGGAAACAGGATCATAATTAAATAGTATATTATTGTGCAAAGCACACATTAGGAACAACAAGAACAAAGCTAGCAAAAAAACAAATAATGAGGAAAAACAATAACATTATGTTCCAAATATTTTCTTGTGGTACTACAATAATTATTTTTATATAATAATGACATCATTATTCATTTTAGCTTTACACAGTGTGGAAGAAGATTAACGCTTTAAATTTTCTCTATTGCTTTTAATTTATAGCTAGAACATTTCAGAACAAAAAAAGGATTCCACCTGTTGCTGAACCTAACTCTTAATTTAAGAATATTACAATTACTATAGTTTAAATTATATTATAGTTATATTTTATGTTATTGCTTTAATTATGAAAACATTATATGATATGAAAAATGTGTTATTAGAAGAAGCTTTATTCTGATAAATTTATGATTTTTTTTTCTTTTTCTTTGATTATCATTGTCAATTGTGACATCATAGGTCTACTTGTGCGGCAACGGCGCAGAGGCCAAGCAGGCTGTCTCCGAGGTGGCCACCAAGATGGGCTTGACAGTTTTGGACAGGGGGTCTCTGTCATCAGCCCAGGAACTGGAGGACTTCCCCCTTCAGCTCTTCCCCGAGTGGAAGCTGCCACTCCAAATTGCTGTCGCCCTTACCGCCATTTTCTTCTTCTACGTGCTCATCAGAGATGTCGTTTACGCTTACGTGGTTCAGGGCAAAGACATCTCCTTCAGAATCATGGTGTCATTAGCCAACAGGGTCTGCTTTTTATTTTTTATTTTTTTTTTTTAGATGGAGCTTTCGAGTGCAAAACTGATGTGTGGTTGTATGCATGGCTTATCCTTTAGGTGTTTCCAATTGTGTCGCTCATCATGTTAGCGTTGTGCTACCTGCCTGGTGTCATGGCTGCTTTTCTTCAGCTCTACAGAGGGACCAAGTACAAGTAAGACAGGATTGAAATGATAATTTTTCCAAAATTGGACCACAGTTACATATGTATGGGTTTTTCAGGCGCTTCCCTAATTGGCTGGACCGCTGGATGCTGTGTAGGAAGCAGCTGGGACTGTTGGCGCTCGCATTCGCCTTTTTACATGTGCTCTACACTCTGGTCATCCCGATAAGGTGCTTTGGAGTTAATATTATCATGATATATTTCAGATGCCCCTATTTAACAGTGTCCTCAAAAAATAAAAGAAAAAAATCAGAACATTTATAAATAATGACTCAGGCTTTTTGGATAATTATGTAATATTGTGTAATCATATCAATGGAAAAAAATGTGTACTGCAAATTAGTGATGTGCGGATCAATACTGAAATAGCGATACTGCAGAGACCGGATGTTTCCACTATTAAATTTACTTTAATAAAAACATAAATACTTTACTAATTCATTCTTAAATTGCTTATACAGTTTTGGGGAAAAAAAAAAAGATTTGATCAAAAATGTTATGTAAGCGATGAAGGCCTGACAACTGTGAGATATACTAGCAAAGATAGATAAAAAAAAAACATTTAATCTATAAAATAAGTCAATTATTATTCACAAAAAAAATCTATTTCCTTTCACTATTAAATGATTATTTTAAAATGGCCTTGATTCATTTAATTAAATGTTTACTGCCCAGTGTTTAAAATGATCAAGTGTCTGACTACTACCTAAATACACTTTTGAGTTTAAAATAAATAATTCCTCGAATATCTTGTATTCTTTATGAAGCTTTTGATTGTGCAATACTACTTCAAGATATCACTTATTTGTGGGAATAATAAATAATTCATCCTTTTTAAAATTTACAGATACTACGTAAGATTCAGCGGATGGGAATACGTTATCACACAGGTAAGATATATTTTTGAAGCCTGGTTGTGAGAAGCATCATCAGATTTTTTTTTTTCTCAGCTTGTGCTTTTTCTCATTTAGATCAAGGAGAACCAAACGATTAAATTCGATACAACCGTGGCCTGGCGGAGTGACTCCTACTTATCCGTAGGCATTTTGGGATTTGCCTTGTACCTTCTGCTGGGAATTACATCCTTGCCTTCCGTTAGCAACGCGCTCAGCTGGAGAGAATTCAGCTTTGTGCAGGTAGTCACTTAGCGTGTGCATTTAAATGTTTGTTGACTCTCAATACAAAGGTCCAGTGTGGCGCGTGTGTACTGGTGCTGTGCGAGCGTCAGGCAAAATCCCTGCGTCTTGTTTACCTTAAACATTGGCAGTCATAACTGGAGGAATATGTCTGTGGATTTTTCCCGACCAAACTCAAGCTGTTACTTCGCTCAGCAAGCTCCCCAACAGACTTCTCATTATGCAACTGTTTGTGCCTGCATGTGTGTGTGCGTGGGTGTGTGTGTGTATCAACATAATCTCATATTGTGCGTCTGCCAGTCCAACGTGAGTTCAGTTGGAAGCTTTCCTCATGAATCAAACAGGTCTTAAAGGCTAACGTGTGTCATTTCATTAGACACGCATTGACTCATGAATGAACTCATGGAAATATGTGTCAAATTAATATGGTTCCAATTTGTGATTTTTTAATTAGAAATATAATAAATAGATTATATTATAATAAATAAATGATTAGAATTATTTCATAATTTATTTGAATTTTATATATTTTTACAACCTTATATTATTTATTTATTTATTGATGCTTTAGAGTAGTAATTGATAATTTGTGGATTGTAATCTACTCTTGCCATCATGGCTCTCTTCTGACGGTTTACTGATTTTTGTCACTTTGCTTTTGTATTTTATTTATATGAAGCACTTTGTGCCACAATTTCTGTATGAAAAGCTCTCTGCCTGAAACTTGAAAAAGTTTGATCGTTTGACAGACAGTCGGGCCTTTCAGGCAAACCACTTACCTTATGAAGTGCCACAGAGGCCTTGCTCCACTTAAATTTGCAGTGACTTATTATAAAAAGTGAAGCAGACAATATGCTTCACATCTTTCTGCAGCCAACAGAATTGGCAGTCACCGAGGATGAAATAGAGTCGGGTAGAACAATTTAGTGTAATGCTACGTGAGCCAGCTTGGACCTGCACCTTGGAAAACTGCGAGCCACAACAAGCCTGATGATTCATAATTAAAAATGGGGCAGTTTGAATTTGCTTGATAATGTTATTTTACAGCGTGGCTAAAAAAAAAACCCATCTATATTGACACATATAATTGATACTATTAGTATACATGCTATTCGGGCTGAGGTTCTCATGATGTGGAAAATTAGAGAAACTATTGAACTTCCAAGAACTTGTAGGACAGAACTTGTACTCCATACTAATGACTTCTGTCAGTAAACTAAGAATTTGAATTAAAAACCCAAGCATCCATTAGCATTGCAAAACAACACTTTGAGGCTTTTTTATTTTTTATCCTGAGCTATTTGGCCTTTTCCAACTTTGATCAATGTAAAATATAATCCTCCTCACTAGCATTCATAAATGTAACTGGGTCATGTGAAGCTCATCTTCACATTCCACACCCTTTCTCTTTACTCCAGCACAAATTAGAAGCGTAGTTTAAATGTTAATGGTATTCATCAAATATAATTTAGAGGCAACGGCTTATCTTATCCAACGGCTTGGATCTACAAGCACATTGTGTGTGTGTGTGTGTGTTACCATTTAAGGTATCTACTATATGTACAGTAAATATACCGACAAGAAATCAAAGGTTAAGAGGTTGGTGTTTAACACCGTAGCCCATTGACCTCATAAATCTGCTTCTGTGTGTGCTAACCCATGTTCTTGTTTTCTAGTCAAAGCTGGGCCACGTGACTTTGTTCCTGTGTACCCTTCACACTTACCTGTACGGCTGGGACAGGTTTTTGCGGGCCTCCACTTACAAGTGGTACACACCTCCAGGGTTCATGCTCAGCCTGGTGGTACCGTCGGTGGTGCTGGGGCTAAAGCTGCTGATCCTCCTGCCTTGCGTGGACCGGCGCGTCACTCGGATCCGACGGGGCTGGGAGAGGAAGGAACATGATGAGGAGAAAACACTTCTAACATAGATGTTGATTGGAATTAACAGGCATTACTTTGATAACAGATTGAGCTCCTGGCTAATTTGTTGGAGGGGCAAGTGGGGCAGTGCCCCACCAGTTCCTGCTGATTGCACTTGGCTGACTGTTTTTTTCGTATGTATTCAGTTGTGAATTATGTTTGTGCAGATAAAATCATGATTTAATTTTAAAGTAGATTAAACTGATAGACTTCATTTTGTTTTGTAGTCAAATGTTCAATCTCGTCATTGAACCTTTGTCATTGTCTTTGGATTATGATTGCTTTCCAAATATTTGTCATAAAAGCGCAGAGAGAAAAAAAGGGAATTAAGGAAATATCTGTGGTCACGAAAAATTCTATTTTAGCCCCAATCCCTCTCATTCCCAAAATGTTTTTCTGCTTTGCGCTGAAAAGAAATAAAAAATAGATTGGGACACAGCCAAGCATCTACAGCTGATGAGCTGAGTTGTAAATGTAAATAAACAGCATTTTTTTGGTACAAAAATCCCACGAGGTTTACATTAGCTTGCACTATTGAGCCATACAGTATTTAGTTAGCAAGATCAAAGTCTATTTTTACTTGTACTTTTGTTTTCAGTATACCCTACAACTATAACGTTCTATTGTTTTTATTCAGATCTATACATTTATGCTCTCAGATTTGACTTTGTCTTTTATTCTTCTGGCGTTCTCAAAGGAACTGAACCACCAATGCTTCCAATTAAAAGCTACACCAGTCATAGAATTGCATTGCCGTGTCTTTCATATTACCGTGACTCCTGTCCGTGAACTCCCAAAACCTCCCCGAAGAGTCTCGTGCGCGTCAGATCCTTCTCCAGAGTTCGTCTGAAGTCTTTCTCTGGGAAACATTTGCTCAGAATTGCCGACTTCTCCTCCTCTTGCATTTTTAGACTTTTACATCACATCTTAGCGTGTGAAGTGCTTCATCAGAGGAAGACCCCAGGAAATGTTATATTACTTGTGAGAGTATAGATGGAATAGGTTCTTGGGAAGCAAAACTATCGTGGTAGAACTTCAATATATATGCACAGCAGGTGTATGCATTTTGCAACCATCAAACTAGCGCAATGAACGGAAATATCGATGACCTCGGAAAACATAAAAAGATTTAAATGGAAAGTCAGACATTGGTCTTTTAGAGGAAATTGAGACAGTGAATGTTTTTCTAAATTACATTTTCAAATGGTTTTGTAATGACAAGAAGGGGACGCTTTTGCTAGCATGGTAGCATTGTTAGCAAGCTACAGCTAACAGGGTGTTTATACTTCTGAAAACAAATGTGTGAAAATATTTTTTGTGGATTTTACATTTCACAGATTAGCCCACGTGGATTTCTTCATGACAATACATGATGTATATCTTTACCCACGATGCAGCAGTTTATTTACTTTTCCTAGCGAGACATAGATAATCGTGTTACGCGTATCGCAGTCGTCTAGGTGTGTGAAATTTCAACGCGAGTGGAAATTACAATCCACAAACCAGCTTGTTTCACAGTTTCTCTGTGCATTATTAGATTCATCGCTTCCCGGGGCAATATTTGAATCTCGTTTAAATCTCAGCACACACGCGCACACCAACACGGAATCCAAAGGAGGCTAAAATCAACATCAGTTCTTTGGTAAAGTGAGGATAATACAAGAGTGGGTGAGGGCGTATGAGAGATTACAGATTGTGCGAGCAGATAATGCTATTAGATGCTGGATAACAAAGTTTTTTTTTTTTTTGCATAAATGTTCTGCTCGAGGGCCAACGAGAATCTGATCATGACAGCTGCTGTTTTTGCCACCAAGGCTTCTGTTATCCGATTAACTTCCCTTGCCTGTCACTCCTCACCTGGCCACCAGCTGTCACTGCTGAGCACACCACGCTGAGAAAATTGCTCGATCAAATCGCCCGCTGATTCGACTCGTCTGCTCTTAACAGCCTTTTTTTTTTTATTAGCCAGACACTCACATAATAGTTGCTAGAAAGTATTTTTAAGACGGGATGACGTGTGAATGCTGAATGTTATAGAAATTCCGGAATTTTAACTAATTAGTATTTAATGATTTATCATCATCATATTAAAATATATATTTTTTTTACAGTTAAATCAAGTTGGCACTGAGGAGAAATTTGTAATTTTTGGAATTTTAAAGGGGACACGTGATGGAATATTAACTTTTTCATTTTGAGAATTGTTTCTTTATTTTTGCTCACAATTCTGCTAATTTACATCATCATGAGTTTTACAGTCCTCCTCCTACCCAACAAGCTTAGGAGCTCAAATAAAATTAACAGATAGCTTAGTGATAACAGATTTTTTTTTATAATTTAATGCCATGAAATCTAGATTACGGGAAGATAGCCGACACATGATTATTTGTTGTTTAGGTTCCATTACATGCGGCCTGGACATATTTATGACATCAATGAGAAAGGATGACAGGGGACAACACTTGGTAAACACTTAACTCCAGCCGCACTGATTCGTATAACCACAACACAGCGGAATGTTTTCACGCTCTGTTTGCTAAACCCGTCTCTCCTTGTAGCACCAATTTAGACTGGTTGAAGTGTGTTTAATCAAAGCTGCTGAAGGAGAGCGCTACACCACGGCGACCACTTTATTCTAATTTGATGCGTGCGTTGCCCTTGAGAGGGAGGAAGATTTGAGAACGAAGCAGCTTCGGGGGCTGCTCCATTTGGGAAGGACGAGGGGGGGGAATGATTGCCTCAGTTTATCAAAACAATGTTTGTCGTCGAGGGATGTAAGTCTACTTTTTGACACATTTTGGTGAACGAGGAACAACAAGCACATAAAAAAAGAATGACTCAAATCCTTAGTGTTCTCCAACTCTGATGGTTCACCTCAGATGAATCCAGTGTTCACATATTGGTGGCGTTGCCATGGCCCGTGTCCACGTTCGGGGTTCTCTCCCAGCCCTGGCGGATCCGGGTGAGAGTTCGATCCACGCATGGTAGCAAGATGAGCATTTTGAGCACCAGCACCACCGAGGGGATGATCAGACACAGCATGTAGCCTGGAGGTGTGTACCACTTGTACGTTGAAGGCCGGAGGAATTTATTCCAGCCGTAAATGTAGCCGTGGGCCGTACATATGAAAAGGGTCAGGTGGCCCAATTTGGACTGGAAAAAAAAAAAGGGCATTTCATTAGAAAAGAAAAAAAAAAAAACTGGTGCTAAATTAGCCACACACTACACAAAAATCAAGAAAAGTGATAGATAAACTCTTCACCATTGAGTTCTACATTTTTCTCAGTATTTGCACATTTTCAGTAATTATATTTATATATATATACTCTAAATTTCATATTGCAGAGTTTCTGAATTACTATTTGAACACAATATTCGATCATTTAAAAAGAAATCTCATGTGGTCACCGATACCAAGTGCCGATACCACTAGTATGTTTATTACAAAACGCCCCCCCAAAAAACATTTGTAATCCTTTTTTTTCCTTGAATATAGCAAATTTCTGGCATTTTTATAATAATATTATTTCTAAGTTCCTGATTGAAAAATGACCACAAAGACGACTGATACCAGTATGAAATAAAACTGATATTATCACCCATCCCTATTATGATAATTCGGAATATTACACAAAAAAATTGCCTGTATAGTCGGCCTTGAGTTATTTCCGATGTAGAAAATAGTCAGGAGCTTTGAACAAATTGATTGTCAACATTTAAAGTCAAACTGACTAACTGGAGTTTTGGGACAAAAAACTCACAAGCAAACCATTTTTACTCAAGGAGTGGAAATCTCAGGCATTCATTTGTACAAATAATGTACACGGGGCAAATGTGGCTCATCACTTGTGTTTTTGTCGATGGATATAACGACTCCCCTGCTGACTCCATGAATAGAAATTGTCACATTAAGTTTTATAGTGAAAACATTCTCGAAAGGTTTCTTTTTTTTTCCACAGCTGTTACAGAATAATTGTTTTTGGGACCCCCGTGTCCTCCCGTCGTTGGGTTATTGTTAATCACTTAATCGAGAGCATTTCCAACACGACGTTGGCTGGATTCTAGTACAGTTGCATCCTCAGATGAGAATAATAAAGGATTTTATTTTTAATCACAACTGAGAGCCTCAAAGCCTTTTTGCGCCATGGATATTAAAATCCGACGGGTTCCCTTGTTGTCAAGCGCGATCACGACGGTAATCTATGCAAATAGGACTCGGTTGTGTCATCTCTTTCTTCCTTACTCAAAGGATCAATTATCTTGACCTCCATCGCCAAATATCTTTTCCCATCAGTACGCCTTTTTTTTTTTTACACACGCGCACCCTTGACCTGTATTAGCAAATCTACTCACGTGGGATTTATACCTGCTACCATAATTCAGTTTAATGAATATCTTAACATTTAAAATGCTGAGCCATAGCAAGCAGTCATCCATCGTGTGGGCCCCTGTGTTAGGGAGTTACTTAACTAGTCACTTGGGAGGAAAGTGCCCGTGACGCATTGCTTTTACAGCACTTTAATAACTCCGATAAAAACTTGGAAATAATTGCGCTTTATCAAAAAAAAATAAAAAAAAGGCCCTAAAAAGAGATTTTACTGATAGGAAGCACAGGAAGAGAACAATGATAATGAGGTACCCTAAAAAAAAAAAAAACTTATCAGTTTTATTTTCAGTAGATACTGCATTGTCTTTTATAATGGGGAAAAAAAAAAGATAAAAAAAGTATTTATCTTTATATCTTACTGCTTCGTGTGTCCATAAAAGATTAGATTATTAAACATCATTTCTGACAATGTTCTTATTATGTATACTAATGTAACGTATACTATAAATATAATTTTTCTTTTGGTGGTCTTGTCGTTTGGTTTTCAGTGGCTTTGAAAGACACTTAAATCAATTAAATACTAATAATAATAAATCAATAAAATAAAAATAATAAAATAATAAAATAAACCCTCAGCTCACTCCTTCCCTCTATTACCATAAAAGACATGCAAGTGTGTTCTGACCTGAACGAAGTTGAACTCCCTCCAGCTGAGCGAGCCTCCCACGGAGGGCAGCGACGTCAGGCCGAGTAGAACGTAAAGAAAGAAGCCCAGGATGCCCAGGATGTAGAACGAGTCCGTTCCCCATGCTTCTGTATAATTAAAATCAAAGGGGGTGGTTTTGTTGTTCTTCATCTAAAACGACAAAGAGTTGGGAGAGAACAACTTTAACATCCAGGAACAGATTTCTCGTAAATGCGCAGGTCAACTTTACCGTACCTCGTCCACCACACGGGAGATGAGTTTATGTCTCACATTGTAGCGAATAGGAATAATAAACGTACAGAGGACGTGGAGAAAAGCAAAGCCCAAAGCAAGCAGGCCCATTTGCTTCCTACACAGCATCCAACGATCCAGCCAGTTTGGGAATCGCCTACAAAACGAGAGAAACAAATTTAACATGAAGCAATGCGGCGAGTCGTTTCCTTCAAATGATTTGATACCCTACTTGTACTTGGTTCCTCTGTAGAGCTGAAAGAAAGCAGCAACAACTCCGGGCAGGTAGCACAGCGCCAACATAATAAGCGACACGATGGGAAACACCTGGAAAATGGCAGAAGATAAAAAAAAAGCACATCACGGTGAACTCAAAAGTCTTCACCTTGTTGCCTAGGGACACCATGATTCTATAGGAGATGTCCTTCCTCTGCTCGACGTAAGCGTAAATGACGTCTCTGATGAGCAGATAGAAATAGAAGAAGGCGGCGAGGCCCAAAGCAATTTGAAGAGGCAGCTTCCACTCGGGGAACAGCCTCAGGGGGAAGTCCTCCAGCTCTTGGGCAGCGGACAGAGACCCCCTGTCCAAAATTGTTAGCCCCATCTTGGTGGCCACCTCAGCGACGGCCTGCTTTGCCTCTGCGCTGTTGCCGCAAAGGTAAACCTGGCGAGAGATTTGATTCCATAATAAGAAAAAAAAGGTAATAATGGTGTTTTATTTTGTTACAATAAAGTGTGCTTCAAATGACTCAGTTCGGTCTTTTATTAAGTCAAATTGATTTTTAAATCTACACAGAATAGTTATTGTTGCCATTTTTTTTTTTTTTGGACTTGTAAAGAGGGATCAGACTGACTCAAAGTAGTTTTTTTATGTTAGCTACTAATAATAAGGTGATTACTTCTGTTTCATTTTATTGATTTGAAGGGACAGTGCAGGGTGATGAACGTGAAGTGCGAAAACGTAAACAAGCCAGATTGTATTCAGAGGCTAAAATGTATTTTGTTTTTTGACTTTAATACATTTAGAAAAAAAAAAAAAATTTCGTCTCCCCAGTGTTATTGATGATAATGCTCTTGAGTATACCGATACCAAGTACCGATACCACAAATATTTGCACTCTAGCGTCAAGGTTTGAGTGCAAAAATATATTTTTTTATTATCTTTTTGTATCGTGGAGTTTATTATCAAACCTGTGATAAGGTGATTAAAAACAAAAGTGTGTGTGTGTGCGTGCATGTGTGTGTTGGAGGCTGAGAGGCAAGTTTGACAGGCAAGTCAACTGAACAGTTTTCCCCCAGGTGTGTGTAAGTGGACCGGGCAGCCAGCCATGTCTCCTTACATTACTGCGCCGTAACAGCGGGGGACAGCCGACAGACTAAATCTCCATCGGAATATAAATGTGACACAATCACACACACGCTAAAAAAAAAAAAGAACAGAAAGTGTCCATTCGCACAGCTATTACTTACTCTTAAAGTGTAAATACCGGCACATCATCAACATCTGCATAATTGTTCTTTAGACGATTAATTGTCAAATGGTGTTTATAGCGATTAAGAAAAAATAGGCTGCAGTGTTTGCTTCCGACCAGCAGAGGCGCTGTCGAATCAGTTTCAAATCCAGGCGGTTTGCTATCATCATCCGTTTTATTGCTACGCTTATTCTGCATGTGAATTTAGAAAAATGAGGTGAGACGCTTCCGTTAGCCAGGAAATCAAGTCGGCTGTGTTCACTCCCACAACGGCGCAGATGCCCCTCCCTACCACACAAAAGAAAACTCTACCCATGCATGCTCACATTTAGACACACTTACCATTGCATAGATCACAAAAAATAAAAAATGATGACGTGATTGACTCATCCGCCATAAACTATAGTTGCACTGGTGGAAGGATACCACTTTTTTTTTTTTTTTTGAAAGAAAATGGAGCACCGCAGTAGTATCAGCAAGTCGAAGGATATTTGTGGATGTGTGTGTGTGTGTGTGCATGCGGCTTGTTTATGTTGCGAAGGATTTGAGGCAGATTCAGGTTTGGTCTCCAGAGGTTCCCACATGTTTGTGTTTTTCCTTTGTAGCTGCGAAGCGAAAGCTGAAATAAACACTGGTCTTTCAACTTTGTAACATGCTAAAGTGTGTTAGCTTGTGTGTTTTTACAAGTGGCGCCCCCGTATTTGCTCGCATTGATAGGGAAAGACGGAAAAATCAATAACGTTTTCTTTCTATTGGCTTCTTAGATGCTATAGGAGAATTTTGGGCTTCATGAAAAGAGATTGGACTGGAACACACCAAGCTTTTTTATTTTTTGTTCTGTTTCAAGGGCTTGCCGCTAATGTATTGAATAGAATTGACCTTGATTTTTCTCTCTTTCCCCACTCACCTGTTTTCCTGTCAGAAGACCATTCTGCAGAGTCCAGGCCGACAATGTGTTAAGACCTTTCACCACACTTGCTCCAGGGACCAGTCTGGAGAACACACAGCAAAGACTTTATAGCTGACATTTTTTTTTTTTCAACACCCCTCTCAAAAAGAGAAAGGGGTGGGAAAAAAAATAGAACTGGAAAGGGTGTGAATGTCACAGATCAATGTCTCCACTTTGACTGGATCGAAACTCGGCGGGCTGTCCCGTCGAAGGTTTCGTTTCTTTTTAAACGGGCTCGCGGGACATTTCTGACATGGAATGTTTTTAACAAATACACAAAGAGTTATTTATATCACTTTTTGTGGGTTCTGTGTATTGAGGATTTTATGGTTTTCTTTTAAAAAAACTGCATGAAGTATTAAAGTAAGTGTTCTTAGCTTATTGAATATAGATATACAATTTTGACTCCAGAACAGATGGCAGACAGTAACACAATACATTATTCAAAAGCATTCCTAGCACACCTAGCGGCACTCACAACTGGCACCATCACTGTAAACCACAGTGGCTAACGCAATAGTCATGAAATGGCGCGCTTACAGTATATAACCGTACATTCACCTCTGGACACCCCCCCCAAAAAAATAAAATAAATTTTAGAATGCCAGACAGAAAATATACACTGACCTCTGCAAGTAGGCAGCGTTGGCTTCTGCATACATGTCTTTTTTCAAATTATTACTGAGATCCACCAAAACCTGCG
Source organism: Syngnathus acus (assembly GCF_901709675.1). Lineage (NCBI taxonomy): Eukaryota > Metazoa > Chordata > Actinopteri > Syngnathiformes > Syngnathidae > Syngnathus > Syngnathus acus. The sequence goes on along the minus strand of NC_051101.1, from coordinate 11,057,594 downwards.
AATGAGAAAAAAAATCCATTATTTAATTTAATTTATTTAATTTATTTAATATATATATACGTATACCTCACACTGACTGTATCCTGAATGCAGTAAATGAGCCACAAATCATTTATATTATTTATGTAAAATGTGCTGTGCAGCTGCTAAGTCAATGTTATCAATATTATGCACGTGGCATGATTACATAACACACAAGCCATCAATTTACCTTTCCTTCCAAATAAGGTGCCAACGTCTCCATGAATGTGTAATGCTCTCTGTGAACACAAATGAAGATGAGTCGAGCTGCCTTAGCTGCCGCCTCATGGCTCATCACCTGCGTGGCACAAACATTCGCCGAGGTAAATCACAAAATCATTCCTTCTTGGTGAGCTAAGCGCTTGGTGAGTTTCACCTGAGCTCCTCGAGGCAAGGGGCCGCAGCTGTGAGGTCTTCGGCTGCCGTATACAACCCTGCAGCCCGTCTGGAGCATTCTCAGGCCCAGGGAGCGTCCCAAATCTCCCGTCCCAAAAATACACAGCGGCGGTTCCTGCTCCTGGGGCAAAGCCATTTGTGCCCCACTTCCTCCAAGAGCATGCAAGGATACGCTCTCGATTTTGGAATCTTCACTTAAACCGCTCGTCACTGTCATGTTGAAGCACTATTTGCTTGTCTCCCGCGTTGTTATATATTGCAACATGGACTTGCCTCACCCTTTTTTGTCTTGTCAACATGTGACCACCGAGTCGTGATAAAGGTTGAGCTCGGAGTTTATTACACCACTAATCAACATCTCCCATCACGTGTATTGTAGTGAGCATGTATTCTCTCATTTGGTGTGACTCAACACTCGGATTTACAATCTATGCGTTTAAGTTTGTTTTAATTGACACTGAGGGATGTTTTTTATTTCGCCAGACTTTGAACGGCAATCAGATGGAATGGAAACGTCGTCATGGACTTTTATACGCTAATTATGCTGTTGCAAAGATAAGAAGAGAAATATGAGAGGGACAATCCTTTACTCTAGTTTATATTTGTTATTTGTCAAATATATTTGCTTTTTGTATCCGGGAATATTGTTGAAGAACATTAAATATAGATCTAAACATCTATGATGATAAACATGAAGAAGCCAAATTAGCTTCTGAGAATCTAATAATTCATAATATATTTGAAATAATGACAATTTCTGGGTCTTGTGAACATCCTTGAAAGAATTCCCTGATGTCGTAAAGAATGACAAGCTAATTAAAAACTACTGTCAGAGTCTTTCATATTTAAAAACAATCCTCCCGTGTGGTTAATTATATTCGCCGTTGACCCTGTCAAAGAATTGCACGTTTAATTTGATTGGTGTTTTTTTTTTTTAATGTGGTTGTAGGTTGCGCATGATAAAACTTTAACGTTGATATGATACATTACATTTGTGTCACTGGAAAAAAAAAAAATTATTAATTCATGAGGGTGAATGTATTTCGGTCCTTTTTTTTTTTTTTTTACACAGTCACTTGTACTTTATGTGAATATAAGTCATTCTAAAATCCATTTTCCCATTTTGCAAAAAAAAAAAAGAATTATTCTGGTTTCCAGTGCCGCCTTTTTCTATTCCCACAACTCTCGACACGTTGACACGCTGGAGATCTTGGCCCGCAGATTCATTATCATTTCAAAACCCATTCTTCCAGCCAAGCAGCTGAGCAAAAAAAAAAAGAATTTGTGCAAATTTAGTACTCGTGTCCCCACGGCGAGCGCATTTGCAAAGTTGTGACACGACACAGATGCAGCGGTGCAGAAATGAAGCGTGGCACATATGTAACTACTTCGTGTGAACACATCGCTTTACTCGACTGTGCGTGCGTGTGTTTACACATGTGCCCTAAAGTGGGCCAAAAGATTGAAGCCTAAAAGTGTTGCATTACATCACCTTCCCTGACAATTTGCTCCTTACATTCAAAACACAAAGCTCCATTTGCATACTAAGCTAAATTTACAGCACACCGCGGAGTGTGCATTACCTCGGGAGCTTTGCCACTGAAGTCCATAACCAAAACGTTAATGTCTACCTGAGGGCGGATCGCAGCAAAATGGGAAATCATTTAATGTTTAACCTTCAAGGCATTCGTTCGCTTGTCGCGCTGTTCCAATAGAAGTGATAGATAGAAGATTCACTTGACTCTTCCTTAGGGCCATCTTTCTTTTTCTTCACTTAGTCTTTCCTAAAAAAAAAAAAAGAAATCTCATCTTGTGTGTTCTTTTGGGTTTTTTTCAGGCCACTCTTCTGTAAATGAAAAGACTTTCAATTCGCTGAGCAAACTCAAGTGAAGTTGAAACATAAGGCATACAGCAATTCTAGCCTTGTCTCAAGGGTCGTATGTAATTCTGAGAATTGGGCCCGGCACTATGGTGACGAGATAATTGCAACTGCTGGACTAAAGTGGATGGATGGATGGATGGATGGATGGATGGATGGATGGATGGATGCGTAGATAAGAAAGAAAGAAAAATAGAAAGAAAAATAAGAAAGAAATTTAAGAAAGAAAAATAAGAAAGAAAAATAAAGAAAAATAAGAAAGAAATAAGGAAAAAAAGAAAAAAGAAAGAAAAAAGGAAAGAAAAAAGATAGATAGATAGATAGATAGATAGATAGATAGATAGATAGATAGATAGATAGATAGATAGATAGATAGATAGATAGATGGGTGGGTAGATAAGAAAGAAAGAAAAATAGAAAGAAAAATAAGAAATCTAAGAAAGAAATCTAGGAAAAAAAAGAAAGAAATCTAAGAAAAATAAGAAAGAAATCTAAGGAAAAAAAAGAAAAAAAAAAAAAGAAAACGACAGACAGACAGACAGACAGACAGACAGACAGACAGACAGACAGACAGACAGACAGACAGATAGATAGATAGATAGATAGATAGATAGATAGATAGACAGATAGACAGATAGACCGATAATGTTGCTAGCTAGCTAGCTAGACAAATAGAATGAATTTGATTGAAACATCATTATTGTACTGCCCCTGGTTAAACCGTTGTGACAATAATTGCTCCCATTTTTCCCCCTCAAGTTTGTTGCTAGGGTGAGTTCATAAGACCGATAAGAAAACGACATTTACTTTTTTTTGTCTAGGTTGTTTGAAAGGCCAATTAGTGTCTCATTCCAATACGCCCATGGACAGAGTCTGTAGGAACAGCAAAATGCACAGACCACTGTGAGGATGATTAGACTGTATTTATCAATTTGGATGGCTACTCTGTATTAATTACGAAATACATATTTGTCTTCTGCAATATGCTAGTTGTGTTTACAAGAATTTCGATTTAGCGCTTCTTCCAGTTCTGTCATGCCTGCTTGTTATGATGATCCGATTGATCTCGATGCTATTAAGTGTGGCTTAATAGGCTTCTATACTGAGAAAATGGATAAACAATAAACAGAAGAGAAACATCAATATCTTTGTGTAAGGATACAAAGACCATTTTCTCTCTCTCGTCTTCTCACACACACACATACACACACACTGCTCTTCAAGATATGAATCCTCTGAAGAGTTTCCCAAGAAATCCAGGGAGAGTTTTTAAACCAACTGAGTATTTTGCGCTTACCTGCAGACATCTTGCGACATTTAAAAGGGGGATGTGCAGTGGGAGGGAATCGCGTCTAACACAAGCTCGTGCTCTCATTTTGAAAATGTCAAAATGAATTTGCACATGTGAAAAGTTCTTCCAAAGCGATGTCGAATCTTCCCGCAGTAATGGAAGATGACAGCTAAGCGCAACTAAACTGACTAACAAGTCTTCTTTGTGACCTTTACTGCAATGGAGGAACTATGCAAACATTCTAGGAGTATCCAATTACCAGATTTTCAAAAAAAAAAAACACAAATGGGATTCTCATTATTTACTGATTTTCGGAAGGGAAATGTGAGAAGAAAAATTCCAGAAAAAAAACAATTATCTGGCCTGGCACCTTAAGTAGATTTCATGATGGGTGGCAGCCCCCCCTCTAGCTGCGCCACTGATTGCAGTTCAAAAACACTATACAGATCATTTTTGTTGCTATTTCTCATGGGAAGAATTTCTAAAATAAATAAAGACTAAATGTAGGTCGACCAGCACACCATATTGCGTTTGACTTTGGAGGTTCGTCTGTCAGACAATGGCCTTATGCTCTCTTCTGGAAACAGGCCTTGATTGTCTACTCGCCTCCTCTCACTTCCTTTCACTTCCAGCTCATGACATTCTTTTTACCTCCCGATGAATGCGAGCGAACAAAAGGCATTTTGGCCGCCGCGCCGACAGATTAGAGATTAAAATCTGCCATGTATCCATGTCATTGCGTAGAATCGTATCCTTGACAAACAGCTGTGCTGTACAAATGGGCGAGCGTCCACACCGCTCATCTCCCCCTGTGACTGCGGGGTAATCGTCAGCCCCATTACGAGGCTGAATGGGCCTACAGGATTTTTCGCTCCGTCTCCTCAGCCTTACCTTCGCTGGAGCGAAAGAGCTGACGCCAGGAGAAAGCGCTGACGCAGAAGTGCAAGGCGACCCGAATGAGAACCTCATGGCAGGTGAGATTTCTTTCTGCTGGTGGAGGGAAAACGAGTGTGGATGATTGACGGTGAAATGTCTATCGCCCGTTTTTTTATTATAAAGTTAACAAGGCCCAAATGTGCTAATGAGCGGATGGCATTTGATCTCATTAAAAGGGCCCAGTGGGAGACAATGCCCCGACGTGGACTACAGATTGGTGAAAGATAATGACGTGCCAGCAGGGCTCTTAGATCAGAATCATGGTAACAAGGGTGAACTCGGGCATGGCTCGGGTTGCCGGGTTGGTCACACTGATCATAATTGCCATGTTCAAAAAATCAAATGGAGTCAAGGTCTTGGCGAACTTACAGTAGAGTCAAGTTTTCAAAGTTTTTTTTTTTTTTTACTGAGAATTTAGCCAAGCAATTATTCAGAAGACCACTTTTATTTTTTTTAAATTTATTATCCATCCATCCATTTTCTGAACCGCTTCGTCCCCAGGGGGGTTGCGGGAGTGCTGGAGCCTATCCCAGCCGTCATCGGGCAGTAGGCGGGGGACACCCTGAACCGGTTGCCAGCCAATCGCAGGGCACACAGAGACAAACAACCATTCGCACTCGCACCCACACCTAGGGACAATTTGGAGTCTTCAATCGGCCTACCAAGCATGTTTTTTGGGATGTGGGAGGAAACCGGAGTGCCCGGAGAAAACCGGGGAGAACATGCAAACTCCACACAGGGAGGGCCGGAGGTGGAATCGAACCCGCACCCGCCTAACTGTGAGGCCGACGTGCTACCCAGTGCGCCACCGAGCCGCTAAATTTATTATTATTTATTTATTTTTAGAACCAGTTATTCTCTCGATTATTCCATCGATTAATCGAATAATTAGATAATAGTATTTTGTATTAAGCTATATTAGGAAAATATTTTAACCAATTACTGTTCATTTAGTGATAAAAAAATAAACAATAATTAAGAAATATCACACGAGTGGGATTGATTTTGTACTCAGCCTTGTTGAAAATAATTCAATTACTGGCTCAATAGTTGTAAGCAGATTTTTGCAAATGTCTTTTTTTATCAAAACACAAAAGATAATCAGTCTGCTGTCATGAAGAAATCTGAGAATTATTAAAAGGCAGAACACCGAGGATTTCAACGTTAACAACGGCTCAAAACAATTAATTGCTTATTTTGAGAATCAAATAATTAATTTGGCAGCTCTAATTCTCTTACTTAACTACAATTTGTGGCTACTCTCCCCAATTCAGTAAAATGCTATCCTCTGATTAGCTTGCAACCTAATTAGACCTAACCTTGCAACATAATTAGAAAAATCCAGCAACTCGGAACCATTCTCCAATTCTTTGTCTTGCGTTCCTCAGAAGAGAACACAAGGATACATCCTGTCAGAGCTGATAAGACGTGTTACTGTAGGTTTATAATAGGAAAAGGAATTATTCATTGTCTCCTACGCTAATCTCTCATGTCTGTAAAGCAAGAAAAAAAAACACACCGCTGTTTGCTATTCCGTGGGATTCTATTATGTATTATAATTTCCAAATGTGTATATTATGAAACATTGAGAAAAAAAAATTTGATTTGCTGCTGTCACACACAGACACAAAACGAGGGGGAGCAGTGACTTAAGTGACTCGACTCAAATCCATGGTGAACGTTCACGCTCGTTTACAATCGCACCTAATTTCAAATGTGGGAGGAGCTTAAGTACAAAGTTTAACCTCTTGTGTTGCTTTACTTTCACGTCATCTGAATGTAAGTGGGTGCGCGTGCATGTGAACGTGTCAGCATATTTGAAAGACTGATGGAAAAATGGAAGCGAGTAAGCGTGTGCAATGTCGTCCCGGAAGGTGCAAATAATTGATGGCTTGCAGATATCACATATTAGAATTTCATTTTGTGTGTGCGCGTGTGTGTGTGCACATGACACAATGTCTTTTGAAGAAAGCAGTTCATGCACACTTGCAGAAGCTGCAATAGGATTAAAAAAAAAAAATCACACCGTAAATAATGTGTGTTACGTGAACAGTCCGTAAATGATACTAACATTTCTATGATTTATCCAATGGCGCTTTTTTAGAGTCTCTATTGTTGCGTTTGTCATTTTATTTTAATGAACAGGAAAAATAGTCCAATTGCTACAACTGACCTTGTAAAGGGCAAAGGAGTAAAATATCCAATGTACATCAATTGCACTTCATGAATGTGTGTATGAGATATTTCAATGTGTGTGTGTGTGTGTGTGTATGAGCGAGTGTTTTTTCCTTACAGTGCGCGAAGGTTAATTGCTATGTGACCAAACCGAGAGCAGTGACCTCTGACCTATCGAGGGTAGAGCACGGCCTTGCAGAAGAGAAAAATGAATAATTACATTGCACGCCCTTGCTGATGTCCTTCAACTTGAGCAGATTGAAGGATCCTGCCTATGCTGTCGTGTGGGATGATATTTGAGAAAAAAAAAACAACCAAATAGGACTTGACGGAAATTTATGTATAATTCATTTTAGAACTTGAAGTGATTCGATTGTGGAGAATGAAGTTGGACAAAATGTGTTTTGAGATTGCTTTGTTGAGATGGAGCCCAACAAACGTATGTGAGATGTAAGTGTTGGCAAGTCAGTAGCTTAGTGAAGTGAAGTGAGGACGACGTGTGTGTGTGCGCTTCATATAGTGAACACAAATCCTCTCTGGCATTGGCCTGGTCACGTATTCTGCCAGGTCGCCTTGGAAATTCCACGAAATAGCCAGACGAATGTCAGAGAGTGTAATTAGTTCATGAGTTACTCTGCCATGGGTTGACATTTAAGTGTCGCTAACGTGTGTTTCTGCACAACTCTGTGTGTGTGTCTTAATACACATTCCTCTCTTCACACACGACTCTTAAGCTCGCCACACACCACAGCGGAACGCGAACAAATTACAGTCAGCGACTCTTATCTGCATATGTTGGGATCGAACCTCGTAAATGGGAAAAACAGCAATCCCTGGTGTTCTTATCGGCAGAGGAAGTTTTCACGCGCCACATGTTTTATTGAACCACACAGCATGGCGTGATTGCCAAGAAAGAAGTGGATTGCCCTGGCCCGTTTAGTTGTATTATAGTAATTGAAAGAGAAGAAAGGTGAGAGTGGGGATGTTTTCAGAGACTGAGCTTTTGCAACAGACTCTCCACGCCACGCTTGGATGAAAAAAAAAATATATATATGTATATAAGTAAAATAAATAATAAATAAATAAATATAATATACCACCATTTTTTCCATGTATAATGCGCAAAATTTAACTAATTTATTGTCCTAAAATCTGGGGTGCGCATTATACATGGATACAATTTTTTTTTTTTCTTTTTTTTTTTTTTATCCGGATATCATACGGAGGTCGCCATTACAGATGCGCTTTCTTCTCTGCTGTTCACTTCAAACACGCTCCATACGAACACAATGCTCTCGTATCAGACGCTTGCTCGATCACCTGCTCGTTTGCTGTCACAATGTACCCTACACAAATCCGAAACATTTCTTCGCTATTGAGTTTGCTAGCGCATGCGCAGTGATACTGACCGGCAGAATAACATCCGGTTGTTCCCAAAGATGATCTTTTTTCTGAAATAATTATACGTTTACGGACTTAAGTAGGAGTCAGAATTTGGGTGCGTATTATACATGGGTACAGGCTTTTTTCCAGCATCAACATGCCATTTTTAGGGTGCGTATTATACATGGGGGCGCATTATACATGGAAAAAAACGGGAAATATATATATTTTTTTATCCAAGCGTGGCATGGAGAGTCTCTGTGTATATATATATATATATATATGTGATATGTGTATATATATACGTGTGTGTATATATATATATATATATATATATACACACACGTACACACGCACACACACACACACACACACACACACACACACACACACACACACACACACACACACACACACACACACACACACCACACACACACACACACACACACACACACACACACACACACACACACACACACACACACACACACACACACACACACACACACACACACACACACACACACAACACACACAACACACACACAAACAAAGTAGGTGTGTTGTTGTGCTTTTGTGCACCTTTCACAATGTTAGCGCCACGGAGGATTGTGTGAAAGCTGTCAAAGAACATGAGGGTCCGAAAATAGACAATTCCCAAAAGGGGGGGGGGGAAAGATGGTTGAGTAGGCTCACATTTGAGACACAAAACGCTGCAATTCTGGGTCATTGACATTAATTAATCATAGATTAGCGCTTACAGTAAAATGCACGCAGAAACCCTGGCACACATCAACATTCATTTTACACAATCTCTTTACAATATTGCGAAAAGAACTCTTGTCACTGTATTGCAAAATAGGAACATCTGCCAAAGAGTGCGTGAAAAAAAAGTCCTTGAACCAAATTATCGGCATTAGAATAACGGGACCACAATACCTGTACTGTAGAATGTAAAATATCAACTTTCTATTTTCTTCGTGTTCGTGTGACTCTATCCTGGATCCACACCTACGTTTTCCCGCAACTGCACCAAAAATCAACTTTATCAAAGGAAGTACTCCTTTTTACTTTTGAGTGACAGATGGATCAAATTCTTCTCAAACTCTCCGCCCCCGTCTCGCCTTCCACTTCCTGGCCCTGTGACACCATTCCTAACGGAGCCGTTTTTAATCCCTCGCCAGTTCCCTTGCGCTCACTTCACTTATTCGGAATTCTCCTCTCGCTCTGTCAGTGTACAGCAACTTCTGGCTGCGGGGCGTGTGTGAGTGTGTATGTGTGTATGAGCAGAGAAAGCGAGACCTACGAGAGCTTTCCTAAATCCCAGGTAAGTGCAAAGCTTTTCTGTGGGAGAATTTCATTTCATCACCTCTCATCCTGCACACAGAGAAGAGGGATAGGAGTTTCCTAGTTATGAATCCAATAAGCAGTGTGTGTGTGTATGTGTGCGCGCATTTGTATGAATGTGTGTTTCAGTGTGTGAATGAGAAAGAGCGAGAAGGAGCCTCGTGGGCTGTTTATGAGAGTGAAGGTTACTTCAATAAATTCAAACTGAAGGTTAAATAGAAAAGTGTGTGTACGTGTGTGTGTGCATGTGTGTGCATGTGTGAGTTGTATGTGTGTATGTAGGTGTGTGTATATGTATATGTTTGTGTGTGTGTATGTGTGTATGCGCGTGTGTCCGTGTGTATGTGTGTACATGAGTGTATAAGCGGATGTGTGTGTGTGTGTGTCTATGTGTATATGTATATGTTTGTGTGTGTGTGTGTATGTTTGTGTATGCGTGTGTGTGTGTGTGTATGCGTGTACATGAGTGTATAAGCGTATGTGTGTGTATGTGTATGCGTGTACTTGAGTGTATAAGCGCATGTGTGTGTATGTGTGTGTGTATATTATGTGTGTGTGTGTGTGAGTGTGCGTGTTGTGTGTGTATATCTCTGAAAGGCAAAGTCAAGGTGGGACCGTGTCCCACTATCACATTTATCGTCTATCTATGCATAACATGCTTGTATTGACATACGAGCGTGCTTGCTCCTTGACACGCTTTTTTATACTGTACACACACACACACACACACACACACACACACACACACACACACACACACACACACACACACACACACACACACACACACACACACACACACACACACACACACACACACACACACACACACACACACACACACACACACACACACACACACACACACACACACACACACACACACACACACACACACACTGCATCCGAGTAGTACATAGCGCATTGAGTCGGAGTGCTGAGGTCAGCCGCAAATCATTTCAAGTCACCATGATGACCAGATTAAATGAAAAGGCCTGCTTGCTAGCCAGCCAGCCAGCCAGCCTCAGCCATGCACATTAAAACAGGAACCAACACACACATGCACATTAACAGACCAAATGCTTTCTCGAGAAGACAGTAGGACCAGAAGTAAACGTTGGATGTAAACAAAAGAGGAGAGCAGACGGTCCAGAAAGCAGCCGTTGGGAAGCAGCTGAGACTGATTCAATTAAAGTGGTCATTGCGCTGCTTTTCCGGCTCCATAGTCTGCCGCCACTAAGAAGATAGGCACCATTGGAGTCTGGCTTCGGATTAATTCACGGCCAACGTGACTTTGTTGGAATATAAACATGTCGATGTGGGCGGTAAAGTGGAAAGAAGAAGATATCAAGTCTCCATTTGACGATCGTGAGGATGTCAAGTCTTGTTATGTCATCCATGCAGTCCATGTTTTCAGATGATATTTCAGATGACGTGAGAAGGATAGAGAGAAGAAAAATGGGTGCATCAGTTGAGATCCTCGCTAGTCTCGGGATGACTAAAAGTTGAGCCAGGGCAAGCCTGTAATCCTTCACTATACGATTCACCAGAAAGGAACTTTTCGAGTTTACCCTTGACGAAAATCCTCTGGACTGTGTCGAGAAGATGATTCCACGGGAGAAGAGCCTGGTAGCTAAAGGCTTGGACTTCCATTTTACTTTAGAAAAAATAAAAATTTGGAATCATAAGTAAATGTAAGCTCTGGGTGAGGAGTGTTTTAATCGGTTGATAATCCAACAGAAGCTCTTTAAGGTACGATGGTGCCTGGTCATGGAGAGCTTCGTATTTAAGAAGAAGGATTTTAAATATAGTAACTTAATTTTATATATAATTTTAAATTTTATAAGAAGCCGGTACAGAAAATTCTCCTTGGAGGAACTGTTATTTTGTGGGATCCCTCAAGGCTCGATCCTTGGACCCTTTTTTTTTTCTTCAATCTTTGTATGTTAATGCTTCAGAACACGATTGTCGGATATGCTGATGACACACAGCTATATTTGTCAATGACCCCAACTGTCCATTTGGGAATTTTTTTGCAGGGAAATGCAGTTCTTATCTCCTTCCAAGTCAACTTAAGTTCTTCATAAGTTGGTCATCACACCTCAGTCTGTGAACTCTACCTCAAGGGCTTTTTTTTTTTTATACGAGTGACCGTCAGTGATGTTTGGATCGCCAAACACAATTTTAACCGCATCCATGACTCTTCACTTATCCTCCGAGCGCTGACGGGCACATAGCCAGGTCGGTTACGGGCTTCCCCAAAATGAGCTATGGCTCCCCACGCTTTCATCTACTCGCCTGCTGCATGATTTTTGGACCGTGGGGGGGCTGCTCCCTCTAAAACCCCATTTCATCGCTGCATTGAAGCACAATAACTAAAGTTGAGCGTACTCTTGTGTGTTCTCCCGTTTGACTCAAATTAGCTGAACAAAGTGTGTTGCCTGAAGCGTCCGGTGGGACCGACCAAAGGCATCACGAGCAGAACTCATCTATTATTTACTCAGCTCGGCGGGCATTTCACTAAATAGTCAAAATGGCCGTATCAAACCACCTGTCTGTAGTCACAAACAAGGGAAAATATAGTCATGTGATTTCTACCATTCTACCTTTTGATCTCAGGCGTAGCATTTTTAATGAGGCTTTGGAAAAGGCAAACAAGCCCGTCAGCGATGGAGGTGGAACACACAAACACTTTGTCAGCAGCAGTATTACACACAAAAAATGTACAAATAATGTCGGTGGAGTAATTAATTAATAATAATAATCCTGTTACTGTGCAGTTCTGATGACAAAAAAGTATCAAATTGAATATTTTAATCCGAAAAAGGGAAGTTATCTTGCATATGCATTGGTGATGCTCCATTACTTTTTTTCTGCAGCTGAATATATGCTGATTACATTTCAGGTAGCATATGAATCATGAAGGAGGAAATGAATTGCTGTCAAAGGGTATTAAAATGGCTTCTTAATGTTCAACACTTCAGGACTGCCCGTGAAGTCACAGTAGACATCAGCAATGATTAACTTGAGCTTTTTTTTTCTTTTGCCTTCTTTAGTCTTGAGCATATGAAGTATCATCTCATCGTCTATTATTGCCGCAATATAAAATTTGGCATGAAAAGACAACACAGCAGGGGAGGGGCGGAGTTACTCATTGAGAAGAGATGACCTTCCGACTCGTGATGCCAAGCCTGCCGCAGCATCGAGAGCCTGAGCGCCATGTGGTCTGTGAAGCAACATATATGATACTCCCTTTAATGTTTTGATCTTTTTCACACGCTGACAACATAAATCTTTTTTTTTTTCCTTCTCTTGTACGCTCATGTGGTCTTTGTATTCTTCCCTCGCTCGTGATATTCTACATCCATAAACACCAGATGGTAAAATGGACACGTCTCAATTCTCGCTGGCACTAGTTAGGTAAAATAAATGAATAAATAAATAAATAAATATTTAAAAAAAAAAAAAAAAAAAGCGTTCCGGCACATCTCAGTTCTCACTGGCACCAGTAAGGTAAAATAATTAAATAAAAAAATAAAAAATGTAAGCGTTCCAGGATTTTCTTTATAATTAAAAAAACAAAAAACTGTCGCTAGAAAATATTCTTTCTTCCACAAACACATTTTCGATAAATTGCGGCATCGGTAATTACACGGAAGCCACCGGTAAATTTACCTTCCATTTCCATTTAGATGACAGAATATTTCACTTCTTTCAATCGGCGGGGTGAACACCATACGCGTGTTGCCGGGGCCGTACAGTAGGCAGACGGAAGCAACTGCTTGTGACGTTTTTAGATTGCCTCCAATGCATGTGTGCACAGAAACATAAATATGTTTGCGATGGGGAACATACTGAATGTTCCCTCTCATACACGGCAATAAATCTCAATGACGGGAGCACATATGAGACAACTAAATCCTAATTCCACTGGCCTCTTCTCCTCTCCCCTCTGATGTTATCATGACATCTATAATTTCACTGATCCAATATTTTGCACTCATTAAAATTATACCCATTGGAAATTGCATCACTCGCTTTCAGGGTCAAACTGTGGCCATTATTAGAATTATTATTATTATAGAAATTGGTTTTCAGGGTGTCCCCCACCTACTGCCCAAAGTCAGCTGGGATCGTACTCCACTAAGTGCAGTGTGAAAAGGGTTTTATAATCCGAGTTTGAAAAATAATAATTTGAATAGCAATGGGTAAAAATAGTATCCGCTACAATTCGGATATTTATGTATTAGAACGCAAGAGGACGTCACGTTGTCGTCTGCAACCTATCGGGGGGGTTCTTTGGAAGGGGATCAGGGACACACATATATATTATGACTCGCACACTCATCCCAGCTTCTGGATCTTAATAGTAAACGTGACTCTTAAGTACAGTGCCTACGAAAGCAATATGGAGCCCAACTGAAATAGCTTATAAGCAGAGACAAGCAGGGAAGAGAGCCAGAGGCAGCAACTGGGGAAAACAGATACCACCATGATTTTCTTTTTTTTTTTCCGTCTGTCTCCCACCCACTGAGCCAGACCCCCACACCCTGCCTTTTTCGTTTTTTTTTTTTTCTCCTGCATGTACTGTACTGCATCATTTCCAGTGGTAATGAGTTCAGCAGGAGCAGGAAGGGAGATATGAAGCGAGGCGGTACTTAAGGGAATTAGAGTCTTTAAAATATACCTTAAGGTTTCCTCCAAGTGCAAATACCCACCCCCACCCTCAACTTAAATTCATATATTTTCAAAGATACTAAATAAAGACCGTCAACCTGATCTGGGGTTTCAAAAAAAACATGATGAAAAACTAAAGTGAGCATCATTCCGCAGACTGAGTTAGATTTGCTAATGTGGTTTGCATTGTTTAGGCTGCACTCATTACTGCTGCAAGGTTCACAGTGGCTCTCGGGTACATAGAAATATATCACGTGGATGGCCTTAAGTGGAGCAGACATTAACTAAAGCAAAAGAGTGTATGGAGGTGATTTCCTTTTCCTAAAAGTGAGGAATGTTATTCCAGAAAACAGGTCACAGTAATAGTGTTCAATAAAGGGGGAGTTTCCAAGTGTAAAAATGATTCACTTTAAATATTTGGGTTAAAACTGTCACTATAAACTTATATTGGTGAAATTGTTTGTGGAAAAAAAAACCCCTCTCTGGTTCCATCTATCTGATTTGATTTTTAAACCACAGCGCCTGAGGAAAAACAACCAATCAGAGAGCGCGAATGCGTGACTGACAAGATAGCAGTCATTTTCTGATCTCATGCACTCACCGGCACCTTCGCAGCGGGCACACCAACACAACCTGTGAGCCTGTTATGCAACTATATTGGGCTTGAGGAGGTTTGCTGAAACTATAGTGGAAGATCCACCTACAGTAAGCAAGACAAGTGTAAACGTAGAAATTGGACAGACCCCATGAATTTTTTTTTAACATAGCCAAGGAGTGACGATTTTTTTTTTTTAAATTAAGTTTAAAAAAATAAATTAAAAAAATATTTAATTACAACAAAAATTAAATGTCTTTTTTTAATTAAATTCAAAAATTAAAATAATTGTTAGAACTATTTCATTGTGGACTGTGGATTGCAGTCAATAAATTTTCCCAATACTGCAGAAATATGTACACACATCATTGCGTCATCTTTTGTCATTGTCTGGCTGGAGCCGCAACATTAATTGCGTTAATGTTTGTTTACAAAAGCAGGGAAGCGGCACTTTGACGACATTAAAGTACACAACACCCGCAGTGAATTGTTGGCGTTTAGAAGAACATAAACAGAAAGAAAAATACTTGGCTCGACTTAAATAGACTTCATATAAATATTTCCTAGCTGCATGAAGGAAAATGTCCTTAGACTAACTTTAAAGGAGGCTCCACTTAATTCAATTAAATCCTAGTACAATGCCCGTGAAATGTTTTGGTCAAAAGCGAAACTAACTACACACTTCATTTTCGCTTAATAACAGCAGTTAGAAGAAATCGGCTTTGTCTGCAAATAAACCTTCGCTCTAGTGATTTCCACGGACGACAACAACGTTGCCAATGAAAGCTGGGCTGGTTCCATCACAGACAAAAGTGGCTCATGCATCCAACAACCTTGCAGCTCTACTTGGGCTTTGACAGAGTAGCATTTCTATGTCGTTTGGTTGTCAATTGTGAGAACACAAAAAACTCTGTGATGAAAAGTATTTTCTTAAAAATAAAAATATGGAACATGGTGAGGTTTACTAAATAAGAATTCGCCTGAAATTCAACCTTGAGTTAGCAGTACAATAGTACGTAGCGCAAATAACAAAAGCTATCGTAGCTCGGCTGAATTCGATGTCCTTAATAATAGTGCACGGATGAGCCATTATGGAGAGAATTACAACTTTCTCCCACTAAACCAGTCATGAAGATGAATAATAATTCAATGATTCTCCACCCGGGAAAAAAAAAAAGATAATGAAATGAACAAATGCAATAACTCAACGAGGGAAAGTTTTTGCACATTAAAAATTGATTGTTAACATTGTCTCAAAGAGACATTTTGGTCTGTTGCTTTTGCTGATAGATGTTATGAAGAAAGTAAAAATTGGAATGTTTTAGTAAAAAAAAAAAAATGTATGAGCATACACCGACGCAAATGATTCATCCGCGCATACATTTTTTACATCGCTCGTCCTCGTGAGGGTGCGCAGCGGCTTATCGAAACCGACGTGGGGGCGGGAGGTGCTCCCCAACCAATCACAGGCCAGTAAAAAATTCAAGAGCTAATTCAAAGATAGCATCAATCAGACCTTCAATAACCATTACATGTGCGTTTCAAAGAAAGCCACTCTTCGGTATAGATTCATTCGTCATTTCTTCTTTTGTGGAACTTGAAAAGGTGAAAGAATCCCAGATGAGTACAAAGACAAAGTTGAGGGCCATCACACAGTCGCTGACTTTGAATCACCGAGCGTGTGGCCGGGAGCTGGAGCTGTAATGTCAGCTTCAAAGAGATGAGACTTTAGAAAGCTCCCGACTTGGACGTGACTTGCCCTGACCTTGAGCACAAGAGAGAGACCAGGCAGAGGACTACGAAGCTACTCGATGCAATCAGTGGAGTGCAAGATTTTGTTCCCCTCGAGCAAACATCTATCCGTATCCATTTTTGATACCGGTTACCCTTGTTAGGGTCTTAGGTGAGCTGAGTTTGAGGGAGGGACATGATAGACCCTGATCTGGTTGGAGTGCACATGTAGAAAAATAATCATCATCATTATTTATTTTTTTGAATAAAAATCTGACCTATAAATGAGCAGTTTTACGTTGTAATAACAGTAAACACCACTAGAGGGCATTGTATTGGCTTTTCACCATCATTTAAGTTGTCCTTTCCTTGTCTCAATTAAGAGGTATGATTTTATGATTTTGGAATGTAAGAGGAAGCCAGAGGAACGTAGAGATTCAAACCCAGAACTGATTTAGCAATTTGGCTCTCCACTATCTGAAGTCTAAAGGAGGTGGGGGTATTATTCAACCACTTATCTGGAGACAGATTTCACACAAAGTGGACAATTATGTTACAAAAAAAACTTTTAAGTGAAAAGATTGTGCTGACTGTCAATCAAGTGAATCAAAATAAGCAATAAAAAAAAAATCACATTTTCAGTTCATGCAGTTCTATTAGACTTGAGTGTGTGTTTGCAAAGCCATTAAATATTATGTCTGTCAGAGTGTCAGACGCCTTCCACTAACAAGTCGCCGGGTTTAGAGGCAAGCAATATGTGCACTCTGGCCCGATCGTCACGTACAGTACACCTACACATTCTAATTCTATTCAAAATAATAACTTCAGCCTTAGCCACAATAACACGCTGCTTGAATTTGAAACTCTGAAAAAGGTATTAACACCATTTTTTACTGTTTTAGTATCGAGGTTATACAAAATGTTTATCATGTTGTATATATCTATCGCACACCATCAAGTTCACTCTTGCCTGCCTGTCGATCCTTTAGCTTATCATGCTAATGAAATTCGTACTCGCCTATAGCCCAGAAGTTGTTTGTTTTGCATCCCAGCAGTTTAAGGGGCAAGTTTTATAGTTACAAGCCAATTCTCTCAAATGGGCTAATTTCAGCAAACCAGAAATAGGTTGCATAAAGTGTACTATAATTCTTAATCCTGGTGGTGTATTAACCAAACTATTTAAAATCGTAGGGGGCGCGGGAGGGGGGTGATTAATATGTGTCTCGTCAACTTGGCTGTGCCTGCTTTAGTTTCAGCACTACGTGAGTGAACAGCTCCCCAACTACGCTGCTCCCGCTACGACTCAACGCCTCATCTTAAAAACTTAAAACGCATTATTGAATTCGTGTCAGATTAATAAAGCAAATCCCAAACAAACCCACAACCATACACCCCCTCCACACACACACACACACTCGAGTGGAAAGCAATCCATTCACACTGAGCGGAATTTCATCCATACGCACATGCTGACACAGAATAGATCAGGGGAAGCGAGAGAGAGAGAGCGAGAGAGAGAAGGCTGAGAGCAAGCGAGAGAGAGAGGATGAGGAGACGAGAGAGAGTGTGTATATTTCTTCCGTGGGAAAGAATTTGATCCACATCAGCCTGCCTTGATCGGCTGGAGCCTCGACCATAACTCCTGTGGATGGATTTACGCCTCCGCCACCTCGCACACCTCTGGATTTAATTCATAGCACGGGGGACATCTTAAATCTGGTGCCAATCAATAGAAGCCATCAAGAAGCAGAGAAGAGTCGGGGGAGGAGGGAAGAGCGTCACACCTCCTCCTCCTCCTCCAACATCTTTCCGTGCGCCGAGTAGGAGCTGCAAAAGTGCATTAACCCGAGAGGAAGAAGGGGTGAGGGGCACAGAGGTGGGGGGGTTAGACACAAACCGGAGCCCCCTCCAAAAGAGGCGCGCATTCATTCATCTCTCCTTGACCGAGGACAGCATGTCAAGCGCGGCTTTCCAGACACTCAGCTTTTTGTGACATGACTTCTCATTCTTACTGACCATGTGCGCACTTACGAGTGAGTGGCGGTGCAGTGGGGGGGCGTGAGGAGGGAGGCGGTCCTCACCTGCGCCGACTTTGACGCACTTCGGGACGCCGCAGGGAGGCGACGGAAAGGCGGCCGCGGATGGGCCCCAAGCCCCGCGATTCCCCCGGGATGGCGTGCGGCGCCTGTTACTACCTGGTGATCAGCTCCACGCACCTCAGCAACGGACACTTTCGGCGCGTCAAGGGGGTCTTCAGGGGGCCGTTGTGCACCACAGCAGCGTGTGAGTCACCGGTAAGTACCCCCCTCCCCTCTCCTGAATGTATCTTATACAGTTGTGCTTTTTGGAAAATGCTGCCTCACATTAAAGTGGTAGGAAAGTCTCCCAGCCACAGGCAAACCTCTTTAATGACTTGATGACTGAGCTGTATTGCTTTTATTATTGTTTTTTTATTATTATTATGTGGGGGGGGGGATAAGAATGTAAATGCCAGAATTGGGTATTCAAGCAAAAAGTCATTGTCTCCGCATGCTAATTCTGCCTCCCAAGGCAATGAGAATTAAACAAATGGAATTGCATTAGAGTGCTTTGGGGATGAGATGAGCTGCCTTGTTGTAAATAGCACTAATTACCTGAGGTGTGTTACTAATAGGATGTGTGTGTGGGTACCGGTCTAGACTATTTGAAGGACTCTGACCTTTTCTTAGTGCCACTGGTTCTTTTCAGCCACTACAATGGCATTTGGTGTCAAACGGTGTGTGTTTGTGCATGTGTGTGTGTGCAAGTGCCCTCATCACGCATTTTTCATGAGCGCCTAATGTGAGATAAGATAAAGTGTTGGAAGTTATGAAAAGTTTGCTGCGTAAGGCAGAAAACAGCAGCTGGTATTCATCCTTGTGTTCTCTCTGGAGTCATTAGCATTCTGTCACGTTTGGCCCGCTCTCGCTAGGTGATAGTAATAAGACTGGAAGAGATACTGAAAAAAAGTTGGATTCAACACCTGGAAACTTGCCTCTTCTGAAAACAGGCTTAGAGGACTGCTATTTTGTGGATTTAAAAAAAAAATACAAGTCTGATTTGGATGTAATTCCTCTGTCAACCACTAGATGGTGGCATACTATCTGGTTTGAGACACAAAATATTTTGTTGGAAAATTACTGAACGTCATCCTCTGTAATCGTGATTTTTACAGCTACAAAAAATGTTTTGGTTTTATAACTTGATAATTGGTGTTTATTGCGAGATAAGTTTGGGGGGGAAAAAGCTTTGTTAACAAATAGAGAGTAATCAGTACAATGTTACACAATTACACTGCTCAATATTTTTTAATTGGCCCCTTTGGAAACGTCGACAACTTTTAACTAAAAGGAGACTGATTAAATATTTGTTTTTTGTCTAAAATGCAACTTGGATAAAACAACAGTTCTCATTAGGACTAATTTGGTCTTGCACGCAGGCAGCAATTTTTC
This sequence comes from Syngnathus acus, assembly GCF_901709675.1. Lineage (NCBI taxonomy): Eukaryota > Metazoa > Chordata > Actinopteri > Syngnathiformes > Syngnathidae > Syngnathus > Syngnathus acus. The sequence continues at coordinate 11,037,690 of NC_051101.1, read as the reverse complement.
CCTGATGGCTTTTCGAAAAAGAGACATGACACAATGTTAATCCATCAGATTGCGCAACATCTTTCTTGACAAACTTACATGTGTTGAAATGTCATTGCTGAAATATTGAACGGTGACACCCTGTATTAAGTGTGCGTTTCATCTGTCCGCCTTCACCTCTCTACTCGCTCTTTTGATGTCTCATCCGTCTGTTGCTACTTGCTACGCTCCCTTAGCTCTTCTGTTCGCCACATGCAAACAATCGCGCGACAAGCTATCAAATGTTCATCGTTACGTCAATTCTTTTATTATGAACACCTTGGTACGCTGCTGCTGACAAAGACTCAAAAGTTAACTGTAAAAGTTTAAGCCGCAAAAGTTTTTGGGGGATGTTTCACTTTTAATAGATTACAAGAATTTACATAACCTTAAAAAGTTTGTTTTGTCAGTTCACTGATCTTGCAATAAATTATTTTTCCAAATTAATGTTCACGTAAAAGGAGCGGATGAAGAAAATATATGTACATAATTTGGATTGTGCCACCTCTGATTTGTAATCGAGTTCAAATAATTTCCTGGCATGAGGATGCTTTACTTAATTTAACAGGAAGCACAAACAGGATGGATGATTATCACAAAGTAATGAGGCATCAAGCACCTATTTAGTCCGAGCTAACGCTTTAGTGTTATTAAGTTGCGAAGCGGAAGAGGTCATTTGAATTCTGTCCGAGTTGCGGCTTGAAGACGATAAGGCCCGTGTCGGCGTTGATAAAGACAAATCTACATGCGCAAAGCTTGAAAGTTCGATAAAAGCTGACGAAGAGGGTATCGGGAAGGTCAGACAAATATACACGCTTCCATATTTATCCGCGTCCGTGTGGACACGGCCCAATTTATGTGCCTGTCAAAAGGATAAACAGTGTTGTGGTCAAGCCTGTTTGAATGGAATGGTTTGTGTTTGCTGAAACATTGCACCTTGGTGAGATGTCTTCTCAGACAAGGTGAGTGCCAATTTGTCCTTCACATTGAAGAGGACACAAACAAAAACATGATGAAATGCCTCTTCATCAATTGATTAAGGAAAGAGAGAATTGGTATGAAATCTTAATTCAGCAAACAAAAAATAATTGAATAATGATCTTGTCTCAATTTGCGCACAACACAAACGACAATGCTAACAAATTAAAAGCTACACGGAAGTAGCATGCAACCAACATTGATTGAGTTAGCGACTAGCATTTAGCAGACCCCTTTCAACAATAACTGACCGATTACATTTCAAGATACCAAAAGTGACACCAAAAGTTTAGTTTCTTCATTTTGTAGCTTTTTTCTTAGCTTCAAATATCTTTTTTGTATCAATTATTTTTTTGTCCAATCAGATTGCAGCCGCTACATGTTGTCGCTTACCATTTTTAAAATGTGTTTCTTTACAAATCAAACATTTAGCGGACCATTTCACAAAAGAGATTTATTAGAAATCTCATCTTCTCATTAAGGAATGAGTCCGAAGGATGATGACTGCCCGCTATGTCGACATAACACGTTCATACTTGCTCGCCAATTAGCTATGACTGCCGTCCCCCTAATTCCATTTTCGCTTAACAGTCACCGATGAATCGGTCTTCAAAATCTCATTGGCGCTTTGAATGTCTTTTATTGACAACAGGAAGGTGAAACAAAAGCAACACAAAAGGACAGAGGCCCATCTTTGAATTGATTTATGATCATGGGACTTTTGGAGACACCCCCCTTGCTCCCCCTCCCTCCTCCAGTAGAATATTATATTGCCTTGTGCATGCATACTAAAATGAACATCCGCTTTGATGTATATTTAACTGCCGTTGCAGAAAACAGATGAATCGGTGCCCGGTGTCAGAATGAGTGCCAACGCAGATGCGCGTGCACCCCTTGCGACACCAAGGGGGGGGGGGGGGGGGGCGGTGACGAGCAGTCTTTATGGAAATGACTTGGCGTTTAAACATATGCCCCCAACAATTTAGAGGTGTAAAACATAAATAAAATACAAATGAACCAGAGACAAGCCGATTGGTTCGATACTTTCCTCGCAATCTTTGTCACATTGCAATGCGACAAAGGAGCACGAGAATTGTTGGAAGTTGGGGAGATGAGATTTGAAGCCTCAAGGAAAACGTAAGAAAGCCTGATTTCGTCATTCCCCTTGGTGTCAACATCTTAGGCAATTGATCATCCAGAACAGAGATGTGGAAAATCTAATTTTATATTTGTTTAATATTTTGAATGATTTATTCATGATTGAAACATTCCTTCCACCAACCAAGCACCTACACCCCCCCCCCTCCCAACATGGTACAGCCCTGTTATTGTAATTAATTTCTAAGTTAAATAACACATAAAAATGTGGGTGTGGTTTTTGAACGAGTCATTTGGTGCTTATTTTTTTTCCCGACCCATCAACTTTTATCGCCAATGTGTGCAGCTGTCATTTTAATATAATGGAATAAACTATTCTGTTTTTATTTCCTAATTACACTGTATACGAGGGCTAAACAAGGGTGTTTATTAAATCAATGCAATTTACTGATTTATACATTAAATTCATTTTTAACAATTAAATTGCAAGGCCTACTTGAAAAATCAATTGAGCACTTTTGAGTACGCGGTCCTGTTAGCTTAAACTATTCTGTTTTTATTTCCTAATTACACTGTATACGAGGGCTAAACAAGGGCGTTTATAAAATCAATACTATTTACGGATTTATACATTAAATTCATTTTTAACAATTAAATTGCAAGGCCTACTTGAAGAATTGAGCACTTTTGAGTACGCGATCCTGCTAGCTTAAATAGCGCCATTTTCTCAAGCTCTTCCTGCTAGCTTAAATAGCGCCGTTTTCTCAAGCTCTTTTTCTTCAATATTTTCTTTAGCTTGTCTCCGCCGACATTGTTTACCACTTCTGAGTTGTCTTTAGCCCACAGTGGCTTAGAAGTAGATTATACTTTATGGTAGGATTTAAAGGGTTTACACAAGGTTGAAATGAAATAAACGCGGCCATCGAGTTGTTGCTTGAACACTTGAAAGGTTGTTATGGAATCAAGGCTTCTAATACTGCGGTCACTCACAATCACAAAGACACACACACACACTCGGCAAAGTAAAACCGTTTCAAAGTGGGCAGGTGAGTATGGCTGAATGCTGAAGTAGTGTAAGACTGCCTCGATCTTGCTGACCACTGCAAAGTGCTCGTGCTGATCACCACTTATGTCCTCCATCACACTCACTGTGACCATATGGGGGGGTTGGGGGGGGGGTAATTGGGATGGATGGGTAAGCCGGGACAAAGCCAAAGAGGAGGGGGCGAGCAAATGAGACGCTCTGCATTGATTTTCGCACTCTCTCAAGCTCTTTATTGACATTTCATTTAGCTAATGAATTCATTAGCGCTTCATAGCATAATAACCTCCACTTGATAGCCAGGATGACTCCCCCGAGGAAATACGCTATGTTTACGTTATGGCTCTTTGCCGTTTTCTTTTCCAAACTCAATCTGGGCTTTCTTTGATTTGCTTTTCTCCCCAGTGTACCAGTTATCTTATCGTTTTTTTTCTTACCTCACACATTTAACTCCTGTTTGTTTACAAAGTGCAAATAGTGCTTTTGGAGTTTGTGTTTTTGGCTTTGTGTGACCCTTGCTCATCTACTGGATTGAGATGTTATTTATTTACTTAACTGATGGATGACTCACTGGAGCTTATCTATTTGACCTTTGACCTGCGGTTTACTGCTGTATACACACACTAGCAGAAAGGCTGAACTTACATGACTTGAAAGACCATTTGAGGCTTTTGATAAATTATTTCTATGAGCACGGGGAGGGCGGCCGGCGTGTGATAAAAACAGAAAGGGAGGGGCGGTGGCAGCACACAATATGTCATCAGATTGGATTCATGGTGCGTAACCACCAGTGCGATTTTTTTTTTTTTTTTTTTAACATACAGAACCTTCCTTTATTAAATAGTAAATTTATCCATAAATACAATTTCACATATACATGCAAAATGGTTATTTTCAACACTTAGAATTGCTCCCTAATAACAACATATTGCGCAAGAGAGAATACAGTTTATTGTCAGCCTGGGGGGAGCGAAAAAAAAGTTTGAGTTTATAAGAAAAGTAAAAAGAAAGAAAAAAAAAGACATAAAAGTTTTATGGGCACTCAAAAGGCACCTAGGCTCCAGGCCGTTAATTTCGGACCTCTCCTCGGTCATTCTGCTTTAGCCTTCAAGGCCCGTGGGCTTCTCCAGGAGAACATACATTATTGTTTTATTGTTGTTATTTTATTTTAATTTCACTTTATTTCTCTCAGATTTGTTTTGTCTGACATGAATCAATGCTGCTGGAACACTTAAATGTCCCCACTGGGATCCATAAAGTCCTCATGAAGTTTCCTTCAACTTTTGTGATCATACACAACACTCTATACTGCAATTTTTGTCATCCGTATCAATGTACTGTACAATTTATTTTTCTTGATTTGGTTTTAATTAGAGTCGTTTCACACTTTCCTTGTTTTTGATCATATGGAATTCATAACTAAAGCCAATTAAAACAGTTTAAAAATAACGTTTGCGCCTACATGAATTATGTACACCTATACCACATTACCGGAGCAAAACTTGAAAACATGACAACCCCCCCCCCCACACACACACACAAAGCATTTGTTCTAGCTCTAAGTTTGCACATTACCCGGGGACAGATGTTTGCATGTGTGGTCATTAGTGATCTCAGCATCAGATAATTACCTGGAGTCACACCACCACATATAAAAAAAAACACTCTCACTAACGCAATTAACGTGTGTTTGATAATTACAAGACGATTTGGCCAACCATCTGGAACAGCAGCTCGGTTTCAAAGTGAATGACACGTGTTGAAGAATCAAATGAAACAGCACCCAAAAAAATTCTGTTAAAAAAAATTAAGAAAAATATATACATATATATATATATATATACATATATAAATTAAAAAAAAATATATATATAAATATATATATAAAAAAATTAAAATATATTAAAAAAAAATATATATATATATATTTTTTTTTTTTTTTTAGAGTGGGACGGTCTGCTATTAATGTGCTCCTTGTCTGAGGTCACCACATTGGTGACCCTCATCTTCCTTCAGCCATTTCACATTGCTCTCCTTCTCATTTCTCCAGCACATTCATTTTTCAGGAGTATAACCTTTGACTCCTACCGGCCGCGTATGGGTGTGTGCGCAAGTGCCCATGTTTGTGAGTACACCAGCCATATATTGAAGTTGGTGTGTGTTTTGTGTGATGGAAATACTGATGGAATATTGCTGAGGCATAGTGAGGGAAAATCTTTCAAGGAACTTGCCATTCAATAATTTCCTTTTTTTTTTTTTATTGATTCCTTATTCTGCCTCTCTGACTGGATTCATGCATCAATGTTTGTATACTGCATGGAGATGGATTTATGCATTAGCTCCTCCATGCACTTGTAGGTTGGCCACGTTGTACCCATGTTTTCAAATGCCGGCGGTGCGTACCATTCCACGGCTGACATGCTGCTCGGGTTAAAAGCAGCTCAGACAAATTAATTATCTCTTCTCTAGAGGAGGGATGATTCATTGAGAGAGCGAGACGCTGTGAACCAGCACCCTCTGGTTGAGCACAAGCCAACAAATTACTCCCAGACCAGAAGAGACCCAGGTCGGAATAAAGCAACCTGGAATTTATTCTCAGTTTGATCTTTCGATCCGCCTTGCTCACAGAAGCATGCTACATTTGTAGGCTTTATGAAAATAATAACTAGAAGGCATTTTGGATTCATAGATCAAAGAGGATGAAGAATTCCCTGCATCTCACCTTCCTAAAAACCTAAGATTAAAATGAGTTTGCCATCTTTTTTTGCAGTGCTGGCATTAATTCAAAATGCTACAGTTTAAAAGCCCAACCAAAAAGGAAGCAGAATAATTATTCAAAATGTGGCATGCACATTCCAAATTGGCTTATATACTTAAAATAGTCTTTCCTTAAAAAAAGTGTATCTGGAGGTGTGAGTTGAAGGAAAAATGGGACACTTTCATTTATCATGCTCGTGGAAAAAAAGTAAATTCCGACTAGGGATTAATTTTTTTTTTGGGATGGTGCCCTCCGATTGACTGGCAAGCAGGTTGGTACCGATGGTCAGTTACCAGCAACCCCCATGAGAATACGTGGTATAGAAAATAAGAATGTAATGTTTTCATTTTCAAACTTACTGACAGTCACGCTTAAATTGACCTCTTAACCTTGAATTTTCCCCTTCTGCCCACCATCAGATGTCCCTGAGGGGAACTCCTGGCGTGTGGAGAAAGGGTCATTGCCGGGTGAAGGATTTATAGATGAAAAGGCAATTTCAGAAGCGTCACATCATTAAATCATACCTGTCAAAAAACAACTATAGTGGAGTTTATGACTTATGTTTTTTTTTAATAATGTATTTTTTAACATTTTGTAATATGCAACCACAGTAACAAAATACTCTCCTTAATGGCATGTCAAGGTATCGAGAAAATACAACTCAAAATAAATTAATAATTACACTCGGACGCGTCCCATCTCACCTATCCATATATGCATATTTCGAAATTAACCAGTCGTGAAAGGGTTTCTCCTTTCGGAGATTGTGCCTTGGCCACCAGGGGGCAGTATAATACAGACATGTCTCCTCAGTGAGCTGTCATAATCTACTCACAGGATAAAGAATATATGCATGCTGGTATTATCATTTGTGTTGCTCAACCCTTTGTGTCCATGATGATAGCACACTTGAATCTCAAGCTGCTAACTGTGTGTGCATATAAAAAAAATAAAATAGGGCAATTTTAGATTTTGCAACCCATATAAATTCTGAAGTACAGTCGTAAAGGCTGATTTTGTGATATCGTGAAAACTTTGTGTGCAGTGTTTACAATGCAGATAGTGTATAAAATTGTTGGAAGGACATAAAGAAAAGTTCCATCATTATGGGGTGTTCTCAAATGTATTACAACATCCCGCTAGAAGTTTGCGATAGCGTCGAGCTGCTGGTGGTAACGATCTTGACTAGGAATCAAAACACAGATCCTAATAATTCATTCCGTTTGTCCCGACCAGTCTTTACATGAGCCACAATGGAGTCAACAATATCATGAGTCGCAGCAGGATTTTTTTTTTTTTATGCAGATTGAACCCTACACTTGAGAATAAATATGTTTGCGTGTGTGCATCATCATTTCACGGGTATTCATTACTTCCTCCACTTTCCCTCCAAACCCACAGGCAAGCCGTAAACATACTTCCCTTATGCGACTTATTCTTCCCTCTCTGACATTTCTGCTGCATCGCTCTCTTTCTCAACCAGCATGTTTTTTGTGCGTTTCTTCAGAATGCATATGCAAAATCCCTCCCGCTGTGATCTGGAAAAAGCCACATGCGCAAACGAGGCACGAAAGAGCACTTCTCCATCTGAGCCAAGTTCACTTATCCTGCCGAGGTGTAACAACAAGGTGTTGGAAAAGCTAAAAAGAACGACTAATCCGAGCCGTGACAAATCACAAAACAAGATGAATTCTTATGTTTTTGAACATGGGCAAAAAAATATGACTAAGTTATTTATATAAATGAGTGTCATCGGCCAAGGAGGAGGCGGAATTCCCCGGCCTGATGAGTAGCTTAATGATTCATCAGGCTAGCTCAGGCAAGCATCAATAATGGATAACGGAGAGGGACATGCAGGATTTCTCGCCCCTTGATTAAAGTGCTCCACAACCCAACGCCACACTTCTCGCCTCTCCTCACCCTTCATTCTCAAGAATAAATAAAATGCCATCCACAGGCACCCTCACGCACTTCGTCCTTAATTTATTTTCATATAGCTTAATGTCATCACATCTTTAATAAGCTTTTGTCCGCTTTTCATCCCCCTGCCTCTCTTTCTTTGGTTTTAATCCAGTCATAGCAAAATATAAAAGAAAAGCTGGATGGAGCGGCAGAGAGATAAAAGGAGAAAGGCACAAATGATTGCTAGCTCTCAAAATAAGCGGTTTCGCGTTGCAGTTTGTGACGGGCAATTTATATTTTGTGCCTCGTGAAAACACACTGAATTGCAAAATTACAAATCAACTGTCGAGGTCGCATAAAGCTTGGATGAGCTGGATGGACAAGAAGTGAAGCAAGTCAGAGGTTTGAGTAGATTGGGGCTACTCACGCCGCAGAAGCTAGCTAAATGTAGCGGTGAGCTTTAGCTAGCTACAACAGTATTGCGCGTGGCTAATAAGATATGAAATTAATCTAAAATCTACTCGCTGCACAGAACTAGGAATGAATTACAGTTTGCTACATAGTACACTAATTATATTAATGGAGTCTAAAATACTTATATCAGTAATATTTGTTTGAGTTTTGATTTTCAAAGTCTCCACAATAAATGTTCTCAAATTAATTAGAGTAGATCTAGTTTTCTAGAATAAACTAAACTTTGCTTTTAGACAAGAAAGTTTGCTGTTATACACAATGTCAAACTCTTGACGGTATTAAAAAAAAAAGATTGCTTCAGGTCCCTGGGATTAACCTGCCAGAAAAAAAAAAACCCTGAAATCGTTCCAAGAAATTAAAGTTACTCCTCTAACGAAATCATTGATTCGCAAAATTACCCCACTAAGCAAAACAATGTCTTTCAAGACTTGGCTCGCTTCACGCAGCATCTCTCCGGGGATGGAATATGAACACAACGACAAGAGGGGAGTTTTTACAGCTGCACACGGGTGTCAAATCTTCATCTAATAGGCGACATAAAGCTCTAAACTCCGAGCGCTCCGCAAACATACATACTAATGCAGCCGTACCCGGGAGATGCGACGAGATGCGGCGTGAGACGCCGAGAAAGACAAAGTGAGCTGCTGAGCGAGTCCTGCTGGGATTTGAGTCCTTGATCCAGCACAGGGTCTTAACAGCTTCAATCTCAGAGTGTGGGCTAGGACAAAATTGGACTGTTGTGCACGTGTGTGTTCCCTCCCTAAAATTTAGCCTAACGTTAAGGACGTAGCATGCAATCTGAAAATCTTCGTAAATCTCCAACACTGATTACCTCCATCTTCTTAACTTGTCTTTTTCATTTGTGTCATCACTCTTGGATGTCAGATTAAAGTTTGATCGAGCCACAAAACGGACGCAATCCTCTCCGAGGGTGTCAAATCAGAAAGATAAGAGCACACGTTCACTGATGGAGAGTATGCCTTTAGTGTAAATAACACGATGGTGTGCTCCGTTTTTTGCCATTTACCAGAAAGTACTTGATACCAGAGATGGTATTTTAGGAAAGAAGGCTGATGGAAGGACAGTGAATGGACAAGTCCTGTCAAGAGCTGACACTGAGCGTACCCGAGAGAACGGAGTGTTGTTGAGGAGGAGAAACGGTGAAAGCAAAACAGAGTGTGGACGAATACAAAAATCTCCAAAGCATCTGAAGAGGAATGGGTTTCAATTGACTGGAGTTACTCCTGCCTCAGATCTACGGCGGAGGGAGCACCAGGGGGAAAACAAGAACGAAAACAGGCTCCATGCGGCACATAATTACCGGATACATGTTCTGTCGGAGAGACCATGAGACAAGCTCACGGCTACATCCTTTACAATCGCAGTCTTTTGTCTTCCTGTAATTGCTTTTATGGGGTGAGCCTTAATGTGCTCAGAGAAGGGCAAGGAAAAGCAAAAATTGCCTTTCAGAGAAACAAATACAAGTCCCTAAAGAGCGAAGTGAGAGAGGGGAGGGAGGAAATGATAAATATGCAGTAAGAAAAAAAATTTGACTATAGTTTCGGGAAGTTTAGGAATTTGGATACTTTGCACCAGTCAAGTTAAGTTTGCACCAGGGCTTTAATAGTTTGGGATTTTTTTGATTAGACTGGTCAATTTTATTTTGACTTTTGTTTTTTCCAAATTTAGTCTGTTTAATTCATTTGGCCTAAAATGAAGCTCTATTTAATTCAATTCAATTCTATTCTATTTTATTTTATTCATATTACCATGATTATTTTTCAATTTTTGTTTTACTGATTCCATTCATTTTCTTTAATTATAATAACCTTGTTAAAAAAAAAAAAAAAAAGAAGGGCATCCACTCTGACTTAAGACTCAAGTGTGTTCACCTTGCCCCCACGCATGCACGCCCGCATTCTGGGCAGTGAATTTTGGCACATAACAGCGCTGATCAATGACAGCGTGCACCGCATATAGAAGGCACCTGTGGAGAAGAGATAAAGCTGGATGTTCCCTCGGACGAAAAAGAAGGCAATGGGATTGGGGGAAAAAGATCCGCGGCTCACTAGAAAGGTTCTTTCGACTCACCTTTTGATGGACATGGAATTAAATGTTGATGGCCGTATCGCAACGATCGTTTCAGTCGGGGCCTTGGGACTTATCAGGGATTTGTGATTTGTGCTTCAGTCTGGCACAACACGGAAAAGGCAATTTTTTTTTGGCCACTTTTCACATTTGTAGTGAACCGCATTGGGTCTTGTCAGATCTAACGCAGGAATTAACATTTTATTTTATTTTTTTTAACAAAGATAATGCCGCAATTTCATTTACAATATGTTTATTATTGTGGTTATAGTTTGCAACAGAGCCTTATTTAAATAAGTTCATATGTTAAAACAAATAAAAGTCACTATTTGGGTGAACCAGGAAACATAAAGCCCAAGGTGCAGTCTGACTGTGAACATGGATGAAGAAAGGGGAGTTTGCGCCGTTGTGGGGAGGAACATATGACTTTTCTGCCATCCAATGGAAGCAACCTTTAAATTCAACATAGAGAGAGCCACATGGCCTACATGGCATGAAGATGCAGAAGTACATTTAAAATGAATTGCATACAATATGCATAATCACAACTGTACTCCGATGCAAAGTTTGAAGATCAAATCTGAGGCGGCGCACCCGACTACAAAGGGCACAGTGAGCATTAGCAAATATAATCTGCTCATCATTTATTCATTCAGTTTGTTTCATGCATGCCGCTCAACCTCAAAGGTCAGCGAGAAGCACAATGTTTTTGTTATGTCGGCCAAGAAAGAACAAAACAGAACATATGAGCAACGAGGATTGCGCGGCACGCTTCATCATCTTCTTCAACGCATTGAAGTCAGTTTTGGAATTGGTGACAAATCGAGATGAACTGCTGAGTGACATTCAGCCTACTTTTGTTTATCCGTGTCAAAAAGAATCGTCAGAGAGCACGTTGAGTTTCCGCATGCTTACGAATATTAAACAAGCGGCACGAAGAAACGATTTATGCAAACGGAGTATTTATCGCACTCGCCGAGCTTCGAATTATCAACTTTGCCGCGGCTTCATCTTTCACCTCGGCCGTCGAGAGCGATTGATGGAAGTGCAAATGTCTTTTTTTCCATCATCCTGTCACTTTTTTTTTTTTTTTTTTTAAGCTTGCCCTGCCAACATTTGTTCTTCTTCAGTTCTTGGGCATTCAACTTGTCACATGATACTATTCAGGAATATTTTGTGGCAAATTGATCCATTTATAATTAATTAATTCATACTTAATTTATTTGATAAATATTTGAAAAAATATATAAATTTATAATTAATTTATTTATTTGATAAATATTTGGAAAAATGATTTGAATTGCTAATTTAGTACACCTGTGGCATAAACATTACTGATGACCTCATACTTTATATATAATTTATAATTCATTAATTTATAATGAATTTATTTGATAAATATTTGATCAAATTTGAAAAAATGATTTGGTTAAGTGTTTATTTAGGACACCTGTGGCATCAACATTACATTGGGCGATGACCTCATACTTTTAGCTCTGCATAGCTAACTACTGCAATGTCACATCTGCCATTTTGTACTCGATTTGACGGTGCAGTATTTGCAAATGGACCCGAATGATATTTTGCACAAACATGTAAAACAGTAGCAGACAGAAACACACAGACATTGACTAGTAAGAGCATGCAGATACTTATGCATCAGTCAAATAAATAACCCGGGGGGGGGCGGGTAGTGGCCATGAAGGCATAATAAAGGCAGTCAAGGGAGATACATTAAGGTTGTAAATATCAGCTCATTATCGCTTTGCTGTCTCGTTTGGAGCCGTGTGCGTGTGCGCTTGACTTTGTCTAACGGAGATCTTTAGATCATTACAGTAGCAAACGTGTCATTAGCTCCATAGGGCAGAGTGAAAGACAAAAGGGGAAAGAAAAAAAAAAAAACTTTTGAATGCATAAATAAATGTGACAGATACCTAGAAGAAGATTAAGAGCGCAAACAAATTTGGCAGCGTAAATAAAATTGTTTCTTTTCATTAGTGTGTCCAGGCTAGGATGCTAATTATGGATTAAGATAATTAAACGCCTAATTGGGCTTGATAAACAATTAGAAATAGCATGCCCAATTGCTATGACAAGGCCCAAGCTAAATTAGGAAGGATTACAATTCAACAAGCGTCTTGGTTAATCTTTGCCGTACTTTTTTGGCAAGAGTTGAGGAACAATATTTTTCCGTCATTTTTGCAATCGTGTTAACAAAATCAACATAGTTTAGAATGTGGGAAATGAAAAGTAAATGTGATTATGGGATGAATCGTCACAGTCTAACTAAAATGACTTGTTTTTTTTCTTCATGTCTCTTTCAGAATACTTGTTTCAGCCCCACTCACAATGAGCAAAATTTAAAATCACGAGCAATTACAGCCATCTTGTAATTCACCACTACTGTCAAATTGTCCATTAAAATGTTATTCAGGCTGCCATTGACCCTTTTATCAACTAACTGATAAAAGGCAGCCGCAGGGAAATAAAAAAAAAATATATATATCCAAAAATATTTGCTATGCATTTCCGACTGGCATTTTGTTCTTTGACAAAAGTGAACACATACACAAAAGTAATGAAGATGTATGAAGGTGGTGAAAAGGAGGATACATTCTCCACTGCACACATTCAATCTGCTGCACAAGCGGAGCTCTCTCGCGGGAGCTTTTTCATGAATATATTGTATATCATCAGCGTACGCATAGTCCAAAAATCAGACGGGCCATGTGGAAAACATTTTAAGTGTGACTTTCTTGCCGCAACAGATTCAATTACATCCTTCCACTTTTTGCTTGAGAAGTCTTTCCTATTTGAGGCATGGCTGAAGCCATAAGCAAACACGAGCTCATTCAAGTTCATGGTCATCATTGTGCTTTTTTTTTTTTTGCCCTCCCGACGCAAATCAAACTTGTATTTGCATATGGCTGTCGATGCATGAGAAATCACATTTAGGGTTGGAATTTAGTAGAATGGCAAGTTGTGACTTTGAGCGCTCTCTTTTTCTCGTAAACATCCGAGCGACTTCTCGACAGATAATTGCACTGTATTAGCTTGCGTCAAACTAAACGGGGGGCAAGTACACACACATATACACACACTCCTTTCAATCCCATCACTGAGGCAGCACTCAGAGAAAAGGATCATTTCCTGGTCATGGCTTTAGGTCGACAAGATGGATCAATAAAATACACACACACTCGCAGGCACGAAGGATCAATGTTTATTACTTACCTTTCTGTTGAAAATCCTGTCAGCCAGCTCACCCACTCTGACTCCAAATCTAATATGGACAAAAATATTGGGATATTGATTAATCAAGCAGCCAACACAAAACCAATTTTATTATTGTATTTCTTATTTATTCTTCCGTCCCAATACATACAATAGCATACTTGCAGACTGAGCGAGCCAAAAAAAAAAAATATAATAAAAATATATGGAGAAAAGTATCGGGACATTGATTAATTAAGCGGTCTTTTATGAAACACCATTTTTATATTTTTAATCAGTCTTCCGTCCCAATACATTCGCCCGACCCTAGCTTACCTGCAGACTGAGCGAGCCCAAAAAAAAAATATATACACGTATATTATAAAATAATATAATATGGACAAAAGTGTTGGGACGTTGTTTAATCAAGCAGCCAACACAAAACCTTTTTTTTTTAATCCATCTTCCATCCAAATACATTCGCCCGCCCCTAGCATACCTGCAGACTGAGCGAGGCTGAAAAAGAAAGTCATTTGATCCATCTTGTTTTAATTAAAATCACCTTCATATGCACATCAGGGATCATTAGTCTCAATGGTAATAATACCATAATGTGGAGCTGTGATATGCACTGTCAGACTGTCTGACCCGGCCTCGCTTCACAGACGAGGCGTTTGACAGAAGGAGAAAAGGGCAAACGGGGGGGCTGTAAAAGGGAGGGCGGTGGGGGGGTAACGACGACGGCAAGAGGATGGAGTTGGAAAAAGAAGTATAGAAAGAAGTGACAAGCTCAAATTAAATTCCCATCATGTCAGTGCAGAACAGAATTCAATAGTGTTTATTGGCAGACCCTAGCCTGGGGGAAATTACATTCTGAAGCCGAGCATGGAATGAATACACGCGCACACAAACATCTACTGTGCACAATTTTGAATATTCTCAGATGGGAGGGGGGAGGGGGGGCTATCCATTGGCAGATGTGAGCTAGTGATGTATCCCCCGGGGTCCACGTGCCATTTGTGTACAGTCTGTCCTTGTTCTGCACACACATCTGCTGCGAGTTTGTTTCTCTGATTCTTATCTTCACACAAAAACATCAACCGGGACACGCATGCATATTCACACACAAAAGTCCAAGTGGTGCATTATGGATGATCCATACTGCTGTTTTTTTTTTTTTTTTTCCTCTCCCACGATTGTCGTTTTTTTTTTTTTCTGTAGATTTGACTTTGATGTGACTCGGGGACTTTTTGTACAGAAAAATAAATAGAAGTTGTTTTATAGAAAAATGGACTTTTGGCATGTTAGGTATTTTTCTATTGAAGAACCTGCTGGTAGTTTGAAAACTGAAAAGCCACATTCAACATTGATTCGCAAAGTCGCTGAGTCGGCATTGAATGAAATTCAAGTAGATGAATTACTACTGCTGAATATTATATAAAACTCTTTTTTTCCCCAAGCCAAGTTTCAAATTATAGATGAACAGCTGGCATGTTCTTCTCAGCTTTTAACAATCAATAAAAGATGAAAATGAGTTGTTATCAAAACGTTACCTTTAAGTTTATCCATTTTCTGTCAACACGCCTGAGTAATCCACAGGCGCCACCACTTCTCCTGTCACCTGTGCCCCATTTCCCTGATCATGCATTTAATTTAGCCCCGCCCTTTTCCCCCCCCCATATTTCAAACTTCCTTATCCTTGCCCCTGACTCCTTGTAAGCTTCCACCTTGCATTAAATTCATCTTGATTCAAAATTTAATGAGAAACTTTTATGATGGCCTCAATTTGACTCCATCTGTCCAAATTATCATGAGGGTCAAAGGTCACCTAGAGACAAGCCCAGTTTACCAGTCAATGGCTCATCTAGACAAAAAGGCAATTTATAGTCTTTAATTAATTGAACATGAATGTTTTTGTAATGTGTAGAAAAAAAAATAATAATAAAAAATAATAAAAAGCAGACAGCAGAGATTTCATCCTCTCGGAGGGTGTCAGCGGGTTCACGTGGGCCCGCACTTATATCCGATGCATTTGTTAACCTCAAGCTAATGCTACGGCAAAGTACTTTAATGGCGTGCCGTTAAACGTCTCTACTCAGAGCAGATGTCCGGGTTATTACGATGGGAGAGCGTCTCCGGGATGCAGATTTGCTGTAAACGGCTACCGCTCTGCTTTAAGCCTTCAGGTTATTGTCACTTTATTGCCTCCATTTCTCGTCGTGTCTCTCCCTACTTCAATTTTTCCGCGTGTGTTCTGCAGGAACGCGGCGAGCGAGCATTGGGTTGCTCAGTGGAGGATCTGAAGTCTCTTTTCTACTGCGAGCTGTGTGACAAGCAGTACCTGCGCCACCAGGAGTTTGACAACCACATCAATTCCTACGACCACGCGCACAAACAGGTACATGACGAGATGAAAAACACAAAGGGGCATTTGTTATGATCCCCCTTGTTGTGGAATTGTGTTGATGCAAAACTGTCGTCTTAAAAATTGTTGCAATGCGCCTGGCGCACACACACTCATTAGATTTCAATCACTAATAAGAAAACGAAAGGGATGAGAAATAATGAAGGGCAATTAATATTTGATGTGGACAGGAGGAATAGACGTCAGCACATGAACTTGGGATGACATCTTATGAGTTCTGATGTGAAGGGGTGATGACATCACTGATGAAGAATGAGCCTCCGGGCAGAGATCGATGGAAATGAATCAGAACGGTTAATTGCGCTGATGATCGAAAATGTGTCAAAGTTGTGAGGCAACACATTTGAGTACTTGTGAAAAAAAAAAATGCATTTGAGTTAATGTTGCAAGCTCAAATCTTAGATGTCTTACATGCGCGGGATCTTCTCGACGTGATTGACTCGTTCGCTACCATTGACGGCTATAGACGTCGATTTGTAATTGGGCCTTCAGTGAATAAGTTAACCTGTACTCTTTTTTTCCATTTAGCTTTCCATTCTTATTTCCTTCCACAACACAGTAGCCTACACGTGATTAACCCATTCATTGCCATTGACGGCTATAGACGTCTTTTTGTAATTGGGCTGTCAGTGAATGAGTTAACCTGTTCTTTTTTTTTTTTCCATTTAGCTTTCTATTCTTATTTCCTTCCAAAGAAACACACAGTAGCAGACAAAACAACAAAAACTATTAGTCATGACTCAAGTATGATTGTATTATTCCAGTTTGGACAAGATGAGACCAATGGAGCGTTAGGAAAAGGCCCGGCAGCAGGTTCCTCTCCTGTGCTCTCATTTTCATACACGAGCCTCGACTTTGGAACTAACAAGCTGAAAGTTCCGCGGTTACCGCATTCTCGTTCGGCTTTGTGTTGTCCTGCCAAGTCGTAGAATAAACATACAGACGGCGTAGCAATCTCCGAACCGAGCCAGCCCGCCTATGGCTTCCAGACGCCCACACCGGGCCACGGAATGAACATTAAATAAGACTATTTCCCCGACATTGTCATTGTTCTTTAGAAACGGATTGAAGCAACTGCAGGCCAATGTTAATGCTTTGTTTTAGCCAGCGGCAGGCGCGGGAAACAAGCTGCACGAGGCTGTGAGCTGACAGTAGCCACTGGCGCTGAGAACACACACACACACACACACACACACACACACAGCGGGGCATGCATGTTCACTGCTGAGCAAGGAGACAAGAGATGAAATTCCAGCTGAAGATGGCTTCCCTGCAGGAGTATTGGCTTTGGAGAATGGAAGCTGATTGCATTTACGCTGTCTGCCATTGATTCAGGGTTAAACGTCTGCATAAGAGCCGTGCTCAGCGTTTTTCGTTGATGGTTGAGATTGCTCATTAGAACGTAAATGGCCCTCATTTAAATCAAGAGACATTTGCATGGAGACATTTTTCAAAATGATGCGAGGCACCAAACAGCTTGGAAGTGTCGCACGTCTTAAGGAATATCGATCGCGGCGAGATGGACACGTCGGGCATGATATTAGAGATTTAAAGGAAGAAAGAGGGTACCTGTGATGTTGTCGCCCACGCTAAATATAGTTTTCGTTTTCATGAGCGAAGAGTATAACCTGGCACTGCCGTTCCAGTAGGAAGGCGGCGCAAGTTCGCATGTTCCTTCCGGCTCTCATCATCATGGACAGCTTTGAGCATGCCAACTCTGATTTGGTCCGCCGCCCGTCTTCCGCTTCTTGTTCGCTGCGGTTCATTACGTATGCCCCCCAATGCTTGAATATGTTGAATATTACTCACAGATCTGCCGTTAAAGGAACTTGACACAAGCCATCAAGTCAAACACTGACTCCTTGTCCAGTGTGATTTAATTGAAGATTATTTTTGATTGACACCATTTGGGAAATGTCAATGACCTACACCTTATTATATGCAAATAGTTTTCATAAAATGTCTGAGGGTGGTAAAATAACCTACATGTTGACCAAGATAAATATGCAGATGGAGTTATTTGAATTTTTTAATACTTGAATCAAAATCACCCAGTTTCCACTGCCCCGGTGTGTGAAAATAATAGTTAAAAAAATAATAAATTTGAATTAAAAAAAAAAAAGATTTTAAAATATATCTATATTTATTTTAGATGAGAAAGCTATACAGTTCATGAAGAGTAAATAATTTGTTTATCTCTTAGTGATCTGAATTTTTATTTTTTTATTTTGTCCATTTCCCGTGGTTAAAGGAGGAATAAAATGAAATTAAATATATAAATAAATAAATAGATTAAATAAGCCTCTAATAGTAACAATGAATTTAAAAAAATCTTTAATTGTTGTTCCATTATTTAAATTTTGCGATGAAATATTTTTGGAGTTTGAGCAAAAATAAATAAATAAAATAATGGCACCACCCACCTGTTCCTAACATATGTCCTATTCAACAAAGCAGGAAATAGCAAGTTAACAAACAGACAAATGATTTTGTACTATATCACTAGTTCTTATTAGCTGGATGCAGAAGTAACAAATGTTGCATCAATCAACTCCCGCAACACACAAGTGCTTCCGCATTAGCGTCCTCAGTGAGCTGATAGTGGGATGTTAAGCATCAAATGATAATGTAAAACGACAAGCGCTTGTGTAAGACTCGGCACAGATTAACCTGACGTCTGTCATCCCCTGCGCGAGATCTAGGTGTGAAAAGAGTGTGAGTGTATAAATAGATCCAATATCTTTGGGGCTAATCTGAGGTGTGTGCATGCAAGTGATATATTCTGGATGATAGGTGGGAATGAGTAACATCATGTGGGAGGAGGGGGGGGATGAGTGCATCATAATTATGCTGCCAGGTATTCTGCAAAAATAATACGTCACGTAAACACCAAATGGCCAAGACGTTTGGAAGCGTGTGACAAAGAGACTCGAGAGAGATGTCTGAGGACAATGGCGCAGCAACTCCCGAGTCCCTCCTTAGCCTCAAGATGCAGACAAGCAGACAAAGACAGGCACATGTACACACCTGCCAAGCGTGGATAAAGGAAGGATTAGCGTGTGTCAGAAAAGGAAATCGGAGAAGAGCGCTGTGAATCCTTGAGAGAATCGGCACAGCTACATTGACGGACATGTTTTCGTCGACATAAACAAAGCGCGGTTGGTTATTTTTAAAAAGCAGCGTGAACGCATTGTGGTAGCATGATTTTTTTTTTTTTAGATCATGTCCTACTGTCAAGACATGATAATGTTTTTCTTCTTCATGTGAAATTTGTGTTATTTTGTGTGTGCTAAATAAAAATAAATACATTTTAAAAAAAGTCGCAACTCCTAAACTGTCATGAAAATCAAACCGTCCCCGCATAAATTTCACTCTTGGTATCCAAACAGCTCAGCGTTGACATTAAAGTCTGCCACTCAAACTGCGTCCCTAATCGAGAATTCACCAGCTATTGCTCTCAAGCTGGGCATTAATGGAAAAAAGCGCTTTTGTCTCAGCTGAATGGAATGAACTGAGCGCATTTTGCAGAGAAAAATCTGCAAATGCAAATGCGGTTTAAAAATCAACCTTCCCTAATGTGTGTTTACTGCAGAGGCTGAAGGAACTCAAGCAGAGGGAGTTTGCTCGCAATGTGGCCTCTAAGTCCTGGAAGGATCAACGCAAGCAGGAGAAAGCTCTCCGACGCCTCCACCAGCGAGCACAGCTGCAGCAGGAACGCCAGCGGTGAGTTTGTGTGTGGGTGTAAAATTAAATCGGCACTCCGTAGAGGTTTGAGTGCGTCGCATCTATTCCATGTTTCTTAGATTTGATGGATGCAGCCGCAGATGTGGGAGCACTCAGTTGCCGTCGGTGGGCCACAGGTGAATATGGAATTTTGTCAATTAAGATTTATAAGTACATACCCAAGTCATAGGTGTCAAACATAAGGCCCGGGGGCCAGATCTGGCCCGCCACTTCATTTTATATGGCCCTTGAAAGAAAATGTCTGTTAAATTTCACGACCTTTGCTAAAAATGTTTGTTGTGTGTAATAAATAACTAACATTTCACTTTTCGTATGATAATATGAGATGATTAAACACTTATTTGATTTCACGACTCTCTGAGGGCAACCGTATCTACAAATAAATAAATTTGACACCCCTGGATATTCTTTTAAATCCGATTTCTTTTGGACAGCAATGTGAAATTGAATATGTTGTGTCTTTCATTACAGTGGCCAAGGAAGGACGTTTGAGCTACGGAGTACTGTCAGGCTTGTCAGCCAGCAGCAAGACAAAGACACGGAACACAAAGCCCGCAGCCCTGTGGACAAATTTGAAGCCTTAAAACACACACACAGGCCCCAAGCCAAACACGGCGGTACATCTCCACTGAGCCGCCAGCGAGAAAATCTATGCCGGCCTCTCCCCCAAACACCACTGGTTACTCCGGTCGAGTCCCCGCTAATCACTCATCTCGAGTCCGATCAAGGTCCTTTTGCAGTGAATCAGCAAGTGGGCTGCCAGCTGCCTCTGGAGGAGCGAGGGAGAGCTGGAGGCAGGCGTGGGGTGTCCTTCTGTTTCTCACGCAGGGGGCCGCGGCTGGAGCCCTCTGCATCGGTTTTCTCTGACCAGGAGGAGGAGGAGAGAGAGAGGCGGGAGCAAATGAGAGAGTGGATTAAGGGCATTTTGGAAGACATTGAAAGGGAAATTGAAGGTGTTGGTCCAAGTAATACGAGAGGAAATTGCGCAGAGGACACTGAAATAAAGGAGACGGTGAAAGATAATCAGAGCGGTGAGCTGAAGGAGGGATCGGGAGCGGTGTCCGTTTTGCGTAAGGATGGGTCCACCTGCGTCGGGTGGCCTGTCGGTTTGCTGAAGTTCACCAAGTGTGAGCCGTGTATCTCTTATAGCTGCAACCCAAACTGCACAAAGCAAGCGGTAGAACAACTCGAGCCGGCTATTCTTACACCAGACGCTCGTTACTGTTTACAAAAAGGGATGAGTCTGGCGCACGAGGCGAAAAAAGCTGAGGAGAATGTCAAAGCGGAAGCACACCTGTTAGACGAGAACAAAAACCTTTCATCGTCAGGGGGAGGATCAGAAGGGTCGTCGCGCATGCTAAGTATAGATCATCATGTGAGGGCGTCCTCCTTTCCGTTTGACCCCGCTCATAGTGACAGCTCTGACATCAACCTCGCAATTCCTCCGGGAGACAGCTTAGCGAACATTCAGGAGGGAGACCTTAACTGTAAATTAGAATCTGTCACCCAGTTTAGCGAAAACAGGACATGCATAAGCCCACACAGGCGTGAGAGCGAGATGGCGTGCGAGGGTGCGGGCGATACTCACCCACGAGGGGGCATCTCGTGCAAAAAGAGTAAACACGGCGTAAAGAAGCCAAAGTTGGGAAAGAGAAAGAGGAGGGGGAAGGAAAGGGCCGCAAATGGACGCCAATCACGGAGGTGTAAAGTGAAGAGTGTTGTCTCTGCCGTCTACAATGTTAGCCCCAGAGGAGGAGAGACTGGAGACAGTTGGGGAGACAATAAAGGACACCGGGAGGCAAAAGTGCGGAGGAGCAGCTGTCTCCAAGGGAGAACGGAGGCCGAGCCAGTTTACGTCTCCGTCGGAAAGAGACGACCTCACAGGAACTCGACATCTCAGTTCGTGCTTGGCGGAGAGCAGGGGGAACCGTGTCGTAGTTTCTCCCAGTTTTCCAGACGTACACCTGACACCGAAGGGGAGCATATTCCCGGGCGATCTCGCTGCTCCTTAAACTCTTTCTCACCAAGATGTAACACAAAGCTGTTTTGGGAATCGGGTCACCATAGCAACCCCAGGAGTTTCATTGACTGCAGTTACCCTGACAACAGCTGTAGCGGCAGCCCGGCGAGAAAGAGAAAAGTCGTCCACGGGGATAGAAGATTCATTCACAGTAACGGGAGTAGTTTAAGATACTATGGGGAGACAGACAGAGGGCGGCGCATGGGTTGCAAAGACCGAGGTTTGTTCTCAGACCAATGGGAGTGGCTTGGGGAGAACGAAAGGCTAGATTCTGGATGGAGATGGAGAAACAAGACTTTGGGGTGGGAGTGGGGCAGTAGGGCCAGCCTAAGTCCAAGCAACAGGAGAGCAAGCATGGAAGATGTGGATTGGGACAAGTGGACATTGGGAAGCAACGACAGTTGGGAGGAAAGTGGGACACGCAGGTCGACCTCCAGGTCTAGAACTGGTCCTGACGGTAGGTGGAGCCCCAATTGTGCGTGGGGATCTGCAGGGACGGGACACTCTAGGTATGTGCCAAGCCCTGAATGGTGGACAAGTAGGCGGATGTATAGCCCGTCAAGAGAGTCTACCAGCAGAAGTCAGAGCCCACGTTCCTGCAGTCCTTGCAGCAGCAGGGTGTCTGAGCTCAGCTGGGAATGGAGCAAGAGCAGCACCTGCTCAGGTATGACATACAGAAGGGCCCCATCCGAGGTAAACTCGCAAAGTGACTTGACATCTCTTTCACCTGACCTTACCTTCAATGCTGGAGAATCTTCACCGGACCCCAATGAACATCGTTGTCGGGTGAGCAATACGTCTCAGCTTGAAAGGACCAAGTCACTGTCAGACTGTGACCAGGAACCTCCTGTTCCTACGACCACAGACAAAAGCATCCCGTGCCAAAGTGATCCCGTCCCACAGAAACCAATGCGGACATTACAGCTCCCCCTCATTGGGAAGCTCCCTGCAATCCAAAAAAAAGCAAGGAGGCGGAAAGAACAATTGGAACGGATTCAGAAAGAGTGTGGTGATGAAGAAGCGAGTCAGAAATTGGACGGTGAACATCCTTTGGCTTTGGTTCAATCCAACCAAAGCAGTATGCCAAATCTGTGTGCAGCGGAGATTAGGTCTGATGACAACAAGACACCTCAGCCAATCAGCTTTAGCGCAGAGGA
This sequence comes from Syngnathus acus, assembly GCF_901709675.1. NCBI lineage: Eukaryota > Metazoa > Chordata > Actinopteri > Syngnathiformes > Syngnathidae > Syngnathus > Syngnathus acus. The sequence goes on along the minus strand of NC_051101.1, from coordinate 11,014,773 downwards.
GATGGACAAGTATCGACTCCTCCAGGAACAGGCCAGAGAGCACATGCAGAAAGTTCTGGAACAAGGTGAAGAGAGCACAGATGTTCCCATGGAGACAACCCTCACTTGCACGGCACAGACAAACGAGTGTGGGACTCAAGGGGAGGCGTACACGCCTGCGGCCTCACTCAAGCCTCCACAGAATCCTCACACAGTGCAAACGGGTCACAACCTTCAAGAAAGACTCCGACACATGAACCCACAAGAGGATTTTCAACGGCTTTTGGCTGTCCCCAACCTTCCTCCCCTTACACTCACCCCCCCTTTGGCCAACCTCCATCATTTAATTTTACAGCACCCGGCCTTCTCCGCAGTCCGTTCCCCGGCTTCAGGCCCCTCTCCCGACGTCCACCCAGCTCAGCTCGCCCACCTACCTCATTACCTTCACCCCTCTCCCGTCCCTCTCTCATCCCTCTTTCCCTCCATCCTCCTCGCTCACCCTTTCCTCCCTCTTCCACCACCTCCCCCAGTGTCCGCCTTCCAGGCAAACCCTCTGGCGCCACTTTCCACGCTGGCTCTGCAGCCTCCAAACAACCTACGACCTTTCTTGGACACGGTATGGCCAGTGAGGTTCCAACAGAAGGCCTTGTAACCGTGTTTATTAAATATCCATGGCGAGAAAGAGAGAGAGCACATTTCTGTTGTACCTGATATGGAATCCATTGGAGTTCTTACAGTGAGCCACCATTTTTCGATTGAAAATACGTTTCTCCATTAATCCCCTGCCGCGTGGCAGCCGACAGTGAGACAAGCGACTTTGATCATTTGTGCTTTCTCGATCATTCAAGCTTATGATAAAGAGAAAGGTGCACCTGCTATTCAAAGACAAGCTGGGCTTGTGTTAGCATTGCTACGCTACCTTTGAAGTGGAGCCCCTGCATGCTCCCTGACAAAGGAAATAACATTGCTTGGTTTGAACCACAAGCGTTAAAAAGTACACCTTTGAACAATCGGAAATGAAAATGTAGCACAAGCTTGGTTCACATTGGAATTTCTAAATTCATGTGGATATTTGACAGAGGTGCTTGAATATGCTTCTGTTTATTTTAGAAAATGAATGAAGGTATTTCAAATGTAATCCTTTACAAAGTTTGATATAGAACTTCAATTTCAAGACATTAATTGATTCAATTCTTGTAAGAGCATGTTGCACTATAGCGGTAGTGTCTATGAACTGGATTTCAGTAGGTGTCACCAGTTTGTATTTTGTAAATATTTCCAACAGAGCTTGAGGTCGATTCAAGATAAAATACTGTCTGGCTTTGTTGCCAATGTCACATTTCCCCTACACACATATGTATTTATGAAAGTTGTTACGGCAGCGGTTTGATCGGTGCTCAAATAAAGCGCATCTTGAAAAAATCTAAATGTTGTTGTTTTATTTGATTGCGATGATGACGATGGGTATAAAATAATTGATAATAGTTATACAATAATTTTTCAACAACAAAAAAAATTCAAAAAAAAAAGTTTGAATTCAGCAAATAAAGTTGCTCTTATTTATTTTGTGATGATCTAATGACATTGAAATATCTCAAATTAGAAACCCCTCATTGTAATTTTGAATGGGACTGAAGGCTACTTTTGCAAAGGCTTCATGGTGAGAGCTATTTGAACATTTCTTTTAAAAAGAAAAATGGAATCAAGATGAGCTGAACAGTTTCACCATGGACACACAAAATTCTGAAAAAAACAGTCGGCCATCTTATACATGCGAATCTATTAATTAGCTGAATTCTCTACTTTGCAGCGGTCCCGCAATTAAATTCCCTGGAGGTCGTACGATTCAGAACTTCAGAAGCAAACATTTTATGAAAAACATTTTCAAACTTCAGAAGCAACTTGAGGCTACGTGTTTTATTTATTCATTACTCATGTGACAACTGAGAATATTAAAAAGTGAAACGCGTGAGGCGCATCTGCGATGTAACCTTCAAGTGTTTTATTATCTTTACCTCTGTTATTTATTTTTGTTTCTTATTTAAATAATAATATTTTTCTGAAGACCTCCACATCCAGATTGCAAATGAACGCTTCTGGCCCGAAGCCACGCTAGCTAATTTACTAGCTAATACCTCGCTATATAGCGCGTACTCATAAAAACGTAATTGCCAGCCATCGCCTGACAATGGAGGAGCTAAAGTGCTGGCAAATAATTGGCGCTTGAATGCCGTGCTGGGAGGGGGGGGCGGTGCAATCGAAATGGACAGTAAATTAGCCAAATTGTGTCACAATCCAGCAAATTCAGAACACCTCGTCTCACAGATGCAGAAAAGCGCAGCTAAGGTTTATTTGTTAATTTCACACTTGATGGGTGGGCACTCCAGAGACCAGACAATTGTTTGCAAACTATTAAATAGTCTTTTTCTTTTTTTTTTTTTTACAATATGTCTATTTTGTGACCCAGAGTATCCAATTGCATGTGCAAATTTAGGAAGAGCAAGACGGAATCTTTATCTTTTTCGCCGAGACAGGAGATCAAACGGACTGTGTGAAATTTGGAGCGGCAATAATTAGCAGCTGTTACAACATCAAACCTCCTCATCTCTTCCACTCTCTCGGTCCTTATCCTCTAGTTTAATTCCCAGATTTTTTTTTTTGGGGTTGTTTTTGGCTCCATCTTCCAAGAGCTACCACCGTGAGCAGGATTGACCTCCATTTTTTTTCCCTCGCCCTCCCCTCCGGAAAAATGAGGTAAACACGAAGATATGACTTGAGCTTGTTAATAAGTGTCATCCACGGTGAAGGAGTTCTGCTTTATAACAAAGAGCACACAAGAGAGCAACACTCCGGAGCCACGTGGAAATTAATCACAGCATTTTCTGTCATTGACTGATTAAATCATTTCCGAAGCCTTGAGATTTGCCTGCTGGCGTGTCGAAACGTATGTTTACGTGTGTGTGCGTGTCCACGAGTTGATTTATGAAAGGGGGAGCGAATGGTTTTCTCTCTCAATCTCTCCTGTGAATTAATGAGGTATAAAAACTAAGGCTGGCACTCAGTCAAATACCTCGGCAGCCACCGAGAGATTGCCGCAGGATAACGATTGGCAACACCGACGTGATTGTGTATACATAAAAAAAAAAGAAGCCCCGCTGGTTACTGAGGCGACTCATCGACCTAAATTGGGACGTTAAAAAAAAAAAAGGCTTTCAACCTCTATTTTTGTTTGTGCTCTTCCAAGCCGTCTCTTTAATTCAAGCAGGTCAGCAACGGCGCATTCCGCTCCCACCCCCCGGCTGGTGCTAAAGAAAAGGCACAAAAGGCACAATTACACTTTGCATGCTCGTATTCTACGAAAAATAGACACCATGATGACAAAGATTTTGAGAATGGCACTAAAAGGCTTCAGATGTTCATGGAACATTGTGCATTTGTGGTATGTGTGTGTGTGAGAGAGACACTTGACATTTTCCTCAAAATGTGTTAGGCGAAAGCATAAAATAACAGGCTGCTATACTTCAATATTCTTCACATCTTTTTAATACAACTCTGCCAGTGTGAGGGAAGTTCTTTCTGAAATGAAAGTGTAGTAGCTGGGTCAATATCATTATACAGTGCCTTTGGTGTTCTGATCTGAATCAGTGTTATTCATCTTTTTAAAAAAAAAAAAAAGAATAATGAATTCAACTTATAAGTGGTCAAACATTTGCACACTCACCAGTGCATCTGTTAAAATGTCGTTCTTTTTTATAGTCCACCAAAACTTATTAATGATTCATTTCCATCATGTATATTCAATTTTGATAATCATATTAAACATTTTGCTGGTGTTCACCAGGTCATTACAATGTAGGACGTGGCCGCTCCCAAAATGGAAGTCGGCTCATGAATTTTCACCCACACTAGTCTAAACATGGTTTTCTGATTAATACTGCCTTTGTGGAATCTGAATTAAGCTGGAAAAAAAAAATCCTTCCGTTTTTATCCAGCTCAGTGGGGGCGGCCATTTTGTCCTGTCCTTGAAAATGAGTAGAGTGTGGTTTGTGAAAAGTTTTACTTGACCGGTAAAATACATTTTTAACTTATCAAAATAAGTAAATCTTTATCACAACATGGTAAACTATCTGCAAAGCTCAATAGCGAAATCCCCATTTCTATTTCACAAAGTGAATTTAAATAGCGATCAATAACAAAGTGCACAAATATTGCTTAAGAGGTAAAAGTTATTTGAGTAAAAATATGCAGTTTGATACTTTAATGACATCACTGAGCTTACTTTGGGGAATATTTTGAGGTGCAGATCAAAGAGTAAAACACTTTTGTGTCAAGAGGCACTACTACTGCTCCAAACAAAATGAGTTGCTCCGGGATGTTTAAAACTTTCATATCAAAAAAAGTCACGATGCAGAATACAAGACAAAGAATAACAAAACGCCTTGACGCTAAAGTACGCTAGCACATTTCTTGATTGTCTTGATATTGTTTTTTTTTGTTTGCATAAGACTCTTCTTTTGCAGACTGCAAGTTGGACATTTTATAATGGATTTAAGGATTAGAGGCCGTGGGCTCGGTGATACGCTTAAAATTTGCAGTTACCCAAGGACATGACAGGCGGCATGCTACTTACACTTATTTGCACAAGTACACACACAAACACACAACTGTAGATGGAGGTGTATTAGGGTTTAATAATCGTAAGACGCAACGCTCGTCGTAAGAAAGCTTGGCTAATTCTCTGGTTATGTTATCTCAGAGAGACAGATGTCCCTAGCAAAGATTACAATATGGATTAGCGCACACACACACAAGCACACACACTGTGTCAATGCGGAAATCCATAAACACATTCAATCTTCAGAAAATAGACTGTGTCAAAATAATGATTTTTTTTTTTCTCTCTCAGGGTCAATTTGGAGATGTAATGAGGTCTTGGAAGAATCCAAAAAGAACGTTTGTTTTCACTGCCGTAAAGTTTCATTTGTAACACACCATTGACTTTGACTTTGGGATGTATCGATTGGAGGTTAAAATAAGATAATAAAAAATAGGACTACTTTTGAGACAAATCCAAATGCAATTTAATGATCACCTTAAGCTTCACGGCAAGTATGAACCCATCACGTCAGTCAGCTACAAGGACAGCAAATCTTTGGCGAGGTCAAACACACTGCATCCATTCAGCCGGCTAATCCATCCAATGCAGGAAATGGTTTCTCAGCATATGCGAAAGGTCGCATGATTAATGGCGTCCCACTGTGGTTGTCAGAAGAACCCATGGGTCACAAACCCAAGCCTTCATTTATGTCATTAATGCACGGTCACGGCCGGGATATCGCACAAATGACTGGCGTGCACTTCCTGCCTGTCAATGGTCAGCTAAGAAAATGGCCCCTTCTCCATTTCAATTTTTTTGTGGAGCTTTCCAGAGCGCTGGCACTCAAGAGCAACCGAGGAAGGGTCAGAAAGACAGATGCCCTTGCACGGAGGTAAAGCGTGACATTGAAAGGAAAGAGTTCAGACTAGGCTCTTCAGCCTTGGAAGAGACATTTTTTTGCCCCTCGTGGTGTAAAACTGTAAAAAATGTTTTCATATAGTGAAATAGATTATTAAAGTTTTAGATGATTTTTAGATTTAGGTAAAGATGGCAAATGATTGTCAGGGGCGGCACAAGGGGTGAAATTTTACTGATCACGTACCCACAATGATTGGCCAAAGTAGATAGTATTAGCTTTAGCTAATGTATTAGCATGTTGGATTGAGGGCATATTTTTATTTGGGCTACACCATTTTTAACTCATTCACCGCCAATAGACGTCGATTCGTAACCGGGCTGGCAGTGAATAAGTTAAAAAAATCAATTCTCACTAGTAAGTCACCTTTAAAAATAAAAATGCAATCTGTGCAAATGCCAAGATGTTGTCGTTAGGATGCATTATGTGCTGAGAAGGATGAGAAGAATCTTGCAAAGCCATACAAAAGTAAAATGAAACCTGGGCTCCGAACCAACATTTAATGGGCTCTTCCTTGGCATACTTCCGAACTTTCGCAACGTCAAACAAATGTCAATGAAACAAATATATAACATGCTTGGAAAAGGTCATAAAAAAGACAAGGACTGTAAAAACGGATTTTCCCTCGACCTCCCTCCCCTCTCATTTCCAATAAACTGTTTCAGTGTAAGAAGTCTCTTACTGTTTTCCTTTAAAACCTTCAAGTGGAGTAAACCTTTTTAATTAAGTCACCCACATGGACAGATCCCAAGCCACTATAAAAAAACATGCTTGTGCTTTCAGCGAGAAGAAAACACCCCGCGGCTGTGTTGGCGTATTTGCGTGTGCGTGGTTGCTTTGTGCAACTGTCAGTGATTCATTTGCACTTAAAATACATGCATTACAAAACTGTTAATCCAGGATTTTTCTTCCTTCTATTCATCTCATCATGGTGGATTATTATTATTATTTTTTAAAACATTGATTTTGCAATAATCGGGTGCTTAATAATGAGGGTTTTGTTGGTGACATTAATGCTGACAGTTTGGTCAGAGTACAAAAAAGAGCAACGTGTGGATGATGATAGCGGTTAACCTTGCTAGCTTAAGCGATATTAATTCATATTAATTGGAAAATATGCACATATATCTATCCTCAAATACAATAGAAATACAAGTGACAAAAACACTCAAACATTTAAAATTTACAATAAAATAATTTTTTGGGAGCCTCGTTATAATTTTTTTATCATACAACACGCTAGGCTACGTAGCACGTAAAATGAGACCGGCCGGTTTGCTGAAGTGAAATTAGTAACATACTAATTATAATGATTTTTTTTTTTATGTGTTTTAATGCCAGTTGATCAAAATAAATTTTGACATGTTAGGTCAACATTGTAGTTGACTACAACAATTATTATTATTATTATTATTATTATCATTATATATTTAAATTACTAAAAAGAAATTACGTGTCAAGTCAACATTGTAGTTGACAATAACAATTATCATTTATTATTATTTATTTTTATCTCATTATTTATTAGCATGTCACTGCTCTTGGTCCCAAGACCCCTATTCCAGAATAGAATCAAGCTAGCCAGTATAGTGTCCTTTCCCCGTGATTGAATGTGTGTCCTTGTGAAAAAAGCGCATTCTCCCCTCTCAGGGAATTTAAAAAAAATAATAAAAACAGTGGTGGTGCTGATGCAGACGTACAGGTGAGAGGATTTGGAGATTACCCCAGGCTTTGTGCGTCCACCATGGCCAACTCACAATAGGTCAGCTCAGAATAACTAGAAAGGGCTGACCGACCATGTTCAGTCACCCCTGGAGTCATTAATCACACAACTGTGCAGATGAGGCGGCACAGGCGCTTCCACACACACACACACACACACACAGACACACACACGGAAAAGGCCGACACACCAGAGCTTGTTGTAATTATGCAGCCAAATGCTGGATGACAGCCTCGCTGCAGGTAGTCGGTCCTTCAAGCTTGCACTCCTGCAGCATTATCAAACACTCAAAGCCACACACACACACGCACACACACACATCAACAAAAACAGCATTGCAAAAAGCCTCAACACTCCTAACAACACATCACATCTCATTAGGTGTTGATAAAATGTATCACACATCTGAAACTCAGATCTGTGCATTTCCTCTCCAGCTTTATTTGACATCTCCTTAGTCACACAGCATTGGAGCAGCGCATCCCAACCTTCATATTCCAACACAGGTTGTTCAGCTTGCAGCCAGAACACAATCAGGACCGCCATCTCAGATAACGTTCCCGTTTAGCGGTTATGGAATCCTTCAAAGAGGATTCACGGGCGCGGGTGTATGTTTGGGTGTGTGATATGCATATGAAATGGTCTGTAGGGGATATGAAATGGGTTTGGTCGAACACTTGGCAAAGTTTGGAATTAAGATGTAGGTTTTTAGATTATCATCACCCTTTTCTGTATGGGCAACACGTAGCAGTGATCACACTATTTTGCTGTACAATCCCAGAAAAGTGTCAGAATTCCAAATGTTCCAAAAAAATCTATTATGCGTAATTTGTTGGCATTTCATTTAATTGAATTCGAGTGTATATATTGCTAAACTGAAACAGTTTCGACAAAATTCTTCAAGCAAAAAGTCTGATTTGTGTCTCGTCCGTGTCTGTTTTAGCAAAGCAGCCCCAGGTGTGTTTGTCTAGATCACATTTCAAGACCAATTTGAGCAAAAATCCAAATAATTACAAAAAGGTCACACGCTTCTTTTTTTACATCGTGGTTATATGACTCAAACATCAATTCAGATTTTTTTTCTGCTTAGCTCTTTTTTGGGAGAACAGAACGTACTGAAAAATTAAACAGTCTGCATTCATTCGGAGGTCAAATCAAGTTCAACTGTCTGAGTTTATTTGAGTTTCATCCTAAAATTTCCCCCCACAAACCAGTTATATCTCACTTCTTGCGCGTACTTTATATTCCGTATAGCGCGAGTGAGCTATCATGTTAAACGGCTGCTGATTGGCATCCGCTATGACAAACTGTGAATCATTTAAATCCGCTTGTGACCGCTTTAGTGACACAACTGTCACTTTGGTATTAAAGCTGCACTTTCAATGGAAGCTGCTTCATTCTCTGACCTTAAAAATTTGTGCCAGCCGAACATAACCAATTGTGACCACTTTCTCAATTTAATGGGTCAAATGTAGCTAATGCTATCACAGTTTTGTTTTTTCAGGCCATTTTAACAAACTAATTAAAAAAAAAAAAAAAAGGCTTTACAAGATTGTTGAAGAAAAATACATGTCCCGTTGAATCAACAGTTCTCGGATGAACAGATGTGACCTTTGACTAATCAAAAGGCACTAACGAGTAATTCAAAAGAACAATTTGGCATCACATATAGCTACCAAAAAAGGGGGGCGTCGTCAGTATTCCATAGGTGTATCCTCTTTGTCTCCCTCCTCATCACTAGCTGGCTCATAGTCGTCATCGACCCCGACTTGAGCTTCTTCGCCCTCCAACTCTCCTCCCAGCTCACCCAGCAGCTGCTCCACATGCTCCAACATGGGTTGGTCGTCACAGCCGAGCTTGCTGTGCAGCTGCAAATCACACCCAAAAAAAATAAGGGGAGAAAATAAATGAGAGTGACGGAAAGAAGGTTCAGATATTCTTGCAGATGTGATTTAATTTGCCAAATTTAAACAGCTAGGACAAAAAGATTAAAATGTCTCTGTATTGATATGAAGATTTTTGAACATTGCAATAACATATTTCTTCTATAAACTCCAGTCAGGTCCACTCCTGTGATGTCATTTCCTTCCTTGATTAAGTCTTTGTGTCTCTGAATTTCCATGCTCTCACACTGGGTCATTGAATTTCACAGTGCAACATTAAGATGTCAACAAACAACCACTTGGAGCAAAGGGAAGTGTGCAGCTCGGGTGTTTTAAGTCTCTAAGTGCCAGTTCGGACGGTTGAATTATCCGGGAGCAGCTTGCAGGCTGTCAGCGAAGCCCGGCACAGCTCGCAAAATGCTGGTAAACTGTTTTTTTTCCCCTTCATTTGGCAAATTAGCTTCTTTGTTGGAACACTTGGTTACACAAAGAGTGGGAAAAGAACATCTTCCGACTGCCGCTGCATGCGGTCTCCAATGTGCAGGCTCAACATAAATGAGCACACCTCAACAAATACAATTTAAAAAAAAAAAAAAAAGAAAATTAAATTTTTATATAGCTTAGTAACGGATATATATATTTTTTACAATACCCTAAAAATTCTTCAGATAATTTTAATAAGCAATCAAAATAGGTTTCCTATGGCGGATGGGGAAATGTGGGGAAAAAAATTCCTGCAAAAATTCTAAAATACCCAATAATCAATTACCGTATTTTCCGGACTATAAGGCGCACCGGACTATAAGGCGCACCTGCAATGAATGGCCCATTTTAAAACTTTGTCTTTATATAAGGCGCACCGGACTATAAGCCGCACCATTAATGCATCATGACAGATTTTTAATCCAAATCAAATCATTCTCCATTTTATCTTTTTTTATTTCAACTTCAGATGCAACAAATTACTTTATAATCACAAATTAATGATCCATAGTCTTTTTGATTCATGATTCATAATCTTCAGCAGGCCACTTATGATGGATTTCATGACACAATGTTTCGGGCCAGTTTAAATTTAGGAATTTGGTCCATATATAAAGCGCACCGGACTATAAGGCGCACTGTCGGCTTTTGAGAAAATGTGAGGTTTTTAGGTGCGCCTTATAGTCCGGAAAATACGGTATTTGGAATGGCACCTGGCATATTTTTGGGGGGGCGGTTCCCCTGCGGCCCCCACTCTAGCGCCACCAGTGCTTTGTTCCTAAACTGAGGACTACCTATACACACCAATGAAAAAACAAACAAAATTCCAACCACAGGTAAATCTAACCATCCCCCAAATTATTCTAATCGTCACTGGAAACGGATAAAATAATAACCCCAAACACTTGGAGCTTCTAAGCACATATGCGACACCCTATCAAATGTGCTATCTCAATGAAATATTGCAGGCAAGAGCCCAAAAAGTTCCCTACGCAGCCAGCAGATTTATCTCTGTAAAATACTCCGCTTGTGTGTAATTACTGAACTCAAAGGGAGAGCGGGGTGATAAAACTGCTTCCCCTGCCACTGAGGACAGGAAGCATAGAGCTGTAATTCTCAGCGTGCAAATGCAGAGTAAGCAGAGTGGCTGCAGAGAGATTTACGCTAACAACCCCCCCCTTCTTTTTTTTTTTTTTTAAGAGAGACACAAAACTAAAGAGAAGTTGTAATGGCGCATAATAAAAAAGAGTAGCTAGTATACAAGTGTAGGGTCACGAGTCCAGAAGAGAGGAGACAATTGTGTGTGACTGTCTTGCAAAAGCAGGCGGGCTCCGAGCAACATCCTGACACGCACTGTCAAGGGAACTCATTTGGAGCGTAACAATGTGCACTTGCAGCATGTGTGTGTGTGTGTGTGTGTGTGTGTATTTAAGAGGATGCTTTCTCCGCAGATCGGGGCTCCTAAGGGGCAAAAAAAAAAAAGAAGACAGGGGGAAATGCATGATCCAGCCACAAGGTCTAACACACTTCCACCTTTTCAGCCGCCTTAGCGCCACATCACACACTCAACACAATGGGGAGAATAAAAAAAAAAAACACACACATTGATTGGCATTCTCACAACTCCTCGGAGATGTCTATCGTCTCCGAATAAAAGTTGGCGGCGCTCACAGCCACTGGGGCTCGATAGAATGAATAATTGCATCTTGCTGCCTTGAGGGTTGAGTCTTAGTCATTTTGTTTCACAGGTTGCATGGAGGACAAAAGACAAAAGTAGTGGAGTGGCTCATTCGTAATCTATAAGGTTGAATATGACGGCGAGGAGTTTGTTTATGGCAGCCCCGTGTCAAAAGGTACGGCGGGGGAGTCGTACACGTCAAAAAAATACGTCATGAAAAAGAAATATAATCATAAGGAACAAAGCAAAGCAAGCTGAGGATTTTTTTTCTTGGCTTGTGTGTCAATATTGGTCAGATATTCATTTGTGTGGACCGGGAAGAAATATCGATAAATTAGTTTGAATAAAAGTAGCTATTGATTCGGCGGGGGAGAATGCAAGAGCAGTTGAGTCGCAATGCGATATGTCAGCGATTGGAGTCAAAGTGAAAATCAATTGTGTGCTCAATTTAAAAGCGTCAAAATCCACAAATATTATTCATTTACATTTTATGACTGGTTGGCTTTGAGAAAAAGAAGCTGCTAGGCAACACTTGAGAGGAGCGCTGCTGAGTCGAGTGAAATGAAAGCGAGAAATGGTTTCAAATATCACACTTGATTTGAACAAGCCCCAAGTAGAAAAAAAAAATGGCAGTCGATAGCCCATCATCAACAATTTCCTTTTTTCAAAGTCACTTTTAAACACTTTTCTACTCAAAATTCTACTAACAAAAACAATTATACTAACGGAAAAAAACAAAGTTTTCTTTTTACATTGTAAGACAGTAAAGTTAACCTTTTTTTTTTTTTTTTGCAAGCAATTGTTTTACCCAAAACCAAATACATTTAATTCCCATTATGTCTGATGGGGAAAACGACTGGCGTAATAAATCGTGTTCGACCTTGGCTGTTTTCAGATTAATAGCTACGTCTCATGGACTAAATTGCTGTATTAAAATTCCAAGCACTCAAATTGAAATATTTATATAGTAGTTCTCAACATGCTCTATATAACGTAGAGAAGAAAAAAAAATCTAAGGATTTAAGTTGAAAAGAAACCAGTTCTTTGTGCAGTTACTTTCCACGTATTTCAATTTCATTATGACAACCGCAAGTGTGGTATTAGTATTGCATTTACAATTCATTTCAGACTCACCTTGGCCATGACTAAAACAATTTCACAAAACTCCCTATTAAAGCGCATAACGGCCATTAATAATGATAATGACCAAATATTGCGTAACTTTCGAATAAAAAAAACAAGCTGAAATACACACATATTTACTTCAGTCCCCCCAGTCCCATTTTTGTTGGAGAAACTTATTAAAGTTTGATGACATGAGCCCACCATGGTCCAAGCCTCCCCACAATCCACACAGCAACATCAAATAGTAAAACCTTTGACCTCCGTTTGCCCCATTTGCTTTTGTAGTTTCGAGTATATATTCATCTATTCCTATCGTCCCTCCGTGAATGCATAGCAGATCCTCCCGCCGGAATCTGGGCTCCATCCGGCTGAGACTCAAATTCCATTTCACGTCGGCTTGACAATTGATTTCATGTGCGCCATCGTGACTCCTTTCCACCCACGCAACAAAACATGCACACCGACACGTCGGCATCACGATCTGTTTCGTTGTTATCCTCCCTGCTTCTGCCTGGCTGTCGCTTGGTTTATTCTCTTCACCATCAATATTTTTTTTTGGAGGGGATATTTGTGTATTGTAACATAGCTTTGCTGCTAAGTAGCAAACACAAATGTGATGTTTATGAGTCACCTTCTTAGCATTAGTCAAATGCATTCGGGCCGCCTCCTTGAGCGCTGACCTCTCTTCTTCCTCCACGTCGGTGAGTTGTCTCCCGTCTTTTTCTTGCTGCTCTTTGGCTCTCTCTAACTGCAGGTAGCAAACCCAGCCGGAGAGATACCACACCTGGGAAACACATGAAGGGAGGGAGGGAGGGGGGGGTTATTTTTTATTTTAGAAAACAGAAGGGGGATTGCAATTTGATTATTTTCACTATGTTGCCTGACTTGCAATGCTCACTGGGGCCCACATTTGCTGATGCTACTTTCTTAGATCTGTAAACAAAAATTGCATGAAATAATGGCACCAAAAAAAAAATAATATGCATTACAATGCAAATGAATTTCCCTCGGGACAATAACTGAGCTGTAATGAAAATCATCAGGTTGACTTTTGCCGGAGTAAAAAAAAAAAAAAAAGTTTAGAATCTATCATTTTCAATCATTATTAGCTAGTCCCAATACGGATTATAAAATTGCAGCATTGGTGTTCTATCTTTATTTAGAGCCATATTAAAAACAATATAAAAATAATGATAGAATAGAATAGAACAGGACTGAAGAGGTGATGCAGGGTTGCTATGGAAATTACAAAGATTTGCCATCAATGTGAAAATCAAGGTCAATTTTTTAAATTTTTTTTTAAATACTAATTTCTATAGGAGCATCATTATACTAACTACAGAAGCACAACAAAATGATTTAACGAGCAATTAGAAATATACAGAAAGTGTCAAATAATGAGAGAGGCGGTTCATGGAAACACAAAGGCGAGAAAATCGGCGGAAAATGTTAGCGCAACACGACGTTGCGTTAAAAAGTATGATTTATGTGTTCAGGGAGAGCCAAGAAGAGCTTTCACATTGACGGCACCTGTAATTTTCTCCCGCAATCCGGCTTCACGCTACTTTTCAATTAAAATGCTTATGGTTGGGTTGAATTATGCTTAGTTGAAAAGAAAAAAAAAAAAGACGATATCGTTACAATTATAACAAACTGCGCTCGGAGTGATTTGGTGAAATGGCCAGCTGCTGACTTTAATATAATTATTTACATTGTAAATATCCATTCTCTTTTTTTTTGTATATCAGTTTAACGCAAAATTTGAACAAACCCTAAAAGTGCGACTTGTGTTGTGCTTACACAAAATAAAAAAATAAAAAATACAAATAAAATCGACATTCCACGAGGGTCTCCAAGCTTCTGAGGTAATCAGATTCCCATTTCCATTTGGATTAATCAAGCGGAAACTTCCACTGCCAAGAATCGGTGAGGAAGATGACACTTATTACACTTTGTTATATTTCAGCAAAATCTGGGAAGCTGACAAAATTGGAGTGAATAATAATATGTATGTAATATGGACTGTGTCGTGACACTATCTATACTTTGTGGAAATCGGATTATTATTCTGTGATTACTGACGACGAGGCAGAAGCAGCTTCTTCCCACATAAAAAAAAAAAAAAAAAAAAAAAAAAAAAAAAAAAAATCGAGCTGTGTTGAAATGAGATTTTTGGGCTGATCATGTAACAAACCAGTTGAAAGAAAACTATGTAAATAGTAATCACAAGAGTCTTTTCCACCTCTCTATGAACTTGGAGGCATGCCAAAGACCAACAAAGCATTATGAAACAAATATTAGCATGATTCAATGGAGTCAAAAGCAGAAGGTGCAGATTTCCTTGACCACTTTGCTATCAAACACATGACAAATTTGAAATGATTGTAAAATATGCTGAGTGGGAAGCTTCAAGTTAAACCCCCTGCAGCTACACTCACCAGAAGATCAGCAGTGTTGGATAAAAAGATGGCAGTGCCAGCAGGATTTCATTTCTAATCAAGGAACCATTTCCTGACAAGGAAGACCCCCGAAGAAGAATTGCTTTTGTTGCACGGGGGGGGGGCACTTAAAGGCTGTTCTGAAACCCGACTAAATGTTTGATTTGTTCAAATTTTGCAGCTTTATTAAAAATGAAGACTGATATACGGTCAGGAAGAATTTACAAATACAATTGTTATGATTGGGCGTTATTACGTAATGTGTTATTTGTGTGAATTTTAGTCAATAAAAAAAAAAAAAGTATATCGTATATATATTTTTTGTAATGTGCCATGATACTCCATAATACTATATACGTATATATATATTTATTTATTTGAAAATTTTGGGAAATTTTAGTCCATTTTTTTAGGAAATTGTAATTTTGAGAACCACTTATATAATAAAAAAAGGCAATAATTTCCCGGAATATTTTTCAGCCATGATAAGTAACGCGCACAATCATAAAACACTTTCAAGATTTAAAAAAAAAAAAAAGAAATAAATAAAAAATTTCAAGCAGAAAACAAAGCCAGCCAAGCGAGCTAATTATGACTTTCATAAGCTCTCCTTTCCCCTTCCACAATCCAAGACAAAGGCGCACGCAATTCAATTGAATAAATGCCGCTTCTGTCAATCAAACCGCTCGTCGCTTCAAAGCCGAGGCCCGTCTTAACTCCCATACGGCACCGCCAAAGAAACAACAAGAGATTCATGAATCAACTCAACACCTTTGAAACAACATTTGGGAGGAACAATAACGTCTCCAGCTTTCTGACAAGCCACGTTGAAAGATGCAAAGAACTTTAGCATTAAAACCGGCGCGTCGGCATTTGCAAACGGCCAAATGCCCACGACGTCACGGCTAAATCTCCAAGTTAGAAAGTTCAGCCCCCCTGATGACTGCTCTCAATCTGTCAGCCGAGGCTTTGCGTTTGTTTGTGTGGGAGGAAGAGCCCGAGGGGAGAGTGTGGGAGACACACGGCGCTGCTCTTTGACACTCAGTGGCGCACCTTCGCTTTCTCTGCTGCTCACCGTGGGGATTTCAAGTGCGGAGGGACTACGAGAGCGAATCAAAATACTGCCACTCATTCCCCCTCGCTAATAAACCTGCAGTTTCAAACTCAGGGGGGAAAAAAAAAAAAAAAAAGAAGACATGTTTGTACGAGACCACAGCGACTCATTTAAAGTCTCCTCACAATGTTTATATATAATAAGACAAAAATGATAGAATTCTTAACGACATTTTTCGTCCTTCTTGATATTTCGGCAGGCACTCAATTGCTCGAAACAGCAGTCAATATGGACAGCCGAGCGGCAAAGTGAACTGCAATTTCGAGTCGGCTGCAAAAACACAAGTGGAGTGACTCCCGATAGCGTCGCCCGTCTCTGCCGAAAAGGTAATGTTTGCTCTGTGGGTGGTTTGTCTGTCTGCTTGACTGCTGACTGTTGAGGGGAAGGGCGGGGGGAAAACAATCAAATGGAGGGGTGCGGCGTGGAACAAAATAGGAGAAGAATTTGGGTGTTTTAGAACACAGATTGCACTAGCCACGATAGTTTGGATTTTCCAATAAGGAAAAAAATAACTAAAAAAAAAAAATGCACGCCTTATTTTGCAAAATTCTTGTCAAAGCCGTTCAACACGCAAATTGCTTTTGGCTGTGAGAGGAGAATGATAAATGTGGACCAAAATGAAAAAATGTTGTCACGGTTACTCATAGCTCCCGCTTAAAGAATGAACTTGGAGGAATAAATATTTGGAACATTATTCCTCAATGAAAGCTTTTGCAGATCCTCATCGAGTTCGATTACCTGAACAACTTCGTCGTCCTCTTCCAGGAGCCCCTCGAGTACTTCTACAGCCAACTGAGCACAGAGACAAATAAAACGAGACGCGGTTAGAATGAAAAGTTGCAAACGAACTTTACAAAGACAGAACAAAAAAAAAAAAACATCCCTCCAGCAGAAACACACAAACTGTTGAATGTCTTCAACAGTCAGATCAATCAGTGTGATGTGAGGATCCGATCGGCATCTGGGCCCGATATAGACGAGGCTGTAGATACAAAAACAAGACAGCGGGCATCGCCATCGACAGACCCGCTCAGCAGTGCTTATTGCGCAATCAATAGGCACTTTAGCCGCTCCACCCGATAGCCTTTTTAATCTATTTAATGACATTTGGAGTCAATCCACTGGCCGTCTCGCCACTGATAAATCTAAACAGCAACGTGAGCCCGACTCCACTTTTCTCCCCACTTAAGCATGTTTTTCAGAATTTTTTCGGCGCCCCTTTGAGCTATGAAAGGCGTCGAATGTTCGCTGACCTTTTGCTGGAGGGCGTCATTGTTTGGGTCAATTGCTGCGGGGAGGTTCTATTACCGAAAAGAGAGCCGGGGACTCAGGTAGGCTGTGTTTGTTTTGCTCTCACTCTCTTCCTGTGGATCGAGCGCTTGTGCTGTGTGCGCTTGAGAGGGCCCCGGGTGATGATTTATTGATTTTTGTCAACTTGAGGTTGGAGGCGACTGTTAGCCAATCACCCGTGGTGAAGGGCAAGAATAAAAGGCTGGCATAGTTGAGAGCGTCGGCGCGCACGCACGACACACAAGCTTCTTGTTATGGCCGTCGGATTCCGACAGCTTTCCTCTTTGGCGTTTTCTTTTCATTAATGGTGCGAAATTCCGGAGGCAATCAAGAGGTCTGCTGCCAGGATGCACAGAGGGAGAGACGGCTTAATTGAGAATATCTCGTTAGGAAGTGTGCAAATGCCCATTTCGGTTGGACCAATTATCGGATGTAAACTCGCCGCCGTTAATTAATTGATATCTAATTAAAAATAGCCAAACAAAAACATTTCATCCCAGAAGATGACAGATGGATTCTCGCCCAGATTGGGAAATAACAGTGTCGTTATTTCACCGTCGCATTAATTTGAGGTGGCCTTAGACGAAGTGTTCTTTTTTTTTTTTTTTAAGAGCAACAAAAATAGAACAAGAGATATCCGGGAGCTATGATAAGCGAGCGGCGATAACCGTTCTATCATGGCCGAGTGCCGAGCTTCCTAACTACATTGGTCAACCCTGGGGGCCCCGTGATTAAAGATTCAGATCTTCTTAAGCTGCTTCACACTAAACAACAACAAGCAAGAAGATTAATACATCCGCATCGCTATGGGGGTGAGCTTGCTGAAAAGGAGGAAACACAAAAAAGTGGTCAGCAAAGATAAATGCGCACGCCTCAAAGTCGCGACGTAGCTCTGACCTCTTTATTTCAGCGCCTTTATGTTCATGAAAAAAAAAAAAAAAAGAATCATCAGTAGCAGAGGAAGCCATTTTTAATATCATTTTGAGTAATCGGGAGGCAATTTGGTTTAACGGAAGCATTTTAGCGGCGTGTAGCAACGGGGGGGCGTGAAAGACGAATCGCTCGGCGAGCGAAATTTGTAACACGTGAACACTCGTACGCACAAAGAGTAACGCTGAAGTAAATAAACGTCGGCAGGTGGAACTCGTTCGAAAGCTACGTTTTGGAGCAAAAAATGTCAACAACCGCGACAAATGCTAAACTAGTTAGCTTCACTTTAAGACTTGATATTAAAATAAAATGATATTCAATCCACTCATAATAGCAACATATAATAATATAAATAAATAAATATAAAATAATGTAATATAATGATAAAAAAATGTAAATAAGCGTGACACATGCTAAATTAGTTAGCTTCACTTTTCGCCTTGATATTAAAATAAAATGATATTCAATCCACTCATAATAGCAAAAGTCTTTTTATACAATTTAGGCGATTAAAATAATTATCATTGAGAGAATGTCGGTTTATTTGTTTGTTTTGGCAAAGCCTTCATTCACTCCTGTTCCAAGTCACACATTAGCGGAAAGCCAAACTGGACCCATCAGACGAGGAGCTCAACACAAACAGGTGTTTTTTCCCTTAACACCGTTGCTCTTCCAAAACGCACCGTGCTTATCTGGCAAACATACCCGTGAATATTTCAAAGCGTTGGCACTGTTCCGCAAAAACACATGATGGCGGATAACACGGACAAATGGTCAGTTTCTGGCAACAAGCAAGAGAGATTGCCTTCAAACTAAAAACTTTGCTGACAAAAGTTTTGCGAGTGTTGTGTGTTCATATTCAATCCGGATTAGCCTCGGACTGGGCGAAGACGGACAATAAAAGATTTCCGCCGCGAGCTTCCAAATTGCGAAATAGATGGCAAAACAAAAATGCCGCACGGGAGGTGTAAATGAATATAAATGCATACATTGCTCACGCAGCAAAACGCTGATGTTATTATTTATGAAGCAGTCACAAATGTCTGCGGCTGGTGACAACGACAGCCGGATGAAGACAAATGACATGTCACAAACTGTGAACTGAGACGATGTCATTTCGCTTCCACACCTGACAGCCCCCCCCCCCCCATCCTCCTCCCCCTCCCACCCCCGCCTCTTGTAATAACCGTAAAGCTATCAACAAGCGTGAGCGAAATTAGTCAGTGGATCAGAAAAGAAAATAGCCAAAGTGCTGCTAGCGCGGCGGAAATCACAGAGACTGACTTCAAACACTAATGAGCGTGAGGTTCTGCACTGAACCGACAAGCGTTTAGCCTGCAAAAAATTAATATGAGAAATTGATGAGTGATTAAGCGAGCAAGTGCGCCGTAGTGACGATATCATGGCAGCAACACATTCCAGCTTCATTTACACCTCCACTGAGCGAGACTCATTAAGGCGCGTGTGGCTAACATGGTGACGCGGGCACCAGGTAGCTTGTTATTAGACCGTGCTAGGGATGAGACATTGCGATTTCCGAGGAAGAAGTAACAAATTATGTGTACGGTCAGCAGCCTTGTATTGATCCCTGAAAAAAAGTGGGTGATTTCTGCACTGTTAAATAAATTAAAATAAATAAATAAAATAAAAAGTTGTTGTTAGCTCGTGCTAGTGATGAGACATTGTGATTTCCGAGGAACTAACAAATTATGTGTACGGTCAGAAGTGACTAACAAATTAGCAGCCCTGCATTGATTAATAAAAAATAAATTAAAAAAAGTTGGTGACTTCTGCACTGTTAAATAAAAATACAAAAATAATAATAAAAATACAAAATAAAAAAGATTAAAAAAAAAGTAAAATCAACTCAGTAAATTGATTTGGAGCATACCATTGTGGCACTGACACCCCCTCCCATAGATGAGATAAATAAAATCTTCCAAGCGTGTGATGGCAGTTGGCCCCCAGTTTGCATCACCCCCAGTTACGACTCAACTGGAGTTTTCGGCCAGCTTGTTGTTTCAGTCCGACTGACATTGTAAATAATTGTTCGACCTTGGTGGAACTCTTTGCTCGACCGAGTACCGCTCTGGATTTTCTAACTTCTTTCTCTCCTCCAGCATTGGCCCACATGGCAAATACCAGTCTTCAATTATTGACACGGGACTCTGGAGGGGATAAAGACCAGCCATGACCTTGCCACCTACCAAGCTATTCACTTGAAAGCAAAAGTGCTTTGGCGCCCTCCTGCCACTAAAACCCAAACGGTGCGACAACCAGAGCAGCAACATTTAAGCTCGGCACACATCCTTTTTTTTTTTTTACCTCGTACTCCTCGCCTTCGACCAGAAGCTTGGTTGTGGTGATGCGGGATTCATACGGCGGGATCTGCTGAGAGAGCAGACAAAAAAAAAAAAAGGAGAATATTGCAACGTCTACGCTGAACATTTACACAAGCACAAATCCTGCACAACGTCCGATAATGGCAAGATCTAATTTCAAGGTACGGGACGTTCTGCGGTTAATCACAGCGAAGATGACAGCGGTCCGAATGTGGATAAAGCTGCTGCGGAAGATAAGGGACGCAATGATGGCACCATTGTGGGATTGTTGCATCATGAGCACATTTGCTCCATTTATGTACGCAGGTCATATATGGAATTTTCTCAAATCTCATCATCTGGAATCATTATTCTACTTTTGCCTTTATTTGCACCCTCCTCACATAATGTCGCTTCCACATTTTCATTATCCTTTTTCTCATTATCTTCTAGTTTGTATCCCTTATGGGTATTTGTGCCGGCGGCAAAGCGCTCCTTTTAGGCCGCATTGTTTTTATAAATAAAAGCGAGGCATAAAAGCGTCGGCTGGTGACAAGAGACACTCCAACTCACCTGCGCTTCATCTTCTAGGCTGGAGGATGCTTCCGTCTGTTTCTGGGCAGGCAGCCACAATTTGACACTCTTCAACAAGTATTCTTTGCCTTCCTGAAGACGCCACAACATTGAAATTGAAGGATGCTAATCGCTCATTATATAAACATGTGATTTGCTATCATTGTTGAATGAGTCTGCCATCTTTATCATATTAATTAAAATCCACAAAGTGGTTTCTGGTAGAGGCATCAAAAACCTGGCTATGGTGTTAATGGAGCCGGCCTGCCCCCTAGAGGATATCAACTGCTATTTCAGATGCAATTCCGGTAAACCTTTAAAAAAATGTGTTGACTGTCTCGGGAAGTTCATTTTCTTTTCCAACACGAACATGACCTGAGCCCAATGAAACATCATTAAGATATTTAAAATGTATTTTTAGCATAATCCAAGGATTTTATATTATTCCAGGAATTCAGTGAATTCAGAATAAAAACGAAATTACTTTTTTGCACCGCATAGTCATGTCCACATTTGTGCAAATATTATTTTGCAGTAATGTGACATGTACATGCAAAAGCATGACTAAATCCGCTCCAATGGATGGGTTCCACTTTCTTTCTTATTAATGTGAAATTAAAATGTCAACAAGAGAAAGGTGTGTAGAAAGGTTGGGAGGACCCTTCATTAGCATTTAATTAAATGCAAATTCAAAATAATTTTATCACCACATAGAAAAGACATTTCCAGTAAAGGTCAGCCTGTGACCTTTCAATTGATATGTGGACTGTCTCGAGCTCACTTTGCAAGAAATTCTTCAAAAGTGGAAGAGAATTAGAAAGTACCTTGCTCAATCGAGCTACCAAGTTATGAAATTCTTACGCTGATTATTTGAAATTAATGGCTGACTGAACAGGTAAAAGTCATTTTTTAAAACAAATTGAATGACTTTTCAGAGGACATTTTGTCTTCATCCCAATTAGTTGCTCCTGATTACCTCTCTCAATTACATGACTTGAAAGATCTCGATAATTAGCATGCCCATCCACATGACCTGCTGTGTGCTCGCTCAAGTGATAATTCAAGTGTCCATCTGCTGATTGATGGCATACGATTCAATTTGCTGAGAATAATTAACTCAGCAAATTCTTACTTTAATATGCTGAGCGTGTATGACCTGACCTGATTTTTCTCCGTGCTGAACAAGTAGCTGGCCATGAGCTGGAGGCCTTCAGGGTTGCTAGAGTGATACTGCAACGCTTTCTCAATGAACTCTCTGCACTTATCAGCGGCTCCCTCCTCCATGCTGCGCACACATCCACAAATCTCAACTCGTTAAAAAAAATTGGAGGAATGAGGAGATCTTAGCGATGTCCAATTTAGTCATATCATGTTCTCACTTACCAGAGATCGGTTAGATAAAGTTCAGCGATGGAGCAGTAGGCCGTGCTAACATCCTTCATCGTCGGGAGGTCAGAATCATCATCGACAGACGTGGCAGCTTCCGCCTGGGCCTGTTTTAAAATACCAGAAAATCACAGTTTAACAAAATATGCATTAAGTATGTTCTAACCAAATACATAATTTACGACAGCTTTCAACAACCATCACGTCAGATTATATTTAGGTAAAGCAATACTTTCGCACCACAGCACCACCTTGCGGCAGAAATGTAGAATGTACCGGAATCTGGGTGATGATAAATGGATGAAGGGAATGAATAGATGATAAATGGATAAAATAGATAGATCAATGGACAGACCGATTGATTTAATATCGGACATGTATTTTAATCAGCGTGCACTCACTGTGGTCTGTGCTTCTTCGTCCAATGCGGAGAGCAGGATTTGTGTTCCTTTGGTGTAGTAGCCAACAGCTTCCTGACCTGTGTGGAGCTGTCCCAGGTACATATACTTACTGTGACCTACATCTGGGCTGAGCTCCACAGCCCGCAGAAAAACGTGCATGATCAGTCAAGGAAGCTCCAGGAACAAGTAGAAAAAAGATGAAACCCACAGTAAAGGATATTTCTTTAGCTTTCTCGGTGTTTCCAAGCTCTAAGGAGATGTGTCCCAGCATGTCAAGAGCTTGGAGGTTTGTGGACTCCACGTCTAGGGCACGCTGACAGTAGAGTCCAGCCATCTCAAAGTCAAAACTGTCCATGCATTCTTCAGTCTGTACAACATAGGAAGGCATGATCAAATGAACATGGAGAAAACGGTTCATGTTAAGGTTGTTGTGTTCTGTCAGTTGCTGTGCAGTAACCTTTTCTAGTAATTGGTCAACAGAGTACTTGGCAGCTGTTTTCTTCTTTGCCTTTTCATGCATTCTCACTTTCATCCTCTCCTGAGGTGTCAAGCCTACTACGCCGGTATCTAGAGTTGTAAAATTGAGGTACATCAAGTTTGGTGATTTTTTTTTCATGGTAATAACAGGACATCATCATCCGATTATAGTAATCACTACTTTACCATTGCTTGGTTGATTTTCTTTCTTCTTTGCTTTGTTTTTCTTTTTAGCCTTTGCCTGCCCTCCCATAATTAGGAATACGATGCCTTACGTTTCAACAATTTGGACTGTAAGAGCAGATTCTCCCACAAAACACATGGAAAGCCGATGCAAAAAAACTTTACGTGATGCGCATGCGCAAAGCGAAGACTTCCTGATAGCTACGGAAGTCCACAGTAGACATATTTAACAGATTCTGCCATGCGTTACGAAACAACTACTGATTCTCGTCCCAAATGTAACCGGTCGTGAATGTATTTCCCACCTCATCATATATTATTGCTTAATATAATTAATGAATATTATAATCTCCAATTTGTGTTTATAAGAACGGGATCATTTCTTATTAGGACTCTTCAGTCAAAGTGGGATTCACATACTTGACAAGCGTGTGGACCAATAGCACAACGTTGTGAGAACGTACCCCTGACGCAATGGGAACGATTTTGGATTTCAACCAATGAACAAGCACGTTGCATTTACGTACAGGTTTTTCTCACTCCGTTGTAAATACGAATGACAGAGGCGTTGATATTATTGACATTGCACAGTCAATAAGGAAACATCACTCGATTTTATATTTCAGGTAAGTGATCTTTTGCATAATATAACTATTGACGAACGATCTAAAACAAAATACCCGTATTGTCATTCAATTATATTGCTAATCAATACTAAGGTTAGCTGATTCTCGTAGTAATGCTATTGCTAACTTGCGTTATCATTACCTATCAAACACATTTGGTCTTAAAAATGTCTCACGCGTAGTAAATGCACAAGCATGAAACAAGGTAGCCACGCAATCGTTTTCCCCCTGTCAAGTGTCGTCATTTTTGTCGTTATTCATCCCTTGTAACGATTAGCTAGCTTTCCAGATGTTTATGCGCTCTAAGTGCAGTTCTAGTTGCATGCAATTCGCTTAGTTCTGTTTATCAAGCTGCAAATCAAACTCCTGCTTAACATGTTTGTTTTTCATGCTAGCTCAGTCTAATGGAACCACGTACCAACCAGGATCCTGCCAGTGCAGAGAGGAATACTGCCTTGTTCCACAGGTAGCTTGTGGCCAATGCCACAGGCTCTACCTGCCCAGGAAAGTGGACTATCATTCAGACTAAAATATTTTGCAAGTTGGCCTAGTTAGTGATTGGCTGTGCATCTGCCTGCAAAGAACTTGGTCATGTCAGACTTAAATAAAGAGCTGGTGGATTTAGTGTGGGGGAGACCAACAACCGGGGCAGTTTCAGCCTCTATTTTTCGCAGATGGACCCAAGGTAGGATGTTATATGTGTCATTTTCTAATAACTCACCAAGGTGGAGAATGTTTTGTTTATGCAAGCAGAATACTGTTTTTAAGTGCAATTGTTTTACATTATTTCAATGTTTGCAAAACATGTCATGTGACATATTTGTTTTGCCTCGATCACAGGGTTTGTGTTCAGTGAGCATGAGCACACAGCTCTGGAGCAGTTTGAAGGGGGGCCATGTGCTGTTATTGTACCTGTGCAGGTATGATCATTTTTAAATTTCTTGTTGTAATATGTGGGCTGCCTAAAATATGGACTCAATTGACCATCTTATTGCATTTGTGTTCTCCTTGCAGGCCTTCCTCTTGAAGACTATTCTCTTTAACCGAGAGACTTCAAACTGGAGACACATGACAGGTACATCAAACCAACATCCATTATTTCTGCATGCTTATGAATTTCTTTTTATCTTCTTTTTTTTTAGAGGAGGAGCAGAAAACAGTCCTGTGCTTTGCGCTGAGTGAAATTCTGGAGTCAGCCTGTTCCAGCTCCTCCACAGGCTTCTGCCTTGTGTCGTGGGCTAAGGGACAGAGCCCACCTGTCTGCACGCATACGAAAGCACAGACCCAGTCACAAACGCAGGACATCCCAGTGCCAGAGAGCAGCCAACCACTAGAGGGGGAGCAACCCAGTGAGTCTTGATATCTCTTGTCCATGCTCTGATTTCAAATAATGACCTATATTATCGATTCTATCCACACAAAAAATTGCATGTAATTTTATGACAATTTTATTAATTTTATTTTTATTATTAATTTATAATTTTATTATGTATTATATTCTTTTATTACCCCTAATAAACCCCTTAAGATTTTTTTTTTCAATTGAATTATACAGTGGATTTTTAATTGATATCACAAAAACTGAGAATTTGATCAGGGGTGTGTAGACTTTTTGTATCCACTGTATGTTCATTTTCTTGTACTTAGCTGCTTTGGCTGCTGAAGACCTTGGCTTTGAGCGATTTCACAGTGTTCTTCAGTAAGTGACACTTTATCTTCCCTCTAAAACAATAATTGCCTCTTAAAGGTGACATTTAAATACAAATTAAAAACAATTTGAATAATGCTTTTTTTGTGTGTGTTAATTTCCCCACCTATAGAAAGCGGGTGGTGATGTCTGTGTCAGATCTCCAAGCTGAGGTATTGTCTCTCTTCCACACCTGGAGGGGTTGCTGTGGAGTTTTGCTTTTCCTCTACTCTGTCATCCTTACGAAGGTATAATTGATTATAGAACCAATTAATGAGGGAACATATTGGAAATATAAAGAGTGAAAGTCAATCTGTTGATCTCTACAGGGGATTGAGAACATTAAAAATGAGATCCAGGATACATTGGAACCACTTATAGACCCGGTACATGGCCATGGAAGGTAACAGAACATGTTTTTTAATTTTACCACAAAAGATTGATAGATAATTGTCATGTCCATAATGGCACAAAACTTTCATCATAACAGTTTTTTTTGTTCATTTTGCAGTCAGAGTTTGGTGAACCTCCTTGTAACGGGCCATGCCGTCTCTAATGTCTGGGATGGAGACCGAGAATGTTCTGGAATGAGTAAGACAGCAAAATATTTGATATACGCAAAGTTATAGAAAGAAATATCACAAGACTTTCCAGTATCACTCCCAAAACGTAGTTTTGTCTTTGTCCACCAGAGGGCAGTATTTGACAGTCTGCCATTTATTGTCTGTCTGTGTCTTCATGTTCAGAACTACACGGTATTCATAAGCAAGCGTCGGTTGGCTTCCTCACGCTCATGGAGTCACTCCGCTACTGCAAGGTACAATTACTGTCAACACACACTCAAGACAAAACACACACTTAATAAGAATAACAACTCATTGTGTCTTGTTGTTTATTTCAGGTGGGGACTTTCCTGAAGTCGCCCAAATTCCCAATATGGATCATTGGCAGCGAAACTCACCTTTCTGTTTTTTTCACAAAGGCAAGTTCCATAATTGTCTAAACACATGTCACGCCATGTTTAATAAAATCCAGACTCCCTGACAGGTTAGGAAAACCAAAATATGGAACCCACTTAACAGATTTAATAAAGGGAGGTCAAATAACAGTGCAAGGGAGGGAAAAGTGAGTGTAAGAGACATAGTCATATATGGCCAGCTCTGTTTCTTGGCTTCCAGCTAATCCCTTTTTTTTTTCTTTTCTCAAATGGAGTGTGCGCTGAACATGCATGTGGAAACACACAAGCTCAACACAGTGCACACCCTTAACCAAGACAAAAAAAAATATTGTGTCATCCTCATGTCTGGCGTACATATGCCCGGTACATAAAAGCGTAATTGATTGGGGTAATAATTACTTGTGGCCGTAGCGACCCCAAAGGCATTTTTCTCCAAAGCCGTTCTGATGTAAGGGATAAATCGGCGGTTCTTAGTGAAGACTCCAAGAGGCAATGTCAGTCAAATAAACTCTTGTCTTCCAAAATTACGCTCAGGCGGTATTATTTTGCTGAACTGTCAAGAGGAGGAATTATAGCAACAAAAAAGGCAGGAATTTCATTTTAGTGATGCAAAACTCAGCTGAGTTTGTTTTAACGAGATGGGCATATTTGTTTGGAGTCCATTTGTGGAGCTGAAAGGCCAAACAACTGCTTCTGCGGTAGCCTTTTTTTTTTTTTTTTGGGTTTCCACGTCACTTGATTAAAAATGTCCGTTTGTATTCCTTTTCTACTCACACATAAATTTATGATAACTATAACTTAATATTTATCGATATTGTAGTGTCTTGTGTATTTAACTGGCTGACTTGGACCAAATCAATTCTGGAGATACAAAAAAAAAAAAAAAAAAGCAATCATCTTTATTACAACGCCACACCCGTAATTGGCCATTGATTAAAAGCTCAGTTACACGGATCAGACGTGGTTAGTTCCCGATTGCTTCAGCTGTGTTAGTGACATATTCGCAAACATATACAGTCGCACAGCGAGCGCGGGCAACCTAATCCTGATTAGCGTTTGTGTGTGTGTGTGGGGGGGGGTTCAAGTGGATGACTTCCTGCGAGTGAAAGTGATTCCAAAATTCCCATCTGGATCCGTTTGCACTCTTGAGAGTCCGGACCCGAATATATGCACATGCGTGTTTTCTGACGTACGGTCAACGACTTTCTCTACGCTTTGCCGCCATTTTCATGCTCGACCTCACCGAGGCTAAAACGGCTTGACCGTAAATCTGCTTTCAGGTCCTATTTGAAGATTTCCCAGGCATTGTGATACAAAATCTGGACTAAAAGGAGCTTTTAGTCCCAACATGGTCACAAAAGCAGAAAATCCGATCCCTGCTTCTGATGTGGCCGTCTCGCCATTAGGGACGGGTTGTGTATTCCCCCGAGTTGTCACCTGTGTGTGGCTTTTTAGACCATCAGCTTAATAGCATTAGTTGTTTTTATTTTTAAATCTAATTTCATAAAGGCCATTCCGACATCTCTCTTGTGTGCGTGCTTGCGAGAAATGTTTGATAGACTGTAACTAGATCTGTTTTTTCCATGCCGGGAAAAATAGCAGGTGAAGCCGATAAATGAGATTTTATAATTTGATATATTTTGTTTTTCTTAAAGTATTTATTTTTGCCCTTCCCCCCCCTAAAATTACAAACATCTTCAGTATATTGGTCCCAATTGGGTCTGGAGGATGCCCTTGGTCAGTCAGGAAACAAAAACGTCTGTGTGGGTGACATTTTTGCTTGACCTTTAACCTTTTGTGGTGAATGATGAAGGTTGCTGTATTTTTTCTTGAGGGAGTTACAGATGCGTGTGTGGTAGTACAGTAGTCATGTTCTGGTTTTGTGATTTACAAGCAGAAGGAAAAGTCTCACTGGCGCTCTGTGTCCTGAGAATACTCACACACACACACACACTGGAAGTTTTCTTCAAGGATTGGTACAAGACACAGAAAACACATGTGCAGAGTGCAAACAGAGTTGATGTCAACGTTCTCTCCCCTGTGTTGTTGGCAGAGCCTACAAAAAGGTTATAAAAGCCATGCCATCGGGACTGGAGGATGTGAAATGTAAAATGGCTCGGTAGAGAGCTGTGGGGTTCACCGCTTTTAAAAACAGCTGTGCTCTTGCGCAATCTTGATAGATGAAACAATATTGAAGACTGTTATGATTCAGTCAAATTAAGGGGTCGATTTGACGTTCAGTCTTTTTTTTTCTGCATGTATTTTTGACTTTTTTTGTCTTTTATGATTTTTTTAACGATACATAGCATTAAAATAAGCTCCTCTAAATATCGTGCTTCCGACGAGATGTGACTTGAGGGCAATGTAGAAGCGCAAAGTAGCAAAGTGGTGTACATGAACAGTCATTTATAATCTTTGACAGGTTCGACCAAAGGCCATTGTAAACGACTGAAAGGCTGTGTGTGCGTTGCATTAGTCGTCCTTTCTCCCCCGTGGATCGTTCTTTGTTACCGGATCCGGCAAAATGCTGTAGAACCATTCGGCGGTGTCACTTGTATTTTCTAGCCAGGCTAACATGTAAGACACCCCCAAAAAAAAAAAACGAGTACAGCGAGCGAGAATAGAGTTGCATTCAGAATATCTCAATGGAACTTTTCAGTCCGTCTGTGTTGTGATCTCAGCTTTGTTGTCTTGAAACGGATCCCCTTCAGATTTGCTCCATAGGCACTCAAAAAAAGCCTTCTCAGAACATACAATAGCTCTTTTTGGGCGGACCGGAGGGAAATTACTCACAAAGCTTCCTGCATGTTGAAGATAAGAAAAAGGAAGCATGGAAGACAAAGAGGAAGTACTCCAAAACTTTCAAGTACCTTTGTAGTGCAGGTAAAAGGACTCAGGTGGCGTGAGGGAGAACGTAAAACAGGTGCTCTGAAGATTTGACTTTTTTTGGTACCCACATGTCGTCAGATCTGATCAAATGAGGATCAGAGAACTTTTTTTTTTTTTTTCTGACGTCAGTGTCAGCTTTAAAGGACTTGCTTGTTTTCGTAACTTTGTTCCTGTGTTGAGAAGCTTGTTGTTGCTCTGTGAAGAGGGTCAAGGATTTCAGCCAAGATGTTGGACTGTGGGGAATGGAATGTGTTGCTCAAGGCCACACACACACACACTTTGCCCTGTTGATATTATGTCTTCTTTTAAGTGCTATTCGTAGACTCAAATATCGTTGTTCTCGTTTCAAGCAAATAAGCTAACGTGTCGTTACGCTACGCCTCGGACGCAAACGCGAGTATCCCTGTGGAGTATGTTTGCTCCACGTTTCCCAACTCAGCAGCATCTTCCTCGGGCTTGTCATAAAACACAGATCAAAGTCAACCGAGCTAGCCCGTCATCACGCAAAGTCGCGTCGTTTAGGCCGCCATTTTCTTTAGCGTTAGCCGCCGTTAGCTGAACTTCTATAATGTTCATTGCACCTCTGGGTCTTCCAAATTGTCTTAAAATAACGAATGTCTTATCAACATAGTCAACTCCAGCGGTGGCTTTTTTTAGAACAATAAAAATGACTTTTCTCATGATGATCGCTCAGCTTTTATACTCCTTGTGGGAAAGACACTTTTAGGTACTGATAAATCTCCCGGCAGATTTATGAAGCCAATAATGTTAACAAATCAGGGCAGGCTGTAGTACGTGTGACAGATGACCGTGTCCACTGCTCTGTTTTCTTTTGTATCTGAGGCAAAAGCAGCTGGGAGTCATCTCTGCTCCGTCTTGCGTCCCGAGCGAACGGCGAGCACGCTAATAAGTGGACAGTGAAACCTTAGCAGCCCGCCTGGATCAAGCTTTAATGAAGGCCAAGTATAACTAAGATGGCCGTGGGCTCGTTTGCCCTGCAGCAACAACGTGTTAGAAATGGCTGTGACAAAGATGACAAAAAGGACCTTTTATGTTTTTTAACTCCTCTTGTCTGATGATTAGTCAAGCAAGTAGTTGTACCAAATTATTTATTTTAAATTAATTATGATTATATTATAAATAATATAATATTTAATATAATTGTTATTTATTTATGTATTTATTGGGTTGAATGGAACTTAATCTAATGTGCTGGAAAATGCTTTTAATGCATTTACACTCACTTTTGTTGGCAGCTTGTTCCATTTGCATGCTTTTTTTTTAATTTTTTTAATAAAATGTATTCGGTACCTAAGACATTTTAGCAACCGGTAGCAGAATTTTGAAATCGAGTCTACAGCTGAATTCTGCGGCATTAATCAAAACTAACACATACATTCTGTTGCTTTATGAACAAAATTGTGTTTTTGTCCCTATCAACATGGAATTTTTTTTTTAAAACCTTCATATTCCTCTTTTATTGAGGTATGTTTTTGGTTCTTTGTCTTGTTGGAAGCTAAAATTCCTCTATGTTGCCAAAATTGAAAGATATTTGGAGCTATTCAGTCCTCGCTCTCAACCAAGTGATTTATTATGGTCTCATTTTTTTTTTTACATCAGAGAATAAAACAATAAATTGCTGAATACATGATACCCAAGTTTAAAAACCTCAGAAAATTTAAGCAGCATTCTAGTGCTTCATATTTAATATCCTCCTGAAGCTATCAAAACGAACCAACATCCAAAAATTACAGTCGGCTTATTTGCTTCCTGCTAATCTTATCCGGGTGAAATTCACCAACAAACAAAAGTGGCCAGTTTCTCATGAATCATGTGAAGGGCTTGATTACCTGATTGTGTGTTTGCAGTAAAAACAAGTCGGTAGACTTTATCACAAAAATCACTTAATACCCTGGCAGACTCCAGTGATTATTACACAGCCCCCCCCCCCCCCCTTACACACACACACACACATGCACACACACGCACACAACTGTTTCGACAGGTTATTGCTTATGTCGCCAGACACTCGACGTCCATTTTATTTCTCCTTCCCACACATTCTATATCAGCTTGCTTAAATCTGAGACATGTAAAAGTCAAACATGTGCAAAGTCTCACTGTGATGTGTCTTCTTGTCTATAGGAGATGTCCCTGGTTGGTCCAGAAAGTCCATCACAGCAGGCAAGGAGGGTCTTCCAGTCATTTGATCCTGAAGGTAATCAATTGTTGCAGCGTATTGCTTACATGCCATCGCATTCCTCCTGTGTCTCGTGATGTATAACCATTGCTTCTTCCTCAATCCCCCCCTTCCCTTTTCTTTTTTTTTTTTTAAATATTTTTCCTCTTCATCAACCAGAACGACTTTTCTCCCTCATCTCCACTGTTGTTGTTTAGCTTGGTGAGCTCAGCTTCTTCTTACAGCTGAGTCAACCATCTTTCTTTTTTCTTACTGGGGGAAAGGACAAATAGAGTGATGCAATAGCGATAACAGGAAGAATTGCTTTTGGAACGTTTCCTACGTAGGACAGTAGTCCGTGGTTGGTGGCTTAATAAATATTACTTGGTGAAAGTTTGAGAGAAGAAGTCAAAACCAAGCGAGATGTGCATCTAAACAAAAAAAGCCCGCATAAACTCGACATGTTTGAGCGAGTCGCATTCCAAATTCAGACCGGGACCGCCTTCGAAAAGCACATGTTAGCGTTTAAAGCGTCACCTCGCAGGTAAAGTGATCATCATGTCCATGGAATGTAGGTCAGAGAGAAAGGGCAAGGTGTGTATGTGTGTGGTTAGTTGAACTTGCATCACAAGTCCATATGGATAGGTGAAGGTCTCCATTATTATTATAATTCTTTTTTTTTTAGCTACAGTTGGTCCAATTTGTTCATCCATCTTTTGTGTGTGTCCAGATAACGGCTTCATCCCAGATACTCTGCTGCAGGATGTGATGAAATCCCTTGACCTTGTCTCCGAGCCAGATTAGTAAGTGCTTGCATGTCTTCAGCCTGTTCTTTGCCACTTGTGTGTGTGTGTCTATGTGGCACCTGTAGCTCTTCTAAAATTCCCACTCCCAAAGTCACGGCCAGGCCAGGTCAGCGGCCCAGCTTAGGTTTCACTACCAGGGAAGGGAATCTAGACCAGAGTCATTGTGAGGAAAAAAAAAAAAAAAAGCATGGCAGAATCTAAGACTCAGAGGGAGCGCATTAACGACAGGAAGAAAGCCCGTAAGAGAGGAAACACTTAAAAGCCTCGCTTCAAACAGGAGCACGTTTTCCCACTGAGGAGCGTTAAGCCCTGAACGGGCAAAGTCGAGCGTTCGGACCGTTGATGTGCTCTGCAGAGCCCCAGATGGCCAAAGCATCACAACATTACTGAGCACACCAATGTGTGTGTGTGTTTTTGGGGGGGGGGGGGGGGGCAGATTGAATCAGATTGGGTTAATTGGGCTAGCAACCCATTTTGTATTTTTATTACAAAGATAACGAGGACATGAAGTTCTCTTTCCATAAGACTCACGATGTCTGGATTATTTTTATTGTTTCTTGGATTCTGCAATTTTTTTATTTTATTTGAGGTCGTTCGCTTCTATTCGGCGTGTTTTATAGTGATATATTTTTACAGCATGTGATAATTCAACTTTAACACGCTCATTTTGACTCCGATATCCAAATATGGTTTCTTGGCCTACTGAGGGCTTGTATTGAGTCAAATAAGCCCATCAATACGGAATGTTTCTACCTTTTACATTTGCCGAGCGGAATTTGGGTCAATTCTGTTGAATTGTACAAGTTACGTCTCTATTCTTGACAGAAAGCTGCTAATACCATCATCGGTCCTTTTTCAAACAAGCCCGGCGAATGTTCCGTTCGAATTAGCGTGACTTCCTCTAGATTGCTGCCAGATAAAAATCACACGGTGTCTCGGCATTGAAACGGATTGACCCAAAAAGGCTGTAAATCAGAAAGCCGTTCCAGAGAAAACGTCAGTTGATTGAATGAGAAAAAACGAAATTGCATGCACACTCTGCTCCTACCTTAAAAGGGCAATCGAACATTTATTTTTTATTTTTTTGGTAAAAATAATAGCAACCCTGATTTAACACACAGGAATGTCTGGAAAGCGGTATATTTAGTTGCACCACAGTCTTTTTAAAAACATGGCTTCATCAGGAGCTGACATCATGCCCCCCCTTTCTGCCCCCTTCAGTGTTAGTCTGGTGAAGAACAAGCTGGATCCAGAAAACCTGGGTATAATTCTTCTGGGCCCGTTCCTCATGGAATTCTTTCCTGATCAGGTATGTGTGCAAAGGTGGACGCATAAATTCTTTCCATTTTGTTTGTGTGATTAAAAAAAACAATCAACTTGAGGTCACCTTCACATTAGCATCGCCGCCAAGTCCCCGTTTAAGCAAATCAAAGGCTTTCTTTTTTGCGCCAAAACATTCTTGCGGTGTCTCATGCGAAATCTATGTTCACAATCATGACGCAGAGAGCGCAGTTAAGCCTTTTTTTTTCTTTTTTCATGGAGCAGAGATAGAAAGAACTGTGTTAAAGTGATCAGGGCTTTAGGGACTCACCAGAGGAGCAACTCGGAGCTGCAAAGAAATTATACCGCCATTAGCCAAGTGGACACACACGCAGACACACACACACACACACACACACACACACACACACACACACACACGTGGGATTGGGTCAAGGGTTTGTGTTTCACATGCAGACACACAAACATAAGAAAATGGACGCCGTGCTCAGACAACACACCCTGTTAGCATCCTGCACCTTGAAGCATTTCTCCTTTTTCCTTCAGCACATTCAAAACACACTTAAATATAACACTGCAGGAATGCTGCCAGGACCTTTCAGTCCAAAAAATGTTCTTAACCTCCAGTTGAACACTAGCCAGAGACTCTCCAGCATTTTTCACTCTTGTTCCACGACTTGTGTTTCAGGATTCAGGAATCCCGGACTCGTTTCCCGTGTACCACTACAACGGACTCAAACAGTCCAACCACAACGAAAGGGTAAGCCGTCTTCAGCCGTGTTGCATCTCGGCATTCCTTGCCAACACACATCCAGAAACTTGGTGGTAGTCTTCCCCCTTCCAGGATAAACAGTAGCCATTGCAAGCCTAATAGCTTGTTCAGTCATCCAAAAAAAACTCGTGTTCCTCAAGGTCATTATGGCAGAGAGGCGAGTGTCAATGTGATAAATGTTGAGCGGCGGGTCGGGGCAGGTCTCTTAGCGTGACGGATGGGTGTCAGTGTGCTACGCTCGTCTGTGGCTGCCTGGTACACGGGAATATTACTTTTTGCAGATGTCAGCGTTTGTTTTTTTTTTTTTTGGGAACATCCCATACCTGAAGTTGAAGCTGTACCACAAGTGGACAAAACATGCAGATATGCACGCCAAGGCGCCGCTAAGGTTGCAGTGGCGATTAGGTTTCCATTAACTCAAATGAGTATAACAGCTTGGAAAAGTATTTTGAAGTATTATTCCCACCCCTGAAGAAAAGTGCATAGTTGTTCATCCGCCATCGCAGAGATTTTTATCGTTTGTGTTGTTCAAGGGTTACACGCGTAGCGATTTATAAAATGTGAGTGGCCATGAGGGAAAAAAAATGTGCACTTATTGAGTTCATAGTGTGTGGTCTTGAGATGATTAGCACAACACAAATATATATTTCCAGTGCCAATGTTATATAACAACAATATGAAGTAATTAGTATGTTCCGATACTATGACACCGATACCACATTAGCGGCCTGACAAATATCTTTAAGGTAGGTAGAGGAGTAATGTCGCTCAAATTAGTGCTGCTCTATTCTGGCAGAGAATTTAAAAAAAATAAAAAATAAAATAGAATAAATTAAAATAAAATAATAATAAAATAAAAAAGTTTTCATTTTGGATTGCATAAGAAATGTTTTTCAATGTGTGTTTCAGGTCGAGTACGTGGAAGGAACGGCTCTGGTGCTCGGGTTCGAGGACCCCATGGTACGGACCGACGACACTCCAGTCAAGCGTTGCCTACAGACCAAGTGGCCCTACATCGAGCTGCTGTGGACCACCGAGCGCTCGCCGTCACTCAACTAGTCTCGTTTGTACGTGCAACGGACCACTACTGCCTCCATCTCACACGTACACACACATTCGCAGACACACGACGGTTCTGCTCCAGTGGGCTTCTAGAGACCGGGACCACAACCACACATTTTGATGAATGAGATCTTCACAAATGCACACAAAAGACTCCCGACAAATGTAATATGCTCGAGATTCATCTTTTTCACCTTTATGATGCTATTGTCTGTTCAGCACGGCTTGTCGCACGCAGGATGTTTATCATGTTGAACTGTGGCGTGTCACACGCATATTCGAGTTGTTACGGCAACTGAAGGACAGAAAAAAAACAACAACCAAAGCCTTCCACGTAAGAACACACGGACTTTCACTCTCACAGCAAAACGTTTACAATGTTAGGACCAACGTAGGTGCTCAACCAACTGTGAAGGTTCCCTCAATGTCTTCACGGTCATGTAAGACCATGTTTAAAAAGTTGGCCAGGCGCTCATGTATTTATTAACACGCTCACAGTTCACATTCTGGAATAAACACTTTTTTTTTTCTTTTGGGGCATCCTACTCTGTTGTTTGAATGGGAAGTCCTCCTCGAGCCAACATCAAGTTTCCAGGCCCATCTGCGTCCCTTCATCATTAACTCACGGCACATGTTTGCACTCTGCAGAGCCATTTTTCATAACATCGCCGGGGTGGTGAGTTAAACGTGTGATGAAAATAGAGTAACATGATGTGTTCTCACTTAAATTCATATTTTCCGTCTTGTACCCGTTTAGTTGGTTTGGGTCAAGAGGCACCTGTACTGTCTTCTCATATTTTTTTGCATGATGACGACAAGGCTAGTTGTGCAATTTAATAATGAGGGCAGTGAGAGATGCAATTTGACAATTCTCATAATTGAATGAATTTTTGATCATTTGGAAATTTGCATTTTTTTCAAAGGGTGACTCAAAAAGGCAGAAAACATTGTGTTAATTATAGCACAGTGAATGTTCGACTCGCACGCTAAAGTTTCCTAATTTGTTAGTTTCCACCAATGTGCACATTTGCTTTGATTTCGTTTATTGTTCAAGCAATTAAAACGATTAATTCCCCTTGCGGGAAACGCACCATAAAAGGAGCGATGACGCACATTTTGCGCGCTCAATTGTGGTTTGTGTTTGCGCGTGTGAGTAGAGAGGGGGGGTAAAAGTTTTGTGCAGGGGGCGGGGGTGGGACTGTGTCACTGTTGCATAGTGGAGGTTCCCATTTCTCAAGCATTAGACCTGCTGCTGGCTTGAAAGGGGTCAGAAGAGGGAGAAGATCCAGGGGGGAGGAGCGCGGTGATCCAGACGGACTCCAGCAAGAAGCGACGTCACCTGCACACGGCGGAACCTCCATCGCCTCGCCTGCCTCTCAAAGTTGAACCGGGGATTGTAAGCAGCGGGGATGGAGCGTGCACGGGACATTGGAGTGTTCACATTCCGGCTACTCTCCCTCCTCTGGTGCGCGCCAAGTGGCCTATGGAGCTTCAACCTTTACGCACAGCATCCAACGGTGTACCGGGGACCCAGTGGGAGTTATTTCGGGTACTCCGTGGACTTCTACCAGCCCAGCGCCAGCAGCAAAACGTGAGTGGTCGACCGCAAAATTGAAACTTGCATAAGATCATGAGGTCCATTGGTTCAGTTAATGAACATCTTCAGTTGGCATGATACAATACTCACTTTTTTTTTTTTATATAATAATCTATTCAGAGCTGGTACAGAGCTGCACTGTATCATATTGACAGTTATTTAATGCTATTTTTAGTCTCAAGTGGCTCATCAGGTAACCAAATACTTTTTTTTTTCTTGTGCACAGTGGCTGAGAAATATATTGTGATGTTTTTTTTTCTTTTCTTGTGGTAGGACTTGATACACACGCATTAAATACTGATATGCAATTTTGACTTTTTAAAATTTATTTATTTAAGTCTGTATTTATTGATATTAAATTAGTGCAACCATCATTTGTTATCTCCAAATATGGATCTTGTTTTATCACCAAATATGATCTTTTGCACCATGCATTGCTCTTCCTTGTATTTCTTGTAAGATGCATTTGTGTCCCAGGTTCAGCGTTTTGGTAGGTGCTCCAAAGGCCAACACCTCCCAGCCTGGCATTGTGGAAGCCGGGTCCGTCTACTACTGCCCCTGGCCGGGCCTGCCTGACAGCTGCAGACAAATACCCTTTGACAATGCCAGTAAGTTCCCTTCATTTTTTTTCTGAACTGAGAGCTGTCTTGATATATTTGAGAAATAGTTTGTGTACATACGTCAGCTAAAGGTGACCTCAGTTGTTATATTTGGAAGCAATGTATGTGAGCTGGCACATTGTTTGCATGGAAAAAAACAAAGAGTGATAAGACATATGGCTTTTATCAAAAAGATGGCTGGCAGCTTTGCTGGTGCAAGACTCAAGAGTTTGATATGCAAAGTATCCAATCAACCATCTCTAAGGTTGTGGATGGAGGTTAAAATCCAGAACAAGTGAGAACACAAGAAAGGCGGGGAGTGTGTAGGGAGGGGAGGGGAGGAGGGGGGGGGGGGTTGTATGCACATGGGAATTGAGTTCCCTTACGGAAGAAAGAAGGGGGATTGGGTGAGGTCTGCTTTTCATTACATCTTGAAAATGTATCCCTGTCTCCTTTCCCCTCCTCTTGTCTCCCCTTCTCTTCCATCAATCCACCCCCTCGCTCTCTTTGAGATGACTCAACATCCTTAAAATGAGAGGGCAAAAAATGACTTTTTCATGCCCACTTGGCTGGAGGAAGGGGCTTTAAATCAGCGTCTGAGTAGCATCGAATTTGAAGGCTTTGGAGAGAAAACTTATGACCACATATGGAAATCAAATCCTGCATTATATACTGTATACACAATACTGAGGCAATGTTGCCTAGTGATGTCATTTCCAGTCAACATTAACAGTCAATAATTTAAACGATTTAATTCATTATTATTCGTTATAATATTTAATTATTTATATATTTATTTTTATTTCATGTACCGTATTTTCCGGACTATAATGCGCACCTAAAAACCTCAAATTTTCTCAAAAGCCGACAGTGCGCCTTATAGTCCGGTGCGCCTTATATATGGACCAAATTCCTAAATTTAAACTGGCCCGAAGCATTGTGTCATGAAATCAATCATAAGTGGCCCGCTGAAGACTATGAATCATTATTTTGTGATTATAAAGTAATTTGTTGCGTCTGAAGTTGAAATAAAAAAAGATAAAATGGAGAATGATTTGATTTGGATTACAAATCTGACATGATGCATTAATGGTGCGCCTTATAGTCCGGTGCGCCTTATATAAGGACAAAGTTTAAAAATGGGCCATTCATTGAAGGTGCGCCTTATAGTCCGGTGCGCCTTATAGTCCGGAAAATACGGTACATTCTTTTATTTATTTATTATATTAATATTTATAATTATATTATATTAATGTTCATTTTAAGATGGGAAAATATTCTGAATTCTTGCTTCAGCAATCCCGATAAATGCTGCTCTAGTTTTAATCGCTGGTGTCATGTTGGACTTTTTACACAGAGCTCCAAAAGCATCACGTGCGCCGTAATCTAAATACCGGTGTATGCATCTCTTTGTGCACCACTATACTCAGTGATTGATGATCAACGCCATGGTGGATTTTTCTAGAGTTACACCAGCTCCATTATTACAGGTACAAACCAGACAGGGAAAGAAACACACATGTACACAATAACGTGGCAAACATCTGTCCGCGTGTGTGTGTGTGCGTGTTATTATCCACACGGCAATTTTCATATGCGCCTGATTAAGTGGAAGTACCTGCTAGTGTGCGTGGGAGCCGTGACAAAAGGCAGACTTGTCGTGTCATGCCAGTGGAAGACTGAACCCGATAAGTGGGGCAGATAGACTCTAGGGACAAAAGTATTGGGACACCTGAGCATACAGGAAGAGAGATTTCTAATGTTGGGGTTTCCAAAGAGGAACAACATTACGTCTGTTGGAGCAGTTTGAGTCAAGACTTGTTGAACGAAGGTGTTTAACAAGGATGCGGGGTGCTTGTTCCCAGAGCGCCAGCTGCAATAATGTTGCAAAATACACACACACATATTTTGCCAATTGTAACACAATTTAGTTGGGTCAGCGGTGAGATGTGTTTGTCTCCCTGGTGTTGTTATATTTTATGAGAACAGCTTTAGCTACTTAAAAAAAAAGGAACACTAACATCCTCACAAATGTCTTGTTTCTGCGGAGCAAATGTTTTTATTGAAGACTTTGTTTTATTAAGAACAAATGTGTTTCCATCATCTTAGACTTCAGGAATTTTTGTGATATTGAGAATTATTTTGATTATTTTTTGTGAATTTTTCTCGACAGATAACCGCATGATAAAGGTAAATGGCAGCAGAGAAACTTTGGAGTTTAAGTCACGTCAGTGGTTTGGAGCATCGGTAAGGACGCACAAAGGCAAAGTGGTGGTAAGTAGTCTCGAGAAAAAAATAAATAAATTGTGATCATTGTTGCAAAAAAATGAAAAGCAGTTTAGCAGCTCTGAGTTTAGTAGCACGCCAGACTATATATCACAGCAAACGATGTGCAACGAAGTACATCGTGGATGTCAGGGATTTGCTTCAGTAGAAAGGAATCACGACTCGTGCTTTGTCATATGAGTATCAGTATGACAATAGTTTATGATAATCATGAAATAGAGTATGACAATATTATTTACTGGTGGGATGTCAAAGTTGGAAAAAAGTGCAGGGCGTTTGAATTCAAAGATTGTATTTATCATAGACGGAGCTAGGGGGGCGCATAGGGGTGTGGATTTCTCAGGGGGTCCGCAAATAAATTCTTCAGTAATACTTCACAAAAGACTGATTCATTTTATGTTCCTTTATGGAAATTGGTGAAAACGTGGAAACAAAAAAAAAAAATTCCCGGAAAGTTACCCAAAAGTCCGTTATCTAGTCTGGGACCAGGGGCGGTTCTAGTATATTTCAGGGGGGGCAGTGCCTCCCCCCTAGCTCCGCCACTGGTCGTAATCCAGTGGAATAAAATAATACATAGTGCAGGATAATAATATCTATTATATCTTATATCAAGTTGATTCGATTTTCTACTCTTCTGCTTTTAAGATTGTTTTTCCAAAAACTAAACACTTGATGTATTCTGCAGGCATGCGCTCCTCTCTACCACTGGCGTACGGTGAAGCTGAGCGGGGAGATGGATCCCGTGGGTACCTGCTACGTGGCCGTCCAGAACTTTAGTGCCTACGCAGAATACTCGCCATGTCGGACCAGTGAGTCATTCGACGATTCCGCCTCCGCTTCCTATTCGCCTCACCTATTCTGTTTGTCTACCTTTGCAGCTGTTGGTCCAAATTCAAATGTAGCGCATGCATGTGCAAAGTTAAATACAAGATGCATTTAGATAAAGAATTCTGTCAAATAATAATAATAAATCTAATGAATAATAAATAAAAATAATACATATAAATAAATACATAAAATAAGATAAATAAATAAGTATGTGATATAATAATAATAATAATAATAATAATAAATATAAACAATAATAAAAATAATAAATACAATAAGATATATAATGTATAAATAATAGAGAAATAATTTTGTGATAGAATAATAATAAATAATACAAATAAAATAATAATAATAATAGTGTGTCTCTTGATGCATCCAACTCAGTGTCCATCAAAAGATCTGATCTCACTCTCTCATGCCATCCCTCCCAGTTGCATCAGAGATAAATGGAGTTGCTACTTCACGTCTCACTTTCAAGTCCTCTCCCCACTGATAGTATATCTGTATCTTGTTTTTTTTCTGTCATCTTAATGGACTTGTCGAGGTTTTCCTGCCTTGCACCCTTAACCCTTCCGCCCTCACATCCAGGTTGCTCATGCCTTCACCCCCTCCCTGCAGGGTGATATGAGCATGATAGGGACGCATGGAGGCTATCAGGTGGCACGTCATAAACAATAGATCAAATGCCGTCTTTATTGTCTGTAACAAATCCCCTCACTGTTCACACTCAAATATACAACCTCCAGTCAGATATGCATTTTGGGTCAGTGCAAACAAAGGCCCACTTAACAAAGTGAACCACGTCGTACCCCAGGGGGACATAAAGCCGCGCTATATTTCCTATCATATGTCTAATTTCTGCGCCTCCTCCAACACTCAAACATGCACCCTCCCTACATTCCATAAATCACTTTGTGTTTATACACTCGTGCGTTGTTACACATCATCAAGCTTCACCTCGGGGTGCCTCCGACATCAGGAACAATCCATCCTTTTCATTTCCATGCACAGTTAGGCGATATAATTCAAATAAAAACACGCCTTCCACCATAGTGTTTTTCTTTCTTTTTTTTTTTTTATTAAATTGTTTCATCTGATATGAGTAATACACTCCTGTGTCAGATGAGCGTGTAGCTACAGAAAACAAACGTTTGCACTGATTAAAACAAATGACGTGCTGCCTCTTTATGCTCAATTGTGTGTGTGTGGTTTGCAGATGACCCGGACCCAGAGGGGCAGGGCTTCTGCCAGGCGGGCTTCAGTGTGGATTTCACCAAGGTATAAATGAACGCAAAGACTCCCTGAACGCATCACAACCTTCTCTTTTAAGATTTATACTAAAAGCCTCTCGTTCCAATGTGCCCCCTTAACACAATAGGCTAAATCCACACACACTTGCATTCTTTCACTGTAAAGTCACCGCGACCTTTGACCTCCATCTCACGGTCCGTAGTAACCCCTCCTGTACAGGAAGCTCTCACTCTGCAAAAGTTGTCGACACGTTTGACAGCAGGAATCAAACATATGCACATTTGTTGCCGTGCAGTAAATAGTCACATGCGCTCACAAGTTCCTGTCACATGACTGACCGCAAGTAATTGTATTTATTCCAGGAAGGAAGGCTGGTGGTTGGAGGCCCTGGAAGCTTTTACTGGCAAGGTAAATGCAGTAACACACTAAAGTGATAAAGTGGAACCTCGCAAGTCAAATGAGTTCAATTTCAGGCCTGATAATCTCGCAAGAGGGAGGTCTGCGCCGCTGTGGCAGTGGTCGCAGACAATGTACAGGATTTTTTTTTTTTAAGTGGCAGAAGTTGGATTCAGGGACAAATTATTTCCA
Source organism: Syngnathus acus (assembly GCF_901709675.1). Lineage (NCBI taxonomy): Eukaryota > Metazoa > Chordata > Actinopteri > Syngnathiformes > Syngnathidae > Syngnathus > Syngnathus acus. Next base: position 10,971,864 of record NC_051101.1, on the reverse strand, counting down.
ATGGGATAAAAATCTGACCTTACAAATAGAAAGGTCACCACTGCTACTTCACGTCAGTAACAGTGCGACAGGAAGTGGGTGTTTGGCCTCCATAATGAGCTGATCTTGGGGCGGTAATGGAGCGAGGAGGGAGGGCCCCTCCGCTCCATGATAAAGCTGGCAGGAGGAGGAGGTTTTTGAGAAGGAAAGGTGGCGGGGGGTGTGATCGCCGGTCATTAAGGAGATGACAGTAACGTGTTGCAGAAGGCTACAAGAGGGATGCGAGGTGAGAGAGGGGGTTAAGGATTTTGGACAGCACAGATGCATTTCCTGCTGGATGGATGTGGAGTCCTCGCAGAATGCCGGAATATCATAGAAGTGTGCCGGTACTCCCACTATTCCAGGTGTTCCCTCCTTGCCTCTTTATTTATTCTAAAAAAGTATTGTTCTGCAGATGCTCTTATTTCCTGTTTGGGTCATCTCGTTTATTCAAAATGGCACAAAGACATGCTACAGTTTGGTTGGTCCATCTATTTTTTTAGTTTGAAGGCTACTTCCTGGTTTACGTCGGCTTGACGACAATGGGACTTTACCATGGGGGAGTGTTGGAGGAATATTCCCCCCCGTGAATCAAACAGAGGAAAAAATAAATAAATCAGAAAAAGAAAAAAAAAAAAAAAATCACACAGCGTATTTGTTGATGATAACAGGGAGGTCACACAATTTTTGTTTCTGTTACGATTACGGGGGGATTTTTGGTCGTGAGAAGAAAAATAAATTCCGCTTACATGGTGAAAAAAACATGATGGAATGTCATATTGGTGTTTGTTCATTTGCAGTCCGGGGTAGTGGGAATGTCCCTTCGTGACACAAATGACAAAAAAAAGAAAAAGGAAATGAATAGTTGCACAGTTACGACGTTCGTAGGACTTAAGTAATCAATAGACCGGACTGTACTATTTTTTTATTCAGTGGGGGGGTTAATTTTCCAACAAAAGGCTAAAAGTGTGACACTCCATATTTGTTTGCATCTTAATAGACAGAACTGGAAGGGAAAGAAATGACGATAAAACAACACACAACCTTTGGTGGAGATTTAAAAAAAAACAAAAAAAAACATGAGAAACAGCTGTAGTGAACCCACCAAACAATATTTCTATTCTTCCGGTTTGTTGTTTGTGAGTGTTGCTGTTGTTACTTAGCACATAAAAGCCAGAGCAGACTACACTAATGGAGTCTAGGTGCCCTGGTCTCTGCCTCCAGTTAAAATACTTCCTCTTTGTGTTTATAAAAGCACTTTGCCTGGATTTTATAGACTATATGAAACAATCATCATCAGCGGTGGAGCCTTGTATAGTCCCTGGACACTTCATTAGGTACACTCATGATAGCCAATACAAAACCTGTATCATAAAAATGTCTTTCAAAATGATCATTTGGATTGTTCGTTTAACAAGTTGTTTATTATTTTTGGCAGTGAGGAAGAGATTTTGTGAATCGTACCGAGACCAACATATGATAAACATCTGTCAGTATGATTGTGTGCAGTTCTCCATCAATCCAACCACACATTCTGGTGGTGTTCCTAATATTGTGGCCACCGACTATACGCTCAGCTCCTCCATTATAAAACGATGAGTCGTGAATCAAGTTTAATGGTGAGTTTAATGTGTTGATGTGTTATTTCGGGAGATAAAGTCAGGCCAAGTAGGCAAGGTTGAGATGCCGGGAGGGTTAAGAGTGCACCGTTTCCTCCAAACGCGCGCTCACGTGCACATAAAAAGAGGATTTATGGAAGGTCGAGTACAGCTGTAGATAAAACGGTTTGTTTGTTTGACCTGCTGCTCAACGTCAGAGCAAAGGTGTTGTTTGTGTCCATGCAAGTGTGTGTAAATCATAACTCCTGCGTGTGCGTGTAGGTCAGGTGATGACAGCGGGCGTAGCTGAGATACTGAACGGCTACTCCTTGAAAGCTGTTCTGAGACGAGTTCCAGGGGAGAAACACACGGCCGCTGCTGAAGACACACACGATGACAGTTACCTGGGTAAAAGCAGCTTCGACCATCTTGTTTCTTCTTAGCCATCAGACGTCAATTTCTCTCAAGTGACCTTTCAATCTAACCTTTGTCACTAGATTCCACACAGATTAGGCTGGGAATCCTCAAATTGTGACCGTCATCAAACATTATGTCCCAGTGATCTCTAATCTTCTTTAAAGTCTCCTCTCACGGCACTGTCAACTTTGCCATGATTCTTTTATTTCCCTTCAGGGATTGCAGGAGGACCTCAAAGTTGTGGGAGGGGGCGAGTTAAGCTTTGTTCAAAACAGCCATTTATATATATTTTTTTGTTTTTGTTTTTTGTTTTTAATTAAAATGATTATTATATATATTACTTTTTATTTATTATTATATTTTTTATTTAAAAAATATATATGTGTATTTATTTATTTTTTTTTTTAAATAGAAAAAATATATTATATATATATATATAAAATTATTATTTTGTTCTAATTGTAAAATTATCTCTCCCGTTAGGATACTCTGGGATATTATATATATATATATATATATATATATATATAAAATTATTATTTTGTTCTAATTGTAAAATTATCTCTCCCGTTAGGATACTCTGTAGCAGTGGGGGAGTTTACCGGCGATTCCGAACAAGGTGAGAAACAGAACAAATGCAGCAGCAATAATACAACTTGTCTCCTTCACACTTGAGATGCTAACACGGCTATGGCGTGTGATCAGGTGACCCAAAGGGAGCGAGTGCACAGCTGGGTGACAATATGCAGCTCTGAACTCGCAGGCAATAATGAGAAGTGTCTCTGAATGTCTGGGTCGCGACCCCCCGAGGGGACACGTCTTTGGGAATTACTGATAACGGGATTTCCTGCGCTCCATTTTGACTGATTAGAATGATTAGTGGCAGACCTCTGCAGGTTTTGACTTTCTTCTGGACTTGAGCAAAATTGACTGGGCTGGATGGATTTAGTAGGGATTTCATCTGAGAGGAACTTCATTTTGGGTGTCTTGAAAGATTTTCAGGCGGGAAAAAAAAGCTCCTCCCCCTTTACCAGCACAACACATAAAAGTCTTACCCAAGCTTTTAGATCCAAGTGCAAAGTCTGGTGAAGAACTGGTCGTAACAAAAAGTTCTGAGGGGGGCTGGGGAGTTGAGCTTTATGACCTTGTGGTTTTAAGGAAGAGCTGGAGGACAGGAAAGCAAAGCAGAGGGGTCTCTCTGATCGCCCTGAGATGTTAATTGCACCGCACTCATCAGTCCATCATTTGTCTTTTCTCACAGTTGTTTAGAGTTTGAAGCCTTTGACAAACCTCTGCCGAGCCCCGTCTTTGATTGTAAGTCTTTTCCCACACGCCCGCTAATTCAAGCCTGTTTTGAAATTTTGCAGAGCTCCTCGCCGGAGTGCCGAGAGGAGCGCAGAACTTTGGATATGTGAGTACGGACACGGGAATGCAAAGAAAAAAAAAAAAGTGCTTTAGATTTATGTGTTTTTGCAGGGATTTGAGAGGAAATCATACAATACGTTGAGAACTTTTACGATCAAAGGGGCCCCGGTGCATTTGAATGACCTCTGAACTCATGTGCAAACCCCCCCAAGGGAGAAAAATGCACTCCACAGACATGCAGTGCTCAAAGCATTTAGCTCATTGCTGTGAGCTTTAGTGCATTACAGGATGATAGCATATTATTATGATTATTATATTTATTTTTTTTATTTTATTTTTTTTATTTATTTTATCTTTTCATTTATTTTTATTTTTATTATTGCAAGCGTTGCTACGCCACTACGGAAAACCGATTCCATATTTAACCACAATCATTTCAGCGCCTTACACAGCACCCTGCTACCACTAACATTGTAACTATCTTTTTTTTTTTTGTCGAGTCTGTTGAACAATACATCGACTCTGGTGGATGCTTGCGGTTCACCACGTTCAGACCCGACCGAGCCTTGAACTTGTCAAGCATGGTCGCCGTTTTGAAAGAAGCACGAGAAGGAACCAGAGAACAAAACGGACGTTCTGATGGGAACTTGTCCCCGGGGCTGACTGTGTCCATCCTCCCTAATGACACACAGCTTCCGCCGTATGTGGAGGGCGCTGACCTTGCGTCACCCCGCTCACCCCCCCCCCCCCTTTTAACCTGCAATCACAGTACACACACGCAACAATGTGTTTTTAGGGTTAGGAGAAAATGCTTCTTTGGCGTAATGAGTCTAATTAGGTTATGCAGGTTGGTTGTTTTCCTGTCCCAGACGAGCGTAGTTAACATATAACGTTATGATATTTGTATTTATCTTCATCTCGCTTTATGTTTGTAAATCAATCCTGGGTTAGTGTGTCTTTGCAGCATCTGCGAATGGGTCGAGCAGTATCCTCTCGTGTGTGTGTGTGTGTGTGTGTTAAGCCCCCGGCTGTCCCCATGTGGTTGTTATTTTAGTTCTTATGAAGGAATTCTCAGCCCCCCCATCCCTCCCCACAAGCAGGGTTACTTTTAGGGGAAGGAGAGGGGGTTAAAGGGGAGCACAAAAGATGGTAAGGGGGGAAGGCAGGATAAAAAAGAAAGGCATTTAAGTTTTGTGGTGTCTGTCTTTTTTTTTTTTTCCGCCCCCATTGTTTTGTTCGTCTGGTTTGCTATGCGGTAAGGACAAAACCTGCCGAGTCATCACAATTGGTCCTTCTGCTTTTTTTTAGGTCGTGATGATCAACTCCACTAACCTGACCTTCATCCAGAATTTCACGGGAGAACAGGTAAGAGCATTCAAAAAAAACGTTTCTATCTAAATGGCTGCTCATTTTTTGTAAATCTTTCAGATGGCCTCTTATTTTGGCTACTCAGTAGCTGTGACCGACCTGAACGGAGACGGGTAAGTGGACCATCGGATTTGCATAAAACGTATGGCCTAAATTCCACCTTGTGCATTCAGGACGGATGACGTTCTGGTCGGAGCCCCCCTCTACATGGAGAGGGAGATGGAGAGTAAGCCCAAAGAGGTGGGGAGGGTCTACCTGTACCTGCAGAAGGCTCCACTTACCTTCTCCAAAGCCGTCGCCATCACCGGCACGTACACCTTCGGCCGCTTCGGCACCGCCATCGCACCTCTGGGAGACGTCAACAACGATGGATACAACGGTAAGGAGCAGTGGGGGAAAAAATTGTGGTGATATAAAGGAAATTAATATGGATGAAACTTAGCTGAGTAAAACAAACAAATGTGAGAAGAAAAATAACTCCTCGCATACTTCACAGTGTTTGGCTTTTTTTGGCTCGATACAGAGATGGCAGAAAATAACAAAAACTTGATCTTATTATTGTAGAATTGTTATCAATGATAAAAATAATCTTTAATAGTCAATATTCTTGTTGGGGTTTCATGCAGGTTTACATATGTAGTTAAACGAGGTCTGTTCTCAAATTTCTCAAAGACAACTCCCACAATGGCGCAGCCCTCCCTCTTACAAAACCTATGAGAGAGAGCAAGAGATAACTCCCGTGTACGAATTCACATAATATTCCCGTCACGCTTCGTCTATTACTATTTAAGTTGTACTTTGTTTCGGTTCTACTAAAAGTAGGCCCAAGGTTATATTTAGAATGTCTGTCTTTGTTTAAAATTTGCAACAATAAACACAAAGCGGCTCCCCTTCTCCCAAGCTCCGGCCATTGTTTCCGTTTCGAGTGTTCTCCAAAGCTGGCTGAATGGCTGTTTACAGTTTCAGAGTGGTGCTCGGATTGAAATTGGTGTTAAAGGGGATTGTCTGTCTGCCAATTTTGGGACAAAGGTAAATCTGATGACAGGGAGATCTGCATTTCCTGACAATTCTGGATTGTTTGGTCTGTGACAGAGGAAATCCGATGTAAAGCTCAAACGTGAGCGTCGGACGAAAGCTCGTGAACACGTTTCCGGGCGTGATGTCCAAGGTTGACTCGTTGTCCGAGTTATTTTTAACTCTCCACATGTGCCTGGAGATAAAAATCATCTAGGAATGAATTTCTGTCCTGGAGCCCAGTTTTTTTTTTTTTTTCCTGTTTGTTTTATCCTCACATTGATTGGACTCACACACATGCACACCAGCCTGTTCCGAGGTCCACATCTGGCCTCTTACCGGCGACATCCATCCAAGTGATTTATGTTTAACTTATTAACGGACAGCGGTCTGTTCATGTTCGTTCCACCTCGTTAAACTATCAGATCGATAGCCGGTAGATCAATAGCCAGGCTTTCACGGGCGAGCGACATAAATTACATCAAGCTGTCCGTCGGGATGTGACCCAGCAGAGGAAGCTCTTAGTGACATATGTGGACTTTTTTTTTTAATCTAATGAGCGCACACCCGTGTCTGCGGGATTTCGTTATTTAGCATGACATCACGATCGTCATGGCGACTTTGCGATTTAGGTTGTCAGTGACTCTTTTACCTGTAGCCTGATTTTTTTTTTTTCTCTCCCAACTGCGTGTAATCACTGGCAGATGTCATCACGGTGTTTGTACATTCCTCCAAGAAAGCGAGCCGTCCACGTTTTTGGCTCATCCTCGCATGTTTTGTTTAGAATCAGCTGTTGAGTTGAGCTGAGGTCTATGGAGCCATGTGTTTTGAATTTCAATCATCTCAATTAACTTACTGTCACCGTCACTTATCCTGAGCTATGTGATGACTGTGACATCATCACATTGGTATTCTGTGAAAAAGAAAGGCACAAAAAAAGTACGGTACTCAACTGATCATTATTGTGGTAAAAGTCATCACGGTACTATAAATATTGGGATTTTAGTAATTTGTTATTAGGAGTTATGGTCATGTTGCAAAATTTGTGAACAATAATTTGTGTTGGAGCAGTAAAAAAAAAAATTTGTGAGTTATACAAAATGGATTCCTGTGTTTCGGAAAATGATTATCATTGGACAGCAACGATAATCTAATGAATCTAGAAAATATCAATTATATGACTTTGAACTCAATTGATTTACAATTGAATTCCTGGACAGTATTCTGACCATCTACAAAATTAAAACGTTATTTACAGTATTTAGCTGGCCGAAAGGCTAATGCTAAAAGCTAACCCAGTTCACAATCCTAATTCCAAAGAGAAAATATACTGTACATACATTGTACATATATGCTGTATACATTATACACACATGGCTACACTTATCCACTCTGCTCCAGCCTGCTTCATGTGGAACTACTTGTTTAGAGTGACTTTGGCTGAGGGGGTCCGCAGACAAACAGGATGTCTCGAAGTGTTTATGTACGACAAGATCGACTCGTTCGCTTCCGTAGTTTCATGCAAATATGCACCATTTTTTATCATGAGCGATTTTTTGGTGCTTTTTATATCCTATGTGTGGAATCTGTCGATAACAGTTTGAGGTAATAGTTTGACCTTTTATGGAAATGTGCTTACCTGCTGTCCCGCCAAGATTTAGATGAGAAGATCAGCGGGGCTCTCACGTTTATCCTGAAGATATGGAGCCAAGAGACGTTTGGCTAATCTAGAAGACAGAAATAGTTAACCCCGCTTTCTGCAAAATTGAAACAATCCATTTTTTTTTTTCCCCTCCCAGAGTTGAGATTGTTGTTATTGTGCACTGCAGTGAAAAATAGTCAAGGATGATGGGAAATAAGTTAGCACTCAGGCGGTGGTGAAAAGAAAACAGAAAGTGACGCGGAAACAACAATAACTTCCTGGACGAGGAAAGGAAATCACTTTTTCTTGTCGTCATGCTGAGCTAAATAAGCATTATGTGTTCCTGTTCCTGTTGCCATTAAATTTTGAGCGCATTATTTGATGAGAGCTCCCCTTTTGAATGTACAGGAAGTAGCTTTATGCTAGCCGCTATTTGCTAAGCTAGGTGGTTGGACTCTACCATTATCTTGCATTATTAATCCAACCTTAATGGATATATATGAACTTTATTTTGTGCCTTAGCATGGTCAAATATAAGTATTCGTGCCATGGCTATGGAATTCGTTGAAGCAGGACGCCATTTTTAGCAAGAGAAAAGTACTTGCATTTTTGATTCCTATGAAATTCTTCAGAGACAGTTGGGATGAGATTTCAAAATCTAGTCTGGCTCGAATACTGACATACCTGCAGTGACCTAAATACGTCAGAAAAATAAATAAGTAATCGCGAAACCAATGGCAATGGTTTGAAAGGATGCTGAAGAGCTTAGTGACATCGTCATGGGGGCAGGTAGACGAAGGTCGCTGGGAATGTTTCCCCCTGCTTTGCTCGCAAATGGACCAGAACCGTGCTGATGTTGAAACCATGTGCGTGTGTGTCATCTCTCAGACGTGGCAGTGGGTTGTCCGTTTGGCGGAGAGGATCGCGGAGGACGAGTATTGATCTTTAACGGACGCAGAGATGTAACCACGCAAGGCCTGATGCTGAGCCAAGAGCTGAAAGCGGCCTCCGCCCCTGCCGGCAGTCTGCCCGGTTACGGCTTCACCCTGCGAGGAGGCCAGGACCTGGACCACAACCAATACCCTGGTAAAAACTCAAGGAGCCCGTCTGGCTCTGCGCGCTGCCTATGTTTGTATCATCAAAATTCCTCTGTAAAGTTGCAAATCCTCCACTTTCCACTTGGTTTCCAGTTGCTCCTATTACATCCTCCCTCCTCTTCATTCTTGACCTCCACATTTCATCCGTCCTCCTTTTGCCATGTTCTCCTCTGTTGCCTCCCTCGGCTCGCTCTGCTAAAGTCATTATTTACAAGGAGCTGTGCCAATGAAATGAATACATTCCTCGCAGTTCATGTAACTATCAAAAATGCAAGCAAGCAGTATCTATCTATCTATCTATCTATCTATCTATCTATCTATCTATCTATCTATCTATCTATCTATCTATCTATCTATCTATCTATCTATCTATCTATCTATCTATCGTTTTCTTTTTTTCTTTCCTTTTTTCTTTATTTTTTTTCTTTCTTAGATTTCTTTCTTATATTTCTTTCTTATTTTTCTCAGATTTCTTTATTTTTCTTTCTTTCTTATCTACCCACCCATCCATCCATCCATCCATCCATCCATCTATCCATCCATCTATCCATCTATCCATCTATCTATCTATCTATCTATCTATCTATCTATCTATCTATCTATCTATCTATCTATCTATCTATCTATCTATCTATCTATCTAATCCATCACACCTTCCGGCTCTCCCTCTTTCGCACTTCTCCGTTAATCCATCCCTCCATCCGCTCCACCTCTCTCGCTCCATCTGTCATTCATTCAATACCTCCTTCCATTGCTTGCTATTTATGTTATGTAACTTGCAGTCCATTCAACTGCTATCCATTCCATCTTTTCTATCCATCTATTCATCCTTCTCTCACACCCACTTATCCTCCCCCCTCCATAAAATGCATTTTCTCAATAAGGTTTATCCATTAAAGCAGAGCCGAATTAAATGACCATTTTTACATTAAGCTGCCATTTAATCCAATTGAGAAGTAAATTTCTTTAAGTGTAAAGCCGTTTGCGTACACGTTTATTTACGTCTGTGGGAATATACGCCTAGAGAAACAAAGCAGGGCTGTAAAAATCCATTTTATTAGCTAATTTTCTCCCCAATTTGGAACCACTCTCCTTTAAGAATAACACCACAATTAACTTTTCTTAACTTGTGGTGTAAGTTACATGTGGATTACTTCTTTTTCCCGATGAAGCTACGCCCCCTAAATACGGCTTTTGATTCGTTTCATTGGCGGTCTAGGGAGTGTGTTCCGGATCCTGGTCCAAGTAAGACCTTGTGTAACTGCTAATTAGAAATCTCGCAATTAGAAGCAATGTGCAGTAAATGCAAATACAAGGGTAGCAGGTTGATACTTTGGTATAGCAGGAAGTCGCTGGGTGGCAAAATAGTGGAGCCCGGCCCGTGTCGCCTGTCATTAGGAGTCGGTAGACGGAAGTGAGGCACGCACACATGGCGAGTCGTTTGCAGGCCAGTAAAGTCACACTGTTCAAAGGACACAAAAATGTTTGATCAGCCTTATGACGGAACCAGGAGGCCTGCGAGTCGCCATTAGCGTTTAGCCCAAGCTAGCTTCAATTGAGGTTGCATTTGTTTTTAGACTCAGGCGATAGTTCATCAAAAGTGTTGCAGGGTGAAGGTCAGACACTGAATCAAGCTCACATTCCCTGCAGATGCCACCTGAGGGGTCAAAGGTGAAAAACGGACAACATTTACCTGCCAGTCACACAGCCGGCCTGATTTACCGACAGTATTCATCAATGCGTGTGGTGCGGCGGGGTCGTTCCGTTTGTCATCAAGTGTGAATTTATTACAAAGTTCTCTCAACTTGCAAAAATAGGGGAAATCCTCCAGAAATAATATTAGTCAGCGATTCATTACGGTATAATGTTGCAAATCATATGGAAAGTCCATCTCCCAATGCACTTGCGCAAATAACGCGAAGAAAAGTTTCGAGCGCCGCACAGACACCCGAGAACGAACAAATCCTGAGCATCTTTTCCACCGAGTCCCATTGACTTTTGACCTCGCCTCATCACGGCCGGTCTCCCGCAGTTTCGCCGGCAGTCGGTGTATTCCCGCCAGTGACAGCTTGACAGTCTGTCTAAACTCTGCGCTGAAGGTCGTGTTTTCTTAACAATAGGTGGACGTCAACTGGGTTGCGAAGAAAGCGATCCGTTCAAATACTTTGCACCGGACATTTTTTTATATTAGGCGTGAGTGGTTTTAAAACAAGATACCCGCCAATTGCGAAATTTCCTCCAAAAACTTTGGAGCAAGGTGGTTTCCATCCATCTCACACCATGTGGTGAAAACACACCTTGCTCCTGATGGCTTTGACAGATTGCAGCCTATTAAAGGCCAAGTACACCAGCCCCTCCCCCTCCCTTTTTATCGTGCTCTGCTCGAAAAGCCACATCGCGAGGTTCTTTCTTGTCAGAGACGTACATAGCGCCACCCGCCCGCCACCCTGGGGGGGACGGAGCCCAAATGTTTAACGTAGTGGTTTTAGGGAAAGGCAGAAACAGATGTGACTCTTTGCAAGTCGGTTGGTCCCCTTTTTTAATATGGAAGAAGGGACACACACAAAGAATGGCAACATGGGTACCGTTAAACTATACGGCCAAGTTTTCTTTATGTCCTTTGGGTTTGGTTGAAAAGTCAAATTGTTATAAACAGCAGATTTTATGACGCCACGGCACTTTTTACATTTGTTAGCATGCACAGCGGCTTTGTGATTAGCTTAGATCCTTCGACTAGCTACAATTTTTAGATCATTTTGAACCGATGATAATCAAAATAAAAGTTTGATAATGTTTGGTTTTGAGGGCTTGAAAGCAAAAACGTTACAATAAAAAATTTTGTGAGATAATTTTTGCAACTTTCGGTCACAACAATTGCCAATTAATACAATATTTTTGCGTCTGTTAACTAGTCCCAAATTTTTTTTAAATGCACTTTATACCAAATATTTGAAATACAGACAAGACTCCACCATGCTTGTATATTTAATATCCAGACATATAAACATCATTTATCAACCAAATTGTAATTGCAAGTACCCATATCATCTGACAATCGGACCATCTAATGTGGTTCACCAAAAAAATGCATCAGCCAATTGTAAAAACACAAATGATTAATCGACCACGAAAATAGAAGTGTAATTAGTTGCCCTTCTCCTGATGGGCTTTTCTTCCTCAGGATCAGGTTAACTTAGTTTAGCCGTGTCTGCTTTTGGTAGCTTGTATCAATCTTGCTCATTTTTACAGTTGACAGATTGTTCTAATCAGTGTCTGTGCGCATATCTTTCCATCGGCATGTGTCCCGATAACCACAAGCAATAAATACCAGCAATTCCCCAAAAGTGTGAGAGCCAATTAAAAGTTAGGAGCTCATCCCAAATAGCTGCTGACAATGACCTCGTGTTGCCATGTCTTGCTCCTTAACAATGTAGACCCATGTAGCCAAAATATAAACAGACACTTGGAATTTTTTTAGGGGGTGTCTGAATTTAGTCTGGGTAGAAAGCCAGAGTGGAGTGAATGCCGCTCGCCCTCACACTGCGTCCTTGTGCGTTAAACACGAGGAGTGTGTGTTGATGAGGATTGTTTGAAAATTGAGGGCTGCAAATCAATCCCATCTGTGAGCCTCTTGGAAAGCCGTCTCCTCTCTTTCTCCCTTTCGCAGACTTGATCGTGGGGTCGTTTGGCGCTGGAGAGGTGTCTGTATACAGGTAATGCAAGTTTTTTTTTAAAATTCTTTTCAAGTCAAGGCTTACCCCTCAAATTGAATTGCATGTTTTTTTGTTTAGGGCTCAAGCGGTTGTGTCTGTGGATGCGGAGATGATCCTGACCCCGAGAATCCTGAATCCTGATGATCGACAGTGTCGTCTGCCGTTCACCGACGTCGTGGTGACCTGGTAAAATCTCCGTGGATACTTTCTGAAATATGGAGGGTGGCAGGTTGAAGTTATTTCTTAAAAAAAGATTTATTTTGTTGTCAAGACGTCTGACGTACATTATGTATGCAAAAAAACACAAAGTAAACTATGACATCATTGCGGTCGTCAGCCGTGTTTTTCGTTCAGCTGGAACCCTTTGAGGTCGGATGTCGTGAGCTCCAAGCGACTTTCCAGCGTTCTTAAATGCTGAATGATACTCCCGCACTGATAATAACATGACTGGAGATAAATTTTCCGTATTGTGGAAGTCACCGACAGAGTAGACATTTTGGTGATTTTGTGATATTTCTCGGTTTCTAACGGTATCAACATATGTTATGTTTTGAGTTTACATAACGCTGAACTATGAACTACCACTAAAAAGGCAATCTCATACTTTCCGGATTTCATTTAACTGTTTTGTATTGACGGCTTAACTCATTCACTGCCATTGACGGCTATAGACGTCAATTTGTAATTTTGCTGGCAGTGAATAAAAGTGTTTAGTCTGGATCTCATCCTAATATCATCACAGCCCTGTCAATCTGTAAAAGTACATTAAATCCCCTCCTGTGCTTGTAGAAAGGCAAATTTCAAAATATTTTTGTTTTGTTAGATCATCTGTGCCGGTGATTTAAAACTAAAAGGATAAAAGTCTTAAGCAAACATGAGATTAATGAGATCTGCTGCTGCTGTAATGAATCCCCAATCTGTGGCTGGAATTCTGAAATCTAACACATACACAATCACAGCACACCTCTCCTTTACACATCTGCCATCACACATAGAAATCACAAATTATATTTCATATAACCTTAAGGGATTCAATCCATTTGAAACCGTATAATCTTATTTTCATGATATTATTTTTTTTCCCCCCTGGGTCAATTTGAAAAAGTTGAGTCTAAAATTCTCCCGCTGCTTCACCTACGTCGGTTTGAACATATTCAAGATGGAAGTGGGAATGTTTAGACAAGAAAAGTGTGCTGGGCTCGCTGCCATCGCCGTGCCGCGAGATTTGAGCCTGATTGACAAAAAGCACTAAACTATGGCGCTGTGTCATAATAATACTCGGCTAATTCAAATAAACAGACGCAAAGTTGCTACGGAGGTATTGAACCAGATATGCTATGACACAAAATCAAACAGAATTAAGTGACGCCGTGGGTCAAGGGGTGAACGTTTTGTTGCGAAAGCAGGCCCGGTTTGTGTCGTGAGTTTTAACATTGGGCAGTTTTTCGTTAAGTAGGACATGTGATTTCTCCCAGCCAATCATATTCGAGCAACATGTCGTGAATTTGCTTTGCATTATTTATTGTTATGGGAACTTCAGCTCAAGTCATAAAGTTAAAGTTTACGTCACTGATACATCCAATTTAATATTTATGTTTATTCAAAACACATTGTAGCGCGAACAAGCTGCTGTTGACTCGCTCGGAGATACTTTTTTTTTTTCAAAGTTTGTGGTCTCACCACGAAAAATGCAGAAATTGACACCCCTACTTCTTTTTTGTCCCCAATGTCCAAACAATGCATTCCAGTTTATTTTTTTCTCAATCTTGCAACAAAAAATATCCCAATTAAGTGTCATTGTTTTATATCTATTTTTTATGCTTCCAAGCATAAATTCCCCGTTGTCTGTTACTCACTGTTCTTTTTAAACAGCTTGAAGCCAGGCAACGAATACTGCTCACAGTATCTTAAAAAAAAAAAAAAGGCTTATCTAATGAATGATGGATTGAGGATGAGGCTGTGGTGTAAAATGTCTTAAAAGTTCTCACCCATTAAATGTAACTTGGGGGGCCTACAGTAAGCATGTAATAATAACAACAATGTGTTTGCTGGTTAAAGCACACATGCATTTATTTTATTTTTTGGAATAATTCCATTGTCATGACTAAGAAAGGCTGTTTGCTGCATATGTAGACTATGCCACAAACACATTGCATAAAATCACCCAGATACATTAAATATAAAACACATGCAACATCTCACAAAACCACCTGGAGACTTCCAAATAACTCCAGAGGGGGTTGTTTGTGTTTTACTACAAACATTAAAGCATCAATTTATTATATTCGGGAAATGCAGCTCATAATTACTGAGTTTGGCACCAACTCCGATGAGGTCATTGAAGTCATTACCAGTTGTTGAAGTGAAACCAAACAAACTTGGCCTAATGTTTTGTAGTTTTCATTCACTTTACACATTTCCTTGATTTAAAGAGGCACATACTCTTAAATTGATCAATTAAAAAATAAGGAAATAAATAATAAATGAATAAAAATAAAAATAAGGAAATAAATATTAGAAATTAGTGCCTTTGCCCAAGCTCCCATGTCTGTTTATGTAAAGGAATGCTCCCTGAGGAATTCACCGCCCTAAGAAAGAAATTACCGGGATTACGTCTATTAGCCTGTGCACATTGAGCGTGATACGCAACATTAACTCTGCTTCTCTTATCTCGCAGCCTGAAGGTGGATGTGTGTGCAGAAGTGAGCGGAATAGGCATCCCCAGCTCTGTGGGTAAGCAAGAACATTTCTGTTTTCAATTTATTTGTCATTTTTAAAATTGCTCCCCGCCCTATGTATTTAAAAAAAAAAAAAAAAAAATCAATCATGCATGCATCTCTTTCCCGTCAGACTTGAGAGCAGAAGTGCATTTGGATTGGTTGAAAGGCGTCCGAGGAGGCGTGAAGCGAGTCCTCTTTTTGGATAACCAGCAACCTCAGCGGACCGGACTCCTCACGCTGGGCCACGACCATCCGCAGGCTTGCCTCAACTACACCATTTACCTGCGAGTGAGTAAACCCCACCATCGAATCCCACCTGTTCTGTTTCCCGTCAGTTTTGACCAAATGCTTGTTTCTTCACAGGAGGAAGACGAGTTCCGTGACAAATTGACCCCCATCTCATTAGCTCTGAACTACAGCTTAGCTCCTCCCTCTCAGGGCCAGACGCTCCCACCGGTCCTCAACTACTACACCAGCACTTTCCTGCAAGAGCATGTAGGCTAATAAGTTCATGTACAGTATTTTATAAAGGCGATCAACAGGGATAACAAACTTGTTGTTAAAATATGCCAAACTAGAAATTTAGGTCTGTGTGTTCTCTTCATGCTTGTGTGGGGTTTCTCCTGGTATCTGACTTCCTCCCACATTCCTTAAAAAAATAAAAAAAAAGTCTCAGGAAGGGCTTGCTCGTCCCCCCACAACAGCATTTTATTTTATTCACTTTATTTTTTAAATAAAAAAATGATTTGGTTTTTATTTAAATAAATAAAATAAATTAAAAACTTTTTTTTTTTTAATTCACATTAATTGAGAGCTCTTTTATTGGATCCTGTTAGAGATTTGCAAAGGTGTACCTAATATAATGTCTATTTGGTGTCTGTCCGCATGTACACCAACACTTCATGATGGGATGATGTCCAGTGTCCTTCCAATATTTCCTCATAACAATCCTCTTCTTCTCAGGCCTACATTCTCCTGGACTGCGGTGACGACAATATTTGCATCCCGGACCTTCAGCTCACTGCCAGCATGTAAGACCTCCAACAACAAAAAAAGAAATGGAACTCAGCCAAGACAAAAAAAATCTGTTACTCGTCAAACAAAGAGAAAGGTTTACATCAGAGTTGTGCATCAAGTCTACCATGTGGAGCATATGTGTGTGTGTGAACCAGCCTTCTCTCTGTAGTGCTTCCAGATGCACGCCGTCGCCATGGCAACATTATACAAACATCCTGTCACCCACTACTGACTGACACATACATGCACACAAGCAGAGGTCAAGGACATTTGATTCCACAAATGCATCACTCTAAAAACACTTAAAAATGGACTGATTTGCTACTTGGGTCAATTTTTAGGATGAAAATGAAAACTATGAAATCCCTCCCCCTCAACAGGGACCACTCTGAACTGGTGATCGGAGATGACAATTTGTTTATGTTGACCGTCACGGCGACGAACCGAGGAGAAGGAGCCTACGAGACGGAACTACATGTCCTGCTTCCATCGGAAGCCGACTATATTGGCGTGGAGAGAAAAGTTGAGGTGAAAGAAATCGCACACATGCTGCACACACACCAGTTCTGAAAATAGAAGCCTCACAATGAAGCAATTATCCAGTCATGCTTAAAACACGAAGTGCGACAAAGTGTGATATCACGTCCTGTTGTGTCGTGACTGTATTTGTTTGGGCGGGACTAGCTCATTAGCATTAGCGCCCCCCCGCACATCGACGGGGTCATCTGCCGTGTGTGTGTGTGTCTGCTCTAATGAGAATGTAATGGAGCTGCGTGATGGATGAGGTTGCTATTGTCAGAACATTCATCACTTCTGCTTTCGACCATTCTACTTTAAAATCACCCAACTTCCTCCTTGATGATTTTTTTTTTTTCCCACTTGCAGTCTCTGGCTCAGCTGGACTGCGAATACAACATGGTGAATGACTCCAGGCTCGTTGTGTGTGACCTGGGCAATCCCATGGTGGCCCAAACTGAGGTGAGCGGATACACACTCCAAATCCATCAAGCACTTTTTTTTTTTTTTTTGGTCACCCCATTCCTGCTTCTCCTCAACTTTAACACATTCTGATAGATTGTTTCCAATGCTTCGCGATCATCTCCTTGACTCTCATTTCGTTCGCCTTGACTCCACTCACCAATTAACACCCGGATGACTGACATGCAAAGATCCAAGGCTTTGTAAAAAAATAAAATAAATTGCGTCGTCATTTGCTATCTGGACCTCATGGGGCATTAGCATGTGTCAAGGTGTTGGATTTTAGTGAAGGTGTGACACCCGGCATTGTTGTAAATCAATTATGTGGTCACGTTACACTGCTCAGGGGAAGAAAGAGAGTGCAGAAGGTGTGTGTGTATATGTGGGGGGTGGGGGTCCTGGGGGTCCAGATGAGAGTTATTAACTCAGGAATTCACAGGCTTGTGGCGAACATACTCACATGCACATGCCGGGTATAATCGTGTCATCGATGGAATTGGGTCATTGGTACTGCTTCATGTCACAAACATCCCAGAGAAGGTCGATCGCCAAATCTGAATTAGTACGATGGAATGCAAATGTAACAAGCATAAAGTAGACCTTTCGATAAAATTAATTCGAAACACACCACGGCCATAACACCTGCACAATGTAATGCGAGCCATTACGAGAGCGACAGCCAAGTTAGACTCGATTTTTATCACATTGGCATTGACAGCCAAAAATCTTCTATCTTGGAATTCCAGTTTGAGGGATTTTGAATCATTTTCTTTTCTACATGTATAATATATTGAAATACGTGAGGGAATCCAGAACAGTAGTGGTTGTCTACTTCTCCATTTATAGTTCACCGCGAAGTATTTTCAGTCTTAACTTTCTTCTGTAAGTGATACGTTCATGGTCTCGTTCGTGGTTGGATTTTTATATATTTTATTTTTGCATGTTATTTTACTCAATCAGCATTTTAACAAGACTATGGGTAAAATAAAAACATGAACTAGTGAGAGCTTTGATGTAGATAAAAGCGCATCCTGAGCTATAAACAATCACATGTTGCCATCCTCATCATATATCAACAACATGTAGCTTAAAATTGAGCTTTTCTTTTTTCTAGCTCCAGATGCTTCGAGGAATAAAAAGATTTAATAGCCGCTTTCAGCTCGGACCCTCTGTGACGTCTTCCCCGTACCCGTTTGCCCTCTTTGGATCTTCATCGCCTCACTAATGCGTTCCATATAGACGGCCTCAAATCTCCCACGGGGCTGCTCTTCCTGCTCGCTGTCATATGTCAGACCTGATGTCCACGTGCATTTGTGTACGCTCACTTTTGTGTAGTTTTGCGATGAGCACACACTTGCATGTGTTCTGCGTTAGAGGACGTCGGGGGGGGGGCTCACGATCATCTCAGTGTGCGTCTTGTCAACACTACAAACTGGATCTTCTAGTCACATAATAGCAGAAGAATGATCTCGTTGATTGGGCCTTTCCTGCCTCATTAATGGACACCGGGGTATCATGTGACTTGTTGATGATTAAAAACTGATTTTGATTTTGATTCACTCTCCACAGATGTCTGTGGGCTTGCGGTTTTCAGTCCAAAGGCTTGAAAATGCTGGACCAAAAATTTGCTTTGAGCTACAGATCCACAGGTGAGACACACACCATGATACATACAAACATAGAATACTGAAGAAAAAAATATTTTGTGGAATAGAAAAAGCTGTGTGGCTTTTGTGTTGACAAATGAAATGATTTATCCCACACAGTCTGTTGAATTATGCATGGGACAAGCCATAGGCCACACGACGACAGAATAAAAAAGATCTAAGACATTCCTGTCACTTATATGAAGTCACAGTTTTACGGCATGTGTTTTATTTCTTTAACACCCACTGTGAATGCCCCCCCCCCCCCTCACTCGCCACCACGCAGCTCCAACAAAGACAACCCAGATAGCAACCAAGTCAGCCTGAATCTGGCCATCGTCGCCAAAGCTCAAATTGATTTACGAGGGTGAGTCCTTGCATTTTGTTGCTCCTCTCTGACATACAAACGATCTGCTTTTATGCTTATAGTGCTTGGAGCAATTTATGTCCTCTGTTTTTTTTGTTGTTTTTTTTGTTCCACCACAGTGCATGAAAAAAAAATGTAAAAAAAAATACATCTGCTGTAATCATGTGCACATGGGTTAATTGAGAGCCCTCGGCAGACGAACTGAGATGTGTACAAACATGAAAACTCAGAAAAAGACTTTTTTGTACGTTCAGCAGTTGAAATGGAAAAATATAATAACAATTTTCCAATATGAGCAATTGATATGTTCTATGCAGGATTAAAGAATCGTTATTGTCAAATTAATCCAAGCCGATCCAGATGAAGCATTTTGGCAGCATTTTAAACGGAACACAGAAAATCTTATTTAACAAATGCTCAGCTGTTTATACGTCGCTGTCGGGTTGTAATTTGCAATGCTTTCATGAGATCGGAATTGCGAAAACAAAAACTCAATCTTTTATGAAGAGCCAGAATTTATTCTGACTCAAAAAGTGCCAAATGTAAACATTCCAGGTGCTAGTTTGTCAGTGAGAAATGTTGCAACCCTGTCTGCAGTATTTAGTCTCTTCATTAGCACCAAAGCGTATTTAAATTTATTTCCAGCTTTGAGCCTCACTTTAAAGTTGCCCTATTTTCAGTCGTTATCTTAAACCAATATTATGATTAATTAACTCATCACGCTTCCTTTCTCCCTCATCTCCACAGGGTGTCTCATCCTTCTCAGGTGGTTTTGCCATTCCCACGCTGGGAACCCAAAGAGAAACCCGTCAAGGAAGACGACGTGGGTCCACAAGTGACCCACATCTACGAGGTAAACAAGTCAGTCATTAGGTGTAATTACTACTGTGGAGGCAGGTAAGATTCAGGATTAGAGTGATTTTTTTTTTCTTCAACATGGGATAATTAGCCAGAGCAAAACAAGGTCACAGACGACAGATAAAAGGAGGGAAGTTGGCAGACACTCTGGCGACACTTTACATTGAGTGCATGTTGTGTGCGTGTCCATGTGCTGTACATGTGATGTCTTCAGGTTTTAAAGGGGCCGATGCAGTTTCTGGCCTTTCCTGCAGCTGATAATGATTTTCATTGGCGGTACTTTTCCCCACTTGGCAGCTGCTTCTACTTAAGGCGGACATTTTTTTTTTTGCTCCTTGAGCCAGAATTCCTGCCCCGCAGCATCAGGATCATGTCCTGTTTAGATGACTTACCTCACTGTTAATGACCGTGTGTGTCTATGCGAGAATGTGTGAGTGAGTGGAAAGGTGGCTTTGTTGAATTGATGGTTCATTTAAGCTCTCGATTCATTCCCCATTGCCAAACGAGGGTTCGAGTTGTAGTTGTCTATGTCTCCATTCCCGAGTGAGTGAAGGCCTATTAGTGTACGGCCAAAAAAACACAGGTGGCCCGTGTCATCACGCCACAGTTATGATAACCCAATTATAGCCGATAGTCACTTGAGGCCCACAGCAATAAAACGACTAACTTCTCCACCACTTCTAACGTCTACAGCTCCATAACTCGGGTCCCAGTAGTATTCGGGAGGCCGAGGTTGAGGTCGGATGGCCTTCCCGCTTCCGTGACGAGAACCTGCTGTATGCAATGGAGATTAGAACTGATGGGCCAATAAGCTGTCGGACGAATAACAGCCTCAACCCACTTGGGCTACAGGTAAGATGAAAAAAAATCACAATATTGTTGTGTACTAACTTGTCCATCAATCTATTGCTACTTCATCAATTGGGTTGTTCTCAGGAAAAGTGGTCCGCCCCAAATTTCCAATCGGAAACTAGAATGAGATTTTTTTTTTTATGTTTTCCAAAAGCAACTCATTGAAGTATTTTCGACTTTTCTTTTTTTTAGATTTCATCCCTCCAAGATACTCCCGAACTTCTCGGCTTCTTGAGGAACACCAGCGATCCTCTTCGCCGCCACAAGCGAGCCGCTAGCCCCGCCTATAGTCACAGCGGTAAAACCTTGGTAAGAAACACACATCTCCTACACGGGAATCAAAAATACTCACGAGTGTGTCTTTTCACAGAACTGCACGAACATCTCCTGCTTGAGAATCACGTGCGTCGTGGGCCGCTTGGACCGTGGCCAGAGCGCTGTAGTTAAAGTCCGGTCAAGACTGTGGGCGCATACTTTCCTGCAGGTCAGTGTCTGGTTCCACATCTTTGCTTCATTAACCCTTTGTTTATCAGGCCCCTGCTAGGCTTGCTGCGTAACTAAACTTAAAAGGTTGAAGTCACAGCCCGTGACCTTTGAGTCAATGTCCTTTGGTACGCTTCATTATGATAACATTTCATTTTGTCCCGCAGCGCCGTAATGACCCCTACATTCTCAACTCGACTGTGACCTTCGTGGTCCTGGCCATGCCTTATCGGATCCAGCCCCCCAACTTGCCTCAGCGTACCATCTCGGTAAGATTTTGATTTGGCTCAATTCTGCCTCGGTGTGAATTTGAATGGTCATTTGTCTGTAGATGGGGACACCAGTATTATGGGGGACACCAGATGTGTCCTTTGCCGTGCCACTATGGGTCATCATCCTAGCGATACTGCTCGGGCTACTCGTGCTAGCCGTGCTAACGCTCGCCATGTGGAAGGTTCGTATTTACCACCGTTTCCAACATCGTCATCCCGCTAAAAGTGTCGCCGGTATTTCTCTCAGTGCGGTTTCTTCGACCGGGCGAGGCCGCCAGCCGGGGACAACGTCTCCGACCAAGAGCAGCTGACGTCGGATCGAACGGGAGATGCTTAGAATTATTAGGAACACATCCTAATAAGGGGGAATTGTGGTTTTAAGAGGAATGTGCACCTTCTGAATGAATCCAAACGGAGATCTGGAGTTGTTGGACCGGACGTTTTCTCGACTCCAGATCTTCTGCCTCTCCTGTCGATGAACTGACACGGCGGGAGGGCTAACTGCATCAGGCGGAGACTAAAGATCCTCAGCTTTGATCAAAGCACACTTCAGCGGAAGACATTTTTGGGATCATTTGTTCATGATGAGGTAGGACCACAGGAGAACAGTGTGAAGAAAGTTCTTCACAAATCCACATTATATGAACTAAGGCACATCTGTGTTTGTGTGAATGCTAGCCACGATATTAGGTAACCCCAAAAATGGTATTTTAACCACTTAGTGGTCATTTCCCATTGAGATAACAAAAAGACTATCATTATATCGTGCAGGTGTACCTAATGTTGTGACCGGTGGGTGTTTGTGTGGATATGTATTTGTGTGCAGGGACTGTACATTATATGTGTATGTGTTAATTAGGGGCTTCTCTTCATCCAATATTTTGTTGTGCGTCCGATGTGTCACACACATCGGGATGCATTAACATGAAGGCACAAAGCAAAACGTGTGTATTTATGAATGTACGTGCAATATTTGTACATTGCGTGATACTGAAGCTTGTTTACACTGGCATTATTTTATCAGAGCTTAATGTATATACTGAAGTGAGTCGTGGGTATGATAGATTTTAGTTTTGCTACACAACCCCAAAAAAAAGTTGTCTTGAATGGTTTGTGCCACACCAAATCACGTGAGGTGGGAATAAGTTATATAAGAAATGATTATCTGAGGTTTCAGTCTGGCTCACGAGCTCAAGGCTTTGCTTTTTTTTTGGTCGTTTTTGTTTTCCTTACAAAAACAGCATACAGGTTTATCGCATACCATTCATGTGGTGATCTCTTAAAAGTAAATGATAAATTCTCACATTGATCTGAGTTCCATTTAAAATGTTTTGTTGCTTTGTAAATGGGGAAAACACACAACAGAGAATAAATATGACGTCAAAGATTTTTATGAAATTATCACTATTTGTTTAGTTTGCCTGTCAAACAGGATGTTTCACAGCTACACTTCAGAGGAAGAACTCTCGCGCCCTCTAGCGGTAAGAAGAGATGAAGATCACCAGTTTGAGGATGAACGGTGCCCTCTAAAGGCAACACGGTGGTGGTTAAAATCAGAAGAAAAAAAATAATGGCAAATTATTACGGATTAAAAGGGTATTTCACACGTGTTATTTTGTGCCCATGATAGAAATAAGACCACAACCTTGAATAATATGTGTAACTTCCGAAGTCGGCATGCAGTTGTGTCTCTCGCCGCTGGGCGAAGCTGTTGCAGTTCTAACGATGGTTAAAGTTTTACATGGTGCGCAAATAATTTTTGTGTGAATTTATTTTTATTTCTTGTTATTTGTATATAGTTTGTAGCAGTGTCTTGTTAATATTAAGTTGCAATAGAAACCGAAAGTAAATCCAACTTCGAGGGCACTTCCTGTTTCTGGAAAAGAAGCGGGAAGACAATAGTTAATGGCCGACCTAGGATGCGTCATCGCGAAGTTAATACGTTAAAACAGTTTAAGTAAAGTACCCGGTTGTTCACTGGCAGTGGTATGTATGTTTTACTTTTATATTTGGATATGTATGTTTTGTAAATCTAAGTTTATATATGTGTTTGTCTCACCAGTTCTACGATGTGGATGTGATGGCAAAACAAATTAAGATCACAGTAAACATCGGTATCAAATCATTCTTGTCTCTTGGTGAATAATCTGGCACAACATGTTTCCATAAAAGACGAATTCATTATCCCATTAATATTTTGAATACATTTTAAAATTATGCTACTGGTCCATTGAAAAGCTTCTGTGTGTAGCTTCGTAAATGATTTTCAAATGTAATTTGAAACCTTACATTTGCTTACAGGATCAACAAAGGCAGAAAAGGAGTCCCACTGAATTACATTAGAGACTTTATTTCTTTGAATATATTTGATAAAATTTGAAACCAAACATTGTAAGTAAAGATTTAACAGTTTCTGACTAGCAAACCTCAACACCATCAAAACAGGGGAACATTATTGATATATAATAAAGTGTTGTAGGATATAGGGCATGGTGGCTGAGAGTTAGCCAATAAACAGACCCTTGTTACAAAATTGCTTTACAAAGTCAGCGTACAGATGTTTGGAAAAGAAAGTGCTCGTACTGAGGGTGTTGAACTGGTGCAAACTGAAGCAAAATGCTGAATGATTCTGCTAATCACGTGATCATGTAAATTGGGTATTTAAGTTTTTTTATTATCCTCTCCAACAACATTTCGGAAGACTTTTACTATTTACAATTTAAAAGTTGGCCCCATACGTATGTCAAAGTGCAATCCAGTACTCCATTATCTCGACATTATTCAGTACAATTATCTAATTTAGCTCACTAGGATATTGTAGTTGAATTGGCTATTATTATTATTATTGAATCATATTTTTATTTATTTTTTTATCGATCTATCCATCTTGCTATCTGTGTCTGTCTGTCGGTCTGTTTGTTTGTTTGTGTATGCCAGTCCAACAGGCAAGTGGTCGAGGACGCGTTTGCCAAACTACACGACCTTTTTACACACTAAAAAAAACTTCCAATTCGAAAAACGGCATGTGGTTTATTAAGGAGTTGGGCCACGTCTATTTCCCTAACAACTGCAAGGCCGCCATCTCCAGGTAAGATACTGCAATTTGTTAATTAAAAAAAAAAAAAACATCTTGTTTTACATGGTTGTTGAAACTAAAACTGTGTGCATGTATACTTCATTTTGACTTGAGAGATTCTTTCGAGGAGTTTAAGGTAGTTTCATTTTTATTTATGCGTTACTTTTGCCTATGCTAAGCTAACTCGCTGTTACCTACACTGTCAGTCGGTGTTGTGACTTGACCCCAAAAAGTACAAGTATATTCCCAAGTTTTAAGTGTCTGGTACAAAAGCAGGTACTTTTTTTTTTTTCAGAGTGAATGGCATTGTATTTATTATGCAACCTCTAAACTTTTTTCAACAACTGTTTCTTCTGTTGTCAACACCACATTTTATTAAATTATCCATGCTGTGATGCCATTTTAGATTAGTGTCAGCAGAAAGAAATTCCAACTGAAAATAGTTCAAACACATAAGCTGCTTCCAACAATAGGGTGTGGTTCCTCAACATGACATCCTTTTGGAATTTGTGCGGTTTTTAAAAGCATTTTTAGTAAACCAGACTGCAAGGTAGTGGGGGTCATACAATACACAACATAAATACAGTATACTATACGATATTGGCAAGCTTAGCCACCAAACATTTCTCTTAGAATGGAAAATTTGGAGTAGTTGCATTATGCATTGAAGTGAACAATGTGAGATTTTGGATGTACAACAGTCAGTGGGCAGTATTTAGCCTGAGCAGAACACAAGCAGAACAGTCATTTTTTGTGTTTTTGTAGTTGTTGGATTTTTTTCTGTTTTTTTTTTTCCTTTTTTAGAATTACAAGAAAACACCTACAGGAGTTAGAAAAGGACAATGGCTATCACGATGAATGGGATCATCACATATTGAATTTTACACTGTGCAAGGTCAAGTCCGAATTCAAAGATGATGTCACGTTCATGAATTGAAGCAACAACAGGACCACTTTGATGGCTGCATCAATGGAATGATTGAAGAAAGGGCGCCGTGGCACACACAGTACGTAGGCTACATAAGGATTAGAATATCTATACACACACCGTACACATTCTAAGATACAATATACTGTACAAATCAACGCTAGCTGGCTTTCAGTAACTTTCTTTCTCTAAATAGTAGCTCTATCCATCATCAAAAATAAAGGTGAGATAGTTTGTCCAATGGGTGTTTACATTCCCGGCCTCACTATTCTATCATTGTACACGTACATGATGATAAACAGTCAGTTGATTATCCTCACCGGTTGTTTGGGAACATGACCGCCATCGCTTTTGCCAACACCCACCGGATGCTTCATCAAAGTGCTGCTGCTCAGAACGTACACAAAAAACAAGTGATCCGTCTCAGACACACACACACACACACACACACACACACACATGCGTACAGACACACATACCCTTCCTGAGAATGAACTGTAGAATTTTGGCTCTATTCTTAAAAGGAAATGAAATAGCAAAAAGACGGACGCCGCAGTGGCGCTGATGTAGCAGGTGTGTAGTTGAAGACAAGAGCTTCATTGAGGAAAAAAGGTTTTTTATTCTACTGCCCATCCTGGTTTTTCAACCAGGACAACCTGATCAGGTTATGTCCCTAACAATATGATCACCTGACTCATCAATCTCCATCGGCTCTACTGAGCACTCTAGCTTTCAGCTAAGTAGCTTAACAGAGGATATTGTGCTTTAGCATCGCCACGATTATTACTCATACGGCTCTTTTCCGAGACAGACACAGTTCGCCGTCGGAATACGAACATTTTGTTAGTAGAGCAACTCAGAATTTGGCCTAGAATTTCAAAGATGAACTTATCCAAACATCTAACAATTCAGAACCTGAATAAAAAAAAATGGGATGAAATGAGAGGAGGTACTCTTTTGTTTTTAAGTACAATTTTAAATCGTGTGTTATTTGTTGTGCAGGACCCACTGTACCTGATAAGCCCACAGAGCATTATGCCTTATTTCCACTGCATAGTACTTACTTGACGCATGAGATGGAGATTCTGCTGGTCACTCATTTGCTGACTGAATTCATCATAGTTCTATCATTATAATTTATAAGAATACATGGATAGAACACACAAACGGATGCTAAAGTTAGCCTACCCTGTTAGACCTTAGCTACACCCTCGACAAAGAGTTTTTCCAGATAGCTACGTCACCATGACTATCTTGATATTGTCCATGTCTTCCCTTCCAAGAACCAAAAACCAACAGCGCTGAAGTCGGAAAAGTAAATCAGAGTAAATACTATGCAGTGGAACTGCGGAATTAGATGCCCAGGGTAGCCAGCCTGCAAAGGAAGTTGGAAGCTGATAGCGAGCAAGAGGATCACTTACTAGCTGTGGTGCCACAAACTGGATTTCCCTCAGGAAACCCAAACAGCTAAAAGGGAGAGTGAATTTGATCAGGCTTCTGCTTGCCTCCAAATGCAGGTTGAGGTTTCTTCTTGTCTGCTGGATGCGTAATAAGGCAATTGTTTGCTGCTGGCTTGCCAGCTTCTGGTCATATTGCAGTTTAGATCTATACAGTTTCAGAAATGCCAGTTCAATGCGAGTCCATTTATGACACTCAAGCAACACTCTACCCTAGGTTTACCCAACCGGGTTAACGGACACCAAGGTGAGCTCCCAAATTGTAAGTCGTGTCAATGGTTGAAGTATGTACCACCCTATTTACAAGCTATATTCTTTCCAGAGAGTCCATTGATGCCATGAATATATTGGTGGTAATTTGATTGGTTTTGTAGAAATGCCCCGGGAAAAAAAAACGATCTTGAGGCCGTCTGCTTTCTTTAGACTCCTACGGGAATGTGTGATAGTGTGACTGCTGTCACGCACATATTGCCAACCCGTCTGTATCAAATTGTCGAGCATTGTACTAATTGAAGGTGCAGCAAAACAACATATCCCTGACTTCATAAGTCAGTATTGAGGACATTCATACCTGACCCCTGTGCACTTTGAGTGCCTTACTGTTGACAAACACACAAAACATACACACACTGGGTGGCAGCACATACGCTCCGTTGGTATGAAAGACTGAAAAATAAACAGATGTGTGAGGTGGCAAAGGTCTCTGCAACGATTATTGCCAAATCAATACCATGAAATCGCACAATGGTTGATCTTTGACTCCTAAACGCGCTACCACTCATCACGTCACGCCATCTAAAGAAATAAGCCCGACGGCTCGCCTTTTACACATGAATCTATGTTCTGTGCTTGTTCACGTTTGAGTCCAGAATGCGATGGTCCTGTGGACGATGTGACAACGGAGATCCAGCTCATGATCGATGGCACACTTTAAGGTATCTTCCCCAACATTCACACTGCACTCATTTTTGCTTACAGCTTGATTGCACTGATTGCAGTGTGCGTGACCACACACTGTACTCAAAAGGTGTCTGAACCTATGGCAGAAATAAAAATAGTGATACTGTGTAAATAAACTCTGCTAAGTTATAGTAGTCTGAATAGAGTCAACACGGAGTAGATAAACACAGTACAAACAACATTTCTCATAAGCTCCCTCCATAGTCTATAGTTTGATCAAGCATCTTTCTCTGCCACTGCTCGAGTGGCCCTCTATGCTGATTTTCACCTCCTGCGAGATGATGGAGGGTTTGAGTAGAGTCAACGGAGGCTCCTCGTCTACCCTTTCAGTCTGTTCCCTCTCCGGAGCCGACCATCGTCTCTTGCGAACAGTGGTTCTGTCTGGATCTCTGGACTGTATTTTGCAGAGCGTGGGCCTATCTATTTTCTCTGATCCCTGTCTTTTACCAGCACTTGCAGAGATTGCCAACACAGATTCTCCTCCACAGATCCCCTCCGCTGATCCTGGATTTAGTTGCATTTCGGTTGGTAACTGCCGCCCTGACATAGATCCAGCTATCCTCCCGGCACCAGACGCCTTCATAACGATACCGCTGTTAATTCCGGTAATGTTTGGCCTCGGACTGTTGCTGACAGCTGCGTCTGAGTTGTTGCTAGGGTCAGACAGTCTTGTGGTTTTCAGCCTAGCCCCCAAAGACTGGCTGTCTGTTAGCGAACCATTCCTTAGACCCCGTAGAGTCAATGACACGCAAACATCACCTACGCACAGTTTAGCGCAGGACAGCTCAAAGAGCTGCGTGGTCCGGTCAGGACAGCATGAGGACCACCCTTGTCCGAATACAAAAAAAGGGTATTCCACCAGCACCTCCACACACACCTGCAGAAACACACAAGAGTGCACATTTAAGCATTGTGCAAAATGTTAATGTTGTGCAGAGATGATCTACGAGTAAGATACACCATGCAAGAAAAATGTTTCTCCCACCTGGGCCTTCAGCTCCCCCACAGAAAACTGTATGACCACAGCATTAGGACTCTGGCCACTATCGATTCGCTCAACGGTGCTGGAGTCAATCTTCAGCTCGTTGCTGATCTCGGCACTCTGGATGAAGTCCTCTGTTTTGAGGTCCTCCACACGCTTTAGCTCCCCATCAGCAAGTTGGATGATTGAGCCTCGCATAAAGAAAGGCGGGAGAGCCACAGGGGAGGAGGGAGAGGACATGGTGGGTGAAGCTTGGATGGAAGCAGGGACTGGAGCATTGACCGGATGAGTAACTGGAGGCGGGACTGGGGAAGGAGCCGCTACGACTGCAGGGACTGGGGCTGGGAGAGCAGGAGCCGGGCCGATCGAGGAAGGAACTTGATTTCCGTCGTTGCCTAAAGACTCACATTTGGACAGGGCGGTGGCAAGATAGGCATGAGGCATGGCGGTGGATATTTGAGGTGTCGTGGTCGCGGTCAGCGAACTGACAGCGCGGCTGGTCTCCATTTCTGTGCCGTTATTTGCACTGCTGACTGGAATAAGCAAGGACTGACCACTTGGAATGACCAGGTGCTGCGGCAGTGCCGCATGGTAGCTGACCGCATGCTGGTTGCCACTGGTGATATAGCCAATGATGGGGGCTTGTGTGGAAGAATAAAGACTGGCTGGCAGCTCCTCGGGGGCTAGAGTTGTCTGAATGACTGTATGGGGTGTGACAGACCTCATCACCTCTGATGACGAGAGGGAGGAGTAGGAGGAAGATCTCGATATAGGTTTCCCTAAACAGATGCCTCCCTTTTCAGTCTGAACTAAGGAAATCTTGTTCGAGCCATGCTCCTGATCATTGCTGTGGTTAGGCTGGGCCACAAGTACTAAGGAAGTCTGAAGGCCTGTTTGGTTCTGGCCATAGTCTGCGGGCACAAGGATGTGTCTTGCCTCATAGCTCTGAACCTGCTGATGATTTGCTGGTTGGGTGGGAGCTTTCATCTGTTTGATGACTTCTAATTCTCCGTTCAGCACACCCTTAGCGTGCACCTCCGGTTTCTTTCCACCACAACCGTCTGCATACTGAACAACCAGCTGGGAGGGTGCGAGAGTGAGCGTTTGAGGGAGGACAGCGTGATGAGGCTGGAGCTGGAGGTGAGCTCCAGGTGTCGAGACGGCGGCGCCACTGACGGTCAAAGGTGTTCTGCTATCGAGATGGATGTACTGGCTGGTGACTTGTGGAGAACTTGGAAGGGAGACGGGAGCAAGCTCTGTGGGAGAGAGGCCGATTTGGAACTGCTGTTCCCCTTTGGTGCCAGGCGAGATCAGGGCAGTAGTGTACCCATCCAGGTGAGGGCGCTGTCCCATCGGGCTGGTGTTGGCCGGAACGACATGAGAAGAGATGTAACCGGCATAGGGCCCGGAACTTATGAACTGAACGTTCGGTCCGAGCTGAGCAAACTGGATGGTTCCTGTGGGCTGAGGAATGGCTGTGGAATAAACCGCAGGTAGCGAGGCCAGCGGCACTGCTGAAAGAGTCGTCGCTGAAGTTGGAATCGTGGGAGGGGAAAAGGACGAAGTAGACGGGATGGGACATCTCGGGCTTTCCGAGTCTCTGGACCTGCATCGTTCACTGGCTACACTTGCCAGCCATGCTAGGTTCTCAGTGTGTGGAGCAGGATTTTGATGGACCACTGGAGGAGTTGATGTCGCCACTGCCACCGGCCTGTGCTCCAGCGCCAGGATTTCTCGCTTTTTAGGCGGCAGGCATCCATTACTTCGCTCCTGATTGGATTTCATTGTGCCAGATTGGTTTTAAGTGTCTCTTGTTAGCGCTTCTATTGTCTCTCGCTCACTCTCAGTGTTTATGTCCTCTCTTTGCCAGGGTGCAATGGCTCTGCTAGTGCTCACTAGCATACAGCTCCAGGTCTCAATCCACACAAGGGACAGCTCATAAAATGAGCTCCATAAACTTCATGTGGAATCATCTCTAATGGATCCACTTCTTCTTCCACAATGTTGGCCGGAATCTGATGACTGAGAAAGAAACACAATGGGTAAGTACATCCATCAATTTTACTCTGACTCGTTTTCATTCTTTACACTAGCCACGCAAGGCTAGCTTTACTAAATGTGCCAGATGTATAAAGTTATGAATGGATGTAATCCAGTCTTTGAAGCTGGGGGGGAAAGAAATGTGCAACTAAATCTTAGCAGAGGATTTGCAACAGCTTTAGAGTCTTTTGTCTATTGGCTTCATACCATCAGTATTGTATAGAAACATCCTGGTTATGCAACACTTGCTCCGTTGCTTTTCTATTGAAAACAGCCCTTTGAAGACATATGTGACAGTTATGACAATCATGCGTTTCTCAAGCGGTTCTTGCAGTGGAGTGTCACTACTTAAAAAGGCAGTCATAGTAGTGATCCACTTCAAAAAGTGTGCTTGCTTTCATGTCTGTTTCTGCCTGTTTTAGCCACTAGGTGGTATAAACACAACTCGAGTAGTAAAACTACATTGGTACAACAGACTGGTGGTTTTATTCCGGAGCATGTGATTCTTTGCGTATTTCCTTGACGGGACTGTCATTCACAAATTAATGTAGACTATAAATTGCCCCAATCTCACAGCATTTTCCATGAGGGAAAACAGTGCAATGATATTCTTATCTCATCTATGATGGGAGATGATTGGAGTTTCCCGGGCAACACGCTCATGTCGAATGCATGTGTATTGCTGTTAGCTCACATTACAGGAGAACAGTAAAGAGTGGTACATTGCTTTTTTTTTTAAACTCTCCAAGGCCTTGAGTTGCAGTCAGGGCTAATGTAAATATAAACAATTAATTCCAGGCAGACTTCATCGACCGGAACATTACACGGACTAGCTGACATTTAATCGAGGTACATTCTGTAAGATGTGACCATTTTTATTACCGTTGGGTTTTGTTGCAGAGTTGTAATCCTAAAAGTCAACTAAAATAATGTATGTATCTACGTCAACAAGCCCATTGTCAATATTTGACTGTAGGGATAAATCGACATATTTTATAGCTGCATATCTATGCACACGGTTAGCACGCACGAGTCGACCTTGTTAGATTTGTTTACTACGCAGTCTCAAACTCTGAAACAACCTCACCCTCACCACTACCGTCAAATACAATGTCAGGAAACACTGCTCGACCTCTGATTTGTTAGAATTTTGAAAAACATTTTAAATAATGGAAATCAAACACTCTCAAAATGACCAGAATGATCACTTAAATGTAAAACAGAAGTGAACCCTAAAAAAAGCCCCCCAAAAAAAGCCAAGTTGAAAACGCATCAAGAGACAGACACACGTGATGCATTAGCATGACGGGAGACAAAATTTTAGAAGCAGATTTTCATCCAAATTCCCATTGGATAACTTTCCACTTGTTCAATGTACTTTCCTAGATGTTCTGTTCTTTTATGCAGACTTATTTTTGGGTCAATGAGCAAGACACGGCTAAATTGCAAGACAAGCTCGAGGCAGCGCCGAGATTGAGACCATGACACACACATATACGTGCATAGCATTACTTTGGAATGAGCTTTTTTTTTTTTTTTTAATACTACATCGGAGGTTTGCCTCACTAAGCAAACACAAGTGGCCTATATAAAATATAGAGTCATCAGAAATGGACCTTGGTCAGTTTCTGTTTGGATTAGCCTATTTCAAGATAAAACAAGATTGCAGCTTTTCAAGGAAGCAGCAAAAAAAAAAAAATCCTAGCATTGTATGTGATCAAAAAGCCTCATACAGCCACAAGAGGTAACAAAGGAGGGGTGCAGACAACGAGTGAGGGGGAGGATAGCAAAAACGGCAATGTAGGATGTGGATGGCAGCAAGGCAGGGAGAGGATTGGGAATGAGGAACGGGGTGAGAAAGACAACGCGGCTCCTCCTGACCCACATTGAGCCGTGCCTGCAGCATCAGCCCCCGCCTTGCGATGTCACCACACACACTCACTCACTCACGCTAGACGGCGTGCAGCATCACTCTGTGGCAACAAGCCCACCTCAGCAACACCTGGAATGACATCATCATCATCTCAGCACAAAAGGCTAAAGACGACCCAAGTCGTTTTACCCCCAGTGCACATGGTCACGCATTAACATCATGGCTTGATCTTCCCGCCTATTATTAGATCAGTGACTAGCAAACGCAACCCCCTGTGCTACGGAGAACAAAGGCGCGCTTTCAAGACATGAACGTCACGGCGAGTCAAGACGCCGTGGACACTCTGGATCCAGCCCTGGACTGTCCCCTCTGCAAAGTATTACATCAGATAAGGAGGGGCGGAGGGGGACACATGTTCATATGATGAGTGAGAATCCCTGGGAAAAAAAATTTTTTTACACACACGCCACGCTATGTGCGTGAGGCTGTTGTGTCTCCAGGTGAAAGGCAAGTACATGTCTAATCTTACGCAGCAGTAGCCCCCCCCAACCCTTTCCTGCGCTCGCATTGATCCTCAACTTCATAGCAATAACATCTCTCTGCAGCAGGAAGACGCAAGGAAGGAGTGATTACGTACCTAGAGCGTCCCGGCTACAATTAGAAAGCCTCCCACCCCAAAAAAAAAAAAAAAAAAAAAAAACGGCACAAATAAAATGACCCTGGACTGACATTCATGGCAGTAATGCTTTTCTTCATATCTCACCTGCAAGAACCAGACATGGATTCACAGCCCTGTGCAGCAGTGGCTATATTTAGAAAACAAAAACATCATCATCACCATCATCAATTTGAGCTTATGCATGAAACAGCGGGGGGGGGGGAATTACCGAGAAGGGCACGCATGTGGGATTCTCTGCGCAAAAATAGATCTCCGTCTTCATCGCAGCAAGGCAGATTGATACACTACAGTCTGGGGGGTTTTATTCAAAAGAGACATTTTATTGTCTCCCCCCCTTTTTCTCAGTGTAAAACAAACGCGTGTGTGTCCCTTTAAGAGGCGGGCCGAGCCGTGTGCTTGACTACAGCCAAAGAACAGGCACTGGGGCTGAGGGCTCAGGCTGTTTGTCTCCACAATGACTCCAGAGTTCTGCATCAGTGCCGGACATACACAGATCACACACTGGGGGCATGCTGACAATGCAAGCCGCCTCCCCTCTCAGAGCAGTCACCTCAACATCTGAACGGATTCAACATCTCCAGCCTTTCTTTCGTAGCATGACAGTGTATAGTAGCAGGACAGCAAATACTACGATGCCACAAATCAAAACGCTTAGAGACAAGCCTCCTCCTCCCACCGTAACCCCCCCCCCCCCTCCTCACCCTTCTACTAAGAATAGCTCACCGGTTCTTCCACAGCCACCGCTTGCAGAACATGTGCACCGATTCCTCCTCTGAAATCCCGGAGAGGTCCTTTGTGCAGTAGCGAAGACCCTGTTGCCCCTCCGTCGCCCCTGCAATCGGCCTGATGGCAGAGGAGGTCTCCCCCCTCCGCCGGCCCCCCCTTTCCTGTGCAAAAAGCCCACGCCAGGTCTTGCGTGCGAGGCTTCTCCAACGTGTGTTATGCAAGGCCACCAGACCGCCAGCTCACTCTCTCTGCCTGGCTGCCTCTCTCCCTCTCCCTCCTCTTTCTCCCTGCCTCTCTCTCCCTCAGTACTCCAACTGACATGGCTCCTCCCCCTCCGCCAGCCCCATCAGCCATCAGGTATTCATTCAAAAAAAAAAAAAAACACACACACACACTACTTGGCTCCGAGCCCAGACTACGCTCACACAGGGAGGGAGGGTGGCAGCGAGCAACAGACGGAGAGGGACGACGGAGGGAGGCGAACTTGGAGCGGGTTTGCATAGACAGACATGGATGTGCATGAAGATAAAGAACTATTCACATGGGCATTTTCAGGCAAAGAGACTGGCGCAGATGCACGCTCGCAAAAACTGTCGGCGGATTAAATCGTGGAGTGTGATAGCAAAGCCCCTGTAATGCTCTGCCCTTGTTCATTTTCATATGCATTTTCTCCCCCCCTGGAGGCAAATCTCCATCTAATCTGCACTGCGATGATTGAGCTGCTCTTCAGATGGAAAATGACTCAGAGTAACCAGCAACCAGTCCTGCGTTGTCTTTTGCCCCCGGAGATATTTTACCACCCACACCCAGCCACTTGACTTGGCCCTCTTCGGACCTCTTTCCCCTGCTAGGCACCGGGTAGAGAGAGAGAGAGAGAGCCAGGCTGCAGACAGGGACTCTAGTGCCAAGACAGACTGCTATCTGCTCCTCTGCAGGCGCCACATGCAGGGTGGCCCCTTCCAATTGACAACACGCTGGAGGGTGCAAGGGGGACAATCCAACAAAATCGTACACTTAGAAGAGAGGACTAATAAATACCCTGAGAGGTCCTTTGGCGGAATGCAAATAGTTCCAATGGTGTCTTTGAATAATGAGCTGGACAGAAGGTGGTAAAGATACATTGCATAATAGTTTGGGATAGTTTGTTTTATTTATTTTTATTTATTTTTATTTTTTCTATTCAGTCAGTTTTAATTAGTTTTTAGAGCAGATTTGTTATTTTTTATTTATTTAATTTTTAATTAATTTTATTTATTTTCTATTTTTTAAATGCTTTGGTTTAGATTCCTTTTTATTGGTTTTAGTATTAGCTTTAGTTTTTTTTAAAATCCATGGAATATTTTACAAATGCAACATAAAAAGTAATACCAAAATAAAATATTGACATTTTTATTTTCAATTGCAATTTCAAATGAATCCAAAAGCTCATCCATGATTTTAACTAGCGAAGACTAAAATTAAGGACCTTTTCTCTCGTAACTTGTAGTTACTTTTCTAAATGCAAAATGCGGTTTTTAGATAGCTTAGCATCTCAACACATGCGCAGAGGTTTGGCGTATTCCTCATTAAACAGTCGAACCAGTCAAGCGAGCTAAAACAAGCTTTCAAGTGGGAATTCTAGCAATGAATGCCACGATGCATAAAAGTTGTGCTGCACCGAACGAAGATACAAGTGCCGAACCTTTTCGGAATTTCTTCAACACAACTCCGTGGCCTACTTCCACCATTGCTATGCAACTGCAGTCTATGCTACGATAACCGCAAACTTGAGCTGTTCCTTAAAATAAGCACAACACCTCTTTAAGAAGTCACTTTCCTGCTGAATGTTTACAATCGTCCATTATTCAACACCCACATACATTATCTCTCTACCCGACACTTTAACAGAACAAATAATACCCAAACCAAAAGTTACCTTGAAAAAGGTGTAGGCGTCCACAATGAATGGAAGCCAAGTATCTTCTCTCGCCTCTGGCTTCTATGTTCCTTCACAGCAGCGATGCTGTGAGATCCTCCTATAAGTGTGGCAGACATGTCCAGACATGTTTTTCTCATCCACACATGAGCACCATGCAAACAGACATGAGCAGCAACTAGATCCAAAGCTGATTTAATGAGGGATATGTTCTCATGACGAATATTCAGCAGGTCAGAAAACTCGAGGTGGGTGTAAATGAGGCTTCGGAGTTCACTTGTTGCGTTACGGCGTAGCGCCGAGGCAAAATGTCAGCAGGGCCTGCTGACTCGGGAGCTCATTCCCACAACTATTAACTGGGGTGTGTTGAGATTTGTTGCACAATATGACGTAAGCGCTCGCTTCCATTGAATTTGTTTACTTTCAGAACACTGGAAGAAATGACGTTACTATTAAAGTGGAAAGAGAATGGCTTGTTGTGCTAGTGGGTAGCATATTTGCTTGACAGTTCTGAGATTCTGGGTTTGAATCTTTGGTCCAGCTCAATTGTGATTAAAATTGATATTATTCGTGATACTCGGGTGTTGAGTTTCTTTGCCGACAACCTTTTTTCAAGGATGGTAGATATAGAAATGAAGAAAAAGAGCTGAATTTGCTGTGAATATGACATGGCAAGGTGAGGCCACACATTCCTGAAATTATTTCTGGAAGGCAACAGCAAAAAGCTACATTGGTTTTCAATCAATGTACATTGAAGGGTTTTTCTAAGAATTAATTCTTTGAGTTGCGGCTATTTGATGCTCTTTTGAGGGAGAAAAATAAATAATACGGCTCGGAATAAATCATCGAATTTGCCTGTGCTTATCAGGCATGTAACATGATATTTTGAATTTTAACCGTGTCTTTCCTGAAAATGAAGAACTGTAAAAACAAAAGTGAAGCTGTTCTGTTCTGTCCTACCAGAATGGGGAGGGCACCCTGGGGGAATCCTTTGCATTAATAAAATACAAGATGGAGAATAGTGAGTGGGTGGCAGCATTATGGTAGCATGTGTTGGCAGAGTGGGAGGTAAAACCACTCCGGCGAGGTCCTGTCTGAGAGCAGACCTTCCTCCGGCTGTGGCTGGCCACCCGTTCGGAAGTAGCAGCACGAACGCTCCAATGCTATGCGGGGAGAATGGGAAAGTGCTTGCTGCCATGGCAACAAGGCCGCTCCACAGTCTCCAGTCCTGCGTTAAGAAAGACGGCTAGCAACGTGGCCGTGGCTCAATGGCGGGGGAGCATGACACGCTGAAAGTGACTATTGAGAGCTTGTCAATTAGTTAATGGCCACAGTACAAAATGGGCAATGGAGGATGACCTCATTTTTTTTGCTGTTTGAAAATATTACACCGCATGGCTTTCTCTACTGTGCCTCGGGGTAAGACGACGGTCATTGATATTAGCGCCACAAATTAAAGGGACAATGTGTATTAAATTGAAATTTTAAAAAAAATAGTAAATTATTTGTGCTGTTTATAGGATTAAAGAAGAACCAACTATATAATTGCAGGCGGTGTCCTTAGATCACCTGTTTTGGTCTGTCATATGTGGACCAGCCAGGACACCTTGTTAGCATTAGCGCCGCTCTTAGCATTGTTATTTTGAGGTGTGTATGAACTTTAACACATAGTAAAATGATACTTTAGGACGTAGTTCTTAGCATGTACATTTATGATCTTGGCTTCTTTGATCCAGTTAGGCTACATGCTATATTCAAAGTTAGCTAAATAATAGATATTGGCTACGAGGTGGATTCAGATTAACTGGAGCATGATTATGCAATATATGAGCATGTGGATTTTAAAGTACCCTAAAATGTTACATTCACAATCACAAACATAGGGTGCATAGTGGCACTTATGCTAATTATATGTACTCATTTGTTAGGTAGTAGTTATTCTGTTGTTTGTTTTTTATCACAGTGGCTAAAAAAGTAAATTATAATTCACAAGCAGAGATGAAATATTCCTCACTTGCTTTAAATGTGTGCGAATCATACTGCTGTTCTTAATGCTGAAAACAAGTTGTAAGAAAGGCATTTCAATTCATTTGAAATACTTTAAAAGCTTCGGGGCACTTTATTTCTACATTCCAGGAAATGGTTATGGACAAATGCCCATAACACTGGCTGGTCATTGTACTGGAGGATGTTTATCGTTTTATATCCGGAAACAAGTTTGGAAATGTTTTTGTTATTTTAGGATCTGAATGTTTTTCAATCCAAATTGCCCAGAGCGCAGTTGCAAGTCACAGTTGAAGACGTGTCTGGATGACAGTAAAACGACGTAACTGCGGCTAGAGATCCTGCGGAAAATGGCTGAAATGACCGAATAAGGAATTTTAAACAGTGGCTTAGTAACTGAAGGTTTGTTTTTTTGGGAATATTTTCTAGTCAAGACGTCTTTTCCAACATGGATGACATTGAAACACAATTAGTTTCTCGTGTAGATACTGAAAGCAAGAAGCATCGGAATAAATCAGCTTTCTTTTTTGGCTGAGTCTGAGTGCCAAGTCTCCGTTTCATTCAGCTCAAAATAGAAAGTCACTGCTTACGCACGTCTCTACAACATAGTTTGGGCAGTGCCGGGGTGGGAGTGATTTGTGGGGGTGGAGTAACAGAATCGCAGGGAACCAAAAGTATCTGGAAAATGCCAAAGGGTGTAAATCATCGGTTTGGTCCGCAGGCAACTCCCATTTTGAGTAAAAGCTACGCTGCATTCAAAGCATGATTGTAACATATCGATTTACATGCTGTGTCATGTGATCAGACAGCCTGTTTTCATATGATGAACCCAACCATCATTTAAATGACCTCGGTGACCCCCCTCCCCCCCTCCCCACTGCAGTAACTTCATTGCAACAGCAGAGGGCAGCGCTAAATACAATTGAAATACAGAATCGTACTCAATTTTTTCTTCATTTAATGATATTGTTTATCTCGTGTAGATTTAGCTGGAGATAGATTTATCTATATTACTGTATACTTTCAAATCGATAATATATAATTAGAAGATTGAAATAAACATTCTCTCGTATATAATTAAGTTGTAAATAATTCAATCTAAATAAAAATAATGTAACACATACCAAATGTCAAGCATATTTTCCATGTTTACACATAATTTATTTGCAGCAAATATACGTCACCCCAAGTCATCAAAGCGAGAGAGGAAATACTCCTCCGTGGTTGTCAAGACAACTGTTTTGCTCCAAATCAACATAACACTAAACAAAGAGAACTAAAAGCAGGTTAAGTCCAAAAGGTTATTTAATACCCACACTCGCATGGGAACTTCATGATTGGACATCACTCATGGTGAGTTTTGTACTTTCCGCATATCTATTTTTATACCACCAGCAGCAGAGAGCGCAGCGTGCCTCGGAAAATGTGCTTGATAACATTTATTTATTCACTAGCCTAGAAATGAGTTCATTTATAATAGCATGGCCGTGCGGTATATTGAAAAGTACTGATATTGATTCTGGTTTGGAAGCAAAGACAATTACACAGCGCTTTATTTATTCATTAGACTTTGTCCATAGCGTTATGTAATATATGGTCCCAACTTCAATGACACCTCCGGTGATGGATTTTGAACAAGTATGATTACTCCAGCCATCTAACTGAGGAATTATCCCAGCAAATGTTTGTTTAACCGTTATAACTCTAATTTCCAAACACAAGGTCGATTCTCAACACGGTTTATATGAATTATTGCTATCGCGAATGGAGAACGATGGCAATTGCGTAACCCACGGAGAGATTCATTGCACAATGAGGTACTTTAACACAAAGGTCTGTCATAAATTGAAGCAATGAGTTGGTCTTTTCTCAGAACTCCCCCCCTCTCTCTCTCTCTTTCTCTCTCTGGATGGGAGCCACACGACATGGCAACGGACAAATAGATTACTAAATCCAGAAGCGCGTGTGGGAACTTGACAGCCCCACTACTTGTCCTCTTTAGTTATTTTTACATTCAAGAGTTGTGTCAAAATGATGCTTATTAAAAATAACAATATTTGAGAGGTCTCAATTAACGTGCAAGTATGGCTGCATGATTCAATGATGACTGATGAGTGTACACTAGGGGGAGCCAAATACAAAAACGTCAAAATAATATATATAAAAAGTCTTTGATAGAAAAGGCTCTCGTGACTACATATTTAATACTCCTAAGACTAATGTTTCAAGTCTGAATCGTTAAGGGCTGAAAAATCAGGCGGATAATTAAATGTACAAGTTTTATAAAACAACATTCTAAGAAGTTTTATTTATACAAAATATGACACAATAGTTTCCAACTTTTTTTTTACTTCCCAGCTACGATGTCTGGTTGTGTGGTGAGTCGTGCTAACATTTGTAAATCTTTATTTGCTCTTAATTAATCATTGACGTTATGACACAACAGCTTTTTTGCACAGAATAGCAGACCAAAAACAATCTTACTTGATCGCAAATATTTCACATAATTAGCCAGAGTAGGACACAAGTATGATTGAAAACAAATACGTTTATTTTAGTTAAATAACATTTGTGGCAAACTATTTTGCATCTGTTGAGCCAAAGAATAATCAGAGAAACAACCGTTTGACAAAATGGCGGTCAATCATGCACTTAGTGGTCTTTTGGACAACAGAACATTCCCTGTATTTGCGCTCATCTTGCAGTTAGTGGTGTGTATATATACATATTTATTTATTGTACAAACAGCAAAGTAAATAGACCAGGCTGCCAGGTTGTAGATTGAAAACTCTAAAAGGAAAAAATAAATTAAGAAAGTAAGCAGACTAATATTCAAAACAGTAAGACTTCAGTGCCAAATTATCACTCAAAACTAATGGAGCGTTTTTATTTTTTAACAATAATTAACTTCTTTTTTAAGAACGTTAACAAAATGTATGTGAACTATCTTCTCTTTACATCTTTGACTTTTTGTTTTTACATTTCAGTATTATAACTTAAGTCTGCTTCACTTCATTTAACACTTGAATGATCATTAGGAATGTTAAAACATAGCCTAGAACATTGTCTGTACAGTTTCTGAAGATTTTATAATGCGATAATTTGGACTTGGTACAAAGGGTTTCTACTCATTCCTCAACCACAACGTATGTTCACTTGCATTCTGAAACATTGTCTGTACTTCAACCATAACAATTTGTGACTTTTCTTCTAATATTTTAAGTCTCCAGAAATCCTGTGGATTACCAGAACGTACCAAGTTGAGGAAGAGTTCAGGCTTCAGAACACCAGAGCACCTAAAACAATGAGCCAAGTCCAAAAATCAAATGTTTCAATTCTCAATCACCCTTGATTTCAAATGTTTTTTTAAAAAAAAAGGCAAATCACGAGCTGTCATTCCTCCTCATATTTGAGGAAGAGACGTGAACTTGGCACAGAGACTCATGCAGCTGTTTGGGCAAACACAAACCAAGGTTCTGAAGCACCGATCCATAAGACCCTCATTGTCGAGTTCTGGTGCACAATGACCAGAAATAAGTCCTTCACACATTTCATTTCAAACACTTGACGCAGTTGCGATCTGCAGATGGCGGAAATTCTCATCCGGGTCATCTGACCCTGGACCGCTTGACAACAATGGTGCCAGCGACCATGTCGTACACAGTCCTGTTATGCTGGAAGAACAGAAGCGTGACAAAAGCCGGGAAGAAGAAGGCGATTGAAAAGTTCTTGCTCAGGGCTCGCACAGTTGATCTGTCGAGACAAATTGTGTAGTTAGAGCAGTGGACACAAAGATTCCAACCTTCCTATCCCTCCCGGGATTAATAATATACTCACGCAGACAGAGACACATCAGTTGCCGGCACCACGAGAACCCGGTTGGGCTGAACCAGAACCGAAGAGTCGCATGTCACAACACGGAGTCCAATAAGGAATTTTCCTGGGGTGGCTCCTCCAGCTCCCCAAATACACACAATCTGCAGGGACAAATAAGGTGATCTACTTAGAGGTAAAAATATTATAAAAATGTACACTGCTTGTTCGAGGGGGTGAATAACTTGAATTGTTGCATATTATTATAAAAATTGTAGTTGATTGATTTCATGTCTTAAGTGTTTGTGTGACTTGTACGGCAAAATTTGACAATATTACCCAAAACATTCCCTGTCCTCCTCAACAGTCATGACTCCTCACCTCATAAAAACAAACTAATATTGGGTACACGAGAGCAACCAGCATCATTTTCTGCAACTCCTCCATCGACGTTTCCTCATCTATTTCATCGATGATAAAATGCATCGCAAACTTCGATACATCCCTGAGTGAAAAGAAAAGCAAGGTAGGTTATTTCATATAACAAAACAAACCCCCCCAAAGTGTCAACTTTGCCACTGCATGAACTTACTTTATTCCACTCAGGTGCATAATACTAATGATAATGGTTGCTTTGATAAAAAACAAAATGAAAAAGTCCACCACTTCAGCCAGGAGTCTTTGGAGAGGTGAGGGGATGGTGTACTCTCGACCTGGAGAATGGATTCGTAGGCTGGGTTAAACAGTTCATGTAGGAGTAAGCACATAGACCTTTTATGAATAGTTTGG
Source organism: Syngnathus acus (assembly GCF_901709675.1). NCBI lineage: Eukaryota > Metazoa > Chordata > Actinopteri > Syngnathiformes > Syngnathidae > Syngnathus > Syngnathus acus. Next base: position 10,929,197 of record NC_051101.1, on the reverse strand, counting down.
ATGGCGAAAGTAAAGCTTTTTGTTGCAGCAATTTTCAATGCATTTATTTTCTGCTATTTACCTGGCCTACGTGCGTTGCCATTCTCCTGTGGCAGCTGCTGCGGCTGAGTGGGCACTGCAGCCCCGCCCGCGGCTTCACCTCTTCGGCTACTCGGGGATCCAGAGGTGGCTGGATTGAGCGATGACGGGACACCGAAGTATTGACCGCTGGGATCGAGACGCGATGTCGACGGTACGTTTGCTGACTGTAGAACACACGGGTAGGACATGGCTGCTGACGCCGCCAGCCAGCTCTGCCAAGTCACATAGCCGGTGGAGTATTGGCACATCCACGCCTGTAACTTCTCACAATACTCCGCGGTGGTGCACTTTTCAGGTACATCTTTCTCGTCTTTGGGTTTGTCTTTTCTCTGTGGGTCTTCTCCTCCGCGGTGTTTAAGCGCATTAGAAGCTTTACTTTTATCGGAGTCCATGTTTGTGTTTTCAGTGTCCGCCATATTGGACGAATGTGACGCAACGTTTACGTCACTCCAATAGTATTTTCTGAGTCCAGAGGGGAGTGCTATGTAACTGTTGGAATTTACGGTGTAGTAAATTCAGTGTATTTCTTTTTAAACGGTTTATGTTTGTGCACGATGTAGTTGAGATAAATTCACTGTTGATTAATGGGGGGGAAAAATCCCACAACTATTGGTTAAAAAAAAAATCCCACACGCTTCTCCCCCTTCAAAACAAAATGGTACTGGCCAAATTCGCTAACTAATTCTTAAAATAGATTGACATTTTCAACATAATAAAACCAACAGTTATTCATAGATGAAGCAAAAGGATAAGTAAACGTAAGTAATTTTGTATTCACAATTTAAAATTTCAACCAGATTGCATATTTCTTGCTTTTTATTTTTTGAAGACAATCAGTAACTATTAACCAATTAAAATGTAAATTGAACATTTGTAACTAAATACTTTTAACCAGTTATAGGGGAAAACTGCTTGATTTTGAGAAGTTAACCGGGGGATTTTTGTCTTTATAGAAAAAAAAATAAGGCGCATTTAGTGCCCATTATGCTCCACAGTCATCAAGTCTGGCACACCAGGAGCCCACTGCCCCAAAGAGGCTTAATTAGGACAAATCCAGTCTGTGCATCCAAGACAAGAGGCCTCACAAGTGAGGGGGGTTCACAGCTTTGACCTCAAGAGGGGATTTGGCCACACCACCACCCTGTTTCAGGAGACTGCCGATACAGTATTAGGAAAATGTCTTTGTTCAGAACAAAACCCCATTGTCAAAAACACAAAAAAAAATCCTGCCCGTTTAGTCAGACAGAGTGACTCAAGGTGACTTATTAGTCAATGACAAAATCCTCCTTAATACAAAGTCTGAAGTTGCAGCCAAAACCACACCCTCTGACAATTCTAAATTCCTGCTAAGCACAAAAGACGCCTTAAAACCTAATTCTTGAAAAGACCGTTCACATGGTAGAAGAATGTTTGCAGACATGACTGTTCTTGTTGCAACAGAAAAAAAAAAAAAACTGTGGCCCTCAATAGACTAACAAAACTTTTTGCAAGAATAGAATTTATGGAAAACAAAATCTGAACCACTCCATATAAAGAAAAAAAATTAAGTTTTAGAAAACATCTGTCACACAAACTGTTCTTCAGATTTTATTGTATACATTTTTTTCCCCCAAATGTCCTTTGTCGTTCAACATACATTTCATTATTGCAAGGCTGGACTTAAGCTTCCTTCTCATAGGTCCTCAATGCAACAACATCACCCATGATACATTTCTATGGAGACAAAATTCATATAGTTAAAAGGTTACAAGTCGAATAAAAAAAAAAAAAAAAAAAACTGAAAGCTTTCAACAACTTACAGCTTCCAGTTTGCCTTCCTGGATCTCTCGTTCCATTGTAGTAGACTTGCCATCCCACGTCTGCTTCTGCACAAGTTTGCCATTCTCAAAAGTGAAGATGGTCTGCAGACAGATTTTAATTTTGAGGCTGGCAAAATGCAATTCATTCAAATGCATTTATTTAGAAAACCCACCTTGGTGTTTCGGTCATCTGCCGTGTTCTCATCGAATTCCTCGTTGAGCTTGAATTTGATTTCTTTGGTCTTGAAAGTGCTCTCGGACCTCAGGGTGATGAGGCCTGCATCATCCACGCTGATCACAAGGTTGGGCTTGGCCATGTTGCCCATCTGCCGGGTGGCAAATCCCACACCTCCGTACCAAACAACATTTGCTTCAATTAACACCAAGCAAGCTCAAATGCTAAAATGAAGTTTAGCCTTACCAATAGCCTTCATGTATTCATCAAAATTCTCACTGGCAGTCAGTTTCCAAGTTCCAACAAATTGCTCAACCATGGTGGAGTTTAAAGTCAACTTTGTGGTTCCGAGACACAAAAATGCAAGTCTCCCTTTGGTTGCAGGACGCAGACGAGAGGACAAACTGACACGCTGAGGAAATGATACATTTGAAGCCCAGTGGAGCGCACGCTGGATACGGAACCGCCCAATAAAAAGCAGGTGCTGCCATTGCCATGGCAGCAATAGGATTAAGAGGTGTGTCTTCAAATCAAATTCTGGTGTGTGGGTCGGAACAGGAAATTGTAGTGGTGCCCTCGTTTGAGTTATTTGGAAAACTAACTAATATTTGATTAATGTTGGCAGTTTTGAACAAAAGGAAGCATTTTTTATGATCATTTAATACCTGTGTGGTGGGCAAAATATGGCCCAGGGGCCACATACGACCCACTCTGTTCTTTAAACTGGCCCCACTTTACTAATATTCAACAAATTATTTAAGAATTATTCAGTCAATGTTACTAAAGATAAACTATATATTTTACATCCATTATTGCAAATAAGAAAATAAAACAAATAATTTACATATACATTTTGCATAGAAATACAGTGATGGGTTCAGTATAACTAAAATAATTGTAAATGCCATTTAAAAACAATCATTTATTTTTATGCTAGGAGAAAAATAAACTATTACTTACACATTTGAGCTATTCTATTGTACCCCACTGATAAATGACCTGACAAAATCAAAATGACAAAATCTCTGCATACCAATTAGATTAGTTTATGCTTCATCAAAACAGATTTCTTTTTTTTTACATCTTTCTGTAGGTGCGAGATGTAACCACTAGATGGCGTAAGAAAAGCGTGTGCCTGAACCTGATGGCGTGTCATGAGTTTCAAGGCAAAACCTGGATAAGAATTCCTATCCTGATAACATACTAATGTTTATTATTAGTTTCTTCTGGAGTTCTCTTGCAGCCATTTTTTTATGTACAGAAAAATAGCCAACTTCTTTATAACGTGTTGCAGTCTGGAATAGTAACCCCCAAAAGGTTTCCTTGAGATCCGATCTTCATTTCTCTGTTGCGCTTACCCTCACACGGGTGTTCATGGATTACTGTTTCCAAGTTGTTGTCTTCTGCGAAATGCTAACGCATGACGTATTCGTGAGCATCAACTGACATCTACTTATTATGTCATAAATTGAGGCAGGGCTGGGCTGGATGTATGATGGAATGTGCACGCCGGCCTGCATCTGCATACATCCAGATGCCATCCCAAGAAGTCCTTTCCTTCTGGTTTTCATCAACACTTCAAGCCCCATTGATGGCAGAACAGAGGCTACGGACAAAAGCTGTATATACTGTACAAACAGTGCTCTGAGCGGCAGCACACTGACTCATTCTTTAGTCTGTGTGAGAACGGAGGGGGACCCCTTTTAGCTCCTTTGTGTTGGTGTCTGTCAACAGTGTAGTTGCAGGCCGGGCCCATTGTGGCGGCCAGTGTTGCGTATTGACACAGGGCCTCGCTCAGCTTGTTCCCAGGGTCCAACCTGGGGACTCATGAATAATGGAGCGAAGATCCTCCAGGCCAAAAGGGAAATGAAAAGTTGGGCTTGGCTTCTTGTAGACATGAACTGTTTGCTTTTACATGCCAGTAGACTGAAGTGTGCTCATGCCACTGATTGTGTTGCTGCTGCTGCTGGTCTTGTGCCTTGCACGCTGAGAAAAAAAAACGATTGCTTCAATCATCGTATTGACGTGAATGGCAGCCACCCCGAGTTCCACCAACAGGGGGCATCCCTTTTAAATCTTGCTCCCAAGCAGGTCCAAGCCATCTGCTGAAAGGCTCACACAACCTGAGTGGTGTGCCCGCCCTGTTTTTGACTTTATGAGACCACTCCATTCAGGGGAGGGGGGGGGAACCAGAGGCCAGCGTGGGCGCCGCATGTGCGTGTGTGCAACAGACAGAGGGCAGAGCGGTGCCTCTCGCTTGTGTGCTTTGAGCTTTTCCAGCTTTGATCTTCCTCATCCCTTCATCCTTCCACGCCTCCGGCTCCTGGTTCGTGTGGCACACCGACGGCGGTGCAAGGTGGCGGGTGGGGGGGTCGGGGTTTTCACAGAGAAGCTAGTTGTTCTGTCATTAAAGCGCGAGGCACGGGGACCCCTGCCCAAGGCGTAATGCCACCGGGCGCAGATTGCAGTGGGCGGCGGGGGGGGCGTTCTAAGGGGGGATGCACATACTGTACAGTTCTCTGATTCTCTTTTATGCTCTTAGATCCCCCCCCACCACCACCAGTGGGCTGGAATTCTTATGTGAAAAACAACCACCACAGCGCTTAGAGGCTGCCCTCATGACCTCTAACATGGGAAAGTCCAGCGTTCAGCTGCTAGTTATATAAAGCCTGCCAAAGTCATGACAATCCCTGATGAATCGCTCCGGCTTCGAAAATCTCTTAGCATATCACATGGAAACATTATTTTCTGGGGCGTGATGTTTTTTTTTTTTAATTGACGAAGCTTTATATAGTCTGTGTCCATCGTCTGAGTTATCATGTGAATATTTATGTCAGAAAGCATCCTTATTATCCTCCCAGAGTATGATAATCCTCAGACGTATGCCCCCCCCCCCTCCACGCCCCGCACCCCCACCTGCTGAGCTCAGACTGGAAAACACAGATGCGAAGGCACAGAGCAGAACCCCTAATTGAAGATTAATTGGATAGCGGGGGCACTTACCTTTGTTTAGACATGTGGTAAGTGTTAGGCCGTGACAAGCGACTCGGCCGTCTCAGCAGATGACTGCATTTAATATTTCATGACTCACTTTCAGGGGAGGGGTGGGGGATTTTGGGGAGGGGGGTTATTGCTGCCTTGTGGAGCAATCAGTGCGTGCTCAAGTTGATGACAGCGATCGTGCATGTCTGCAACGCCCTCCTCTGTGTAGTGGCAAGTGCTGTCTAACCTTTGCTGTCAAATCCAATCAGCTGCGAGTGTGGATCAATGGAACAAGTGTATCGTTCAAATGTGTTTAATTTTTTACCAAGACATGACAAAAGTGGGGGACGGTTGCTTGTTTTTTTCTTACTTGCCGTGGAGTGGCCAGCTTTTAAGTTTTAAAACAAAAACAGAAAGCTAAATACAGACAGCTTGAATCCTTTGACGTTGGTTTTGTGTGATGACATACACGACTTAAAAGTTTTGGGTGACTTTGGAGGCTTATTCCTAACTGTATGATCCACCCTCTATTTTTATCATATTCTAAAGGCCCACTAGCAAAGCAAACCTCCTTTCGGATAATAATAGAGATGATTAATGAGCATGGACAATGAACACATGACTATCATGTACAGCTTGAAATAGAGCATGTGAAATTATGCACAGAAATAAGAATCAATAGAACAACAGGGACGGCAACGGAGTGAGGAGTGGCCATTTTGGGGTAAAAGGAGCTGTGCTGCTAACTAACGGGACTTTTGCTGCAGCTCACTGGCAGCTTGACTGCAGCAGAGAGTAATGGGGCTGGCAGGGCGGAATCAATTACTGGCCACAACACATTTTCCCACAGGATCGGAGCTTGGGAAAGCAGCGCTTTACTGCAATGCAGACAGCTGGCACTGAGCATCCAAAGAAATGTTTTCATATCAACTCGTAACTCACCCTAGTTGCGACATGCAAAACGTTACCGCCGCTTTCAAACTCGGCCTACGAGTGGCTCAGTTATCGCCTTCATATAGTAGATTCGTTTTAGATTTCAGGGTTTATAGTTTTCCCCCTGTATGAGGAAGATACATTTCAATTAAGGCTCCAGCACACCACACACACACACACAACCCCATTGATATGCAATCAGTGTTTTTCCTGCGGCGACATAATGTGTGGCCTTAAAAGTAGCCGGCCGGCTCCACCGTGCCGCTTTCTGTGTCGGGCCAAGCAGGGGGGGGAAATCACGTGCTGTCTCCTGTTGCGCTTATTTGGAAAGCAGCCTTGTGATCTGCCATCTCGCCTTTGTGGACTTGCTAAGTTAAGTGTTAATGGGGAGCATACTTGTAAACGCCATGGGCACGGTCATTGTGAGGGCGCTGCTGAAGGAGCGTGCACCATTGTGGAAAAGGACTTGGAATGGGTGCAATGACCCAGTCAAAATTATTTATTTATTTTTTTATTTATGTATTTATATTTTATTTCTTTTTTTGGGCCTTGCTTCTATGTATAAAAAGTTTCACATCCAGATTATTATGTTGTGGGAATGGAGTGGACTCCATCTTTACTCAGTAACTGAAATGTGTATACGGATTACCATTAGGTCATCAAAAAAAATGTTTCCGTGCACAACTTTTGTCTTGAGTAACACAAAGACTAAAAACAGGGCTTTGTTGTTTTGATTTTCACCCGACTTGAATATTTTCATTTTTCTCTGTCTGTGTTTTCAAAAACATCCACTTTGAAGTCCCTTTTCATGTTTGCACTTTCAGACTCAAAAGCTGTCGTAAAGCGAAGTTGTTTTTTTCCCAGAACTGTGGAGTCAACAGTCCCTTTGGGGGGGGATTGATTTTGCCTTTTTAACAACACTTTGAAGCAGTGCCCAACCACTGTCGTGCATAGCGTGGAACACACTTATCCTCCATTTTCACCAACAGTGTTTACATGGAAACAACAATGTCGTCTGTTTCAAAAAACATCCTCTTGGATTTCAAATGTTTGCATTTCCCGTTTTCGTCGCGGTTCAAAACCGTGGCGTGCAAACACCTCCTTATAGCAATCAACGTTGTTTTGTTTCAACATTCTACCAGACGTCCAAGCGGTCATTCAAAATCACCATAGGATGCTTTGATTGTTTACATTGAGCGCGAGTAACCCAAAACTTTTGTTATGGGCGCCTGGACGTCGAAATGCCGGTGTCATTTTAAGGAGGAGGAGGGGAAAAAAATAAGATTTGGAGAACAAGACAAAGAAACAAGGAAGTCAACACATCTTACCTATCCAAAAAGCACAATGAGAATCGATGCCAACAAAGGCAGGAAAGTAAAGAATGAGAAGTAGGGGAGGGGAGGGGAGTGGGGGGGGGCGATTGGAATGGGTCTCAAGCCTTGGTCCTTTCCCTGCCCAATATAGAGCTTGGGTGCTGGCTGGAACCAGAGGGGGCAGCCAGGAAACTGTGCTTCATAGGATAACATTGTTGTATGGAAGCTGTCTGGGAGACGTTTCCCTTTGCGGGGAGCAGCTATTTACAACCGGCATGGGTGGCATTTGCTTTTTCTTGCATAATGCGCCATAGCTCAAAAGCGCACCTTTTGTGCACGCGGCTCCATTGAGCGTGTCGGCCGACACACACACACACAGTTGTTGACTGACAGGTATAAGATATCGGCATTACACGCAGGCAGGATGCAGGCACGGCTGCGAGCGCCGCTGCTGCCGACAGCCTCGACGGTTGACATAGTAAATCAATCCTGATGGGAGGGCGGGTAGCACGGAGGCCAAGGAGGGGAGGGGGGGGGTGCGCTGGGACTCAGCCGGGCCTCTGTCAGACACGCTCAGCCACTCGGCCGGCCAGAGAGAGGGGGACTGTCGACGGGTGGGAGAACGCTCGCCGGGAAGCGCTCACACGGAGATTGAGTTACCACGGAATTAGATCAGGGCTGTGGGAAACAGCACCTCCTAAACACACTCGCGACCGCACACACATAAACACACGCAAACCCGCCGGCACACACTCGGCCTCGCACACTATAAAGGGTCACCAAGGGAAACCTGAGGGGAGATGGAGGAAGGCAGCTGGGCACACGCCAGTTTCAAACAAATGCTCGCTTATGCCGTTTAGCTTCCTTCGCTCGGTTTGACGAGACGCCGGTTCAGCCGTGGTCAACGGGCGCCGCTTGGCTTCTATCGAGAAAAAAAAAAAATGATCACATGAGTCAAGTGGAGATTGGGAACATGTTTAGATGCGGCGAGGTGAAATGTCAAGGATTCTGCAGGGAAAATCCTAATTATGTTTAATGGGCCAAAGGAATGTCAGCACTAATGTGAAGGACCTTGACAGTCAGGTGTGACCAGAGTGGGTTTGTGTCTGCATATAATGGATACCACATGACCCTGCATTGGAGCTGATATCGCTTTAGTACTATAATAGCATCAAAAACAATACTGATGTCTTCCCAAATACACTCAACATACCCCTCATCCTCTGGAAAAGTCATTTGATGGTTTTGACTGGGTGAAGGGCAAGAAGAGGGCAGACACTAATGGAGCTGAACTTGTCCCATTACTCGCTGACTTTTCAGGGTGGAAAATGCTGTTTTAGCCTTTATATATATGCGCACTAAAGTATTGGGACACCTGGCTAGACAGGAAGTGGGCATTGAAGAAAATGGGATTCACATGCTGTCGTGGCACAGCTTTTTTTTTTTTTTTTCACGTGTGTCTGAACCTATTTTATCCCAAATGGCCATGGCTTCTCCACCAAATATATAAAATAGACTTTTGTTAAATAGACCAAATACGAATATATGAATAGACCAAATATTAGTCATCCATAGATGGAGTGAAAAAATAAATCAAAGCTGCGGCTGTTCATGTTTTTAGGGGAAAGTTTGTGCTGACAGGACAGAGATGGTGTGAACGTCCCCCCCCCCCGCTCTCCTCACGACATCAACAGGTCGAACGAAGCTGTTGTATCTGTCACCGCCGCAACCTGGCTGACATTCTGGGAACAGCGTGCAGGCCAGCCGGACGAGCGGCCGGCCTGCAGTTGCTCCCTCTCGTCTGCACTTGTCTGGAAAACAACTGACCCGGTGGACGGAGCAAGGAAACAGCTGCTCCTCTACAAGCTACTGCAATGGAAGACAGCAGGAGGGTCAACACACACACACACACACACTCGCCCCTCCCCCACTGATGGCCTTACCAGACTTGTCAGTGCAGGATTAAGTGCTGACATTGTCTACGTCTTTCATCGCAACAGAAGGGGAAATGGCATTTGACTTTTCAAGATAGCGTTCGTATTTGATTGACCTGTCTGCAATATGATGTAGGCTTTTTGTACAGCAAAGGAACATTGGCAGGAACAGGCTATTGTACATTTGAGTAAAGAGGATAGCATGGTGGACAAGTGGGTGGCACGTCTGTCTTACAGTTTTGATATTTGCAGTTTGAATATTGGCTTCAGCCTTCCTATGTGGAGTTTGGTTGTTTTTTCCAGATATTCCCCCCTTTCTATGATAGGTTAGGTGGATTTAATGACGTTTAAGGACCAGGTAGTTCAAAACTAAATAAATGAGCAGGTAAACGGCCATAGACTCAAGGGGCAAAAAGTGAAAATATTTTTTATTGAAATATAATTTGTATGTGCCACCCCAGTTTCATGGCAATTGCCTGTATAATTTTTGCATAATCCTGTTAACTAATTAACACACAAACACTCAAGCTTCTAATTAGCATATCATCTACATATGCGGATGCCAGATTAGCGCTACCAAAACACCTTGATATTGACCAGATTTGACCTTTGTTTTTGTTTTAATAGTTTTGGTGATTTAATTTATACATTTTATTCAAATTGATCAGGTGGACGGGCGGAGGGACGGACTGGTGACCATTTCAAGGTGTACCGTTCCACTTGCTCAAAATGTTCCTTTGAGTGACAACATTTGAAAATTCAAGAATATTAATTGTGCCCCTAATGCAAAAAGCAGTCATGTCCTCCAAATGTCACTGTGGCCCACGTGTCCAAACTAAGAGGCTACATGGAGCAATGCAGGTCAACACCCCGGCATTGCATACATATGCACCTTTATGTATAAACATTAACTCGGTGTGTATCGATTACACTTTAGAACACAGACGTGGAAAGCTACTGTGTTTTATATAGTGCGCCCTTTGACCCCGGCAGATTAGCAGGGTCAAAATGTTCTCACCTTCCTTGGACCACCCGTGTCCCCGACCGGCACGAGATGACTGACACGCTTTCATAGGTCGACGGTGTACATAAGTCGGCGTGTATGTTTGTTCATGTCGCTCATAAGCAAAACCTCCGCTCACACTTAGGTGAAGCTTGAGCCTCTAAAAACATTTCTCCGACTTGTTCCCAGCCTGCGGTGGGCCAACGCGCTCTGATTTGTGGATGAATGATTCCCTGGGAAGCTCAGTCAGTTGACCTGTTTGCAGTTTCCTAGGAGAGCCCGGCAACGCCGCCTCACTAATGTTGGGCCTCCCGACCGATTCAGAGCCGTGGCGGAATCACACAGCTGACGGCAAACAATGAACAACACACTCTGCTAATAGGCCGTGTGTCCTGCACAACAGTAAAGAGGGCGACCGCTGATGTGACGCCCCCCCCAACAATCAGCAGGAGAAAGAGGGCTTCAAGCCAGGAGGAACTGTTAGTGGGAACCTCAATCTTTGCACAGTTTTATTAGCATTATTAAATTATTTAACACCTGTCTAGTGTTTTGGTGATCTTATTCAGTTCGTGTATAATCCTGCTTCCATTTAATGACAATAATCAGTGTGTCAAAATGTAAAATTTCTGACAACTTTAAAATGTCATGTTTACATTGCTTTTAAAATGTTCACCAATATTTTGTAAAAAAAATCTGCCTTTATAAATTACTGCGTTTGAGATTTTTTTTTTTTTAATCATTTTTGACAGATTACACAAACTCGCTAGATTTAAAAGATGATATGTCAAAAAGAAGACAGGCCCACAATAATAATAATCATAATAATGCATATTGGACATAAAAATATACACCTTGATTAGATTAGCTAGGCTGACGTCATCTAGTAACTGCTCAAATGTAATAGGCTTAAATTTGTTCAAACAGTTCTCACGTGACCTTGTGTGCCCCGCCCTCCCCGAGAAGCACGTGAGCCAAGTTAAAGTGACGCGGAGTTGAGTTGTTGTCACTTCTCCAACGTCAACTCCAGTGAAGACATCATGAAGCGAAGCAGCAATTACAGCTCGTCCGACAGCGACTTGGACGACAACATCGAAGTGGAGAAAGACAGCGGAGACGAAAATGGGTCCGTTTGTTATTTTGCATTTTCCAAGCGATTGGTTTTTTTTTTGCTCAAATGTGATGTCATGTTACAGACCGGCGGATTCTCACGGCTCGATGTCACCGTCCACGACCACCACTCAAGTTCAAGCCAGAAAACGACGCAGGGGAGTGAGTAGTACTTTTTTTTTTTTTATGACTTCACTTACCGCAGTGCTCCAGATTATATTGTTTTTAAAAAAAAAAAATGTTTATTTTTTTAGATCATTGAGAAAAGAAGACGGGACCGCATTAATAATAGTCTGTCTGAGCTGAGAAGACTGGTGCCGAGTGCTTTTGAGAAACAGGTAAAATGATACTACATTTGTTTTGTCAAGCTAAATGGCCATGCGTATGCCCAATTGTCCTCGGTTTACGACGTAGTTTGCACGCAAGTCAGAACGTGCGTCGTATTGTCTTTGCTTTACGTACAGATTAAAAAAAATATGATCAATAAGAACTAATATGTCCCACATACTTTGAAGGAATCATTTACATACAATGTTATTGCCTTTTTTTTTATTACTATTGGGTTTTAAATTTAGCTTTTTGTGTATCTATGGGTTTTTCACTTCACTTGTTGGAGGGCTATTCATTTTTTGCTAACTCAAAATGGGAATGTTATAGTCTCCAATAAAAATTGAGCCAGTACTCATTTTGGACTCTGACGTTAAGTTTTTTTTTTTATTCTTGTTTGACTGTGCAGGGTTCAGCTAAATTGGAAAAAGCTGAAATACTGCAAATGACTGTGGACCATCTGAAGATGCTCCATGCATCTGGAGGCAAAGGTAGGAACTGTCAAATATGATCATATGCTTATTGCATGATACAGTGGACTCCCTTTTGTTGGTCAATATTTGCAATACAGAGAGGCCATTTAAATAAAATATATTTCTATTCATGAAGCCCTCTTTTACCCCCATTTCTGCTTTAAACACACTTAAGTGCAGTACAGCACACTTTTTTCAAATGAGCACTACCATCTAATGACCACTATTAAAATACAGAAGCATAATAGGCTGAAGCGTTCATCTAAAAAACTATTTTAATATTATTCTACTGAGGATAAGTCATTCAAAAGATGGATGGAGGGTTGTAAGCAACATCATACACAGGCACTTAAATATAGGGGGGGAGTGTAAATTTCCATAGATATTGATTACATTTAAATACATATGGCACCTAAATAAACACTTTTTACATATTAAATCCAAATTTCCCAAAAATGTAAATGCAACTGAACTGCAATCAGGCATTTTTTCATGTACCACTAGAGGGAGCCTGTGTACCATTTGTGATGTTTTTGTCAAACATTGAGAATCAATGGTCTCACTGTACCAGTATAAACTGCTGTCACTTCATCACACATGGAGCAGCAACACAATATTCAAATGTGTATCTTCTCATTCATTGTTGGATCAGGGTCTCCCTGTATGTATCTAATTTTGTGAGCGTCTCTTTCAGGTTACTTCGAGGCACACGCCCTGGCGAAGGATTACCGCAGTCTTGGCTTCAGGGAGTGTTTGGCCGAGACAGCTCGCTTCCTGAGCATCATGGAGGGCCGGGACAGCGCAGACCCCCTTCGCATACGTCTGGTGTCCCACCTGAGCAACTACGCGTCTCAGAGGGAGGTGCAGGCCGGACTGGAACACTTAGCCTGGGGCTCGGCCTTCGGTGGCGCCCCTGCTCCCATGCCCCACCCCCTCCTCCTGCAGCCCCCCCAGGGCAGGACACCGGCATCCAGAGGAAACAGCCGCCCGCCTTCCACGTCGTCCTCGGAGACCTCGGCAACACCCAGACTCCTGGCCCCGACGGAGTCTCTCAGGGCGCCCCCCAACGGCTCGCTGCCCCTCAGCGTGGGGACGTCCAAGCTCTCGCCGCCCCTCTTGTCGTCCCTCTCCTCGCTGTCGGCCTTCCCTCTCTCTTTCGGCGCTTTCCCACTCGTGTCCCCGGCGGCCCTCGGCGCAGTCGGCCCCCCCTCCACCCTGTCCAAGCCTTACAGGCCGTGGGGCACGGAGATTGGAGCTTTTTGAAGACAGCAACTGGACTGAGGGGGGGCAACAGCTGAACTGGGCCACGACCACTTTAACATCTGTTTTTCTAGCCCTAATAGACAGGTGAATGCAACAAATTGGCCTTATTTGATTGTTAAGAAAGTCTTTGCTGTTGGCCATTTTTCCTATTTGTTTAGAAGGAAAACCGAGCTCGGTATGATTGTATTTTATAAATTCAAACCGATAACTAATTTAGCTAACGCTAGCGGTTTGAGGACCGAGACGCAAAAGTGAACTCAGTGCTCCACCTTTTCATGTTGTCAAGGAACAACGTAATGTACGTATTTAATATAGAATGACATAATTCAATCTGCTTGTTTATATCAGAACTATTTGGGGGAAACTAACTTTCTCACATTGGGACACTTGCATTTTTATATCTGTAATATTTTTGTATCAATAAATCCCAATCAGAATCCACTTTTATTGGCCAAGGAATTTGTTGGAACCGTACTTTGCCCACACCTGCCTGACACCATCCCAAACGAGCCTCATTACCTATGCAAAGAGGAACTGCTGACACAGCTCAAGTGTTCAGGTGTACCTAACGAAGTGGTCACCCAAAAACTCATAAAAGCTCATAGGAAAGTAATGAGGTTCCATTTATGGACTACAGCGGCCATTTCTTCGCTTCGTGCCAGGTAAGTAACCAAATCCAAGAGTATTGTTACCCTTCTGAATAGACAGGAAATCATTAAGAGCCACGGGAAATCCTTTACAATGTTGCCCTGACCTCACCGTCTTGGGTTGGTCCAAAACGGAGACAATAGTGTGAACAGGATGCGGACATTGGAGGGAAGCGGTCACAAGTAAAGGCAACACACACACACACACACACGGCAGCTGCGCCTCTAAATCACTGCTCAACTCCAAGGGGAGATTTTTTTCTTTCTATTTGAATGTTAATCTCAGAAGACAACTCATTGAACTGAAGAAAATCTTAAAAATTGTTTGAGGCTGTTGTACAATGAGAGCTATTTTTTGGTTCCAACTTTTGCTCCACTTTCTGCAGCACTTTTATGTCATTTTTAAACATCAGCTTTACAGATAGATGCAGTATTTGCTCTGTTGGCAGTAAAGTCTGTTTGTGCTAACTATTGGCACCACCTGGTATTGTATACCAAATATGCTTCCTGTTGTGTTGCACTTTAAGAAAGAAAATATCTGCCAGAGAAATTATCAGTACCCTGTTTTTTTTTTATGTCACGATGTCTCAACATTAGCCACACTGAACTTTTGCCCTCAATTGGGAAATGGAGGCATCGTCATAGGTCATAGTCAGGATAAATCTTTTACTGCCACCTGCTGGTAGCTGCCTACAATAGCAAGTCTGTGGACGACTTGGGTCAGAGGTTCACTAGCGGGGCTTAAAATAAAATCCAAAAAATGATGATACACTATTTTTAAAGGTACATACCTATATATGGAGACTTGCGCACAAATAAAACATACTTTAGCAGTTACTTTAGATATGGGCCATTAAAAAGCTGTAAGTCTATTAACACGGCGATTAAATATAGGCAAATAAAGAAGTGTATTTAATGATTCAATTAAGACGCATTGCACATATGTTTGAAAACAAGCCGTTCTTAAAGATTCAAAGCCACTGCATTGACCTTCAAAACTAAAAACTAAACTTGGGCAGTAATTCTTTTGCATACCACTAGAGGGAGCCTGTTTACCACATGATTAGTACAGACAGTATGTTGATCTGGCGTTGATTATGAATGGGTTGAAAAACTTCCCCATATAGGGAGATCTAGGATGCTAAAAAAGCATCAGTTTCATTATTTTTTATATTTGAATGTAATCACTCTCCAACAGAAAACCATTCATAACATTTGATCTTTTATTAGGCAGTTGACACACTCTCTCGTCTCTTAGTAGAAACTCATGAGATGGTGCATGCCATGTTCACAGAACCCCAAATCTTTATTAAGCAAAGCTTTCACAGAGAAATTCATCATGAAGGACAGGGAAGAAAAAGACAAGCAGCAGAGGTTGCAGGCAGATATCAGCAGTGCTGTATATTAAAAAGAGACTACTAGTTCAGTGTGCTGAATGTATACTAACTATAGCAATCCCGCATCCTAAATTCAAGGCCAACCACGCCGCGTGTTACGATCCTTTTCTCTTGCAGCCAAGCAAGCACGCACATCGTTTTTGTTCACGTAATCAATATTACAATCGGAGAAACGTCTCAGAGTAGAGATGCATGGTACCGATGCGTCAGGTACATTCTGGTGAAGGACCCGATAAGGAAAATGGCCTTGGGAATCTGCATGTATAGAAACAGTTGGCCTTTTTTTTTTTCTCAAGACATTCCGAACCATAATGTAGCACCAATTAACAATTGGGCTCATTACAAATGGACATTTTGTTTTATACATTCCAAGCGTGCGTGAGGAAGCAGGTGGCTTGTATTTGTTTAGTCTACTTTATTACCTCAGGTACACCTTACACCCAACATTCTTCACAAAGACACAAAAACATCATCGTCATTGTGACATCATTGTCATTATCGTCATCAGGAACACATAGCAAACGTCTGTCTACATCCAACTCACAATTCACAAGAAAATAGTGGCGGCATCCAACAAAAAACATTGTACAGTGCAGTATGGAGAAATCAATAGCTCGCTAGTTAGCTAGCTAGCTAAGATTCGATGGATAGATAGTTAAATAGCTAGCTAGCTAGTTAGCTAGCTAGCTAGCTAAGGATAGATAGATAGATAGATAGATAGATAGATAGATAGATACCCAAAACTAATATTTACAAAATAAGACAGATCCCTAAAATCAAGAAATGATTGCAGCTCTCAAAGATGAATGACACGGATTTTTTTTCTTTTGTCGTCATCGGTAATACTGAATTTGATTGACTGATTGATTGATTGATTGCTGAGTGTTTTGATGTGGTGAGGTCCTTCACCTGTCGGGTGCTCCAGGTTTGCATGTTTATTTTAGGGAGTGATGAAGTGATGGATGGATAGATGGATGGATGGGTGAATGGAAGTTGGGACTTTAGTGCGGTGCTCACGCTGTCATCACTTCCCTCATCTCTTTGTTTCTGCGCACCAACGCTGCGTGTCTCTCCTAAGAAACAACATCATGACACCAAAGTCATTAAGTCATGTCATGAATTAGTTGTGTGATATCACACATATCTACTCGAACATTTTGTGTCACCTTCTCCTGTAGACGCTCCATCATGGCTGCCAGATAGGCGTCGCGGTTCTCCTTAATCTGCTCCATCTTCATTTGGAGCTTCTCCTCAGCCATCTTGCTGAAGTTGTTGTTCTCCTCCAAAGCCTTGAACAGCACGTCCCTCTCATGCTCTCGCTTTTCGGCCAAAGCCCTCAGCACCTGTGTTTCCTGGTACTAAAAAAAAACCCACATTGAATCATTCGTAGCGGGCGACTTAAAATGGCGGAGTCTTCTGCTAGTCACCTTTCGCCGCTCTTCAGCTGCCTCCAGTTTCTTCTCAATGTCATCCAAGGAGATGTCCCTCTTAGGGGGAGAAGCCAGGTTGTGGCTGACATCTGATACTGGAGACAGGGGCTTGAGAATCACCTCAAACGCCTGTCCGGAAGCCCGCTTGTTGATCGGCTTCACCTCAAGATCTGCTGCTAGTCACATTTATTTTGTCAGACTAAAAAAGATGAAACTGGATTATTGATTCTTACCTTCCAACTCATTCAGGATCTTGTTGCGTGGTTCCGGGTAAAAGCAGGAGCAGATGAGCGAGAGGACGGAGAGCTCCTTCATTTTCTCCTTGTAAGCTGCAAGTTGGAACATCAACACATCATCCAGGTGAGTCATCATTACAGTCAAACAATAATGTCACCATCCCGCAAAAGCATTTTAGTAAAAGTTCGTTAATAATTCATTGCATGGTATTCGTTTACGTCGAGGCTTAAGCAAGCGTTTGGCTTTAATATGGCTTGTCACGTGGGGAGCCGGATATGGACCCAGAAGCTGGCGTGACACCAAAGTTGAAAAGTCTTTATAAAGTATCAACAGAAAGGTCAAAGCTAGACGTTCTTCTACTGACAACTTCTCAGAGAGTAACCTGAAATCTATTGATCAATCGCTCGCTGACAGTGCCAATCAAAGTAAAGTCCATTTTCTCATTTCCACACATCTATTGTGTTGGATGTCCATTAGAGTGATAAGGAAGCTAAGCGTGTGTGCGTTAAATAATTTCATTTCCTGCTTGGTGTGCAGTTGAATTTGATGGGCTGGTCTGTCTTCACCTGCCGCTTTTGTGAGCTTGTACAGTATGTGATGAGGTTGCCAAATACAAGTGCAGTTCTCACTGCGGGGCCGGCTGGCCGGCTCTGGCTGGCTTCCAGCGCCCAACCTATGCCTTCTGTGTTATTTGCTTTCCTTAATCCAGATAGGTGGCCCTTGTTCGGAATGCTAAATATAAAAACTTGACTTGCATGCAGCTAGAATGCACATAGAAATTACACTAGAAAATATTTTTTATAATAAGTAATCAATAATAGATTATCTGTAAAATATTTTGAAATATAAGTATTTATAAATTAATGGTAAGGCAACAAGTGGGATTTTATTCTGAAACGTCATAGCTACACCCAAAATCAGTATTGCGCAAGCTTTTAGAGGTCAAACTTAAAAAACAAAATCTCCAAAGCCTGATGTGCTAGGAAAAAGTACAGACGTTTTTTTAAATCTGTGTCAAAAAAAGGAAACTTAAAGCCATTTTTGATTCAAATTTGCTGTTTACCGCTGTTAGACAAAGCTCAAGTGGGGAACAAAAAATGGCCCAGGAGAGGATTTGATCCAGTTCGCCCACATATGCTCATAATTCGAGTAAAGGTTCATTTGATTGCTGCAGAGTTGGGGAGGAAAAAAAAATAAACGGCCCCTCCTAGGCAAAAAAATTCACGATAATGCATTTCAATGGCGTCAGCCAAATAATTAGGAAAGGACATTGGAGCAACCACCCCTTGCATCATCTTGTGACCTAAGGCTCCTTGAGCAAGGCACCTGACCCACATGACTGTACGATGACAAAGCGGTTTAGAAAATGGATGGCTAGAATTGAAAATAAGTTTTTGATTGCGTTTTCATTGACAGCCAGGTATTCAATTCATCAAGTTGAATTGCCTAATGTAAAAATTTGAGTTGCACACCACAGTAAAAACTGTCAGATGCATAGCTCTCAAAACTCAGCTCATATTTGATTTCGATTTCAGTGCCTGAAAACAAAAGCTAAACCGGATTTATCAAAGTAAAGCAATTCAAAATGATCAAACAATGCACTCATCATGTAGCTTCGTTGAGCACGGCTGCTACA
This sequence comes from Syngnathus acus, assembly GCF_901709675.1. NCBI lineage: Eukaryota > Metazoa > Chordata > Actinopteri > Syngnathiformes > Syngnathidae > Syngnathus > Syngnathus acus. The sequence continues at coordinate 10,910,460 of NC_051101.1, read as the reverse complement.
TGTTACCGTCGCACCCCCTAACAAAGGATGATGAATCATTGCAGTATTTAATTCATTAATGGCGACGAACAATGATGATTATTTTAAAGTAAAGGAATGGGGGGGAAAAAAGGTTTGAGGTGTTCAAGTTGGTAGCCTAGCAGTGGAAAAAAGTGATGACGCCCTCTGAGGCCTCAATGGTGGGCAGCATCAGCATCTTGGGTGGGGTCCGTCTGCATTATGCTGCGTATTGGGGCCGATGGAGTGATGGAGACGCAGGTAGCACAGTCAAATTCTTTCTAAATGCACTATTGTGAACATCTTAGACGACTTTAAAAGGAGACAAATGCAGAATTACACATTTTATGTGGACGGGAGGATAGAAAATGGCTAATTGGTTCATGCTTGCGTCGCACCGCCAAGGAGACGAAATCATGCAATATCACCGCATGAATCAAACCTAGAAATCCATCATTTCTTGAAATATCATCGTTTATATTCACGCATCTTTCGTATATGATTCTAAAGTGGTCATTTGTCACATGACGCACCTCACAGACAGCACAGGCCGGGCCGATTAGACCCCCGTAGAAATACGCAAAGAAAGAAGCATCAATCCATTTTTTTTTTCTTTCGGTCTTTTTGTGTAATCGTGATTGGAAAGGGAAAAAAAGATGCTTACCGGTTGCTGTTTTGGCCATGGCTGCAGAGAGGGTTGTACGGCGAAGATGTGAGTGTCTGCTGCTTCTGTGCTGCTGTGCTGCGTTCAGGTGAACGATGAAAATGCTCAAAGCAAGGCACTGAGTCAGCGGCAGTGGCCAAGGGGCGGATCGGGTGGTGGCGAGGAGGCGGGGCCTATGTCCTTTGACGCATGCGCACAATGCACGGGATGCACCCATTGAACCGACTGCTATAGTCCGTTTAACAATCACACCGCAGACAAAGTGGCGATAGGTTTGATGTCAAATCGATTAAAATCTAGAAAAAGGCAAACGTTTGTCGCGTTATAGTCACCGGTCATATTATTAGGTACCCCTGCAATGTGGCTGGGAATTGTGTCAAATAGTCGCATACAGGCTGTTGTGATTCCTACATCATCTTGATTTTCACGTAAATAGATTTTTTTAAGGATACATTTTTTTAATTTATAAATTTACCCGTCTGCTGTTGAAGTGCGTCTTGTTTCAGATGAAATTAAATTGATGTTATAATAGGGTGACCAGACGTCCTCTTTTTCCCGGTCATGTCCTACTTCTGTGCTGTCAAAAAATCTTCCAGGATTTTGTTGGACTGCCTTAAATATAATACGTGATCTGTTTGATACTTTTGACGTTAATGCCGTGGTATAAAATGAACTAATGATATGCTGTTTATGATACTTACCTGACTTGTGTCGTAAAATGTTGGGAATTACTCAAATCTCATGGCATTCCATTTATTGAGGTGTCACATGACGCGTGTCATCGTTTATCATTCTACATAATTCCATATGATTCTACACTTCTCCATATGATTCCTCATTGTTCAATGTCATCACATATAATTCACTTTTATTTTATTTCATGATTCAAAGCATTCCACATGCTTGCATATTTTGGCATTCAGCATTTCTACACAAATTGCTTCATCTATTTTCTCTGCAAAACAAATATGGGGGCAAAAACATGAAAAGTTAACAAACTCCTAAACTAATAGAAACTAAGCAACTTGCCTTAAATATGAATTAAAAGTAATTAGTTAAAATTCACAACTAAAAACAAAGTAAACATCAATTAAAATAATAATTACAAAATTGTTATCCCGAGGCCGGTTAATGAGTATATTCTATAATTCATTACGATGAAAATATGAACTTCTCACTGTGGTGAAGGAAAAGAGTTCAGCATCCCAATCAAAAGGTAAATAGAGTTGCCATTGATGCAAAAACTCATGAAGTCTGCTCAAATAGAAGGTGAATACTTCACGAATCGTTGCTCATCTCCCCAACACACTCGGAATTATCTTTGGCTGAGCAGGCAACAGGGTTCTTGTCAGTGTGGAGACTTATGTGACTTTTTAAGCTTTGCTTCACTACAAATCTTTGGCCACAAATTGAGCATGAAAAAGGTTTCTCGCCAGTGTGGATTCTTGTATGAATTGTTAGAGTTCCCTTATGGCTGAATTTTTGGCCACAAACTGAGCATGAAAAAGGTTTCTCACCAGTGTGGATTCTTGTGTGCTTTATCAAGTATTCATTCCGAGCGAATAATTGGCCACAAACTGAGCATGAAAAAGGTTTCTCACCAGTGTGGATTCTTGTGTGAATTGTTAGAGCTCCCTTCCCTGCAAATATTTGGCCACAAAGTGAGCATGAAAAAGGTTTCTCACCTGTGTGGGTTCTTGTGTGCTTTTTTAAATGCCCGCTCTGAGAGAATTTTTGGCCACAAACTAAGCATGAAAAAGGTTTCGCACCAGTGTGCATTTTCTTGTGCTTGTTAAAATCTCCTTTTACACTGAATTTTCGGCCACAAACTGAGCATGAAAAAGGTTTCTCGCCAGTGTGGTTTCTTGTGTGTGATTTTAAATGTGACCTTTCAGAGAATTTTTGGCCACAAACTGAGCATGAAAAGGGTTTCTCGCCAGTGTGGATTCTTGTGTGCCTGTTTAAAACTCCCTTATGACAGAATTTTTGGCCACAAACTACGCATGAAAAAGGTTTCTCACCAGTGTGGATTAGTGTGTGCCTTTTTAAATATCTCCCCTCGGAGAACATTTGGCCACAAACTGAGCAGGAAAAAGGTTTTTCACCTGTGTGGATTTTTATGTGCGTTTTTAAATGTCCCCCATCAGAGAATTTTTGGCCACAAACTGAGCATGAATAAGGTTTCTCACCAGTGTGGGTTCTTGTGTGCCTTTTTAGATTTCCCCTCCGAGAGAATTTTTGGCCACAAACTGAGCATGAAAATGATTTCTCTCCAGTGTGGATTCTTGTATGCGTTTTCAAATGTCCCTGCTGAGAGAATTTTTGGCCACAAACTGAGCATGAAAAGGGTTTCTCACCAGTGTGGATTCTTGTGTGAATTGTTAGAGCTCCCTTCAATGCAAATATTTGGCCACAAACTGAGCATGAAAAGGGTTTCTCACCAGTGTGGATTCTTGTGTGCATTTTTAAATGTCCCCCCATAGAGAATTTTTGCCCACAAACTGAGCATGAAAAGGGTTTCTCACCAGTGTGGGTTCTTGTGTGCCTTTTTAAACTTCCCCTTTGAGCAAATTTTTGGCCACAATCTGAGCAGGAAGAGTTTTTTGTCACGTCATCACTATCTGATGATGGAGCTGCTTGTGATCCTCCACAGTGGTCTCCATCACCTTCTCTGGTCATTTGTTGACTTGAGCTGCAGCTTGCCGGCGCCGCCCCTTTGATCACCTCATGTTGACCCTCATCTAAACTCTTCACAGGAACACCAGTCGATGGCATCTTGAAGGTATCCTCCTCCTCTTTAATGTCGCAGGAGTCTTCTCCTTCTTCTTTAATACAAGGCCGCTCCGGCTCTTTCTCCTCTTTTACGGTGCAAAGAAACGTCTGCACCATTTGCTCTTTCATGTGGTGGAGGACCTCTTTGCTATCTTCCTCTTTGATGCATGTGTGCTCTGGCTCCTGATGCTTAGGACAAATAGCTTCACTAATGTCTGCAAAACAAGGCAAAGACATATCAACGTATATTAATATTATTTCTAAGCAAGTACTAACCAACTCTGCGTAACACAACATATGGCTGCAGCCATAGATCTTCCAGTCGTCGACGACGATGGTCCTCTTCCTCCACGTACTCTGCATTGGTCCTTGCAAACATTTTCACACTGCAATCACAACACTTGTTCAACGCTGTTTGGCTAACAAAGATTTCTTTTGGGCAGCGGCGAGCGAGCTATTTGTTGAGGTAATTGAATACAAGTTATTTCATATTAATATAATTTCCACGTTACAGTATTACTCTCGGTACGGCATATGATGATGGCCCGTTTGAGATCCAACATTCATCGAGAACGCTGCTCAGAGGTGCCTTTGTGTCTACTTGACAAAGACAGTTGTAAATCAACAAAAATGCCGATAATCAAGCGAAATATCATAAAGTAAGCACTGTGGTAGCTACCAAGTATAATAAAAGCGGCCCGCACTTCCGTACTGCAACCAAGCAGTAGTACAAATAACGGTGCTAATATAATAACTTAGGCCCGCAGTCGTAACTTACCTCTTTCGTCGTTGCAGTTCTAGTGTAACTAATGTTACCGATTCACAACATAAGTTGTGTGTTTATCTGATGCAGCCAAATAGGCAATTAGCTTCTTTTTGAGTGCCTAAACCAAGCGCGCTTCCGTAGTCTTCGGTTTACTTCCTGCCTACGTAATGATGATGTCATTTGAGAGAGGCCCCGGGATGCCCTCTAGCGAAGGACCGTGGGACGTTTAATGTTCTTGTTGCCCAGCAAACACACCAACATTGCGTGCAAAAAAAAAAAAGAAATAATGTGCACGTTTCCAAAAAAAACCTGTAGAAATGTCTGTATGCTACTTATTGGCAAAATCTCTTAAGACGGCAGTTCTTATTAGTTTGTGTTGGTTTACTTAGTGCGGCTGTTGAGTTTAATTCATAATGGCCAAGATACAGAATGCAATAATTAAAGGTGAATTAATTTGCTGAGCAACAGAGAGCATAGCTGCATGCTTTATTAAAATGACAAATTACAGCCAAATAAAAACAAGGCATTGTATTACAATACTGAGAAAAAGGGATGTTTCTCTTGAATAGGAAAAGAACCCCACACATACATCCCGTGTAATTCACTCTCATTTTATTTCATGATCCAAAGCATTCCACATTTTGTAATTCAGCAATTCTACACAAATTACTTCATCTATTTTCACTGAAAAACAAATATGGGGGCAAAAACCTTGACATGAACATGAAAATCTGAACAAAACAAACCCCGAAACACGATTAGAAACTAAGCAACTTGTCCTGAATATGAATTTGAAATAATTACAGTTAAAATTCACAACTATAAACAAAATAAACATCAAGTATAATGAAAAATACAAAACTATTATCATCCAGAGGCCGGTTAACTAGTATATTCTCAAATTCATTATAACTAAAATATGAACATCTCACTGTGGTGAAGGAAAGGAGTTTAGCATCCCAATCAAAAGGTACATAGAATTGCCATTCGTGCAAAAACTTATGAAGTCTGCTCAAATAGAAGGTGAAAACTTCACGAATCATTGCTCATCTCCCCAACACACTCAGAATTCTCTTTGGCTGAGCAGGCGACAGGGTTCTCGTCAGTGTGGAGACTTATATGACGTTTTAAGCTTTGCTTCATTACAAATCTTTTGCCACAAACTGAGCATGATAAAGGTTTCACACCAGTGTGGGTTGTTGTGTGCCTGTTTAAATCTCCCTTATGACTGTATCTTTTGCCACAAATTGAGCATGAAAAAGGTTTCTCGCCAGTGTGGATTCTTGTGTGCCTGTTTAAATCTCCCTTATGACTCAATCTTTTGCCACAAACTGAGCATGAAAAAGGTTTCTCGCCGGTGTGCATTCTTGTGTGCTTGGTTAAATCTTCCTTATGACCAAATTTTTTACCACAAACTGAGCATGGGAAAGGTTTCTCACCAGTGTGGATTCTTGTGTGCCTTTTTAAATGCCTGCCCAGAGAGAATGTTTGGCCACAATCTGAGCATGAAAAAGGTTTCTCTCCAGTGTGAATTCTCATGTGCCTTTTTAAACGTCCCCCACAAGAGAATTTTTGGCCACAAACTGAGCATGAAAAAGGTTTCTCGCCAGTGTGGATTCTTGTGTGCAAAATTAAATGTCCCTTCTGAGAGAATTTTTGTCCACAAACTGAGCATGAAAAAGGTTGCTCGCCAGTGTGGATTCTCGTGTGCGTTTTTAAACTTCCACTTCGAGTAAATGTTTGGCCACAAACCGAGCATGAAAAAGGTTTCTCTCCAGTGTGGGTTCTTGTGTGCCTTTTTAAATGTTCCCCCCGAGAGAAATTTTGGCCACAATCTGAGCAGGAATAGTTTTTCGTCACGTCATCACTTTTTGATGGTGGAGCTGCTTGTGATCCTCCACAGTGGTCTCCATCACCTTCTCTGGTCATTTGTTGACTTGAGCTGCAGCTTGGCGGCTCCGCCTCTTTGCTCACCTCCTGTTGACCCTCATCTAAACTCTTCACAGGAACTCCGGTCAATGGCATATTGAAGGTATCCTCCTCCTCTTTAATGTCGCAGGAGTCTTCTCCCTCCTCTTTAATACAAGTCCGCTCCGGCTCTTCCTCCTCTTTTATGGTGCAAAGAAACGTCTGCACCATTTGTTCATTCAAGTGGTGGACCTCTTTGCCCACATCTTCCTCTTTAATACAAGCCCGCTCTGGCTCTTCCTCCTCTTTTACGGTGCAAAGAAACTCCTGCACCATTTGTTCATTCATGTGGTGGACCTCTTTGCCCACATCTTCCTCTTTAATGCACGTGCGCTCTGGCTCCTGCTGCTTAGGACGAATAGCTTCACTAATGTCTGCAAAACAAGGCAAACACATCTCAATGTACATTAACAATAAAAGTTACGGTTGAAGAGAAACTAACAAATCATATCCAAGGACTTCTTCAATCTACCTATCACACATGATTTTGATAGAATTCTACTAAAAATGGACACTGGAAGATAATTCGTAATAGAAAATAGTTCTTTTCTAAGCAAGTACCAACTCTGCGTAACACAACATATGGCTGCAGCCAAACATCTTCCAGTCGTCGACGACTATGGTCCTCTTCCTCCACGTACTCTGCTGTGGTCCTTGCAAACATTTTCACACTGCAATCATATGATGATGGCTCATTTGAGATCCAACATTCATCGAGGACGCTGCTCAGAGGAACTTTTGTGTCTACTTGACAAAAGACAGTTGTAAATCAACGATAATGCCGATAATCAAGCTAAATATCATAAAGAAAGCACTGTGGTAGCTACCATGCTAATGAAAGTGGCCCCCACTTCTACACTGCAACCAAGCAGTACTACAAATAACGGTGCTAATATGATAACTTAGGTCCGCAGTCGTAACTTACCTCTTTAGTCGTTGCAGTTTTAGTGTAACTAATGTTACCGATTCACAACATAAGTTGTGTGTTTATCTGATGCCGCCAAATGGGCGATTAGCTTATGTTTGAGTGCCTAAACCAAGCGCGCTTCCGTACTCCGTAGTCTTCGGTTTACTTCCTGCCTACGTAACGATGATGTCATTTGAGAGAGGTCCCGGATGCCCTCTAGCGAAGGACCTTGGGACGTTTAATGTTGTTGCTGCCCACCAACCAAAACATTGGGTGCAAAAAATAATAATAATGTGCACGTTTTCCCAAACTGTAGAAATGTCTGTATGCTACTTATTAGCGAAATCTCTTAAAACGGCAGTTCTTATTGGTTTTGTGTTGGTTTACTTTCGACTGTTGAGATTAATTCATAATGGCTATGATACAGAATGCAATAATTGAAGGTGAATTAATTTGGTCAACAACAGAGAGCATAGCTGCATGCTTTATTATAATGACAAATTACAGCCAAATAAAAACAAGGCATTGTATTACAATACTTAGAAAAAGTGATGCTTCTCTTGAAAAGAACCAGCACAAAAATAGAGTTCATATTTCAAGTCGAGATATCAGGAATTCAGTTATGATGGCAAAAGTCTGTGAAAGATTTTCAGTGGCTCGACCTGCTTCTTAATGTAGTACCCCACACGTACATTCCGAAATATTCACATTTTATTTCATGATTCAAAGCATTCCACATGCTTTCGTATTTTGTCATTCAGCATTTCTACACAAATCGCTTCATCTATTTTCACTGCAAAACAAATATGGGGGCAAAAACCTGAACATGAACATGAAGAGGTTAACAAAACCCGAAACACTCATAGAAACTAAGCAACTCGCCCTGAATATGAATTAAAAGGAATTACAGTTAAAATCCACAACTAAAAACAAAATAAACATCAAGTATAATGAAAATTACAAAACTATTATCATCCCGACGCCGGTTAACTAGTATATTCTCAAATTCATTACGACGAAAATAGGAACTGTGGTGAAGGAAAGGAGTTTAGCATCCCAATCAAAAGATACATAGAATTGCCATTCGTGCAAAAACTCATGAAGTCTGCTCAAATAGAAGGTGAAGACTTCACGAATCATTGCTCATCTCCCCAACATACTCGGAATTCTCTTTGGCTGAGCAGGCGACAGGGTTCTCGCCAGTGTGGATTCTTATATGCCTTTTTAAGCTTTGCTTCGCTGCAAATCTTTTGCCACAAACTGAGCATGAAAAAGGTTTCTCGCCAGTGTGGATTCTTATATGCCTTTTTAAGCTTTGCTTCACTACGAATCTTTGGCCACAAATTGAGCATGAAAAAGGTTTCTCGCCAGTGTGGGTTCTTGTGTGATGTTTTAAGGTTCCCTTCTGACTGAATTTTTGGCCACAAACTGAGCATGAAAAAGGTTTCTCACCAGTGTGGATTCTTGTGTGCCATTTTAAGTAATGCTTGTGACTGAATAATTGGCCACAAACTGAGCATGAAAAAGGTTTCTCCCCAGTGTGGATTATTGTGTGCCTTTTTAAATAGCTCCCCTCAGAGAACATTTGGCCACAAACTGAGCATGAAAAAAGTTTTTCACCTGTGTGGATTCTTGTGTGCTTTATCAAGCAGTCATTCCGAGCGAATAATTGGCCACAAACTAAGCATGAATAAGGTTTCTCACCAGTGTGGATTCTTGTGTGAATTGTTAGAGCTCCCTTCCCTGAAGATATTTGGCCACAAACTGAGCATGAAAAAGGTTTCTCACCTGTGTGGGTTCTTGTGTGTCTTTTTAAATGCCCGCTCTGGGAGAATTTTTGGCCACAAACTAAGCATGAAAAAGGTTTCTCACCAGTGTGGATTCTCTTGTGCTTGTTAAAATCTCCTTTTAGACTGAATGTTCGGCCACAAACTGAGCATGAAAAAGGTTTCTCTCCAGTGTGGATTCTTGAGTGTGATTTTAAATGTCCTCCGTCAGAGAATTGTTGGCCACAAACTGAGCATGAAAAGGGTTTCTCACCAGTGTGGGTTCTTGTATGAAGTGTTAGAGTTCCCTTCCGAGTGAATCTTTGGCCACAAACTGAGCATGAAAAAGGTTTCTCACCAGTGTGGACTCTTGTATGCTTGTTTAAATCTCCCTTCTGACTGAATTTCTGGCCACAAACTGAGCATGAAAAAGGTTTCTCACCAGTGTGGATTCTTGTGTGAACTGTTAGAGCTTCCTTCCTTGAAAATATTTGGCCACAAACTGAGCATGAAAAAGGTTTCTCTCCAGTGTGGGTTCTTGTGTGCTTTATCAAGTGTTCATTCCGAGTGAATTTTTGGGCACAAACTGAGCATGAAAAAGGTTTCTCACCAGTGTGGACACTTGTGTGAAATTTTAAACTATCACTTCGAGTGAATTTTTGGCCACAATCTGAGCATGAAAAAGTTTTCTTGCCAGTGTGGGTTCTCGTGTGCCTATTTAAGGTTTCCTTCCAATTGAAACTTTGGCCACAAACTGAGCATGAAAAATTTTCCTGTCCAGTGTGGATTCTTGTGTGCCTTTTTAAACTTCCCCTTTGAGCAAATTTTTGGCCACAATCTGAGCAGGAATAGTTTTTCGTCACGTCATCACTATCTGATGGTGGAGCTGCTTGTGATCCTCCACAGTGGTCTCCATCACCTTCTCTGGTCATTTGTTGACTTGAGCTGCAGCTTGGCGGCGCCGCCTCTTTGATCACCTCATGTTGACCCTCATCTAAACTCTTCACAGGAACACCAGTCGATGGCATCTTGAAGGTATCCTCCTCCTCCTCTTTAATGTCGCAGGAGTCTTCTCCCTCCTCTTTAATACAAGGCCGCTCCGGCTCTTCCTCCTCTTCTATGGTGCAAAGAAACGTGGGCACCATTTGTTCATTCAAGTGGTGGACCTCTTTGCCCACATCTTCCTCTTTAATACAAGGCCGCTCTGGCTCTTCCTCCTCTTTTATGGTGCAAAGAAGCGTGGGCACCATTTGTTCATTCAAGTGGTGGACCTCTTTGCCCACATCTTCCTCTTTGATGCATGTGCGCTCTGGCTCCTGCTGCGTAAGACGAATAGCTTCACTAATGTCTGCAAAACAAGGCAAACACATCTCAATGTATATTAACAATAAAAGTTAGAATTGAAGAGAAACTAACAAATCATATCCAAGGACTTATTCAATCTACCCATCACACATGATTTTGATAGAATTCTACTAAAAATGGACACTGGAAGAGAATTCGTAATAGAAAATAGTTCTTTTCTAAGCAAGTACTAACCAACTCTGCGTAACACAACATATGGCTGCAGCCAAAGATCTTCCAGTCGTCGACGACTATGGTCCTCTTCCTCCACGTACTCTGCTGTGGTCCTTGCAAACATTTTCACACTGCAAGTACAACACTTGTTCAACGCTGTTTGGCTAACAAAGATTTCTTTTGGGCAGCGGCGAGCGAGCTATTTGTTGAGATAATTGAAAAAAGGTTATCCCATATTAATATAATTTCCACGTTACAGTATTACTCTCGGTACAGCATATGATGATGGCTCATTTTAAATCCAACATTCATCGAGGACGCTGCTCAGAGAAGTCTTTGTGTCTACTTGACAAAAGACAGTTGTAAATCAACGAAAATGCCGATAATCAAGCTAAATATCGTAAAGTTAGCACTGTGATGAAAGCGGCCGCACTTCTACACTGCAACCAAACAGTACTACAAATAAAGGTGTTAACATGTTAACTTAGGTACGCAGTCGTAACTTACCTCTTTCGTGGTTGCAGTTGTAGTGTAACTAATGTTACTACTGTTCTAGTCTTTGGTTTACTTCCTGCTACGTAATGATGATGTTATTTGAGAGAGTTCCCAGACGCCCTCTAGCGAAGGATCGTGGGACGTTTAATGTCGTTGTTGCCCAGCAAACAAACCAACATTGCGTGGAAAAAAAAGAAAAGTAGTGCACGTTTTCCAAAATTAAAAACTAACTCGAATAGATTTTAAATTGAAATCAGTCGCAGTTGTGTCAAAATGTCTGTAGGCTACTCTGCCCCTATTTCTGTACGTTTACCTCGTAAGTTTAGTTTCAGTAATGTATACTAGATACGACACAGAATATAGAACGGCCAGTTGTTCGTGACCAGAAAAGAACGAGAAGGTGACCATATGGGGGCTGCAGAACGAACAACTGCTGGGGGGGGCCCCTGCAGCTGTCAGGCAAAGCGCTGAGGTCAAGAGCCAGTCACCTTACACCAAGTAGTTTTAAAGAGCAGCTGAGCATCGAACACGATTCACTCCACTACTTATTAGTAAAATCTCTTAAGAGGTCAGTTCTTATTCAAGTTCATATTTCAAGTCAAGACATCAGGAATTTAGTTATGATGGTGTGGTGAATTCTCTTCGATGGTCAGCTAGTCTTCCAAACAAACGGTGAAAAAGTGGCTGGCTTGGGGAAGGAAAACTTCAGTCACACATGGCTGATTGGGGAAAGATTTTATTCAACCCATGTCAGAGAGAAGTGTCTCGCCCCCTAGCCAAGATGTCGAGTCCATTTGTCTACTCTCGCCCTAAAATTTACACCCCTGCACACACGGGGCTGTTGGATGATCTATGGCCCCCCCAGTCAGCCTCCCTAACTCTACACGGTGCATATCTTAGCAGTTGTTAATGGAAACCAGATGTGTCAGGTGCCAATGAGCCTACATTCCTGGACCAAGCCCCAAACAATCCCGCACGAACCTGACCCGAACATGACCCGGTCACACTTAGGCTTACTAGTGAAATATACATTGCATGATACCAGAATAAAAATTCACAACATTGGCAAAAAGTGGTCATCTGTGAAGGATTGTCAGTGCCTCGGTCTGCTTCTTAATATAGTACCCCACACATACATTCCGAATAATTCACATTTTATTTCATGATTCAAAGCATTCCACATTTTTTCATTCAGCATTTCTACACAAATTGCTTCATCTATTTTCACTGCAAAATATGGGGGCAAAAACCTGAACATGAAAAGGTTAACAAAACCCTAAACACTAATAGAAACTAAGCAACTCGCCCTGAATATGAATTAAAAGTAATTACAGTTAAAATTCACAACTAAAAACAAAATAAACATCAAGTATAATGAAAATTACAAAACTATTATCATCCCGGCGCCGGTTAACTAGTATATTCTCAAATTCATTACGACGAAAATATGAACTTCTCACTGTGGTGAAGGAAAAGATTTCAGCATCCCAATCAAAAGGTAAATAGAGTTGCCATTGATGCAAAAACTCATGAAGTCTCAAATAGAAGGTGAAAACTTCACGAATCATTGCTCATCTCCCCAACATACTCGGAATTCTCTTTGGCTGAGCAGGCGACAGGGTTCTCACCAGTGTGGATTCTAATATGACCTTTTAACCTTTGCTTCGCTACAAATCTTTTGCCACAAACTGAGCATGAAAAAGGTTTCTCGCCAGTGTGGGTTCTTGTGTGCATAATTAAATTTCCCCTGTGAGAGAATATTTGGCCACAAACTGAGCATGAAAAAGGTTTCTCGCCAGTGTGGATTCTTGTGTGATTTTTTAAATAGTCACTCCGAGCAAATTTTTGGCCACAAACTGAGCATGAAAAAGGTTTCTCGCCAGTGTGGGTTCTTGTGTGCATTTTTAGACTTTCCCCCCGAGCAAATTTTTGGCCACAAACTGAGCATGAAAAACGTTTCTCACCTATGTGGGTTTTTGTGTGCTTTTTTAAATACTTGCTCTGAGAGAATTTTTGGCCACAAACTAAGCATGAAAAAGGTTTCTCACCAGTGTGGATTTTCTTGTGCTGGTTAAAAGCTTCTTTTAGACTGAATTTTTGGCCACAAACTGAGCATGAAAAAAGTTTCTCACCAGTGTGGGTTCTTGTGTGCTTTATCAAGTGTTCATTCTGAGAGAATGTTTGGCCACAATCTGAGCATGAAAAAGGTTTCTCGCCAGTGTGGGTTCTCGTGTGCCTTTTTAAGGTTTCCTTCCAATTGAAACTTTTGCCACAAACTGAGCATGAAAAATGTTCCTGTCCAGTGTGGATTCTTGTGTGCCTTTTTAAATGTCCCCTCTGAGAGAATTTTTGCCCACAAACTGAGCATGAAAAGGGTTTCTCACCAGTGTGGGTTCTTGTGTGCATTTTTAAACTTCCCCTTTGAGCAAATTTTTTGCCACAATCTGAGCAGGAATAGTTTTTCGTCACGTCATCACTATCTGATGGTGGAGCTGCTTGTGATCCTCCACAGTGGTCTCCATCACCTTCTCTGGTCATTTGTTGACTTGAGCTGCAGCTTGGCGGCGCCGCCCCTTTGATCACCTCATGTTGACCCTCATCTAAACTCTTCACAGGAACACCGGTCGATGGCATCTCGAAGGTATCCTCCTCCTCTTTAATGTTGCAGGAGTCTTCTCCCTCCTCTTTAATACAAGGCCGCTCCGGCTCTTCCTCCTCTTCTATGGTGCAAAGGACCTCTTTGCCCACATCTTCCTCTTTAATACAAGGCCGCTCTGGCTCTTCCTCCTCTTTAATGGTGCAAAGTAACGTGGGCACCATTTGTTGATTCAAGTGGTGGACCTCTTTGCCCACATCTTCCTCTTTGATGCATGTGCGCTCTGGCTCCTGATGCTTAGGACGAATAGCTTCACTAATGTCTGCAAAACAAGGCAAAGACATATCAACGTATATTAACAATAAAAGTTACAGTTGAAGAGAAACTAACGAATCATATCCAAGGACTTTTTCAATCTACCTATCACACATGATTTTGATAGAATTCTACTAAAAATGGACACTGGAAGAGAATTCGCAATAGAAAATAGTTATTTTCTAAGCAAGTACTAACCAACTCTGCGTAACACAACATATGGCTGCAGCCAAAGATCTTCCAGTCGTCGACGACTATGGTCCTCTTCCTCCACGTACTGTGCTGAGGTCCTTGCAAACATTTTCACACTGCAATCACAACACTTGTTCAACGATGTTTGTCTCACAAAGGTTTCTTTTGGACAGCGGCGAGCGAGCTATTTGTTGAGGTAATTGAATAAAGGTTATCCCATATTAATATAATTTCCACGTTACAGTATTACTCTCGGTAGCACTGTGGTAGCTACCATGCTAACGAAAGCGGCCCGCACTTCTACACTGCAACCAAGCAGTACTACAAATAACGGTGCTGATATAATAACTTAGGCCCGCAGTCGTAACTTACCTCTTTCGTCGTTGCAGTTTTAGTGTAACTAATGTTACCGATTCACCACTTAAGTTGCGTGTTTATCTGATGCAGTCAAATGGATGATTAGCTTCTGTTTGAGTGCTTAAACCAAGCGCGCTTCCGTAGTCTTCGGTTTACTTCCTGTCTAGGTAATGATGTCATTTGAGAGAGGTCCCGGATGCCCTCTAGCGAAGGACCTTGGGACGTTTAATGCTGTTGCTGCCCAGCAAACAAAACATTGCGTGCAAAAAAAAAAAAGTGCACGTTTTCCAAAAAAGCTGTACTTATTAGTAAAATCTCTTAGATGGCAGTTCTTACTGGTTTGTGTTGGTTTACTTAGTGCGGCTGTTGAGTTTAATTCGTAATGGCTATAATACAGAATGCAATAATTAAAGGTGAATTAAGTTGCTGAACAACAGAGAGCATAGCTGCATGCTTTATTGAAATGACAAATTACAGCCAAATAAAAACAAGGCACTGTATTACAATACTGAGAAAAAGTGATGTTTCTCTTGAATAGGAAAAGAACCAGCACAAAAATAGTTAATTCAAGTAAAATGTGCATTCATATTTCAAGTTGAGACATCAGGAATTCACAGTCATGATGGCAAAAAGTGGTCATCTGTGAAGAATTTTCAGTGCTTCAACCTGTTTCTTAATGTAGTACCCCACGAGGATCTGAGGTCTCAGTTGGTAGCTGTGGAGAACCTCCTTGGAGCTGCTCAGCTGGTCTCCCTTTAGGCGGTCCACTAATGTTGTGCAAACCACGGCCGCTTTAATGTTACAAAACAAAAAAGTCAGAAGGTTACATTTTTTAAAAAGTGAAATCTTACTGATGTCATTCCTCACCTCGCAGGCCGCTTAGTTTACACATGGCGGCAAAAACTGTTGACTCCATCTCAATATTGCACACGCCTGCTTCTTTAGCTTTTGTCAAGTATTTGTGCTTGTCCTTCTCCGTGTACAGGCAGAATGCACCGTCTAAGCGGCCTTGACCTACTCGACAACACAAATTGGACAGTGACTACTTGTCACCCTTTAAAAAGGCCAGTTGACTGATTACAAATGACTTGTTATGCTAATTGGAGGATACAACGTTTTCTTTCTTTCACACAGAGGGATTGACAGTGACAACACGGGTGAAGTAGACCTTCATAGAAATCCAGCGTGCACATGGTGTTTCCCATCACAGTTTTGAACTGGCCCAGCTCCTTGCTGCACTGAAGCAGTTCCTCAGCAAGGGTGTAGTCCAGGTCAGTGTCACGGACCACTAACTTGCCCAAGATCAGCTGCTCAAATTTGGCCACGAATGTGGCATCCACAGATTGTTTGGTAATGACGACAGTCCCCGGTTCAAGCCCTCAATACAAATGAGGCATTCAAGTTAATGCAGTGGAATACAGTAAAAGAAAAAAGTATCAATATCAGGTATGTTTAAACTAATAACAGATGAGACTAAAGACTGTAGAATGATTTTTTTTTTTAAATCTGAAAAATTACATTACACAAGGCCAACAAATTCCTTATAAAATCGAACAGGTTTTAGGCACATTTGTTTTAGGGCGGGTTCTGATGTTTAAAGTATAAGCGCGCCCTCTTGTGGCAACTAGTTGAAGTCCTGGCAAAGTCGTCAAGAAAAAGCTCCTTATGCTGTAATATCAACAAGATGAATACTGACAAATAATTTACAAGCTTACCTATACCACCTGATGTTCCAATGCGTATGATTGTAACATCTGTGCATCGTGCATGATGGAGGAGCTTTATGAGCTCATGCAACATTATCGACATGGATGGGATTCCCATTCCATGCTGCAAAAATGAAGCAAATTATATTACAATATTTGTCACAATTTGGAATATAGTATTGTAGTTTTCTTTGACTTACACTAACAGAGAGTACAGGTCCAACTTTGTACATGGCATATCGGTCTGTTCCAGCACAAATATTAGGGTAGTCTGATTTGGGGTCTTGCATCCCAAGCTCTGCAGCAACATACTCAATGAACTCTTTCATTCGCCAAGCGCTGCCCCCAACACACACAAACTGGAGGAAAACAAATGGACACAAAAAAAGAATGATTCAAATATGGACAGAAGTTGTTTTAAACAATGAATGATTCTTACTTTGACATCTCCAAACAGAGCTGGAAGATTGTGTGTCCCTGTTCCCAGACTGAAGTGGTACAAGATGTCATCTTTCAGCCCACAGAGGTAAGGGTTGTGCACAAGAACGGGACTTGAAGGTGGGAAATTAGGGGGGAAATAAGTAACTGCCAGAAAAAAATGTACACTATTTACTCATTATTTAAATACATAATCAGCCAAAACGGTTTATGACATGATTAGAATTTTAAGTCTTATACTCTCTGCAGAATTACAGCAGTTTTGTTAAGCTATATTCTACAAAAAGTCATTCTCATGCTCTGGGCTTTCATTTTCATTCATAACGTCAAAAGTGTTATGATGCAAAAATGAGTACAATTTTCTTTAAGTATTCTGAAACATACATTGAAGTTCACAAGCCGCCCCTCAAGGCTAACACTACTATTTGATAAACAATGAAAATTTGATGGGGGTGACCACCTTACCTGCTCGTTTCTGTGTACTTCGAGTCCATCCTGTCTCGGGAAAAATGACCGAATAAACCAAATATCAAAACAAAAAAGTATTTAAAACAATACTTTGTAGAATGTCAGGCCGTTTAAGGTACAGCGGTCTGTGACGACCAAGCGAAAATGAGAAGGTAAAAGCGCATTTTCAGGTCATTGTTGAAAGCGATCTTTGCTTTTCCCTATTCAAAACGGGGTCACCTGAATGCACCGTGAACCCGGATGGTCAGCTCGGAAAGATGGAGAAAGTTCGCAACCTTTGACCTGACCTCGACTTTCAAGGTGGCTGCCCTCATATCAACAATCAATTGGGGTGGAGCCCGGTTTCAACAAAACAAACTGCGTTTTATTTATTTATTGACTCCTTTAAAGTGATCATTTACATTCAATGGGTATTAAAACAACGTGGATCCTACCTGAAGTTTGCCGGTGAGTCGTTTTGAACGTGTAGCGTTGATCACGTTAGTTTTGTTTGCTCCCTTTCGTGTGACTCTTTAAAGAAACCTTTATGATCCATTAGCTTTGATGAAAGTCGGGTTTCATCTTTTCTGAGCAGTCAATTTTGAATGACAATTGCCTGCTTCTTTGATGAGTTTCATCAGCCCAAGACGTGATCAGTGTGTCTACCAACAAATAGCAAGCAAGCCAACGGCGATTGAGGTTTTATATTTTTACCACCTCTTAAATTACACACAAATGTACTTACTCGGTGTAGTATGAATAACAACTAACCAAATAAAGAGCATTAATTTTCTGTCTGTCACTAAACGCATAGACGTATGACGAAAGATGCACTATTTTAAGTGACTGATTTATGGCAGTCGAAAAGCCTTAACATAAGTGTTAAAACATTTTTGGCGACACGTGATTGCGGTTTTCTCACATTAATCGGTCTTTTTTTAGGCTGGTGCCGTGGTGCGCGTTTCAAAATGCACACGCTCCTAATTTATATTGTTGCATTCTATTAATTCACCGCTAGATGTCACTAGCTGTCCTCTTAATAGGACATATTTACTTTTGCCCACTTTTACCTTTACTAACATCAAGGATGGCCCCAATATATCTGATTTATTGAATGCTCACTAACTTCTAACTAACTCCAAATGAATGTATCCCCACTTCAAGCTTCCAAATTCTAATGAGTCTCCTAATATTTAGACTTAATGTCTTCTATCGTGTCTCGCTTTCACATGCAAAGCCCCAAAGTACTTTACTAGACATGTCAAGTCAACAAAAAGTATCACACAAAAAAAATACATGGGAAAAACCATAATGAGGTTAAATAAAATTCAAATGTATGCAGGCATCCATCTTGCGTATTTTTCCACAAATGCTTTAATGAGCGTTGTCACAAAAAACAGTGCAAACATCAACCAAATATACAATAATACAATGATACATGTTTTCTCGTAAAGAAAATAAGTTAACTATAAGAAAAAACAAAAACAATGATGTAGTGGTGTGGTAGTGTTGCCTATCTCTATTGTAGGCAGCGACTGGCGATCAGTCCAGGGTGTAGTCGACCTTTCGCTGGAAGAAGGCCGAGAGGGGCACAGTCATTCAAAAAACACTCACATAAATATTCCATCCAGACAGCAAGGTTATAATTGACTAGAAATTTGAACTTACTGCATTGGGTAAGACTATGGGGTGGTCTGGTAAAAACTTCGGCCTCATCTTGGCAGCAGGACAACTCGCAAGTCCAATCAGAAAATCTCGAGAGTATGACAATCTCTCTGTAATGACATTTTGGAAATTAATCACAAAAAGAGCCGAGGCAAAACAAACATTATAGATGGTACCTTTTTTCTCATCCTGGAGATTGACAATCTCAAGGAACTGCTCCACTGTAATGTTTGTCTGCAAAATACACAATTGTCTATCTTGCTTAAAATGTCTCTAGATTTGAAACTTCTCATTTCTTACCTGTTTATCTGCGATGTTAATCAATGTCTGAACACACGAAGCAGGATTTATTTTGGGGTCTAGATGGACAAATTATACATTAGAGTGGGTTTTGCAGTCAATATGGAAAACAATCAATCACCCCAAGCCCTTTTCTGATGTTTTACCAGTTGAGCCACGGATGTCAACAGGAAGGAGACGGCGCAGTGGTCTTGCAGGCTCCAAGTGCTTTTGGATAGTTCGTCGCCTCGACACCTCCATTGTCATGTCAATAAGGTACAAATCTGCTTTGGGATTTCATCATGACATTTTAGCTGGCATTTCTAGAAGCTGACATTGTGTGTATGCTGTGTGTTCTAAAGTGGGGGATTTAGGTTTGTGCACGAATTTGAGCTCGAATTTTTCTGTGGGTGCAGATTGACAAATGCAGTCATGATGGTTTGCAGTACATCTAGATACGAAATATTGATTCTGAAAGGAAGAAATGAAGCCCTTATATAACTCGAGGCTAAGCAGGACTTTCACACAAGTTGGCAAAAAATGTACATTTTGTCAGTTTATAGTCGATTTCACAATTTGAGCTAGGTACTTGTGAGTTAAGTACCAATGTTGATGTTAGACGATGGATAAACCGACAATTAAAATGTGCTACTGGAGTACCAGCTTTAAGATGTTAAACGATGTTAACACTAAATTATTCTTTTCTAAAAGTTGAAAACTTGTTTACGCACGATAAAATTGCTCGTGTGGTAGCCATGTTAGCTAAAGGATGGAGCTAATGACAACACGATCGCCGCGTTAAAAAAATATTTAACTATCATTGTAGAGCGCTTTCGACGATAGTTACTACTTTACTATTATTAGAGGAAAACATTGATGTACTTTTCTCGTGTGAGCTGTCACTACAACGCGACAGTTCTGTGTGAAGTTGGTGTCCACGAGGGAAGACTAGTTTACCCTTTATAAAATAGCGATTACAAACAAAGGTTTACACTGCATGCCATTTATTTTAACAATTAACTTGGAACAACAAAGTTTGACGGGTTTAATTGATGGCAATGCTTCGTCCTTCGGTTTTGACTCAAAAATGTTGTAAAACGTTAAGTGGAGGGTTTTTTACTAGTCGCAAATACACGTGAACTAGTTTCTATATTCATAAGTTAATTTCCAAATTCACCTGCAAGTTCGATGTCGGTCGCTCTTCTTCCACGGTGGTATAAAGCTAGTAAATTAAATCCGGTGAAATCCGGTACTTTCAAAATAAAAGCTAATAATTTCAAAGTTAAATTCACTTACCTACTAATACTCTAGTAATTTGCTCTATACATTAGTAATAAGCTAATATCCATGTTAATTTTCTTTTATTAATTGAAACTACTCTTCAAATTTCACCCCCCCCCCCCCCCAAAAAATCTAATTATTAGTTTGGTGACGCAAAGAACAAACACTGTTGCTTTTCTCACATAATTTATAAAATACAAAGTCAAGAACAAGTGAATGAAGATGATCCATTTTAATAAACACCACTTTAAACATACAGCGTAAAATAAACTGTATAAAACAAACAATAGCATAAACGGATTTCCCCTGGATGAAGTCAAAACTTATACAAAACAGAAAATATAATTTCAAATGCAGCGACTAACACGCCATTCAAATGGACAATGAATAAACAGACTGGCAAAAAATAAGACAGGGGGAAACCAACTACATGTTACTCAAAAATATATTTCGCTTTTAAAGTGTTCAAACTAGACCACTTGAGCTCGCTGGCTATCAAAATTCCAAAGTCACTTTTAAACAAAGAGTAGTTGAATCTTTCTCGAACCAATTGGCCTTCCATTGAGTTCCTCCACTGCTACAACGGCCTCCTCCCGAGTCTCAAATACTACAGTTGCGCTCCCTTTAAAAGCTCCGCCCCTATCGTACTGCAATGAGATGGATCCCGGAAGAATACGATATCCGTGGCAAAAATCGTAGATTTCTTCTACTTTGATTTGGAATGGTAAATTAACTAGCTTCACACATTTGGGCTCGGTAAAATTGTGCCTCGGTGGACCTCCGCTGCTACGAGCACCGTTGCCTCTGTCGAATGGGTGGCCGGCAGAATTATAGCCGCCGTAGTTTTGAGGCCCCGCATTCATTGGCATGTTAGCGCCACGAGAGCCCCTGAGGTCGGAGCACTCCTCATCTGCGCCTTGGAACTCTTTGAATCTTTGCTGTGGCCCGGCGATCAACTCCCGCATGTGAGCACGAGTGACGTATTTGAGAGCAAGCTTTGCACCGAGAAACCTCTGCCCGTCGAGAGAGAGGGCCTTCATGGCCGCTGAGTCGGAGTGGAAGAGAACCAAAGCCTTGCCGGTCCCCGAACCTGTGTTGTCACGCAGCAAGTGCACGTCATCGTCCGACGGGTTCATCCCAACGAACAAGTCCATGACCTCCATTTTGCGTACGTCGAAGGGTAGATTTTGCACCAGCAAGCACTTCTCTGTGTCAGAATGATCCCTAGGGTTGGATGAAGTCCTCTCATTACTTCTACTTCTTCTAGAGTTCCCACAAGGGCTGACATCCATTTTCTGAGACTCCATGATGGCCACCATTTTTTCTCTGGAGATCGGCCGGATATGAATCAATCGATTGAAAAAGGGCTTTGTCTCCTCTTCTGTTGCTTCGCGAAACTCGCGCATGGTCTTGAAGAGCACAAAGGCGGACCTACTTTTCCGGTCGTCAAAATTCATGAACAAGATCTGGTCATCATCGAGCCTTGCGTGGTGAAAAAGTCTTTTGATGTCCTCCGTTTCCACTGCAAAGGAGAGATTCTCCACCATAATGCAGAACTCATCATTGGGCGATGACCCCCTCTGGCCTATTGGTGACTGTGACCTCATTTGACCACGCAAAGGCGATCCACGTCTTTCAAACCTGTCGCCTCCCGGGTTGCCCCGCACGGGTGGCCTCCCGGTTGACCGTCGCCAGTCCTCCTCCGTCGTGGGACAAATCTCCACATAGCGAGAACCGATGTAGTCCCTGTCCCTCTTCAAGGCTTCCGCTACTTCCGCTGTGCTTGAAAATTTCACGAGACCCATTCCGTTGTTTCGTCCGGTTGCGTTTTTCAACAGGACGAGGTCAACGATGTGTAAACCCTTGAAAAAATCCACAATTTCTCTTTGGGCACACATTGAAAGGCAGCCCTTTGAGGAAAACACACGGGGAGACGATGTTCGGAGCGTCTTCATTTGAGTTTGGTCTCTTTTGGCGCGGTGGAGGACTCATGTCCACTTTACTCGCCGGCCTCTTGTTGGAATCGGACTCCGCGGATCTTCGGGCATGCCTTGCGTTATCTTCAAGATTTCTCTTTTTCTCCAGCTCCGCATTGATGGCACTTTTCTCAAATACACTCTGCATCTCTGATTTGCTACTGAGCAGCAAAGTCACAGATCCCCCGCGGATTTGCCCCCCTGAGCGCGTCATGGCTCTTCTCGCGTCTTCGTCGGAAGCAAAAATAATGAAAGCTTCCTCCTTCTCTCCTCCGATTATGTGCACACCACCATCTGGAATTTTGAGTCCAGTGAAGAATTTGCGAATATCCTGCGAACCGGCAGTGATCCTCAATCCCTGTAAACGGATGACGACTGCCATGCTGAGGCACCTGCAGACAGAAGGGTATAGAACAACATTATTCCCCTCAGAGCTTCTCAGCTCGACACTGCCTGCCATTCCAACATGTCACCATAAAAAAACCTGAGAAGATATTTCATTTAAGACAAAAATTCAGAAAAGGTATCAAAAGCCCAAAATGGCGGCGCCACACACAACAGCAAGTACTGCTGTGAACAACTGGCACTCAAAGCACCACTGTACATCAAAACATAAATTACCCAACATAACCATAATATTCTGACCACTGTCTATGGCGCAAATTAAATTACAGGCTGAGAAACTAATCAACATTTCTACCAATCACACTGCTGTTCGTGCCAACTTTGGAGCTTGGAAAGAGAATGTGATTTATAGCAACCTCTTGCCCCCAACTCTCCCGCCGTCCACAGAGAAGTCGGTCATAACCATCACCGGTACAAACTCCTATATATACCCAATATTGATTGATGAACCACCCAGAAGCTGGCTATCACTAAAAAAAAAAAAAATCCTGCTTGCAACTGTTTTGAGAGATCATTCTTTCCATCTTGCATTCAATAGAAAAACCATCTAAACAAAAATCCAACACCATAATCCCTTATTCAGTGTTTTAAATGTATCAAAGCTAATTCACACAACAAATTTACAGCAACGTTACACCATTTTAAATTGCTTGCCTACTTTACAAATAAACTAGATTGTATCCTGTGTCCCACACCACAAAATAAAATTCCCGTCGTGGCCACTCACAAAACTGCGGTAACAATCCCTTTTGTTCTCCAATGTAGTCAGTCACCGCACAAAAGGGGGATAAAAGGGGATCAGTAGAATGTGGCCATCCACCACTTGGGACAAACAGTAAAACCCATTCCATGAACATTTCAAGTACTGCAATACAACACCAAGCAATATAGACCAATAAGTAATTATACTATGTGCTGGAAGATATCAATTGTGTCGTAGAATTGGCTTTTAATTTGCTGAAATAATTATTTTTCAAGAAAGGGGAAGTGTGATACAAACCATTAAGGGTTGGGAAATACCACGTGATTGTACTCGAGGAGAAAAGGGACACGAAACTGTGTAAATGATAACATTTTAACACCAATCTATGGGAAACTGCAAGCTTTTCCAGAGTCATTCAATGAAACCCCACAACCATGCTTTGAAGCAGTCTCGCCCAATACTGCAGGCCAAGTTGTCGTCAGTTCCGCTAGTTTTCCTCCGCCAATACACACGTTCCTCATTTGTGACCACCCGTCAACGATCAAACGCATCCAGAAAGCAATGTTGTTTTCCCAATACCCATCCATCCTATATGTCGAAGACATTACTTGAGCAATCCCAATGCTTAAATGCTGCTCGGTCGTCAAGGCAAAAAGACGTAGCACAATGCTAAAACGTTAGCCACAGGCCCACCGAGGCATTCCTAAATAATTCACTCCAAATTCAAATAATGCGTTCATTATTACAATAAAATACCCACATTAACCAGCAACTCAACTTACACAAGCGACAAGGTGACTCTTGTGCAAGTATTTGGAAAAATGCTAACAATATTTAGCACAGCCTCGATTCGCTCGTTTCTTCACAGCCGCCTTTGCCCGTCTTCTTCGCTCAGGAAATAAGTGAGCATCAACTCATAACAACTGTATAGCACCGCCTACTGGTCGTAAGGCACAACACGCATACTTGTATTTTCAGGGGTCCGTGTCAAATGATATATTTTGTTAATTTAAGCGGCGCTTTTACTTTCCTAAAAATGACGAGTGGCTCAAATAAAATCACAAGCCCTAATTGTTTAACTTTATCATATTTTTTTAAAAATATATATATGTTTCAGACATTTTGGCACAGTGTTGGGGTACTTCTGCATATTATGTATTCTATGAATGTCTTATGTGAAATCGCTGTTGAGTTGAGTCCTAGGCTCTGACTTGGCCAGTCCAAACGGTGATGTTTTTTTCTGAAGCTACTCTATTATTGACTTGCTTTGATATTTTTGGGTCGTTGTCGTATATATATAAATTCCCAGACAAAAGGATTTTGTATAGAATCTGGAACTCCTTCTACAGCAATTTAGTTGATCCTTTTTACAACCTCTGATAACTATCTCTACTGTGAGTTTAAAAGTGGACAAAACACACAATGCACAAATTTGCTTCCTCCTGTTTAGCGCACGTATTTGATATGCCCGACCCACATTGTTGAACCGGGGCCAGTGTTACACGATTTACTGTTCCGTGTTGACTGACGCCAGGCCAAACCAGGCCAGCTGTGTCCGTGCATCATGTGACGTCGCCGCAACAAGACACGCCAAATGCCGCAGAGGAAAATGTAAATAGCAGGCATGTTTCTCGTCTTATTTTGTCTGTTTCAAGTGGATCGGAGCGTCGGATAGGTCGAGGCATAACGTGAGGGCCTGATATCGTTGTGGACGCAATTACTGTGGATAGGCACTACTGGTAAGTAAGTGTACTCACAAGTGTGAGCTAATGCTAGTTGGATAGCACAACATTGAGGCGCAGCGGAGCCCCTGAGCAGCAGAGCGTCAGCCGACCATCACCTCCGTCAACCCCGGACCGATTTGACGCCGGGCACGCATTGGGGATTGATGTTCGGCGAAGGACACCGTCTTGGGAATTTTGAAGATGGAAGAGTCTCTTGACTTGAAACACTTTTTAAAGTGAGTACCACACGAAAGATAGCATTAGTTTCCTTACGTTGTGTAGATTTAAGCGAACCATACACGCAAGTAAGCTAAGACAAACCCTCCCCCCTGCTAGCATGCTTCTGATGCCGGATGGACGCTTTCATGAAATGAGGGTGTACGTCTGTTTATAACACAATCTTGACCCTATTCTGCAAATTATTCGCCACGTAATGATTTAAAATCAAACGATATGAAGAACAAGGGTCGCAAACGGTGATGTTAGCTTCCATGCTGCTGGTTACATGTAACCTAGTTAGCCGCTAATGCTCGCCCAAGATTAGCCTTTCCGGCACAGAAAGACAATCGATTGTGCCATTCTTCGGCTATGTCAAACACACATACACAGATCGCTATTCCCAAACAAAACATGTTCGAACTTAATGGTTATATTTGAACGAAAGTAAGCAAATTTATCATATCGCAGCTAGTGTTAGCTTACCCAAGTTAGCGTCATTGGTTTGGGCATTTTTTGTGTAAGTAATCGTGAGAACGTTATCTATTACGGTAATATGGTTATGATTGCCCGTTAAGTAATCGCACTTAATGTATGGTTAAGTTCATCTCTCTGAGCAAGATCAAGTGGAAATGAATGAATTGTCTTGTACATTCCAGACTAGCTTTGAAAATGAACAGGAACTGGCTTTTAAAAGGCCATGCATGTTGGGCTGCACCTAAGCTTCCCGCACCAGGCCATTGAGCCTCCTTGCTCATTGCAAATGCTTCCTCACAGCCACGGTAGTGATATAATCTATTATTTTCATATGATAATGAGTTATGTCGCATTATTTTTGACATTCGAGTGGCAGCTGCTTCGCTTTGCCAACTACAGCGTTGTCCTTATTTTTCATCTTTCTGATTCAGTCTATGGACAAATCTTGTTTATTTATTTTTGTTGTGATGCAAAGCCACAACCACACTGAATAAAAGCAAGCGTAATAGAGGAGGCCTGCATGAAAGTGTGCAACTGCTTTGCTCTCTGCAGAAATTGATAACCATCTCGAGAGAAGGCTTCAGTGGAAGTCAGACAAACCAACGGTCAACAGCATGTGCTCTGCCTACATGCTAACTCTGTTTGATAAGGCAAAAAGCTCGTTGGACTTATTGTTAGCTCTTCTGGACACACCACAGTTGATTGCAAACCTATCTTTCTTTTTGCCAGGTGTGGCGTCACTTTGGAGGGTTCGTTTCTCTGATTTGGATTATTCTTGGCCAAGCAACGTCCGCAGGCCCACTAATCCTAGACGAGTTTCTCAATGGACTCTCTGCTCAAGTCAGAAATCAGGTATTAGATGGCAGACAACACAGACGTCGCTGTGAGCGAGGTGTTTAGTTTGAAAACCAAAATGTGGACGTCACTAGGGCAGGGCATTGTTGAGAACCTCCTGATTCAATTTGGATTCTTTAGGTTTGGGACTTGATTGGATTATGATTCATCAAGAACTAAAAAATAGACAAATCGGAGCAAATTTTGCTGAAGGTCACCCGAAGGTGTTAGCTTGTATGGTGGCCGTTAATTGTGCAATCTCAAAGCACCTCGTGTGGTTAAATGAAGTCTCAGCAACTCGTCCGGGGGAGTGACTTCCATCATTTGATAACTTCATTTTTATTTTTGGATAGTGGAGAGGACTAGTGAATAGTCCAATGTCTTCTAGGTGTCCAGCTCTGTTGTGATCTGTTCACAATTGTAGTCATTCAGTGCCCCATTTTTTAATGAGTGTATCGTCTTGAATGCTGCATTGGCAATTGGTGGGAAAAAAATCCTGAAGGATCAAATGACCCAGATACCAAGCACACTTATTGAGCTTGGCCCAAGGAAAGCACTCATGCACAATTATCAGCCAAATGAGAACAAAAGCAACGTAAGCTAATGAATCGGAGTCCTTTTTGTATGTTGAACATCTTCATGTTGTCAGTTAGCCACTTGCCACTATCCTAATAGTATGCACATTAAGGATTGAGTAGGCTGCTGCAAACAATTGAGCTTGTGTTGGTTCATATAGCTTCTAAACTGTGGTTGTGTAGATATGTGCATATTCTCACTGCGTGTTGATGGTGGACGCTGGTCTTTTGCATACTGGAATTTCCCCGTGTGGTACAAATAAAGGAATATCATCTCTTTGAAGGCAGTGAAAGCGTTCTTGAAGCGAGGCCGTCGCTCTAGGTGACAGTTGCATGTACGTCTTGTTGTTTCTCAGACGAGTTACACCACTTTTTTGTGCTTAGCTGAGTTAACGGAATTATGCTTCTCTAAAACGTGCAAAAATAATATCAATTGCTGTGCTCGTGGTTGGTTCGCTTCGAGGAATAGTCTTTTAGCTTATGCCAAAATTTGGCCTCCAATGTAGATTGACCAACAATGTCTGTTCAATTTTTACAATAATGCAATGCCTCTGCTCCTGTGTACAGTGTACTAATGAAATCTTCTTCTCTGTTTTATGTCTCCGTGCTCTTGCCATGTATCTCAGAGACGAAGGAAGCGGAGCCTCGGTAAGTACATTTGAATTTCACCCTGGAACCTATCTCATAAAAGTTCTTAAAATATGTCCGCAATCCACCCAAAATGGGTCCAGGACCCACCATTTGAGAATCACTTTAAGAAATTCTTATCACTGCAACTTTTTATTGTTTGAAATGGTCAATGGATTCAAACAGTTATAGCTTGCGTCTCTCTGTTGGTTTTTAGGTAAAGGTGGAGGGCCTTTCTAAGGCAGCTCTCATCAAAAGCCTATCTCCTAGAGTTATGCTGTCCAACCATCTCTTGCCGAAAGGGACCAAGATGAAGGTCAACCTGGAGGATCAGAGTCGTCAGAAAGTGTCCTTCAGCTTCGCGCAAACCAAGAAGCCACTGCACAGCATTTTCGTGATCCCTTCCAGCCCTGAGAAGTCTGACACTGAAGCTACCGCTGCCTCATCACAGCCCAACGTCGACAAAGGAAGGGCTTTTGACGGTAAAAATGAACAAAAACAGGCTCAAGCAGTTCCCGTTCCAACGGAGCAAACTTCTTCCCAAGTCCCAAACTTTGCTGCTAAACTGAAAATAGACTTGGCAAAGATGCATTTCAAGAAGCAAATACTCAGTGTGTCCGTGACTAGAGAAAAACTAACGTCTTTTTTTCCGGAGGAGACGCCCACCTCTAATTTGCTGGTTTTGCAGAAACCAAATAACAGCGAGACCAATTTGCCATCTTTGCCACATCCGAATCCTGTAAGTGTCTGCTCTTCTGAGGATTCCAACCATCACTCCTCTGACAGCCGGACCGTATCAAGTCTCGACAAACCTGCTGCGTCCTCAGGAAAAGACGAAGAGAATTCCAGTAATGAGCAGGATAAAAATGTATACAAAAGGAAAACCAGGTCGCAAACTGACAGGCGAACTGAGCCTGAAGATCCAGTCCCGATGTCTTCCAGACGCAAATCAGTCGACACCAAAAGTAAAACAAATTCAGAAAGCGGTAGCAAAACAGTAACAAAAAGATCTCCGTCTCGGTCCCGAGGGGCAGAAAAGGAAAAAAGTTCATCGAAACGATCTGAGAATCACGAAAGATCATCTAGCTATACAAAATCGGACCGGGATTCTCGATACACATCGTCGCGTTCGCTGCGATCAAACAAAGATCGCAGGAGATCCAGATCAAGGTCGAGATCAAGATCCAAATCTCGAGGCACTCGAACCAGTTCAGCCCACCCGAGATCAGAAAGATTGAGGGGTGATAGAGGCTCCCGCTCGGAAAGGTCTTATTACCACGACTCCGATCGCAGATCATACCGGAGTTCCCCACGAAGGGACCGACGGCGATCTCGTTCTCGCAACGACAGAACCCGGGACAGTTCTGACTCCGAAGATGACCACCGCAAGACGAGGACAAGGACAAGCGACTCCAGTCGATCATCTACCTATTCAAAGTCCTCGTCCTACTCTAAATCGGACAAAGCATCGAAATCTACAGATTTGCCGCATTCGTCGGAGTCAGCGAAAAGAAGTCAAACATCTTCAGTGTCAGAAAGGACTACGTCAAAGCGACAGGCAAACTCTGACCCCCAGCGCAAATGCTCCCCTGGTGTAGAAACCAGAAATTATAAAACTAACACCCATCATGCACAAGACACCAACAGAAAATCCAATTCTTCCGCTCAACATGTGGATAGCGAAAAACAAGAACGTGAAAATCGCCTGAAAGGCGGCTTTAGCGACAACGAGGCTGATCAAAGGAAAAAATCACAGGCCACCTCGTGCAAAGAAGACGAAATGAGTCTGTTGGACTCTAAACCCAGCGCTTGCTCCAGATCGTCAGAGGAAACCAGCGCGCATAACAGACAATCGGAAGACCAATATCAGAGCCCCAATGACGAATCCAAATTCGAAACGACCACAAAACCAACTTTGCTCGGTGACCGGGAAAAAAATGGTTTTCAAAAGAGAACTCAAGATGACCACCAGGTTAGCGAGTTGAGTGAGACGCAACGTAACAGATTGGATGGACCAAAAACAAGTCTCGAGGTGGAGAAAGAAATTGCGCTAGCTAAAAGCTCAATGGCGCATGTCAATGTCTCTCTTGAAACGGTAAACAATGTGAAGGATTGTCTCTCTGCTTTGAATGCGCCAACTGAAAGTATATTCAATAGTTGGGATGTTATCGAGTGCAGTATAGATGTGAAACATGTCGACTCTACTCACGGTTCAACGCCTCTACCTAATAAAATGGACATAGCTGCCGCATCCGATACTCAGACCTGTCGACCGACGGAAGATGCGTGTCATGTTGCCGTGGCCTCTGAGCTAGCTCAAACGAACGTACAACTGCAATCAGAGCAATTGTGTACAAGTGAGAACAATGCTAAACAGAGCAGTTCTACGAAAAAGTCCCGGTGGGATATCGTTGGGCAGAATGGGCCAGGGAGTGAAGAGCAGACAATGTGTGTGAAGAAATTTGGATTCTCCCAAAATCAAATGGAAATGATACAAGCCCCGCATGAATCTGAAAGATCTTCCATACCTTGGCAGGAGATGGAAAAGCCAAAGCAGGCAGATAGTTACGATCGAGGCGAGTCGTTACGAGGTGTTGTCACCGACCGTGCTCCGAGAACAAACTTCGAACATTCTCTGTGCGACAATGATGCGACGCAGGCTACAAAAATGGAGAGCTGGAATGGGAATGTTCAAGAGAAATCTGAAGAGAATACCCCCAAGAACGAATCGAAAAATACATTCGCCACTCACGAAGCCGGCGGAGGACAGAGCGAGGCCAGTGATAGTGACAATTCCGACTCCGACTCTGATTGCGATGAGGCAATAAGACGACTGCATTCTGTAGTCGTCGTGCCAAAGAATTCGACCGTAACGAGCGAAGCACATGACACTGGATCGTCCTCCTGCAGTCTGTTCATCTCCGAATCCCATCTTAGTCATGAAGTGACAAATGCGAATAGTCACGGAGTCCAATATCAAGTCCGCTCTCAACAAAGACGCGAGGGTAGTTCGTACCACACCGGTGCTCTTTGTCAATCCCAAAGTAATATGATTGACAGCACAAGTCACTTAGAAGGATCCAACGCGAGTGCTGTCTCGCAGCAGTATGTGACTTGTCCTCCCAATGTCCACCAAGGTATGAGTAATTTCAGCCTTGTCGGTTCCGGACATTACGACCAATTGCGAGGCCAGCAGTACGTTACCAACACTGGTGAACTGATGCTCGCGCATTACCAACATTCTGCCGCCAGTGTCAACGACGGGCGTGGATTCAACCCAAGCTGGAGTTTTTCCCAGCCGGAACAGCCCAGTAGTACATATCAACAACCAGACAGCAGTCATGGACCATTGTTACCGCAATCTAAACTTTCAGAAAGCTTTCCTAGTCCACAGCAACACGGACACCACAATATCTCCTGGAACCACCAAACCTCAGACAGGCAGATAAGCGAAACACCCTACCTCCATGTTTATCAGGATCTCGCAGGTGAAATCCACCCGGACTCACTCACCAGTGACCATGACGATTACTGCCGGGCGAAACCATCCGATCAAATCAAAGCGACTGTTGACCTGAGTGGACCTCTAGGGGCGTCTTCGGGTTTTGTACAAGCTCACGAAATAAGCAGCAACAGCAAGGGCCCGGTCGTGCCTGACCCTCCAAGGGAGGACAGCTTAAGGACTCTCAGGAGCAGGGGCCCTCCCAAGAAAAGACGACCGGAGATCGAGTCCGATTCGGACAATGAAGCAGAGGCTGGACCGACCGCCAAGAAGGAACGTCAAGGGGATACTGAAGAGTCGAAAGAAACTCAAGTCAAAGATGAGGTGGTCCGTCCATCACTCACTCTGCAGCACTTTCAAGACGCCAGCCGGTGGAAAGAATTTGCCAAGGCAAAGAAGATGCCTCCTTATTTTGACCTCATTGAAGAAAATCTGTACCTAACCGAACGGTAAGATGTCACAAATCCAAACCGTCAGGTTTTTTTTGTTTCGGTTTCAAACGTTTTTTTGAATGTTTGTAGAAAGAAGAGCAAATCTCATCGCGACATCAAGAGGATGCAGTGCGAGTGCCCCATACTGCCCAAACAGGACCGCTTAAGGGGAATGTTGGCGTGCGGCGATGACTGTTTAAATCGTCTCCTGATGATCGAATGGTAAGTTCAACTCTGGCGTTGTTTTGAGAAAGCTCGACAGAGAACTCTAAAGATTCTAAGACGATTTGTTTGACCGTAGCTCGTCGAGGTGCCTGAATGGACACTATTGCTCAAATCGACGCTTTCAAATGAAGCAGCACGCTGACTTTGAAGTCATCCTCACCGAAGAGAAGGGTTGGGGTCTTCGTGCAGCTAAGGACCTGCCATCGTGAGGATCTAATTCATATCGAGGTGTCATCTGGATCGTGGAAGGTCCCGGGTGATCTTGACATACGTTTTGATTCTCTCGCAGGAATACCTTTGTGCTTGAATACTGCGGGGAAGTGTTGGACCATAAAGAGTTCAAAAATCGAGTCAAAGAATACGCACGCAACAAGAACATTCACTACTATTTTATGGCGCTAAAAAATAACGAGGTAAGATTAAGTTTATTACATAGTTTCGTGTTAATGAGAAATTCTTGACCGTCATTGTCTTTCCAGATCATCGACGCAACGCTGAAAGGCAATTGCTCTCGCTTTATGAATCATAGCTGCGAGCCCAACTGTGAGACCCAAAAGGTTCATCCACCACCCGAACTAGTTTACTCATACTGTTCTGTTAACATGCTTCTTTGCTAATGATTGATTTTTCATCTCATTTCAGTGGACAGTCAACGGTCAGCTTCGAGTCGGGTTCTTCACCACCAAGGCGGTCAGTGCAGGAACGGAGCTGACGTTTGACTACCAGTTTCAACGATACGGGTATTGCTTCTTTTTATTTATGTGTCAAATCATACAGTACAGCAATACCTCTACTTATGAACTTAATTTGTCGGGTTTGTAAGTAGAAAGGTTTGTAAGCCAAAGGAACGTTTTCCATAGGAATCAATGTAAAAGCAAATAATGCGTGCCGGACTGTGTAAAACATACAGAAAACTAAAACAACTGTTCTATTATTCATTTATTATTTAGTTATTTATTTATCTATCTATTTGGATGCAAAAAAAAATCAAGAGTTCGTATCTCGAAAAGTTCATAAGTGTAGGCGTTCGTAAGTATTTCTCTGTCTAACTTTCATTTTCTTCTATTTTAGGAAAGAAGCCCAGAAGTGCTTTTGTGGAGCTCTCAGCTGCAGAGGTTTCCTGGGAGGGGAGAACAGAGTCAGCGTCCGTGCGGCTGGAGGGAAGATGAAGAAAGACCGTCCTCGGAAGAATGCTCTCACCACAGTCAGTTCAGATTTTGTGGACATTGTTTTTTTTTTTTTTTACATCATTTGGACAAATGGAAAATAATTTTCACTTACTATCAATCATTCCTGTTGTCGTTTAGGTTGACGAGGAGCTGGAGGCGTTACTAGAGAACGGCGAAGGGCTCTATGATGGGAAACAAGTGGTGTCTCTGTGCAGGCTTATGGTCCGCGTGGAAAACATGGAGCAGAAACTCACCTGTCTCAAGCTCATATACGTAAATCAACATTAAAACAATGTGAATGTCCAAAATGCAAATTGCTTTACATCGTCGGGTGTTTTTGCCGTGCAGGATACGCAGAATCCGTCATGCTTGAAACAGTTCTTGGATCATCACGGCTTGTCTTTGCTTTGGATTTTTATGGTGGAGATTTCAGAAGCAAAGGGCAACAGTGCCAATAACATCAAACTGCAATCAGAGGTGAGAAATCATTGCGGTCTTCTCGTGAATTCATTGGTGAATTTGAATTTTTCAAATGCAAAATCCATTTGTCTCCAGATTATGAAGACCTTGGCTGTCTTACCCATCTCCACTAAGAACATGCTGGAAGAGAGTAAAGTTCTAACCTTCATTCAGCGATGGGCCCAAACAAAAACACTCCCTCAGCCCACGGAGATCGACGGTTACTCCAGTGAGAACACTTCCCGTGCTCAGACCCCCCTCAACACCCCCGATGGTTCTTCCGCCAAATTGGGACCAGAATCTGACAGAGACCCTTCCAAACCTGCTGTGGACCGCCGCCTTAAAATCATCAGTGAAAACAGTCTGGACAGTGCGCTCTCAGATGCCAGCAAAGCGTCTGATGGCAAGGATGAGGAAGAGGAGGAAGATGATGATGAAGAGGAAGAATCTGCTCAAAGTACGCTAGCTGATGACAAACAACATAAAGTAGACGCTGTCATCGAAGCTGCTGTTGTCGTGAAAGAAACTCCAGAAGAGGAGGCGAAAGACGTCAAAGTGCAGGAACAGGAAGAGACAGAAATAGCTTCGGAAAGTCTGGAACAAATTCCCGTTGAAGAGGTCAAAGACCAAATTGAGTTGGAGGAGAACCCCTCCGAGGTCAAAGTGGACGTGAACGAACCCAAGAAGGAACTTGAGGTTTCTGACAAACCTAGTGGAGAAGATCTCACCATCCAGGAACCAACACAAATGACCGAAGTGGAAGGTGACCAGCCTACAGTTGAGATTCAGGACCCAAAGATCGAGTCAGTTCAAATGGATATTTCTCAGGCTCCAACTGAGCAACTCGTAGAAGAGACGGTGGTGGTCAAGACAGAACCACCGGAGGCTGAAAATCCTCCTCCTGGCCCAGAGGCCCAACTGGATGAACCCGTACCTGTCGCTCCGCCAAGCTCTGACACCCCCGAGGTCAGTTTGCCCGCTGAAGACGCACCAGTACCGACAGATCCATCAGCCATAGAAACGCCTTCTCAGGATGAAGAGGAAGGCGTTTCTGATGTGGAGAGCGAGCGGAGTCAAGAACCCCAAGTCAGTGCTTTGGACATTAGCAGCATGGCGGCCAGGCTGTTGGAAAGCTGGAAGGATCTCAAGGTGAGCGAGCTCAGAGTCACACAAATGAGTTCCAAGGTTCAAGTTCGAATTTCCAACCACTGCACCTGTGTCGGTATGGCCAGACATCAACGTAGCTTCTTGTCTTTCAGGAGGTGTACAGAATACCAAAGAAGAGTCAGGTAGAAAAGGAAGCCAATGGTAAGTGAATTTTACAGCTCTTCCATCATTTTGACAATTGGTTTATGCGGTGTGATTAATATCAAGCGGGTTGTCCCGAAACAGATCGCAGTCGAGACCGTGACACGACTTTGACCCCGCGCAACACCTCCGGTAGTCGAGAGCGTGAAAGGGAGCGTGAAAAGGATCGCGACAGGGACAGAGACCATGACCGGGATTGGGAAAGGGACAGGGAGCGAGACAGGGATTGGGAGAGAGAAAGGGATCGGGACCGGGACAGAGACCGAGATCGTGACAGGGAGCGTGATCGAGACAAAACACCGCGCAGCACTGAGAGACGGCGGCGACGGTCCACATCTCCGCCTTCCTCTTATGAGCGGAGCAGCCGGCGCACCGAGGACCGGTAAGAATTACCGCCATCGGGAGCGTTTGACCTACTTTCCTCGGATGTCGAGCAGTGTTGTTTTGTCGTGTGGATCGTTTCAGGTTTGACCCGTCCAAGACACCGAGAGGAGTTGGCAGCAAAGAGCGCAACAAGTTGTCCACGGAGGAACGCAGGAAGCTGTTTGAGCAGGAGGTCGCTCAGCGGGAAGCCCAGAAGCAGCAACAGCAACTTCAGCAGCAGCAGCAGCAGCAGCAGCAGCAGCAGCAACAACAGCAGCAACAGCAGCAGCAGCAGCAGCTCCAACCTATGACCTATGACCCCGCCTTGGCCTATGCCTCCACTTCTGGCTTCATCACCTACCCACCTGGTTACCCTCTCCATACATTTGTGGACCCCACCAACCCCAACGCAGGCAAAGTACTACTACCCACCCCTACAGCTGACCCCAACATGACCTATGAGCAGACTCCTCCCCAAAGACTTGTCTCAGAGCTTGGGCTTCCCTCACCTTCATCCACTTCACAAGCCACTCCTGTTTCCACTATCTCTCAGCACATCACCACGGACAACCACACGCCTGCAGACACCCAGCAGTTTGCCCAGCCCGCTGACGCCGCCCAGGACTCGAGAGTGTCTGTCCTCTCCGTGCCCGCCCAGACGACACCCCAGGTCCAGAGCCAGCAGGGCTACGCCACTCTGTGGGACCCCGCCACCCAGCAGGCAGTGACGGTGCAGACGCAGCCGGCGCAGCAGTACGCCTCGGCTCCGGCGCAGGGCGCCGCCACGCAAACGGCCATCTACTACCAAGGCCAGCCGTGCCAAACCATCTACAGCATCCCCACCGCGTACCCTCAGACCAACACACCAGTCATACAGGTGGGCCCGTCGTCACAGTACAAAGGTTCTCAACCGGGTTAGACCCCAGGTGTCCACTCTTGGAATAGTCCATCATTTTTGACAATTCGACACTATCATACATGATCAGTTTGGAGTTGTAATAACACTATTCGCCACTAGGTGGTAGATATTGCTTGTTAGTGATTCCACTGTCTCTGATCCATCTATTCATTAAAGCCTATTTAAATTGAAAAGCATTATTTATTTGAATAATATAATTTAAACCGGGATCGATTTGGGAATAATTATGTTTAAAGCTTCTCAGAAATTGGCTATTTTTAAGTCCGTTTTTATTTGATGCTCTTGCAGGCGTATTCTGACCCCTCGGCCAGCTACTTGCATGGCCAGACTGTGTATCCTGGCCATCAGCAGGGCGTGGTGGTGCAGCAGGGTGGCACAGTCACCACCATCGTTACCTCTCAAACGGTCCAGCAGGTAATAAGGCCACCATAATTCACAACTCATGTTCTCTTCTATATTTTTCTATCTAGGGCGTCGACACAACAAATGAGCAGTTGGGTCACATTGCCCAAAATAATTCAAGCAAAAAAAAAAAAAACAGTGCTTTGTAGTAAGCTACTTTGGTCACAAGGGGGAAGTGTACATCTAAATTCCTATTAAGACTAGTATGAAGTCATGGAAGACTTCAAACCACAATGCTCATGTATAATATTTCTTGTATGATGATTATTGTGATGATTCGCCTTTTCCACGGCAGGCTAAGCAGTAATTACAGGAAGTAAATTAGACCGCTGTTTCTTTCCTCTAGGAAATGATCGTACCCAACAATGTGATAGATCTGCCTCCTCCCTCTCCCCCGAAACCCAAAACCATCATCCTACCCCCTAACTGGAAAGTGGCACGGGACCCCGAAGGAAAAATCTACTATTACCACATTACCACGAGGTGACTTGTAATGTCTTTTCACAGTGTATCCATATTTGAAAGTGTTATTATTCATTTTCCTGTATTTATTTATTTTTTCTTTTAGGCAAACTCAGTGGGATCCTCCAACCTGGGATGGAAGCAGCGAAACCAATCTGGACCATGACTCCGAGATGGATCTGGGCACACCCACTTATGATGAAAATCCTTCCAAGGTGAGTTTTTCGATGAATGTCTGTGCAAAAAAAAAAAATACATCTTCCTTTTTTCGGGACGCTATTTCATTCGCTTCCCAGAAAGTTTCGAGGTTGGATGCGAAACATGATTATAGCGTTTGTTGTTTGGGGCCATTGAAGATGGTGCACTGGTGATTACTTTCAGCTGTGTTTTATGGACGGGAACAAACGTCATCGCGCCATCGTCCCCAGCCGCTTTAATGAGCTCCTCCTCTTCGCATATTTGTCTCTCAAAGACAAAGACGGTCGCTAAACCTTGTCCCGTCACTTTGCTGCATGTCCCCCGGGGGCTCAGGGTCATAAAGTGAGGATGAGATTTGCTTTTCTTGTCTTCCACCGCCTCATTTGTTTCCTCTTCTTCACTTCTATCACCGCCGAGGATCATGAGAAGCATCTGGACGAGCCAGAAGTCGTCGTTGTTGTTTTTTGGTGGCGCTCTCTTAAATGTTTTTGTCTCTGGTTACTCTTGGGGGTGAAAATAAACTGAGATGCAAGGTCACATAGATTTCATGTCACAGCATTTGAAGATGTGACACATGTTGGTCCTATTATAAACAACTTTGCTACTGTCCTTGTTTTTTTTTTGTTTGTTTTTTTATCATCACACTTGGCGCCTCAGCTGTCGTTATTGTCTGAGTGGTGGTCACGGTGATTTTGAAGTTCTGAGGGGGGGGGGGGGGTCTCATGCTTCGTCAGGTGCTGTTTGATGCCCCGGCTAACTTCCATGGCCGCTTTTGGAGCTGCCGGCTGCCATGTTTATTTGAGATTTTAATTATAGATGGCCACTACAGCACTACTACTTTTTAACCTCTTCTGCGGTCGTAACATCACTCGGTGCAGCTGAGAAAAGGCCTGAAGGAAGTTCAAATTACACCTTTAAAGACTGTCGCATGGAGCAATATAGAAACCTGAACAAATGAAGAATAGTATTAAATGTTTTTTTTAAACAGTTCTCAACCAAAACAGCTGAAGCAGACACTTCCAGCGAATTGGCGAAAAAAAGTAAAGAGACATTCCGTAAAGAGGTAGGCATCCGCTCCTATTTGCTTGCTTTTGCCGTTGTGTCACTTTTTAAACACGTGTGCGTTTTTGTTACTCAGATGTCCCAGTTTATCGTGCAATGTTTGAATCCTTATCGGAAGCCGGATTGCAAACACGGCCGCATCAGCAACACGGAAGACTTCAAACACCTGGCAAGAAAGGTAAGATTGAACAGGTTTAGTTATTATTTGGGGGAAAAAAATCAATTGTTAAAACATGAGTACCTGTAAATGATAAAAAAAAAAAAAAGATCTCACTTGTGGCGGAAACTGAACACAGGCACATTAAAAAAAAAAAAGGATGACCTCACTCATTCAGGACACAGTTAACTGTTGTAAACGATAACGCACGTAAATTGCCATTAAACGATTCAATCTCAATCAAAGTCCAAAGGATAAAAACAAGTGGTGATCACGCGGGCCATTTGGTTTCTTTTTTCCCATCGCCTGAGCCGCTCCCGCCTACTACCGCGTTCTCCTTTTGCCCGACAGCTAACCCACGGCGTCATGAACAAAGAACTCAAGGCGTGCACCAACCCCGAGGACCTAGACTGCAACGAAAACGTCAAGCACAAGACCAAGGAGTACATTAAAAAGTACATGCAGAGGTTCGGTGCCGTCTATAAACCCAAGGAGGACACGGACGTCTACTGAGCGCACGCGTTTGCCTAACCCACCCCCAACCCACCTACGCTTTATTTATGATCCTCCATTGAAGACAAGACAGGGGTTCCCCATCCAATCCCCAAGAACCGATTTTGCCTTTTATTTCATTTTTGTGTGTTTTTTATACGGCTGTGAATCAAGAACAAGCCAACGTTTTTGTTCCTTTGACACTTTCCACTGTTGAAAATGGATCAATGAACAGTCTGCTTCATTTTCTGGTGCTGCTTTTTATCCGCGGAGGTCCAAGCTTCCACTCGTCAAAACGCCTGCGGGACTTTTGAGAGCCGCTAGGGTCCACTCCGGGCGGGGTCCGCGATGTGTGCTGGTCATCCATATCTCGTTCATTGTGTCTTTTTAGTCGTCGGTTACGACGTCGGGAGCACGGTTTGATTGCTAAGTTTGATGTGCCACGCCCCCCCTCCTCATCCACTTCCTCTTCTACCTGGACTCACACAGAAGAGTGTAGCATTGCAGTTTTAACTGATCCACTTGAGTTTTTAACGAAGGAACTCGGCCTTTTTATTCACCCCCCCCCCCTCCATCCCTTTATTGTCTCACAAACCATCGCAGCCTCTTGCATTAATTGTTAATATATTAAATAGTAGTTTTGGGAATGTTTAAATTAACAGCAAACTTTGTAAAATGACCATCATTTCATGGTTGTCAAGTGTAAATATGTTATATTATTACCAAATGTGTATGCAGGAGCCACAAGTGACCAGCTCGATCCTTACTTACATCATGACTTCTTATCCTTGCTGGCTCTTGTCAACGTAGGGCGACAAATCTTTTTTTTTTTTTTTTTAATTGTACAAAGTAATTTTCACCCTATTCAACTGTAAGTATTGTGCAAGGACATTGTCATACCGAGTGTACAAACATTTTAAAAGAAAATAAAACAGTTTCTTTTGTACACCTTATGTTGAGATTTATAATATATTATAAATTATTATATGCTATGAATTATTAACCTATTTTATGAATAAATTAATGAATAGACTTAGACTAAATAATATGAGTAAAAAAGGGTTCGTTTTTTGGAAGCGAAAAGGAAAAAAGATCATTAACAGATTGTAGCTGTGTGAAACTTTTCTCCACTCTTTTTATTACAGCTTTATTAAAAACCCACTCTTCCCCCCTCAGGGTTCTCTTTGGATAGGAAATGTTCTGATGCACTTAAGCCCCTTGCTATGAGGCAGCACAGTCCATAAAGGTCTGGATTTAACCCAACCCCTCCTCACTATGTAATCCATCAAGTCAGAGTGACTGACCAGGATTGCAGGCTGAAGGCCAACTCAACAATCACTTTCTCATATCCAAGAAGGTTAGCAAAGCAAATGAAGGAGAAGCTGCTGGCTGAAGGACAAGAACAAAACACTGAAATATTCAGCAAGTGCCAAAAAGAGACTAACTCTAAAGCCTGCAATTGAAACAAAGTCACTCAGCCTTACTGGGCCTGTTGATTCACCTGCAAGTATTAGATTGGACACCTGCTTATTATTACAAGAGCTCTAGCAACAATAGAAAAAGAAATATATTTGGTAACTTGAGGTCAAAGGTCATGTCCAAACAAGGTCATCAACAGTCTTTGCCGGTACCGGGAACCAGTCCTTAAGTCGCAAGACTGACTTCAAGTAGTGGGAAAATGAAGCTTCAAAGTTGCTTCATGAAGCAGTTTTTGTATTTTATTTTATTTTTTTACTCCTCTAGATGGCGCACTCTGCTCAACATTGGTCTTAAAGTACACTGACTTGCCATTTTTAAAATCTCTTTATTGAAACCAACTGTGTGTGCTATCTAGAAGGGTAAAAAAATGCAACTGGTTCAGGAAGCAAATGTGAAGCTTCATTTTCTCAAGTTCGGAATTATCGAGGGGGAAAAAGTTAAATTATTTTTCAAACTAGTTCAACATGATTTCTACAAAAACCAAAAAAATATTGCTGAATTAATATTTCTCAAGACTGAATTGCAGCATTTTAAATCGAATTTGTATTGCTTATACTTCACTTACATTTACAGTTTAAAAAAAAAACAAGCGTTAAATATTATTACAAATTATTTATTCATTAAATGACACCAAACAAAAAGGCACAGTAAGATGAACTATATACACAAAACAATACCGTACATGAATTTGAAAAATGACCGACTGACGTCGCGTACGCAGACAAGAGTAGTGTGGGAGGATTCAAACTCGAAATGGTAATAAAATAAATACAGAAAGTGAAAAGGGAAAAAGAAGAAATCCCAACAATGAACAAAAAACAATAAAACATGGTCACTCACAGATAAGAACATTTTAAGTGTTTTATGTCAACAGTGATCCTCTTTATGCATGCAAACTAGTTTTCAGACTTTGTGAGAAATTCTAATCATTGACTACAAATCTTTTAAAGGCCACGTATGACTTAAAATGGCCTCCTGTGTAAACTTGGAATAAAAAATAAAAAAAACAGTCCCTAGAATATTACAAATGAATCAATTGTCCACATTATCTGTCCTGATTGTAGATATGTTGTGTGGCCTGTGGATGTTATTATAAGTGATAACAAAAAAAAAAAAAAAAAAGAGTTCATAGACCACTGGACTGATTGAGTATTAGGATTTGGCTGATGAAGGCACTTGTGGAGATAAAATGGTATTTTTGTGGAAATAATACTTTTTTCCTGTCCAGGAAAGTCGGGTACCGGGTCACACTACCGAGACGCCTTGCGCGGGGCAGTTTAGAGCCGAGACCACGTCGGGCCTCTCGATGCGAGCCAACGCCGAGCACAGCACTCCCAGAGTGGAGCCTTCTTTCTGGGCCCAGTTGGAGAGTAGTGTGTGCGCGGGGGCCTCGCCGTGCCCAAACAGGTCCAGCTGTTCCGTTTCGTACCCCAGCGCCTGGCCCAGATGCTGCCAGCCACGGCCGGTTCCTTCCTGCAGGAGGCGCTCTACCTCTTCCTGTCTCTGGGGCGGCAGGTTGACGTACAGGCGGGTGTCCTGCTTGCTGTCCCTCTTTGTACCTGCGGCTGGAAGGAGGCGGGGCAAAATAACGCATGAAGCCTTTTCTCTAATGGCTCTTGCCTTTAGCGCCAGACAGCAAGTCACACCTTTGGAGGGCTGATTGTCTTGAAGGCTCTGCGAGTCAAGAAAAACTCCGCTGTCACTTTGAAGCTTCTCTCCCTCTGGAGACGCTCCCAGCTCGGCCGCACGTGCCTTGGACAGGGCCTTCTTCTGCTTACACGATCTCCAGCTGCAATGAGCATTGAAAATCTGTCGTAGAAGCAAAGCAGCCCGTCTCCGATGAGAACTTACCACTTGTAAGCCACGTAAACGAGCAGACCCAGGACCACCGCGGCTAGCACGGACACGTAGGCCAGGATGTTGTTGTTGCCGTTCTCATCCTCCAGGGTGTACTTGGGCGTCACCGGGGCAAAACCTTCTCCGCCCGATGTGACATTCTCCACTCCTGACAAGCTCGTAGTTTCTCGGGAGATAATGTGCAGCTTTTTATCTGGCAAGAGAAGTGGAGTTTTGGGACTTGTGTTAAGAGAGGCCTGAAAACAATCTGAATTTTAATTCTCTTTGCACTGTTTCTGTTATGTGCATCTTGACCACCAGGGGGCAGATGTACATAATACACTTTCAATCAAGATGAATCAAGATGTTAATAGTGAGTCTGTCACTTGAACCAACCAGATTCTGGCAAGTCAATATCAGTTGATGTCAAGCTCCCCTGAGGGTTAAAAACCTTCCATTGCCGCTTTTTCCCAGCTTCTGTCTCCCTCCTGTGGTTTGGCTATTTTAGGCTCAAAGGCCGCCAGCTACTGTGGTGACCCCCGGCAGGTCAAAGAGTCACGACATATGTATGTATGACCTTACTCCTAGCGTAGTCATTTGGAAGCCCACCATCTCGTCTCTTTTTTTTATTTTTGGAGCAGTTAACCTCCAAGCGCTTAACTGTTGCTCTTTTCTTCACTGCTGTTGCTTCTTGCTTTGGACATTGTGCAGTTCTGGTGAGGTGTGGATTCAGATGTTGACCACATGTGTGTGTTTTTCCTCTGAAGCCCTCCCACTACTTTCCGATTCTTTTTATCTCTCCAAGGCCATTTCCGTGACACTCGTTTCAAGTGATGGAAACTGTCGTTTTGGCCGTTCCTTCACACGGCGTCAGCGCTTTGGAACGTACATGTGAAAACTGTTTTCCAAAACATCGTTACCATTTCCGATTGAAAACACGCTCATCGTTTCCTCACGACTTACCCATGCAGAGTGTGTCCGAGTTAGGTATGCAGGCTCGGATCTCCACCTCGCTGTCTGTGCACTGGGTGCATCGGTGGCAGGGTTTGGTATGAGTGTGCTCTTCAGAGAAGGTTCCCGGGCCGCACGGTCGGCACTGAGTGTCCCCCTTGGGGCCGCACTGCTCCTCCGCCCCCTCGCCACGCTTGCATTTGGAACAAGGCGCACATAACCCGTAGGCTCGGAAGTAGAAGAAGCCAACGTCGCATTCGCATTGCGTGTCTTCGTCGGGGGAACACGGAGCCGACGTCGGGAGGCCGTACGGGCACCGCGAGCACGGGACGCAACGGCTGAGGTCTTCAGAGGAGGAGAAGGTTCCTGTGAGGAAAATGACACTCATGACGTTAGTGCCTCTTACACAAAAGCAATAATTAGACAGGTCTTGTGTATTAGTGGGGTAACTCTAGAAGATAATTGCTTACCCTGTGGGCATGGTATGCATTTGGTATCTTCTTTTCCACACTCTACTGCTACTCCAAAGCCCACGGGACACACACTGCAACACTCCCCGGATTCAGTCAACTGTCCGCTGGTGCAAGCGTCACCAAAGACAACCTGGAAAAAAAAAAATTCATTGCAAGAAAATTCATGTAAGAGAGGTCATATATTCATAGGACATTGTGATTTACAAGGAATGTTTTAGAAATGATCCTTTGAAAAAATGATTCATTCTTTGACTCGTCGATACTGAGTACTGATATTTAAATCTAAAATTTAATCCTCCACAATAACAAAAGAATTGTGAAGATCTTTTTTTTCTGGTGATGTTTGCTGCAGTATAGTGCCACCTACTGCCTAGGAGGATCGCCCCCCCCCCCCCACACACACACACAAAAAGTATCGGTGACTGGTATCGGCAGCCTCCACAAGTTGAATTTGAATGAAGTCCCATTTTTGTTTGCTCATCAGTTTGAATTTTTTTTTAAAATGCTCTTTTTTTATTTTGCTCCACATGTGGGGAAATGACACACTCATGACCAATACAAAAAAATCAGGGCAGTGGGTGACTAAAATAGGGTCTTTTTTTTTTTTTTTCCTCCTCTGCTTAATCTTTCCATCTGCCATGATTTTGGCCCTTAAAGTGCTCGGAGGCCTTATCTACAAGTGGGTAATGGTGAGCCCAGCGTGAGTTATGACATGAGGGATAGATCAGACATTCCAAACAGATTGTGCACTGGGGTTTGGCGCCTGACAGCAGAGGCTGGCTTTAATCAGATGGCTTTGGAGCGCTGAGAAGAATAA
Source organism: Syngnathus acus (assembly GCF_901709675.1). Lineage (NCBI taxonomy): Eukaryota > Metazoa > Chordata > Actinopteri > Syngnathiformes > Syngnathidae > Syngnathus > Syngnathus acus. The sequence goes on along the minus strand of NC_051101.1, from coordinate 10,866,089 downwards.
GAGGGGGGAGCCACAAAAAGAAGGAAGGAAGAAGAGCTTTGACACCTCCGGCTCAGAGCCGACCAATGACAATGGCCGGACTTTGTGTGATTTCTCCAGAGAAAGACGTGGGAGGTGGTATCTTCCAGCCTGAGGCGAGGGTGTCGCTTGCACGCGGATGCCCAGCATGTGAGTGTCTGGCTGGGGGAGAACGAGACCTTTGAAGTCCAGCCCCGAGAGCCCTGCAGGTGTGTGGATGAAGCTCACTATTTCACTCCTCCTCCCCGTCTGCAGGCATCTTAAACATGCACACATTTAAAGGCAGATTGGCCTGCCTTGCCCCGGAGGGAGTCTGACGACAGCAAACAGATGTCTAACAACTAAAGGGTGAAAAGTAACAAGGCGCTGATGGTTCTCTTTGTGGAGTTTGAAGAAACGCCAAACAACGTGCGTGAACCTGCAAACGACCCAAAGGCAGTGATCCCCCCCAAAAAAAGCTCCCAGCTGATATGACTGGAGAAAGCGTTTCGAATCGGTGGGGCTTGCCTGGATCCAAAAACAACAGCCGGGCTGAGTGCAGGCCTTTCAGAGGAGCCTGATGATATCTGAAAACCCAGATCAGACGTATTAGGACGTCGGGGCCACGGCATCCGGCACAATCCAGTAAGATGTTTGGATTTGCCGCACCGGGACCGCGTTTGGTGCACAGAAAACAGACCCAACTCCTGTTAAATCTCGACTTTGATAAATATTTGGAAATGACGGCTCTGTTCGGAGAGCTGACACGTTTCATGTCGCCTGAGTGAGTTTGGGTCCGCCTGGAGGCCAGAATCGGGCCAGAGCTGATGAGCACACAATGAAAGATGGCGTCCATCCACGGTCGAAGCAGTCATCTGTGCAGCAGACTGGTGACTAAGCCATTATCCACTTTATGAATGGAATGGCGGCTAATGTTTACCAGCGGGATTTTCCAACCATGGGACGAGCAGAACACTTGTTAATGTGCAGATGAGACATGATGGGCAATTTCAAGTTGGGTAGAGTTAAAATGCAAGACAGATGTTTGGTGTTTTGTTATTAGGACAAGTACTTAAAGCAGTCGCAACAACTTATTTTTAGTCTAATAAAATAATATATGCCTGGAAGTATTGTATTGTCTGTCTACATGTGTTGCTGCATCGCTTGTATTCGTGTTGCTCGAAGTTTTGTAACACTGCCACATGGATGCTATTTTGTTAGCACATCTATGGTGTTTCCCATTATGTGTTAGTATTAAGCTAGTGGACTTTAATGTTTAGTTTGACAAAAAATGTTACAGTAAACAGCTTGAAGTCTTTTGTTTGAGGAATCTGCTACTTGCTTGCAAAAATGTATGTTTACATCATGAATTGTCATCAGTCAAGCAACTTTAACTACACTTTCCTCGTGTCAAATTCAGAGGTTGCTATGTATATTTTTTGTTTTGTATTAGTGATGTGCATTCCAGTTCTGAATCTTTAGAATCAGTTCACTCAAAAGATTGGTTCAAACGAATCGTTCAACGAATCGCCCCCCCCCACCCCCCATACACACACACTGATCCTTTTTTTTTTTTTAACTAAGCAATACACCAGACAAAAAACAATTTTTTTGGGCATGAAACACGGTAATGTCGACAACGGCAACGCACACATTTTTCTCTATATTACAACATCCCGTGGGAACAACATATACATCAAACAATGCAACTACACCCCCCCCCCCAATATTTTTTTTATATATAATAATAATAATTGGCTCGGGTAATTCACACATTTCTTTCTATAATACAACACCTACACTAGTGTTGGCTCGTGAGTGAACGATGGGTTCAAAAGAACGACTCTTTTCAGTGAACGAGAGGGACCGAATCACTTCCGAAAGTGATTCGTTCTTTTTTCAGTTCATATGACTTCAACCAGTAGGTGTCAGTAATGTCCATTGAAGCTGGTGCCACCTCGCCGTAAAAGAAAACGAAGAAGAAAATGACGTCACTTCCCCTTCAAGTGAGGGAACGAAGCCTGACTTTCCCGTCCGCGAACGAGTCAATGGGTCAACTGCCTTCCTTCCCGTGCATCAACGGATCAGTCAGTGAACGTGTAGCGCTCCCTCCTGGCGTGAACTATGAAAGCCAGAATGTCGATTTACGATTTGCCCAGGAAAGAAAGAACCACTCACTGAAACATTATGATTCTCTTTGGGTAATCTTGATTTTATAACGTGTATGCATATATACGCCTAAATATTGTTATCAAATATATCTACTGCAATTTCACATTAGATTGCTGGTTTGAAATGTACTTTTATTATTATTTCAATAAACATTAAAACTTGTTCAAACTTGTCTGGTGTTTTAATCCTTGTTTTTATTTTTTTGGGCATGAAAACAAAAATCAGACATTTGGTTAACTGCTTTATATGACAATATGTATAAGTGTTTTACGTTGTGTAATATGTGTTGGTGTCCCCCCAAATAAAGAGCAAGTAGTCAACTACACATTCTTGACACGTACAAAAAATGCATATAGTCCGTGTGACGTCACAGATCAAACAGCCAATCAGAAAGTGGGGGTGAGGGCGGGTGTGGCACTTTTCACTTTCAGTTAAGCTTTGGCCATGATTTTTCCCTAATGAACTGGCCTGTTATTAGGTACACCTAAAAATGGCGGTGTACCTAATGGAGTGTCCAAGTGACGTCACAGATCAAACAGCCAATCAGAAAGTGGGGGTGAGGGCGGGTGTGGCACTTTTCACTTTCAGTTAAGCTTTGGCCATGATTTTTCCCTAATGAACTGGCCTGTTATTAGGTACACCTAAAAATGGCAGTGTACCTAATGGAGTGTCCAAGTGACGTCACAGATCAAACAGCCAATCAGAAAGTGGGGGTGAGGGCGGGTGTGGCACTTTTCACTTTCAGTTAAGCTTCGGCCATGGTTTTTCCCTAATCAACTGGCCTGTTATTAGGTACACCTAAAAATGGCGGTGTACCTAATGGAGTGTCCAAGTGATGTCACAGAACAACCAGCCAATCAGAAAGTTACCCTCGTTAAACACACCTGCGTGAAAAGTTTTTGGTCATTTTCACGTTCTGAGGAGCTAAAAGTTTTCACGCAGGTGCACTTAACGAGGGGATCTTGGAAAATATGTTGGAATGCGGCCCCGAGGACTAGAGCTTGACACCTGTGACCTTTGACCATGATATTTCCCTAATAAAGTGGCCTGTTATTAGGTACACTTGAAAATGGCAGTGTACCTAATGGAGTGTCCGTGTGATTCCCTCGTTAAGTGCACCTGCGTGAAAACTTTTAGCTCCTCAGAATGTGAAAATGACCAAAAACTTTTCACGCAGGTGTGTTTAACGAGGGTAACTTTCTGATTGGCTGGTTGTTCTGTGACATCACTTGGACACTCCATTAGGTACACCGCTATTTTTAGGTGTACCTAATAACAGGCCAGTTCATTAGGGAAAAATCATGGCCGAAGCTTAACTGAAAGTGAAAAGTGCCACACCCGCCCTCACCCCCACTTTCTGATTGGCTGTTTGATCTGTGACGTCACTTGGACACTCCATTAGGTACACCGCCATTTTTAGGTGTACCTAATAACAGGCCAGTTCATTAGGGAAAAATCATGGCCAAAGCTTAACTGAAAGTGAAAAGTGCCACACCCGCCCTCACCCCCACTTTCTGATTGGCTGTTTGATCTGTGACGTCACACGGATACTCCATTAGGTACACCGCCATTTTCAAGTGTACCTAATAACAGGCCAGTTCATTAGGGAAAAATCATGGCCAAAGCTTAAGTGAAAGTGAAAAGTGCCACACCTGCCCTCACCCCCACTTTCGGATTGGCTGTTTGATCTGTGACGTCACACGGACTATATATGCATTTTTTGTAAGTGTCAAGAATGTGTATTTGACTACTTGCTCTTTATTTTGGAGGACACCAACACATATTACACAACGTAAAACACTTATACATATTGTCATATAAAGCAGTTAACCAAATGTCAGATTTTTGTTTTCATGCCCAAAAAAATAAAAACAAGGAATAAAACACCAGACAAGTTTTAACAGGTTTTAATGTTTATTGAAATAATAATAAAAGTACATTTCAAACCAGCAATCTAATGTGAAATTGCAGTAGATATATTGGATAGCAATATCTAGGCGTATATATGCATACACGTTATTTAAAAACTACTATAAGTGTTCTAAAGATGACCCAAAGAGAAGCATTATCTCCCCGTTGTTGCATAACGGCGCATCCCTTGGAGAAAACGCGCATGAAAGAAGTGGTGTTTCAGTGAGTGGTTCTTTCTTTACTTGGCAAATCGTAAATCTACATTCTGGCTTCCATAGTTCATGCCAGGAGGGAGACGCAACACGTTCACTGACTGATCCGTTGATGCACGGGAAGGAAGGCAGTTGACCCATTGACTCGTTCGCGGACGGGAAACTCAGGATTCGTTCCCTCACTTGAACGGCAAGTGACGTCATTTTCTTCTTCGTTTTGTTTTACGGCGAGGTGGCACCAGCTTCAATGGGCATTACTGACACCTACTGATTGAAGTCATATGAACCGAAAAAAGAACGAAGACGTGATTCGTTCACTCTCGTTCACTGAAAAGATTCGTTCTTTTGAACCCATCGTTCACTCACGAGCCAACACTATTTTGTATCATTTTTCCATTTGTATCGTAGAATTATATGCCCGAAGAGATAAAAAGTCTCGTAAGTCCTCCAACATCATATGATGTATATTCTGGAAAGCTAACCACCAATTTGTTCATATTTATGATGAATCAATTCCAGAGGTTAACTGTCACCATCATAAATCCATTTTCAACGGATTGTGTTGCACTTTAAGTGTAACATTCAAGAGAGTTTTTTTTTTTTTTTCCATCGCTCCAAGTTGACAATCCACTTCTTAAAAAAGATCCAAATCAAGCTCTGAACTGCTATTAAACGTCCCGCTGTGACTTTGTGTGCACATTTCAAGGGGGCTTAAAGTGGCTGGGCACGCATTCAAGCACACTGACGCTTATCTGCTTGCCTTTAGGGCGAGAAAGTCCCAGTTGAAAAAGTAGCCAATGGGGGTCGCAGTTGCTTTTTTTTTTCCTATTAGGATATAAAAAAGTTGCAATTTGAAGGGAGTCCCCACTGGGAATAGACGGACCACCGAGGAGCGGGGGGCTTACAATGTGGGGGCTTCTCTACTTGCACGGCTGCCCGAGTCACTCAGTCAACACACACACACATGCTCACATGCAGACTTCAGCCAGGCTTACTGAAACATTTTCTGTGTGCTTTGAAGTGAGTCAAAGCTCTCCTTTTATGCACACGTGACGGCCGGCCTCTGCGGTTAATTTAATCTGCGTGAAAATAAATACACAAAAGGATGCACTCACTCGGGCCTTCACGTGAGCACATTGACCCGTGAGCTACGCTATCATGACAACAAGACAGGCATCTTTCAACACATAATGCTTGCCTAGGATTGGGAATGGAATTGGGGGGGTGCTGATTACTGTCATGGAGCACAAATTAAAAAATGCTTGGTTGTGCAATACTGACAGTAAATCAAACTCATCATCTGGCATGAAAGGGTGCTTGCAATTTACAATCCACCCCCTTCCACCACGTGGGGGAATTCTGCTTAATGTAAATGCTGTGGTAACAAAGCAACTACCAGAACCCCCAACACATTTTATACGGGCCACAATGTGGGAGAAAATAAGGATAATTACTCTACTCCGGATATCCAGAGCCCAGCGATGCCGAGATGCTGAAAGTGAGGCCACATTTTTCACAGTGAGATGCCCGAAGAAACAATAGGAAAGCCGAGTAGTTTACAACCACCTTGTTTGTAATTGAAAGCGGGTTAGAAGTTTGTTGAAATAACCACAACAGTTCTGCAGTGTAAAAGGAGAGATTTGAAAATTACTTCTTGGATTGGGGTGAGCAAAGTATGGTCTGAGGGATAAAGAGGGATAGCATGACCCATTCTGTAATATGGCCCAATGAGCATTCTAGTTATTAAGAGTAATCTTTATGTTAATTTAGCAAAAACATATTTCTATTAACAATTTTCTATCATTACACATTTTCATTGTTTATAATGAAATGTAAAGAGCTTATCAGACAAATAATTTACAGCGGCGTGTAAATTGAAATCCTCTTTAAGGGATGATAAAAAGCATCTAAAATTTGAAATTAAAAAGACAAGTATTTTTGTTTTGTTTTGCTTTTGTATATAGTATTTCTAATCTTTTTCTTAAATAATGTATGCTATTTTTCCACGTTGTTCGGGTGTTTTGCGACATTTTCGCCAGGGGGAGCGCGTTCAAAAAGACACATTCGTCCGTCTGGAACGCGCTGATTCTGCTTTACTAAGTGAAAGAAAGAAATTCCTGTAAAAAAAAAAAAAAAATCAAAGTAATCTTAAAACAATTGTTTACTTAATCGTTTGTAAACTATATGATATCACTTTGATCTGATAAATTAGGGAGCATGTCCAGACAAGACTAAAAGCCCCGGGCGCTTTTAGCTACTATAAGCCTCCGTTATACACTATAATTGATTTCATAACAACAATAAGAACATGTGATCGCATGTGACAGCTTCATTTATCCTTGTAAATCGTCATTCTTATGACTTTAATGAGTATAACGAATAAAACTACTTTATTTTAAAGGCTGCCAATTATGATGTCTGGGGTTGGAAAATAAAGTGTCATGTGGCGTTCTTCTTTTTCACAGATGAACTACATTATCCCTAGGGGGAAAAAAAAAAAAAGTTTTCCGGCATGAAAACTCCCCAGCAGGCTTTTAGTGGTGTGCGTGTGTGTGCTTGCAGGAAGTGTGCCACAAAGGACTGAAAAACTTCAAGTGCCATGCAGTTAACGGTAACGATTTTTCTCACGTCATGAAAAAAAAAAATACATTTTTGGAGATCAACTATGAGACTATTACTAACTACCAAAAATGTAGACAAACATGTTTAATAAGCCCTTTAAAGTTAAGGGTGGGGGAAAAAGCAACACAAGTATTATTGTCAAATTGTAATGAGTATTTTCTTACTTTGAGGAGAATCACCCCGCAGATGAGAAACGGTGCCATCCTTTTGGACTTTTTGTATGATGAACGATGGGGAAAAAAGCCCCAAACAGCAGAGTCTCATCCAAAAAAATGTGTTTAAAAGGACGTCAAGTTTTCAAAAACAACTATTTTAGTAGGGAAGATCAATAATTCGCTCATAGTCCAACAACACTCGTCCTGTCTTTTCAGACAGACAGTGACGCGTTCAAAGTCCATCGGTCATTTCTGGATCGTCAGTTTTCGGGGGACTGGCACAAAGTTTCTTTTGTCTCAGCTTGCAGGATGCGGCGGTTGTGTGTGTGTGCGTGTGTGTGCATGTGTATGAGCGCTCTCTTGCTGCTGTTCCACAGCACAGGCGAGAAAAGCTGCTGCGAGCTCTGCTTAAACATTTTTCTCCTCCCATGCCCTCAGACATCACACGCCGCCGCTGATTGGCTGCATCCCTGAAGGGGGCGTGGTCTGTGCTACAGCTCTCCTGCTTGTCTTTCATATTTTTTTTTGCAGCACCAAATATGATGAATACGTCATTCATCCTGTGAAGAAAACTAATCAATGCATCGTGAAAGTTTACAATAAATGCAGCTTTTTATTAAAAAATAAATAAAAATCCATTTATAGAAACTAGGGTTTCAAACTAGGGTTAGGGTTTCAAACTAGGGTTTCAAACTAGGGTTAGGGTTTCAAACTAGGGTTTCAAACTAGGGTTAGGGTTTCAAACTAGGGTTAGGGTTTCAAACTAGGGTTTCAAACTAGGGTTAGGGTTTCAAACTAGGGTTAGGGTTTCAAACTAGGGTTTCAAACTAGGGTTAGGGTTTCAAACTAGGGTTAGGGTTTCAAACTAGGGTTTCAAGCTAGGGTTTTGAAGTAAGAATTAAGTATCATTAAAGCTTCGGGTTAGCCATTGCCTGTGATTAGTTATCAGCGACAAGAAGAAGAAAGCTTTTATTGTACAACTGGCATGCATGGAAATTAAGTTATGCCGCCTGTGTGAGGATTAGACCTACAACCTTCAAGTTGAGAGATAGAATCTCTACCACTGAGCCACACCACCCTGAAAGACACAAATCAGCCTTACGGAACATGTCCATGTTTGATCTCTGCAATTGAAAAGATTAGCAAACCAACACGGGTCACTCAGTGGCACACCTTGTAAAGTGAAGTCAATGCATGGCAGGGGGCCTCAGACTTCAGAGACAAACAAATGGGGAGACCCCTCACACACAATACCGCTTGCACTTCAAAGCTGAAGAAGACATTGCGGCTCTGATAAGGCGCCAGCCATATTTTGTTTAAGTAACAGGCAGAGATTTATAGAAAAAAAGTTGCATATTGATATTTATCCATTTCCCAATTATTATGAAAAATCATTAACATTAGTTCCTTAGAAATGTTGGTGACCCCTGGGGAGACCTTTCAGTCCTAAAGGTTTATTTGAATTTATTGAAAGCTACTTTGAACATTAACATTGCGCTTCAAAAAATTTATATAATAACTGAACTTAATAACAATTCCATTAAAATGTATGCATATAATATAGTTCAATGAAATTACTAGAAATGTTTGGAAACAAATTACTGTAAACCATGACATTATAACGTATTGTACTTTAAAGTTAAACTTTTTTTTTTTATCTGTTCCATTTTATATTTATATTTCGTTGTCAAGTTAGAAAAGAAGAAAAAAATAATTCACTAAAATTTTCCATTGCAAGTTGCAACCAATAAAAATCACATCATCAAATACATTTGACAACTTTAACTTCCCAGTAACAAAAGCTTCCATAAAAGAACAAATATTTGCTCAGCACAGATAGTGGAAGTAGAGAAAGACAAGCCATGGTGGCTTCGGGGTCAGCGACGAGGGGGTCGTTTTGCGGTTGTTTGCTGGACTTGAACAGCACTAAAAATTGCAGCCCCTCGGCATGCCCTCATGTCTGGGAGCCTCAGGACTCGGAGACGCTGCCGGTAAGGTGTCGACCCCTCCCACCATTGTCAAAAGCCACATCAGAGCGGCTGTAATCCACCACTTCCCTTATTCACTGTTGTGGTTTCTATTTGACTGAAAGGAGGGGGGGGGGGGGGTCTTGGTTTTATCACCACACACACTCAATTGTACCCCGGGGGGTGTTTACGGGGAGGCTGACAGGATGTTCGGCCCACCAGGAGATCAAAGTGTCCTCCTCAAGTAAAATGGGATCACTGGTGACCTTTTCAACTGCGACGGGCTTCACATCACAAACGCATGCAAGGCCAGAGGAGGCTCTGCGTTGGTGCGGCCGCTTCCTCCCTTCGCACGAGAGTCATCGTCTTTGGTGATAAGGGAAGAGGGGAGGGAGATGGGATCAAAACTGGAGCTGCAGGCCCTATTAAAATGAAATTAAAGGTAGGCAAGAATAATTGAGTCGAATTACCAAGAAAAAGCCAATTGGAGTCTTAGAAAAGTATATTCAAATGTATTTTTCAACAGTCACACAAAAAAAAAAAAAAAATCAATACAAAGGCAGAATAGAAATCTAGTTCAAATTGAAGGCAGTGCTGGTCCAAAGCATTAAGTTAAAATGTACAATGTGTATTTACAATAAACCCAGAGGAAACTTTCAGCATGAATGCATAGCAAGGGGAAATGGTACATTCGGAAGCGCAATATTCGCAAATTGCATTTTTTTTTACACGTTTATACAAACGATCCACTTTTTTAGGACAGGGGGCTCAATGAGTTCTTTCAAATGCTTTTTTTCTTCTCTTTTCTCCCCTAACATTGACCCAAACAGTTGGCTGATTTGTCATGACGCCGCATAACAACGAGCGCGTTCCAACCGCAGCGAAGGAATTTCTCTGAAGCTCTCACTCGGGTTTCAGATGTTTTCTAAACAGCGCAATGGAAGCCAACACTTGACTTCACGTCATTAAAAAGAATCTTGTGGATATGTGAGTCATGCATTGTGTGTTAACAGCAGAGGCAGATGGTGAGCTGGGACAGATGATTGCAATCAGTGTTTACACGTTAAAAGTGACTTTAAAAAGGCACATTTTGGGTTGGAGGTCCAATATGGCAAAAAAAAAAGAAATGGAGAATTTTGTATTTTCTTTACAAGTAAACCTGATTTGACCTTCTCTTAAGTTTTGAATAGGCATGTTTGGTACCATTTTTTTTTTCCAGATCAAAATGATTTAAGTACTCGATGATATTGAGTACCCATAATTGTAATTTTTGATTTATAAAATTGTATTTAAATATGAGCAAAGGCATTTTTTTTCTGAATAAAGATTCACTGATGTGTCAAACTGCTACGAAAGAATGTCCGATTTTTTGACTGAAGTATCAGTGGCTGGTATCGGCAACCTTCGCGATATCTTAAAATAAAATTTCAAGAAGGTCAAATGAAGTCATCCTGAAATAATAGTGCATATTGGGTTAAAAAAAAAAAAAAAAAGAGCGACATTCATCAACATGACAATCAATCAACATCAACGACATAAACTTTCTTGACCATGAAAGCAATTTTGTGCTTCAAATGTAACAGTATTACAGTTTTAGACACAGCAAGGGTTATTTGCTAGGGCACTGCGGCGACATTCCCCGTCCGGTATTGCATGAAGCAGCTCTCGAAAGGTTTTCAAGTTTGCAGGAGTTTTTAAGAAGCATTGGCACAGCAAATGGGGGAAAAAAAAAGAAAAAAAAGTGGTGTGTACATGTTTGTGTGTATCTCATTCCTGAAATGTTTGTACAGTCTGACAGCAGTTTTCAAGCTTAAACACCAAGCTTTACTGTCTCTTCAAAAACAAGGCCACTCTTTGGAATGATGCTGATTAAAAACAGACTCTAGTCCACAATCAATACAAAAATTCTTCCCGGATTAGAAAACAAAAACAAAAGGAAAAAAAAGTGCTGAGTGTTCCGTTGGTCTTAGAAGTTCCCAGGCTTGTGAAAAGAAAGCCATAATAAGCGTGTGGGTGGCGAATCGCTCTCATTTGCCGACGCTCTCGGTGGCCGGGTTGTATTCCGTCTCGCCCGCCGACACCAGAGAGATGCGGCGAGTTGATCCCCACAATCGGCGGGAAAATTGTCCTGGACGAACCTGACGACACCAAAAGTCAACGTTAGGCTGGAGCGGAACATTTTTTTTACATGCGGAAGCAGACAGCGGCACACTATTATCATGCGAGAAAAAAAAAATCTTTTTTCATTCACTTTGCATAACTGAGCACCCCCCTCCCTTTCTTCACAGCTCTCACATCTCACAAGTACTTCATGTCCTGGTTCTCACCTCCTCCGGCTTTCCCGCCCCCACTACTATCAACTTCCCGTCTTCGAGGCCCACCAGGATGTGGCTGCTCTCTTTGGTAACAAACACGCTCCTCACTGGGACTTTCAAGGCCAAGGGCGGCACAGCGGCTTTCAGGCTGTAAAAAAAAAAAAAAAAAAGAATCATTTGGTCTTCTTCGAAGCCTTTGGAAGACATCATGTGGACAGACGGACTCATCCAAAGCAGTGAATCTAATCCTGTTTTCTTTAACCAATAAATCAATCACATCGAAAATCCAGGTGGAATCCATTAAGACCTAAAATGACTTAGGGGAGTTTGCTTTCAATCATAAAGAAGTATGTTTATTTTATTCATCATTCATGTTGATTACAGCTCCAAACAATTTCCATCCATTTTCTGAACCGCTTAGTCCCCACGGGGGTCGCGGGAGTGCTGGAGCCTATCCCAGCCGTCATCGGGCAGTAGGCGGGGGACACCCTGAACCGGTTGCCAGCCAATCGCAGGGCACACAGAGACAAACAACCATTTGCACTCGCACTCAATCCTAGGGACAATTTGGAGTCTTCAATCGGCCTACCAAGCATGTTTTTGGGATGTGGGAGGAAACCGGAGTGCCCGGAGAAAACCCACGCGGGCCCGGGGAGAACATGCAAACTCCACACAGGGAGGGCCGGAGGTGGAATCGAACCCGCACCCTCCAAACTGTGAGGCGGACGTGCTACCCAGTGCGCCACCGAGCCGCCCTGCTCCAAACAATTTGAATTTTGAAAATATATGACGCTAATTATAACCACAATCAAGGGAGGGAAAACTTTATTATTCAATACAAGAGAGCCAGACAACACGCGAGATGTCAGACTGATTAATTCCAATGGAAATCCAACTTTGATTCATTTCATAAATTCCCCCAACGAAGCTTCCAAGTTTCCAGAATGATGTCTGAATCTTTCGAGTTGACAAATTTATACTGTACCTGCACAGCTGGAGGATGTGGAGTCGGCCCTGCATGGTGCCCAGGACGATGTATTCAGACACCAAGTGGAGAGCGCACACTTGCTCCTCCATTTTGATGGAAGACAACAGGCAGCCATTGATCGAGTAAACATGCATGGAGTCCGAGCCCTGGATTGAATCAGCGCCGGTAGAGAAAAAATCATTTGACACTTGACATTAAACAAAGTGTGCTGTGTCTACATACCTTTGTAGTACTGGCTGGCTCACCCCTGGAGGTCTGCACCACCACATGGCCCTCCATGCCCACCTGCAGCTTGGAGATGGAGGAGGGCTCACCCGGAGGCCTCAAGGTTCTCAGGTAGTGGCCTCGTCTGATCGTGTGCACGATCACCGTCCCGTCCTGCCAGTCAACGATCGGAACAAACGTTTGAGAAATCACACATGTGCGAGCTGTCCGGAAACTATTTCGAGACCTTTGACCCCGAGACAGCCATGTCCAGTTCTGTGCTGATGGCCACACACGTGACCTCCTGGTCATGTCCACACAGCACCTGAACGGGCCGAGGAGACAGCGTGCTGGAGAGGCCGCCCTAAAAGTGAGTTTCACATGAGGATCCTTTATCTTCTCTGGATGCATCAACAAGTTTAACCTTTTTTTTTTTTCTTACCTGCTGTAGAACCTGCCACACCATACAGGACGTGTCCCTCGAGCCAGAGATGAGGTAGATGCCACACAGATCCAGAGCCAGGCATGTAACAACATCTTTGGATTTAAAAAAAAAAATCTCCAGATCATTTAAAAATAAATAAATAAATTAATTAATTAAAAGAAAAAAAAAAAATAATAAAATAATAATAAATAAATTTAAAAAAAAATATATATATATATTATGTGTGCTGGTGTGCCTAATGAAGTGTCCACAGACTTACCGATGTGCCGGCAGATCCTGCCCACCAGCTTGCCTTTGCCCAGCTGGGTGACCCGCAAACTGCAGTCCCAGTGTCCTCCACTAAACAGCAGCCGTCCATCATTGGACACCACCAGAATCTGAGCGCTGAGCTCCACTCCGGGTGAGAAAGGTCCGCCTAGAAAACGCCGTGTCCTGAAAATTACCAGACAGAGAGTGCATGAGAGCTGCAGCCTGAAAGTGATTATTATGAGGCGCATTAAATATGTCACTTCAGGAAAATGACATGTCCAAATGGCTCTGAAGCGCATTGTTTGAGTTTTTATGGAATGTGGATTTGTTATTCATGTTCAAGGTCAACTGACTTTGAAACATCCCAGATGTTTCCTCACGGGAAAAACAACAAGCAGATGTTCTCTATCTTCGTTGACGGTCTTAAAAGATTTGGATTATTTACTTTACATTGTTATTTATGAGGTTTATGTGTGATATAGAATAATCATATAACATAATTAGACGTTCTGGGTATTTTTTTCCCCAATTGTTATATTTACAGTATATAAAAAACCAACAACATGGACTCACTTGGGATTAGTAACTGTCGGATCCTTGGCGAAGGTGAAGTAGTTGGCGATGTTCTTGTCATAAGGCAGCCAGCTGTGGGTTCCTATCAAGCCACTCGAACTCACTGTCACCTGGAGACACAAAAACAGGATTAAAAAAAAAAAAAGGAGCAGTTTTATCTTTTAGCCTAGCTAGCTAAAGGTGTCAAGCAAAATGGTACCATTATATTGGAGCCATGGATGATGGAGGACCGATTCTGGTTCTTTGGTACGACCGCCTGGACCAGGGGGATGCCATCGCTCACCACCTGTGAATGATTATAAAATCTGTCAAGTTTTTATTTTTCTATGTATCTGTCGTCTCAAAATATTTATCCAAATAAGAAATACTGTTTGTCCCACAAGTACATTTTAGTGACAAAAAATAGACAGCAACAAAACCTCTACAGGCCCTTTTTTTTTTATACTGTGTTGGAGTTTTTGCTCATGTTTAGACCCTTTAAAAAAACAATAATAATAATAATAACGATAATGATAATAAAATAAAATAATCAATTCAATTCAGTAGCCCACAGCTTAATCTTACCTCCACAAATGAGCGGAGCTTATTGAGGTTATCAAAGATGTTAACTGGCAGAGTGTCCAGGCGAGACTGCCGCCTTGAAACATTTGCGGCTGACATTCGCGGTGGGTGAGGTTCCTGTTTGCAAATAAAAATGTAGCTTTTCACTCACAATATGATTGGACCTCATTTCATTGTAAAATAAAAAAAAGGGTGAATGTTGAATTTATGATCTGATTTGAAAGTCACACCTTGAGCAGTTGGCAGGGTGTTTGTCCAAATTCGCTAATGATGCCTTCTAGTGCTTTGCGTTCCGTCTCATCGGCAATGGCATCCAAATCTACAGCACCTGAGGAAAAAAATAAAGCCCGTTAATAGTTGGATTTATTTTTTTTTTTAGCAGCAATGACAAAAATATTCATAGTTGTCATACCTTCATAGGTGCAGTAGTAGTAAACATTGAGGGCTTTCACTGCCTCTTCGCCTCTCTGCTTGTAGCCGAAGATCAGGTCGATCCATTCATGCAGATGACACGATACGTGCTCACTTTCCTGAAATCAAATAAATGGATTACAATTTGCGGGGTTGTTTTGGATGAGATGGCTGAGGAGGAGGGGGGGGGGGGCAAGATCTCAAAGCAACATCTCACCAGAGCTTCCCGGTGCTTTCTGATAAAGTCTTCCCTCGAAGCGGCCCAGCGAGGCAACATAACGTCCTCCACTGGCTCCCGAGATAGCTGCAAGGATCCCAGATCGAAGCCTGCAACGAGATGACAAATATGGAATTTACGTCCACAAATGTGAATCGGAATCTCACCATTCATGTTCTGCAGGATTTCCGGGAAGTAGAAGAACTCCGGGATGAGCTCCTTGACATCAGCCGGGCTGCGAGCTTGCCAGGCTGCCGGCACCGAGTGGAACTGCCGATCTGCGCAGTCGAACCTAAAACGCGGTTGACCACGACGGATTAGAGCTGGTTGGAGGAAAGGTGTGATTTGGCGCCATTCCTACCTGCCGCTCTGCAGCTGGATGTGCAGCGTGGTGAACGGCTCCATGCGGATCATGTAGTGCATGACGCCTGCCGCGTTGGAGTAGTGCGTGCCGTAGTGGAATTTATTGACCGTGCCCGTCGGGTCCTCAAAGCTTTCGTACCTGGCGGGAAACACGGCGTGACGTCCCAAATTGCAAAATCCGGTTCGTGGCAAAACGTACCTCTCTTTAACCGCCTGCGCATGGCGAGGGTTGACCACGCCGACGGGTTTGGACAAGTCTCGGAAAATGGACGGGTCTTCCAGATCTAGAATAGGAGAGGTGTAGTCGCAGAGGATCCAGGGGAACTGAGAAAAGACAACATGGACGTCATTCGCGGGCTTGGGCTATCTCTCATCTCGTGTGTGCGTGCGTGCGTGTGGTCTCACCACAGGATATTGCGAAAGGTCATTGTAAGTGCGCCCGGCGATGGTGTTGAGTTGCATTAAATATTCAAAATTGGATATTTCCCTGCAGACCCATTTCTGTGCAATATGTAAGAAACAGATCAGCTATGATGCGAGAGGCATTGAGCAAAAAAAGAATCAAATGAGCACCTGCGTCAGGCCCGATGCTTTGAGCAACTCTTGGGGTGATCGGGATCCAAAGTAGAAAAGGTTAGGAGGGCGCAGTCCCAGAATCCTTAAATACACTTTATTGCGCAACTAAGAAGGACAAAGATAAAGACGCTGTTAGGAGAATTGAAATTGGCTTTCAATGAGATAAGCATCACCTTCTTCTTGAAGTTGATGAAGTAGTGAGCCTGGTCAATGAAGAAGAGCTCCAGTGCGGAACGACGGAGGTTATAGCGTCTCAAATGGACCTCGCGAAGCTGAGATAGAGGTCGCTTGAAGTCGAACCCAATTCCTGGATATGGCCCAAAAAAGATAAAATATTGTTTGCCGTCTGGAACGGATTCATTGGAATCGCATTGTTTCCTATATAAAATATAACTTTGGTTTGTGTATGTTGATCACCTTCCTCAGTTTCTTCTTTCTCAATGCTGGCATCGTAGAAGTAAAGGTGGTGGGTGGTAACTTCTAATCGGCCGGGAACCTTGGCGACGATGGTGATGAGTTCACAGTCTTCGGATAAAACCAGCTTTTCCTTTTGGCTCTCATTTTCGACCTCCACGCTACACGCAAAAGTACCGACGTTAGATTTGAATTGGACATTGTGCTTTTCATTCATTTTTTTTGTCTCACTTGTTATCCAAAATAACAAGATCCTCTTCTCCTAACTGGTCGTCCTCCATATCGCTCACTTTGGCTTCTTTGGCCACGGCCAATGGGAGAGGCTCGGAACGTGGACTATCCGCTCCTGGAAAACAAATGACATCATTTTGTAGTTTGTATTTGGAGCCAAATGCGTGACGGTCCATCGTGTGACGCACCCATGTTGTCCCTCTGGGCGCTGGCCTCAGTGTGGGGATCATAAAGGTGGTTAGGAACAAGTTTGAGGCGCATTTTGGAATACGTCTCCGCGCTGGATAGTATCCACTTGACCTCAGGCTGATTTCTGCAGAACATGTGGAAAAATAAAGCTGACTGAAAATAACAAAGAGGGCAGTGAAGGTGGTATAAAGTAGAAGCTGTTCAAAGTTAGTCGGAGAATGCTTTGAGGCGTAAATAGATTCCCGAGGAAAGCGGCAAAGCACACTTTTAGATGGAATGTAAAGCATGTATGGGTAAAGTGAATAAAAATAACATTGGCTGAGAGGAAGTCGTACTTCTTGGCCCACACTGCTCTCTCGCTGGTGAGGAGCCTTCGCAGAGCCTTCCAGTGTTGCCACACCACCCCCTGCTGGTTGGAGCTTTGCTTTTGCCAGCTGACGTAACGTCCGTTCTCACTTCGAACCCGCTTCAGGTAGGGGTCAACGATCAATTCCTGTTATGGCACACATCGGTGTCAAACGAGGTCAAATGTCACGCTTATCGATGAGATCCCTTCACGTTGCCGCTACCTGAAACTTGACTTTGCTCTCCGATCTGTCTTTGTCTCGTTTGAAGGCCGTGCTCATGAGGTCATCGAAACAGGAATTCCAGAAATTGGACATGATGTCATGACTCCGCCCAAAAGTGTCCAGCTCGTACTGCTCCATTGTGGGCTGAACCTGCACAAATGTGAAGAAGCGCAAAAAATGGATTGGAATTGCTATATTTATTTATTAATGATCAAACTGCTGACCTGCTGCTGGTAAAAACTCTGCCACTCCAGCGTGTGGCAGTAAGCCTTGAGGTCCTGGGCAAACGTGGTGCTGCCGTTAGTGATGGGCAGACTCGGGAGCAGCTGTTGGACCGTAACTGGGTCAGCGTGTTGGTCCAGGAGGGCTCGCACCACCGGGACCACCTGGGTGAACATCTCCGCATGCTCAGTGTTGTTGATGTCCGTCGCCTCTTGGTCTGGCCACAAGGGGGCGCCGATGCGGCCCAGCAGGAAGCAGACCTCCTCCCAGCTGAGACATAAGACAGTCTGCAGCAGGCTGTGCAGCTTCACGAAGGCCATCACGCACACCTATGAAGACATGAGGACTTTTTAATTTCATTTCAATCAAAATTTTTTTCTTTATTTATTTAAAAATTCTTTGTCAGTGTCTATTAACCATATGCATCACATCATAAGCCAGGGAGAAATCTAAAGAACATTTATTTAAATCAAATTACTTTATTAAATTGTAACCACATAAGGTAACAAAAATAATTTACACCACTTTAAACTGCAACCACAAATTTGACTGCTTTCTTGACCTTTTGGGGAGTGTAAAAGTGTCAACAAAAAATTCAACTTATTTAAATACATATTTTAAAGTACTAGAAGATTTTACACGAACTCTTATGAGCAATATTTCAGATATACTACAGTTATCAGGAGGATAATACAAATATAAAATGAGTCACTGACTTGCATTACCTCATCGCGGGAGAAAAAAAATATTATCAATGCAATTAAATCACACAGATTTATTTTTAAATGAAGCAGCGCATAAATTGAACGGAATATTACACAGATACTGACTCCACAGCACAATTAAGTTGATTTATTTTCATCAATGGCTTTGTGGAAGTTGCTCTACTCTGCAGATGAGTGTTCCGACCAACAAGTCATGTGATCAAAGGCCTTGCGGTTACTTCATTTATAACCGCTCGCTCGGTCCTACGACACGACATCGACGGCAGCGGCGCTCATAACTCAGAGAGGAGCTACCCTTTCACGAAAAAGGAATGTCTTTGAAAAAAAAACCCATAGAAGGTCTGCTCTTTGTTATCTTCACGTTACCCACCTGTGACTGCTGCTGTCGGATATAACCGGTGATGATGCGTAAGCCGATTTGGGACATCTCCTTCAGTTCCGTGCTGCAGGGGCTGCCGGGGGTGCAGTGCCAGGCCTGCAACTTGTCCAGTAGGTTCACCACCCCCTCAAAGATCTGTGATACAACGACTGTCAAAAAAGGACTCGCAGTAAAAGCGGAGACCTCATTCCAAACCACGAAGTCATTCAACTGGCCGTCGGGATGCACCTTCTCACTCCAGAGTGTATGATTGTCGGTCCCCTCGGAAAACAGGAAGTCCTGCAACAACCTGAGGAGCCTCACCAGGCTGGGACAGAAAGGGAGGAACACTCCCTGGGCATCCCTCAGGTCAGATAAAGATGATTCCAGCATCATCTCCAGAAGACTGTTGAGCACAGTAACACACGTCACAAAAAAAATAAATAAAATAAAATAAAAAAATAAATAAAAAAGATTTACAGAGAGAAGCTAACCTCCGTTTAATGTCATCGGGCGGGCGCACCAGTTGGCATGAGGAACCCAGTTTGGTGAGAACCGAAAACACCTGGCCCCTCTCTCTCCAAACCACATCCTCGGGCCCGTCCGCCCCGCTGCCGCTCCAAAGCACGGAGAAGATAATATTGGTGAGCAAGTTGCAGAGCTCCTCTTCTGGCGTCTGCTAAAAATCAAGCAACAATCAGACATTGAAGCCTCCTGAGATGGGAGTGTCAGTATCCAAACCTGCAGGTTGGACGTGTTGGAGATGCTGTCAGCGGTGGGGGGGTCCGTCCCGTAGCTGGCGTGGTCCAGAACGTTGGACAGACTGGAGCTTTTCCTAGGTCTCAACGGTGGAAAGGGTTTGCTGTACTCCAGAGGGGAAGGCGTGTTGGTGAGACTACCAGCTGGGGTGACCTCTCCCATGCTACCTAGTTCCAAATCAAACGGCGGAGACGTTCCATACGGGGAGAAAGGCTGGTAATCTCTCCCTTCTTCATCCAGGCGAGATGAAGCGATATCCACCGCCAAGGAATTGGAGAGCGAGGACGAGTGACTCTCTTGGTCTGTGGAATCGAATGACTTGAAAGTCTTCAGCTGGCCGCTCAATCCACCGGGCGGCGATAGAGATAAATATTCCTCGGAGATATCTCGATGGACGCCGTCCTCCTCTTCCTCCTCGTCCTCCTCCTGGGAGGTGCCGTAGTTCAGGAACATGCCGCTACGTGCGTCCTCTATGAGAAGACTCTGGTCTCTATTCAAAGGGGGGTGGAACTTTTGCTCGGTGGAGTTCGAGATGTTGGCGGCGAAGGACTCGAAGGATTCCTTCACGTAAAGCTTGGTGAGAACATCCTGCCAACCGGGCTGCTTGGCGAGATGCTTCACGTAATCCTCGCTGAGGTAGATGAGATGGAAGAGCTGGAAAAACGGAGGAACGTGAAGATGATTCAGAACGGCAGATAAAAACTGATGGCGGAAGATCCGACTCACCTTGCGACAAATGTCCAGGCGGACTGCCAGGTCTGCTCGGTGGGACAGACACACCACAGCTAGGAGGTCTCTGAAGTTAGGACTTGGGTCTGACAAGAGGCATCACAATATTATTATTTTTTTTTATTCAGATTAAAATGACCATATCAACTAAATCCACCCAGTCAAAGGTTTAAAGGTCTCCATGATTTGAACTACCTGTCGCAAGGACCTGCTCGTACAGACATCTCACAGTCGTCATGGTCACGGGAATGTCTTCGAGGAAAAACACCAGGCCGAGATAGCCGAAGTCCTTAAGTTTCAGCCGCTGCTTGTTGCGCTCCGACACACGCTCGCTCTTCAGGATTTTGTATAAAACCTGCAGACGCATTGTACGCTTTCAATGAATTATGGAGAGGTAAAAAAAAAAAACAACGAAAAAAAAACGACTCTGACCCTGAAGACCATCTCCCTGGCCCGGTCCCCAAAGCTCGGGTTGAGAAGAAGACTATAAAGTTGTTCCACTCCCCATTCCAACAGAACAGCTTGGACGTGTTCACGAGGAGGGCTGCTCCGCAAAAGCTCATACAACACATCCAGGGCCTTTATCACCTGAGAAAATAAAAATAAAAATAAAATAAAATAAAAAAATAAAAATAAATAAAAATAAATGTGACTCATAGTATGTGAACTACTACTATTTTTTTTCTTTTTTTTGGCAGTACCTGCTGCTCATCTCCCGCAGTCAGAATATAAGCCAGGACACTGTGGAGCTCCTCAGCCGTCGGAGACCTGAGGAAGTCTTTGAGCAAGGCAAACAGAGACGTCTGTATCATCTGCTTCTCGTCATAGAGACAGCCGTCATCTTTCTCCGTGCTGTGTAAGAGACGTGACAGAACTGTAAAGTCAATTGTGCGCATTTGATATTCACCCACAGTCCCTTCTGGAAGCAAATCAAAATTCACCTGTAGTAAGTGCGAATGGTATCCAGAATGTATTGAACGCCGTATTTTCTCTTCAAGCGCTGTTTCCCTTTGTGTATTACAGATGAGATGTACTGGACGTGATCTTGGAAAACAAAATGACATTAGTTCGATATGACATTTAGAAATCAATAAATAACCCTAATTTATATTTATTTATACATTTGAAAGCATCAAAAGCTGCTTATGCCTCACCGTGGCAGACAGCAAAATGGCTCCTGGTCCAAACGCGGAAATCAAAGAGCAGGTGCTGGTACAACTGTTGCAGAAGTGGACCGTTCCCCTCGTTGAGAACCTGATCCAGTAGCAGCCGACATGCGACCAAAACATTCATTTCCATCATAGAGCCTGGAACCTGAAGAGAGGAGAAATGGGGATGTTTTCGTCCATCTGGCTTCTTCACGCACATTCCATTTCTCAAAGACTCCACCAATAAAAAAAAAAAACACTTCATCATTTTCTCAGATTTTACTTTGCTTAGCATGGCTCCGATGATGCTTGGCCCGTGGCACTGCAGCAGGCCTTCCTGATTGACAGGATGACGACGGATCATGTTCTTCATCATCAGCAAAAACGCCGCGATGCTGTTCCTCTCAAGTCTCGCCTCTGGAATAAAAAAAAAGAAGAAATGGAATCTTACCTACAATGATTATTATCAAGTCAACATTAACCTAGTTACTACCAGAGAAAACAAAATGTGACCTGAAGACTTGAGCGGCAGCAGCATGGCGGCCGGACTTCGCGATGATGTCGATTCTGGCCCGAGTAGCTCTGAGATCTCTTGAGCGCCGTTGGACACCTGCTCTTCCTCACAAACTTGCTCAAGGAGAGGCAGCAAGACGCCCATTCCGCCAACCACATTGATGGCATCCTGCAGGAGAATCACATCCAGACTGAGAACCAAATCCACAGCAATTTAATTTAATATATTTCCCAAAAAAAACTAACCTTAATGTCCCAGTTGATGACTCGGTGTCCCGTTAGCCGGCCATCGTGTTGATGATTAGGAGCCAAATCCAAACATATTTGGCTTTTAAATGCCTGAAGCATTGACATGAGCAATTCATTATAAAATTTTAAAAAAAAAGAAAAACTTCACAACCTTTTCAGGTGATTACCTGAGGAGTGTAGTAGAGCACCAGCTTGCCATTAAGATCAGATAACTCTCCATCCGCTTTGAATAAGGGCACATGATTTGGACCTGTGATAAAAAGCAACAAGTTTGCCCACGTCCGCCATTTTGTATCAAAGCACTGCGGCTTACCTGCAGCGTACAGCGCTCTTGTTTGGCTCTGCTGCAGAGGTTCGTGGCAAATGAAGGCCGTGCCCAGGAGTCCATCCAGAGAAGATGGGGTTCCCCATTCTGTGTCTTGCAACCCCGCCGGGATGGTTTGAACCGTGCAGTCGTTTAGAGAGCCCCAGCGGGCCCCTGCGAAGTTGGCTGGAAAGGATTGCGAGCGGATTAAGGAGGGGGTGTTGGCGGGGAAGGAGAATTCCGGGGACTGGGCGGAGGACAAGGTTATAGGGAGATTAGGTGAGGTTGTGGTGGTGGTGGTCCGGTTGCCGGCGGAGCCGATGCAGCAGGAAGTGAAAGGCTTCAAGGAAGATAAATAGAAAAAAATATTTCTGAATGAGCTAATAGCATATTTATTTTATTTCGGTAAACAAATGTAACTTACCTCACTCAAGGATGGAAAGCGGATTTGAGATGTTTTGGACAACTCTCCGTCAATGAAGATGTTGACCAGGTTCTGACCAAAAGGACGACGGCCTTGAACGTGCACGATGGCGACTGAATGCTGAAAATAAAAGTTTTCAACAATATTTCCATTTATAGACCAAAAAAGCGCCTCTGGTGGTCACTGACAAGTAGTGCGCTGCTTTTTTCAGGGCAGTCGAGTTCAATTGATTGATTACCATCCCGTCCCAACTTGAAGGTCAAACATCCAGACCACAGCCTAGCCTTAAATTTTTTTTTTTTTGGATATTTTCCCACATGTTCTGGGAGAGGCCGTCGCTTTACTCACCCAGCGTGAGTCAGCGAGTGGGAGTTCCGGCAATGCGACAGCCATGTAATCCTTCTTAGTGCAAACAGCCACCACCAGCACGCCCTCCATTGTGAAAAAGGCTTCCAGTCCAGTTCCGCTAGCTGTGAAGAAACTTCATAGAAGACAAGCGCTTTAAAAATCATACAAAAGTCATTTCTCATGCCGGCCTCGCCCTTCTACCTGTAAAGCTGCTTTCTGCGAGGTCCTTTTCCCATCTCATGTTGACTTTCCGTGACTAAGCTAGCGGCGGGTTTGTCCTCGTCAAACGGAGGGGAATGGGGGAAGTCCATATTGAGGCGGAGCCAAGCATGAAATGCAAAGCTGCTGCCTGACCATCGTTGGACCGTGGGCACCATGATACCCGCCATAGGGGGTGTGAGATCAAAGTACTGCAAGGCGCTGTCACGACCTTCTCGCGCCGCCATCGCTGACAGCACTTGGATGATGCGAGTGCAGAAGGGATGCGTTCCCTTCTCCTGGTCCAACTTTAACAATTTCAGGAGGCTTCTCAGCTCCTCGGGTTTCAAGCAAAGTGAACCCAAGTCCTGCAGGAGGCCCAGCATGGCATCCGTACACTGCCTGTCCAAATGCTGCGGCTGCGAGAGCACCTCCAAGATGGCTCCCACCATGCCGGCTTCCACGGCCACCGTCCGGCAAGCGAGCGAGCCGCCGCAAACGGTGGCTAGCCACTGCGCCACCAGAAGTTGGAGCTCCCTGTGGCCGTGCAGCTCGGGAAGCCAATGTAGAAGCAACAGTAGAGGCTGGTCGTTACTAATGCCCAAGTGATGTGCGTGGGCATACTCGCCCTCAACTGCCTGCAAAGGAACAAACACGAGTGGCTCATAATGAGGAAGAGATCGCGACGCGGGCCACATGACGCCGTTTAAAATAAGGTCATTTGTGAGAGAAAATGGATTCCTCGCTGAAGGCGGTGAGCGGGTAATGAGAGGAAAATGCTTTTCACCATGTTCATCAGCTCCTGCAGCAGCCTTTTGGTAGGCCGACCTTGACTCTTGAGCACGTCGAAGAGCTGGGAGTAGCCGATCCTCTCCTTGAAAATCTCCTGTGGGATGAGACAGAAATAGAGACTCCAAAGCCACTCCAGAGAATTGCAAAAAATTGGCACGCTTCCAAAAAGGTCAATTGGAATACATGAATGAAGAAGCTCGGACTATTTCAGTGAAAACGTCACGATAATATATACTGTGTGAATATTATACAAGTTTCAAAATATTGCTGAGTCACCCTCAATACTATTGCAATTTAAAATGCAATTCAAACAAGTGTGATGTCAACATCAAGTTAGAAATCAGAATTTATTTCAAAAATTTGAATTGATAAATCCGAAGATTTATTTGCATTATCATAAATTGCAAATTTGAAGCTAATTGCAGGTTTAACGTACGGTCATTATATTCTACTACATTCTGATGTCAATTTGAATTCGATTAATTGTGCAACCCTAATGTATGTCGATTCTGATGTCGATTTGAATTTGATTATGTCTACAAAGTATTAGCTAGATAACTGCCTGTATGCATTGGTGTACATTATTCTACTGAACGAGTTATGAAGTCCAAACCTTGGCAGTGGGGGAGTTACTCATGATGGCTGTCAGGACTCCAAGAGCATGCACCGTGATGCTGTCTGAGCCTCGCTCCAGCACCTACGTCAACATAGGGAAACGTGCTTCATCATGTCGGGTGCAACAAGTTCAAATGGAAGAAAGAACGGGATCGAAGTAGAATCGGGAGGAAAGGAGGAGAGGTTTTTTTTGTCCACACCAGGATTATGAGAGGCAACCAGGGGAAAGTAAGCCAGACAATTAAGATAGGTGACAGCCACTTGAGAGGACTTTTTTTTTTTTTGGTGCTACCAAACCAGCAGCCGAGAAAGTAAGAGCCATGCATTAACCACCATCTCATGCACTAGTCAAAACGAGTCCAGTGTCATCAACAGGGAATTCAGCCTCCAACTATGAAACACATGAGCTCGCTATTTCCATCAAAAGTTACATCACATAAAGACATTGATTTTGTTTTTTCAAACAAATCTAGCTAGAGTTTATTTCACTTGTACACACATATATATATATAATATATAAATAAATAAAAAAATATATATAAATAAAAAATATAAATATAAAATATATAAATTAAAAATATAAATAAAAAATACATAAATAAAAAATATAAATAAATAAATAAATATATATAACTAGGGTCAGAGGTTGAGCTCTTCTTCAGCTCACTGCTTGTAACATTTTTCCACCATTCCCCTCCAAACTATCAAGGATCATTGCGCAAGACGTCAGAGCAAAGTGCCTGCTAATTTTGAATGATGTCAGTAATAAAGTTTTGTACGGGTTTTCCAAATTCTTCCACAATCTTAGCCCCCTTTTTTTTTTTACTGCTTGAAAAAAAATGCATGGGTCAGGATGTTTCTTCATCTTCAGTGAGCAACTTTACTATATCAAAGTGAAATTTTGTTCTCAGGATATGTGTGTAAAAGATAAGTTTCACCCCGAGCGCTACTTATCACATCATGCTACCTGCCTTCCTGTCTCAAGTTTCCGCTTTCGACAACTGATAGCTGTGAACACGTGGAGAGAAAGGCTGAGTTTCCTGCTGACAGATCAATTTCAACACCCAAGGATTTTTTTTTCTGTACCTGGTCCTCTTTGACCTCTGTGAGTAAACTTGTGGTGAGGTCACACTCACTCTTCGGCCTGTTGCTCTGAAAGAGCTACCGGACATACACATGGTACAATTTCAAAATACAGATTTTTTATATTCAAGCTGAGCTGCTGAGGGAAGTCAGACAGCAATCATGCAAATAATCAGGGAAATAAATTGAGGAAATCTGTGCAGACTAGACATGAATTAAAAACTGACGGGCATATTGGAGATGGCCCAGCGGCTCACCTTGCTGTTCTGTATGAGCCTGAGGATGTGCTCGAAGCAGTTGTTGTTCAGGAAGACGGCCTGGAGGGCGGGCCGGTCCGAACACTGCAGGATCTCAGGTACTTCGGCTGAAAACACAACGTGAGATTCACCGTCACGTCGATCATTTAACCTCCGCGTGGATTCCGTCGTCTTACTCAGCATCAGACTCTGGAGCGAGATCAGGCGTTCCTCGGAGTTCTGCCTGTCTTGCTGTTCACTGCTCAGCGGATGGTTCCAGTTGAGGAGCTGGAAGAACCTCTGGAGTATGGTCTTGATGTCCACTTGCCGCTCCGACGGGCTGCTAAAATGCAGCAGGTGGATCATCGCCCTCAGGCACCGCAAGGTCAGCCGAGGGAGCGATATGTTCTTCGAGCGATTGGAATCCCGACAACACCAAGTTTGCAGAACGGAGAAGATGTCTTCCACGGCATGAGTGGTGACAGCGAGGAGACCATTTTTCTGGAAAGATACGTAATCCGATATGATCCACGGTAATCACATTCCCAGACAATAATAACCTCTGATTATGAGGATATAGAAAATATGGTGGCAGACCTTGGCTCCACTCATGATGGCTCCCTGGAGATGAACCAGCCTGAGTGTGAGAAGCTCTGGTATTGTCTCACTGTCCTGCAGATATTCTGTAAACGTCAAATATGTAAGTCGGTGTTTAAATGGAGATGATAAAAAAAAAAACGTTAAGCAGTAGCTATTTAAGGGAATCTGGGTAACTGGCGTTCCTCAAGGCTCCTTGTTGGAACCACTACATTTTAAATGTTGAATAAAATAAAGCCAGAAAAACACGCATTCTGCTACAATGATGAAGATCAGAGGGCAAAGGTCGAGCTTCTCACCGTGGAAGAGAGCTGTCAGCTCTTCTGGCAGAGGCAATGGAGAGAATTTGTACTTGTTCCTTTCCAGCAGGCTCACCTCCTCCCTGTAACAAGTCAGGCCCTTTTACTCATGCCAACAAAATAGCATTCTACTGAGGCTTGACGTCAAGAGGCACTCTGACAAGATTACACATCTCCTACGGTTGAAGTATAATATGGCGAAGCTCGTGGAGTTTTTGGTCAATACAGTCCACCCGCAGAACATAAGCTCACCCCGCCAGTCGTCTCCTCCACGTTTGATAAGGGTCAAAGACGCTCTCCCACAGCACGAGTCCGTAATACACGACCGACTGCAGTGTTGGCTTCTCACCTTCTCCATTTTTTATCTGATGAACGTAAAGAATGCAATGACACAAATGGACAAAGCTACCTTGGTGTTCATATTTCTGTTCAGTTTATAAATGGCGTACCTGGTGTAGACAATAATTCAAAAGCTTTATGGATTCATAAACAAAACAGGGAGTCTTCTCTGGCTCCATGTTCTCCATGTTTCTGGGAATCGAGAGAAAAGCAGAATTAGGAAGGTGAACCACTGCAAAATGGCCATCTATGGTAAAGAACACAGTATACACGCAGAATGAAAGGGAGAACTTCCTGACGAAGGCTTGCGGCCTCTTTGCACAATTTATGTCGCAATGTCAGGAGAAACAAAATAACTGTAATTTGCCAGCTTCCCTTAAGTCAATAATTAGAAAAATAAAGAATAAATAAAATAAAATTAAATAAAAATTAAAAATAAAATGAAAATAAATTAGGTGGGGTGGTAAATACTCAAGACAACACCATCCATGCGTAGTAGACTAACCTGCAGATGATGATGAAAAACTTGATGAGAAGGAGAGGGGGGGGGGCGTTGATGCTGTGCTCATGGCTGTCTGCGAGGTGCGGCGCACTTTGCCAAAGCTGTGTGCTGAGGAACACCAGGACCTCTCTGGGAAGCAGGGGCACCTCAGAGGTGCACTCCTCAAGCCTGGAGAGAGAGAGAGAGACAGTGTAAAATAAACTTGTCACAAAGGTATCCTTGCAAGAGGCCAAAGTTCAATCTGGTTTGTGGGATGGGTGGATGGAACAAAGATAAAACAAAGATTCTTACCTCCGAGGCTCGAGCGAGTGTACGTCAATGAGCCTTTCAAAGGACGCCACAAATGCCTCCAGCCACTGCTGCAGATAGGCCACATCTTTCTAGAAGGGGCGGGAGAGAAGGTAAATGGAATAAAGTACAAACTAATGACAACTTGCGCAATCTCAAAAAGCTGTGCGGAAAGTTTCTGCCCTGAACGCTTGGTCGTTTGGAAGAAATGGGCGTTTGCGCCGTTGTGGGAGTGAACACAGACGGCTTGATTCTTAGCCATGTGTAGAACTTTAGAGTTTTATATTAATAACATCGTGGCAGGTGGTGAAGTTATAAGCAAGCTAGTCCAACTGTATAATTCACATTACACAAATATAATGAACAGCAAATGTCAGCTAATTTGAACTGTGCGTGGCACCATTACGTAACAATGCAAATATAATCTGATGATAATAAAGTTTAAGCGTTAAGTACAAAGGAATCCTCCCATAAACTTGGATGCCTCATTGTAAGGCAATAAAAGCGTATAAATTCTCCAAGCCAATCAATAAAATAGAATGGGTTGGATTTGCAATCAAATGTGACATCAGCTAATAAAATTGACCCAGTCGCAAAAGTGAAAGTATGACAAAATATAGTACATGCAGATCAAAGTTGTTTAAAGAAAAAAAGAAATCTTTACAAAGTGGCACATTGTGTCTCTTGTCAACCTCACAACCTGATTTTTGCAACAGGATGTTGCAAAGAGATTTAACTCAAAGGGGAGAATAGCATGAGCCATCTTTTTTTTTTTTTTAAACTAGAATGTTCAAGCGAACAAGATAATGAACACAATTAGACATAGAAAAATAAAAATGGTTTGATTATTTTAGAGTGAGCCACACAACATAAATTTATGCAAGAGTTGTCCACAAATATTACGGAGTCATTTGAAGTTTTAAATAGATGATATTTAGCCAGAATATTGTTTTAATATGTTTTTTGTAAACCACATCCTTCCTGTCTTCAACCCTCACATCACCTTCGTCATCTTCCACGCATATCAAGAACACAATGTCTTTTAGGTCACGATTGTGGGTCAAACCTTTCAGCAGAATTCTCAATTATGATTTACGAGCAAGCCCTTGGTGTCAAAATAGTGACGCACACGACAACTTTTTTTTTTTTTTTTGAAGTGCTGTATGATAGAATAAACAATAAATTGAGATTAGCTGAGTATGCATAAAGCTTCTGATAGCAGGGAAGCATCTCAAGCGGCATTTACATTACCAGCTGGCATGGACTCATAAGCCAGTCCATCTTTCATGGTATGAGTCCGAGCATGGGAGGTCAGAACCCGGCGACCCTGGTCTCAGATGTGCCGATGGCGGTCCGCAACTGGGCAGCTCATTTTTTTTCCCCACAGCAAGCACTCGAACTAGCTTGTTTGTAATGTCCCAACATCAACCAGGAAATGACATGCCACTTTAACTTGTTTCCTTCGTACATAGCAAACCCCTTCCTCTTCTGTGTGTTGTGAGCAAACACGGGGAAGGTTGAAGTAAAAAAAAAAAACAAAAAAAAAAGCTGTGGGAGTTTATTTATGCTAATTAAGCGAAACATTTGCAGGAGCACGCGTTATGAAAAAATAAGATATTTGAAGAAATGAAGATATTTTTTTCTCTTCTCTGATACTTGATATGTGATTAAATCTTGAAATTGTGATGAAAATATGTTTTATTTGAATCAAATATTGTTCAGAAATAAATTCCTCATCCATTTTGCAGATCAAATTTTGCAGTCATGCTGCAAAATAATTTTGGACAAAATTAGAAATTTGGCTCCTCTTCAGAAGTCACACTAAAACATATGATAATAATAATACATTTAATTTAGAAGCGCCTTTCAGGTCACTCAAGGTCACTTTCCAAAGAGATGAAGAACAAGGATAGATTCAAAAATATTTTGGGAAATTGTGTCTCAATACTCGTGTCCTTTTTCATGTTCCTCGACATTTCTCTAACACTTCTGCAGAATTGAAAATCAGATTATAGAACGGAAATGTTGGCTGATAAAAAGTAAAAGCAGGGGAAGTATTTTGTAGTCATGATTAATTTCTTAAATAAGAACCCAAGTAGACGCTACATTTTGTAAAAATCAGCACTTTGCCACAGCGACTGGTAATGTGTCACATCCAAAACACGGCAACTTTTCCACGCCCAATGAGATGTGTCAACTGCAGACATGCAGCTGCTGCTTGACATTCAGCTTGGCTCCGTCCGTCTCCCTGCCTTAGTGGCAGCAAAGAGCACATTGACTGTCCTGCTTGTTGGCCCTCGTGCTGGTAAAAAGTGCAGAAACCACAAGTGTCATGTGAGCTGCGCTTGTTTTTCCCGATCCAGTGTTTCCTAACCTTTGGTAAGCCGATGTTTTGTATTCGAAAAATTAAACAGCACACCGACACATTCTTATATTATACCTTCTACCATATAATGGAAAAAAAAAAAAATCCAGCTTTAAATTGATGGCATGGATAGATTTTTTTTTTTTAATTCTTACTGCAATAAATAAAATTCAATTGGATAATTGAACCACAAACGGGTAATGTCGGTATGTGTGGTGCAAGTTTAACTGGTTCCGTTATCACAATCCAGGTCATTACAAATGTTGGAGGAGGGTTCGACTAAGCTGAACAGAGCCAGGATGTCATGTTGCTCACTTTAATTAGTCCCTCGCAACTACTGAGGCCAATAATCAGGAGATAATTAGGCGCTATGTCTGAAAGGCTGAAACCTTATGATTAAGTCCAGGCTGCCACTAGAAAGATGTTTTCTTCATTTGTTTGGTAAATTGTCATGCGGGAAAAGAAATTTGCTGTTCATTCTGAATCCCACTTGAGTTCTAGGAAGTCCTTGCCTCTTTGAAATCAGCCAATCATATTGCAGCGGGGGCGTCTCCTGCCTATTCAAAATTCACGTCTCAATTTTATCCACTCATCAGTGCAGCACTAATATTAGTCGTTCTATGAAAAGGACACAGAGTACTGATGATTTAAGACTATTCTATTGTTTTTGTGGTATTGAAAGGGTTACATTTATTATTTAAAAAAAAAAAAAATTATATTTGCATGTACAGTCAACAAATTAATTTATAACGATGGCAACAGTTTGAGCCCAGAAGCAAAACTGGAGAAAATTATTAAATCATAAATATGTAGATAATAAAATATCTCCAAATTTGACTGCACACACAAGTAAATAAAAAGTGCAAATAGAAAACTTGTTTGCCAGCCCAGGCAAGAAAAACTGTGAACACTACGTAATAGGGCATGGCAACAAACAGTGTGCAATACATTGGCTATGCAGGCAAAACACATCCATGCAGCCAATCATTTTTATTTTAGTTGACGCCTCTATTTTGGTAGCTAACTTAACCAAATGTGTCTCTGCTAAACATGCGTAAACTTTGAAATTGGGACTAGAAAGTTTAGATGACAAATTTGCTATGCTATGCTACAAAAACAAGGCAAAACTCAACTGCGGGTTTATTATTAAGATGATGCATTATTGTATATCTGTTTTATCTCATCTGTGAACTTAAGTTGATCTTAAAAAAGGAGGTATGTGATGTGTTGCACAATCAGAGGAAGCCAAGTTCCTTCATCATACACAAGGCAGAGCAACTTTTTCTTCCGACAGAAAATATACTGGAGGAAGGCAATGAGACTTGGAATAACTTCTTTGGATTAACAATGCTGGTTTTTCTTTTTATTCTTTCCAGGATAACCTGAAGGATTATGGACAACAACAGTGAGATCTGTTATAATCTGTCTGGGTGTGTTATCCAAAACAGGGTTCCAGGTCAAAAGTCATATTTACTGTCAAAACAAAAGACCTTTGAATGCAACTGGGGTCTTTTAATAGAATCATCTATGCTAATTTGCTTCACTTAAAAGTTGTCTTTCGAACGTAATTCAATTGTGGTTTATGTTCGGGCACACGTACGCAGGACATGACCACACAATGGCACTTTAGGAACGTGATTGTTCTTTCAAGTGGCTCGGCGGCCTTTCACCTCACAATTCTTTCCCATTCAGTCAGAAAAGAGCAAAGAAAAAAACCTTCATTGTAAAATTGCCCACCCTCATACGATGGATGTAGTTTCTTCAAGTAGTTATTTATTGACTCAACTGCAAAGACTATGAGGTGTTTATTTGAAGGGGGCGCCTATGTGAGAGGTCAAGCAAAAAGTTTGTGCAAGGGTGGAGCCGGACACTCGGGTGTCTCTTAATTGGTCGACGGAGAATTGGTACTCCCGTGTTACAATGGGAATGGAATGTGGAATCAGGAAGGTATTTTTTCTTCAATTGTAAAAAAAAAAACATATGCTCTTGGCAAATGTTTCTTGAATCTTGTATGCCGTTTCAGACTTTGACAGGCAGAGATCAAATCTGCTTTTAAATTCAGTCAAAATTTCACAGACGTTGGCAACAACAAATGTCCTTGTGTATGGCAAAACGTCGTCCTTGTCAACAGAGCAAAGCTTCAGATAGAGCTGTTGCGATAAGAAACAAGGAGCCGCTGCCCCACTTAATCATAACTGGGCATAAAGTCTCATCTTGTTTTCCTTCTGTCCTCGGGCATTGAAACAGATTGCCAAAACATTAAATAGTAATATCATCCACAGGCAATTTGTCGTTCCTCGTCAAGAAAAGACCTGTCGTGATTGCAAAATAATTTGATCTCCCTCGCCTAGAAACACATTTACGACAACCTCACAAATGGAAAGTCATCTTGAATGGTAAACAATAATAAAATCAGTCTACTTTTGCTCCGCTTTATCCAAGTGGAACTTTAACGTGAGCAGACACGTTCAACGTGATTTAGATGGCATCACATTTTTTAGCTTGCATACACTCGTCCTCCAAAACAGCAAATATTGCGATATTCTAATTCTGTCACTCTCGGCTATTGCACACAAAGACAGGTCACAAAACCGGCAACTCATTTCAACAGTTCCAGATCTGGTTTTGGATTTAATTGTTTCCTGTTGAATGCGCATACAAATGTGGAATGCATGAATGAATGTACTGTAAACATAAAGCGTGTTATCAAAAATAACTTTGTCTGCAAAGACTTGAAATTGAATATTAGCTAAGAAAGAAAAAAGTGAAAATGCCTGTGTAAAAATGTGCAGTTAAATTCATTTTGATAATAATAATGATAGTTATAATAATTCATGATCGTTTATTGATTCTAAATAATTGTCTTATAATTGAAAAATCAATTATTTCATTCAAACATAATGTGCAATAATAATAATATTTATTTTACTAATACTTTGTAATTTTATTAATTATAACAGATAATTGGTTCAGATAATTGATGGATAATAGAGTGAAAATGCAAAATAAATGCAACAAATATTACAGAATTCCTGTAAATACGAGGAGAGTCGGATTAAAGAACGAATTGGGTCAGCTATGTGTGGGACGTACTTTTCCCACCTGAGAAACGCTAGCGATGATAGAAATTAAACAAGGATTATTATTTTGCATGTAGTTTGCTGTGCCATCATCCTGAGAGCTGTTTCTCATATTTTGGCTGTCTTATGTAACTAATAAGCTAAATATTATGACATTGTGATGCAGTGCAGGTCTACACTACTATAAACTCCAACTAAAATTATCTATCCATCCATTTTCATAGTGCATGTCTCAATTAAGGGAGCTGCAGCCTCTCCCAGCTGACATGAAGCAACCCCTGAGACTGGTTGCCAGCTAATGGCAGGGATTGCATTTTTATTTCACTTTTATATGCAATAGATTTTAATTGAACTATGAAAAACTAGCACAATCCAGATTCCTATTAAAGGTGATCCGGCAAATAGATTTTTTTTAGTGTCATTTTTTGGGGTGGCATGCGACCCTGTATCCCACCAGGATAGATCCGCCCCTGCACCAATATATAAATAAATATATAAAATGTGGGAGGAAAGCAGTCCACACAATAAACACAGGTAAGCACAGGTAGAACATGCAAATTCCATACAAAAAAAATTGCAGAAAATATTCAAATTTCAAACCTCAAAACTGTCAGGCCCAAGCCCACTGAATCCGAAACACGTTAAATTATTGCTTCTGCGAGTGTCAGACCTTGTAAAGATTTTATTGTGTATGTATTGTGTACCTAATAAACTGACTTTGTTATTTATTTGCCTTAGTCATAAAACATTCACTATGTCTACCTGAGAGACACGTGACACTGGGGGGCGTGGCAACAAGAAGCAGGAAGTAGCCAGTTTGGGGGGGGTTACACCTGCGTCACAGGTCAGGTATCACACATTGGGTCAAGCTGGTACCAGAATCTTACTCGAGTTGTGCTTTTAACTACTTCAACTTCTCACTAAAACAGTCAACTGATAGCGCATATTAATAAATCTTTAAATGGGGAAGCTAACGTCCCAACAGTGGAGTTACTTCCGCTTACAACCGTCTGTCAAAAGCCCGAGCCAAAGCGCACCTGAGGACAAAAAGTAACCCTTGTAACATGTAACGTGTAACACGTTCGATATTAGCATAGAATTGCAGCAGCAGTAGCAAAGACGACAACAACAGGTGTCCCCGTCAGGTGTGACGTCCTTTACCTTAGTGTAGTACAACATCCATAGCTCGTACAACTTCTCCTTCGATGCCATTGCTCCTCCAAGCTCCTGGTTGCTCATTGACTCCTGTTTGCGTTTAATTAAAAACTCCAAGGAGAGACCAACATGGTCAAAAGCGAAGCCGGAGCTGCTTCAAACCGTTCCCAACACACGGGAGCAGGACGCGGCGCGCTCCTGCCGTCAACCATTCCTGCCACATTTGCCCTCAATTCATTATTCCGCAAAAGAAAAAAAAAAAAAAAAAAAAGTGCAGGCGGGCGGTTGGGTTATAAAAACCTATCACGAGTTCTTCTCAAAGTGGCACTGTGAGAATAATGTCGAACTAGGAAATATAAAGCGTGGAGAGGAACACCCATAAGAAGCGAGCGATCGCACAGTGGCTGCTTCCGAGTTGGGGGGGAGAGAGAGAGAGAGAGAGAGAGAGAGAGAGAGAGAGAGAGAGAGAGAGAGAGAGAGAGAGAGAGAGAGAGAGAGATTGTTCCCACGGAAGCGGGCAGAACCAAAGCTCAAACCCCGACCAGAACCAAAGCTAAAATCCCGACCTAAGTGATCACCAGATCATATGGTGACAGCTGTTGTGGGAATCGGGAAGTAAAAATAAGAAGTAAAAATATGTTCCTATTTTTTCCACAAACTGATGAGGGGGGGACGCATCAGGACAAAGATTATCTCTTTCTTATCAGCCTGTCCATTTGAGTAATTGAGACGCCTTCAAAGACAACAAATGCCACTGTTGAGTCATAATCTCATTTCAATCTATGTGGTGTGAACATAGCATATTTTTACTCTAGTGGGTGATAAATTAATCAGGAAGCAGGTGCTATTTTGATCAATAATTAAACAGATACCTGGGACAGCAACTAAATTTGCAAACAGGTGACAGTTTGTTATTTTGAACTTTAACCCTACCTAAGTTTGAGTGACGACACTCTCACTCTATTACCTGTGGAAGGAACTGGTGAAGACCGGATCAACTGTACTTCCATGCTGATGGCCTACATTCCAGACGATGGAAAGCGCCACTCTGTGGCTCTTGTTATTTACATTATGGGATGCAAAGAGTTGAATCAATCAAAGCGGTCAACAAATCCAACAATATACATGCTGTTTTTTAAGCACCTTCTGTTCACCAAAACATACATTTTGTTATGTCACTACAAACACAGTCAGACACATGCACACGCAGACACACACATAGATTTTAATGAGCCCCATGAGAAATTGTTAGCCTCGACGTGCCCTATATAAATCTAAGTTTTTATTATTATTATTAATTATTATTATTATTGCTATCTATCTGCACTACTATTTATGCTATGTTGGCTATGTTGTTGCTATTAATTTAAATAAAAAGAAGGCGCAGCAGGTCGATGCAATCGATTGCTCGTCAGTTGATTACACTAACCTAACGTAGGGTTTGTAATAGATTACCAAACTACGGAGCGGCGTGTGAGGGGCTAAACATGGACAAAAATATCGGGTCCCTCCAGGAACAAGCCCTGAAGCGAAAAGAGAGATTGAAAGCGTTGAGGGATAAACAATTCCACGTAAGTACAGATATAAGTCGGATAGACACATTGTTAGTGCTCAGAAATAGACGATGGTTTCTTGTAAATGTATGTTTAGCATTGTTAGCCTGTAGCTATCAAGTGTTTGAGTGCTAACCGGTCATATAACTATTCCTGGACTTTTATGTCGCAATAAATAACGTACAAGAGTAATATTTATGAAATATTATCATGATGCACGCTGCGAATTTGCTGCGATTCGTCTTTGCTGTTAGTTGTAAGATTTAGCATTGATGCTAGGCGTGACGTCATCGGCTCGACGAGTAGTTCCATATCCGCCTTGTTTTTTGAAAAATAAAGAGGATGTATTAGCAGATTAGCACGACAATAAAACAGAACTGCACCTATTGTTTGACCTCAACATACACTTCCGAGTATGGGCAATCTGTCAGTTATTCAAATATGATTAATGCAATTTGTGCAAATTTTGCAGACAACAATGTTTTTGACTATACTAGTTGTCAGTGTTAAGTGCTTTAATATATTGTAGTGAAGCTTTTTAACTGGTCACAGGAGATGCCACTGAGGAGGCACAAAATGGAAAGAAATTGACATGGCCAGCCAAGTTTGATGGAGCATGTTGACATTCTTTGCTTCCCTTTTTGTACTCCCTCAAGAATGAGTCAGAGCTATGAATTGTTGTAGCATGCGGACAGGAAGCGTCTTCAGGAAAATGCACCTTGGGTGGGATTTGATATCCTTTGTAACAGTTTGTCTTTTTCCCCAGGATTTGTGCAAGCTTGTTATTTGTTGACTTTGTTGCAACTCGTGATTGTGGTCGATTAAAAAATCTGCTGCAAACGCGATTCAGTTCGGTAGCCCTTAGGCTATTGTTTTATTCCAACAGGGGCGAGAAGAGGAAGATGGTGAGCCAGAGCATAAAAAAGCTTCATTGGAAGAGGAAGAACCGGAGCAGAGACACAAGTTAGTTCGTCGTACATATTTTTTTTGCGTCTTTGGCGGTCTTGACCTATTATTTCTTTCGTGGCCACGTTGCACAGAAGTCACACGGATCTGAAGTAACGTTTATCCGCAGCTCATCTCAACACCAATTATTGGTGACACATTGAACTCTGGCTAGCATCACATCCTCGTGTTGTGAGCAGCTCAAATATCCTGCAGCTTGGCGTCATTTGGTATGCACAAGCAAGCAGCCATCTTTCCTGTCCTGCAAGACCTTTTCCATTGTTTATATTTAATGACTGCGAGCTGACGACACCAAGGGAGCGCCCTCTGTATTTCCTCCGGTCCGACTGAAGTCATTTCTCACAAGAGAATGACAATAAGCAAAGGCAGAAAATAAAATCATCTCGCTAAATGTATCGCTTTTTGCAATCCAAGACACCCATTTTGGATAGTGTGTCTTATGTATCATGTCTTGAAAATTTAATGAGGGATCACTTTGCTCAACTCAAGCTTGAAGAGTCACACGTGTTGGTTGCAAAAAAAAAAAAAAAAAAGGTTATGTGTAGATTATATTAACCACAAGGTAAATTCCAGCAACGGCAAACAAGCGGACCTGTGTTTTTACTCACGTCGCCTCTTCGTTAAAGACTTAAGATGCAAGGAGAAAAGTAAGAGTGGCGAACATGACCAGCATCCCTGCCTATAGCCATACAAGGCACGCATCTGTTGGCTGCAAAGGGGGGTTGGGGGGGGGGGGGGGTCAACTACGTGCCCTCGCTAGCTTGCTCACAAGCTCAGAGAACTCTCCTCTTGTTCCCCACACGGCCATGCGACAGTTTACCCTCGGACCCTGTGTGGTCGTCGAGCTGAGTCTGCCAAGAATTCCTCGATGAAGAGACATGATGAAAGTAATTAAAATGTCAAGGACGGCATTCCTTGGGCCGGTTGTTGTCTGTGGCCGGGAGCAGGTGGGACGTGTTAACTGGACGGGTTCACAGGGAGGGGAAAAAAGGGCGACTTTATTCCCCAGCTTCCAGTCAATCAACAGGCCCACACAGGGATGCAGATGGTCTTTTTTTTAATGTCACTAAAGCCAATAGCACCCCCTACTGGAAGGTTAGATACACTTGTATGTTCAAAGCCAAGTTATTGAGCCAAATTTCACGAAAATAAAAATGATGGCGATCTGTATTTACTTGAAGCTGTCTCTGATTCTGCTAAGGGACCTGAAGTTGAGAAACTATACTCCAGAGGATGACGTGCTAAAAGAGAGGCAGGTCCCCAAAGCCAAACCGGCATCAGGTTTGTGCAAAGTCTTCTTTTTTTTTTTTCTAGATTTAAGTAAGGTCCAACTGTGACAGAGATTTCTTGGTTTCCAGTGGAGGATAAAGTCAAAGACCAGTTAAACGCAGCCAATCCCGAGCCCATCATTGAAGAAGTGGTGCGTTGTCATTTTTTCATTTCATTGCTGAAGCACAAATAGTTTTTCAGATTGTGTTGAATTTGATTTTCACAGGATTTGGCTAACTTGGCTCCAAGGAAACCAGACTGGTAAGAAGTTTTTCTTCGGTGTGAATTAAAAGTTACCTGTGACTAACGGTGTATTTTTGTCTCAAGGGATCTCAAGCGGGATGTGGCAAAGAAACTGGAGAAGCTGTCAAGGAGAACACAAAGGGCCATCGCTGAACTGATTCGTTAGTATTGTTGTCACTCCTCTTTTTGTTCAAGACGTTTTGAAATATTCATTTTTATCTGCTTATGGTGTTCAGGCGATCGTTTGCGAGGCAGCGAGGAGGAGTTGGCTGGTGTGGTGGGAGCGGTACAAGCAGAACAGGAAGACTCGGACTGATTGGAAGATAAGCCACGGTGGAAAATGTGAATATCAAGGAAGGGGGCCAATTCTTTGGATTGTTTGTCACAGCTGGAAACTTTGTCCAGACTTGCCCTGCGTGTTTTTTGTTTTTTTTTGTATCATGCTAATACAATTGTACAATCTGTATATGTGGTTAAAATGTAAACAGCCTGGCTGAACCTTTCATATTTGCGGTTGTAATACGTTTTAAATGAAAGTAAACTACACCTTGTGTTTTCCAAAACCCCGTGTTTTATTGGGTCAATCAGCATCCACGCACTTTTTAAATACATTTGTTAGGAAAGCTATCACTCTCTAATTAATAAATGACCACTATGGTTTGCTACAAGTGAATCGATTAAAAGAGCTTCGATTCTCAGGGTGACATACTGGAACAATGATGAAGAAACAACGGGGATGTTTTTTTTTTTTTTTGGGTACGACATTCACTAGTGATATCTATTGCCAACCTTTTCCGAAATAACAGCGTCCTAACCATAAAGTGCGTCCTCCTCTTGCACTAATCACAACAATACAAGGCCACCTGCACACTCGACTGCCATTGCCTTTGCTAAAAGGCAAAAAAATAAGGCTCTAAAGAGAAGCAAAGCATTCAGTCACTCCCATCAGATAAATAACCCAATATGTGAATTAAGTGTCATTACGTAACATGTTGGACTATCTACTACATTGGGGAAAATATCAGCCAAAACATCACAAGATAACATTTGTGGGAGTCTAATAAAATGCCGATGCTGCTCTAAATGCTGACGATTGGTGGGAAGATCCTGGATGGCTATTTTTTATTATTTTTTTTCTAAAGGAAAGTGAGAGAACAGTGGCTCAAGGAAGCATAATACCGTGGAGGGAGGCAGACGTTTCTTTGGCACTCGGGGTGAAGGTATAAATATTCCTGTATGTGCTCGATGATGACAAAGGGGTACTTCACTTTTCTGTCCGTGTCAATAATGTGACAGATTTGGTCAGCCCTTGAGCAAAAAATAGCCGTTGTTTGCTATTGAAAGGTAACAAACCTCGAGTGTAACCGTGTTTGCGTAGTTAGTCACTGGCTCAGTCGCAATGGCCGCCGCCGGATTCGATCTTCCTGGCTGCAGGGCCGAGCTCCACCTTGCACACTCTTTGGGCAAACTTCAGCGAGCAGAGTGTCTCGCCTACGTTGCTCTCCAGAGAAGACACCTTTGGGAATGAAGGCAAAGCATGTTCATCAACAAAAGCCCTTTTGGTGAATTCCAAATCCGTGCTAGTCTGACCTGCACCACCATGGCCGTCTTGCTGCCTTTACCCAGCGAGTCCTGCAATAAGTACGTAAGGCGAGAGTTCCTGAACGGGATGTGAGTCTGGCGCGCTCTCAGGGCCTGGATGACGTCCCCGAGGGCCAACAGGGAGCGGTTGATATTCTGAGCCTCCTTCAGCCTTTCACCTTCCGCGCCAGACTTCCATACCCTCTCCGATCCTGCTAGGTCGACGAGGTTCAACTTGCCTGAGGGCAAGAAAAAGAAAATTACCTTTGAAATGTCATCGGGCGGGAGAATGTCAAATCGTATCAATTCGACAGCAGGATATTGACGCCTGTGCGACTGACCGGTGGTTTTGGAGCCGGTGGCGAGGTCGGTGCCCTGCACGGTGATGCAGAGCAGAGCGTGAGAGCGAGAGCTGTGCTGGTTCATCTGAGTTCCAAATGTGATCCTGTTCCTGCGGGCCATGGCTAAAATCTGGACATAAACAGATTGAGTATTTTTAATACCCCCGGGGTGGCAAACTCAAGGTTTGAGGACCGGATCCTGGCCTGCTGCATCATTTTATGTTGCCCACAGAAGCAGGAAATTGTATATTTGTAATATTATTACGGGACCGACTATGTTTTGGAGTTTGACACCCTTGGTAACATACTAAAGATCCAAAATCTGTTACCTTCTTGATATGCTGAAAGCTCTTAACCTCGATGACCCTGAGGCCCGGCACGTGCAGCTGTCCCGTTCCGTCCGGGTTGATTTTGATGTCTAGTTTCTCTCCATCTTTACTCAGAAGATCTCTGAGAGTCAAAATGTGTTATTAACCGACCGTCGGAGTCCCATCCTCGCGCTTCCCCCGGGAGGTATGTCTACCTTAGCACCTCGTTGTAGATCTCCACAGAGCTGACGGTGACGATGTAGGACCACATGTCCTTCCGCTCTTCTATTCCGCTAAAGAGATGTTTCAGGGCCCTCTGGTTGATGCCAGGATTCTCCACACTGCCCTAAATAGCAAAACAAACAGCCTGAATTGATCGAATGATGAGCTCATATTGGATATTTGCAACGTTCCATATCCCAAAAATTCGTTACCTCCATTGTGTATGTTTTCCCAGAACCAGTCTGTCCATACGCAAATATGCAAACGTGGTAGCCATCGATGCATGAGGTCACAAGCGGCTCAATCTCTTGAAAGACCTAAAAGATGACATCACAGCTTTCTAAACAATTCCTTGATTTTTGTTTGTGGTGTTCAGCTGTGTTACCTCTTCCTGTGTAGCCTGAGGATGGAAGACCTTGTCCAGTTCAAAAGTGCGACCCTTCCCTTTACTCAGCACGCTCAGAGAGGACTCGTTGTCGAGGTCGGCGGTAACCACCACGGCTTGACCCTCCTCGTGTTGGTCCTCTTTCAGCACAGGCTTTACGCGGCACAGTACGCGGATGTTGCCTAGGGGGCGCAATACTCAGAATATGACAGTGCTGCTACTATGACAACCATCATTTTGCATTGTTGCAAACCTTTGAGTTCCACAAGCTGCTCGTGCAACTTCCTGCGCAGTGCAACCTCCTTTCTGTATTTCTCCAGAAGGTCTTTGTTGGCCTCTGACATCTCAGAGATTGCTGCGGAAACCTGCCAAACAAAAAATATTATTTTTCTGTATGCATAGATCGTGTAGTGAATAGTAAATAACTGATAAATGGATTAAATTATGATAATAAATAAAAATAAATATAATAAATAATTAATAATAAATTAAAATAAATGATGATACATGGATTAAATTAAATTGAATATAGGTCATTGCCACTGGTTGCCAGTTACCTGTTTCTTTGCCTCCTTAATCGCCGCTCCATAAAACTCTGAGAAGTTCCGAACTTGGCTCCTCAGGCTGGCGTAGTCTGTTTTCATGCAGCGCAGAGTCGGCGGGAGGGCAGTCAAACGTTTCTGTAAACCTGCGGGCGAAAATAAATTCGGTTCAATGGGCTGTCATGGAAAGTTTGTGCACGTGATATAACTGACCAAAGAATTGGTGCTGCAAGTCCTGAAAGTGTTCAGCCGAACAATTTGCGGCAGCCTTCACCGCCTCCTCTTTCCTCTCCTCCAAATGGCCGATCTCCTTCAGGAGCTCCTCCCTCAGCTGTCCGATCTCCCGCTCATAAGCTGCAATCTATGAAAAGGGACGTAGATATGATTAAAATATCGTTTGTTTTCTTTTATGATACCACACAGCGCACAATACAATAATCAAGATATACGCTGTACCTTGTGTTGCAGATTACAGCTGTATTCATCCGATTTGCGGATTTGCTCCTCCAGCTGTTTGCAGCGCTCGTTCTGGTTGGACAACTTCTCGGACAGCAGCTCGTTCCTCTGTTTGGCTTTGGTCAGCTGCTTCACGGTGGCCGGAGATTCCACTTCAACGGTCTGGGTAACATACTGGGGGGGGGGAAAAAAAAAACTGCACTTGTCTCAAATTGCATCTAAAGTACCCATGATCCCGAAAACGAGTTACCTTGACCAGCGGCTCCTTGCCCCTCTCTCGATCCAACTCCAGCTGAAGCTCCCTCACTCTGTCCTCCCGTCTTCTCAGCTCCTCCCCCCTCCTCCACTCGCTCTGTTCGCTCTGCTGCTCCAGCTGCGACAGCCGCTCGGCGCGTTGCTGCAGGGAGGCCTCCAGCTGCTGCACTCGGCTTCGCAGATTCTCGTTTTCCTAAACGGGACGATGGGAACGATTAAAAAAAAAAAGACGTGATAAACGTGAGCACGTCTCACCTTGATGAGCATGGTGCTGGACTGGGAAGGGATGGTGGTGAGCTGCTGCAGGAGGCCTTGGGTGACAGTCAGGCTCTGCTTGAGCGTCTCGTTCTCCGCCGAAAGACACAACGCTCGCTTTTCGGAATCTGTGGCACCCTGACAATGATGGACAAAAGTATTGGGACAGGGGGAATACACATACGGTGTTTCCGCACTTGATAGCACTCACAGTGGCGGTTTTGAGTCTGCACAGCTCCTCCTCGCGTTCTTCGATTCCACTTTTAAGCTCGTCGATCTGCGCAGGAAAACCAAATTTTAGACACGCTGAGATCTTCGAGAAGTTTTCATACTGTCGCTACCTGCTGCTGAAAGCCAAGTATCCGCGAGTGTCGGTCTCGATCCTTCTGCTCCAGCTGCGAGCGCAGGAGACGGAGTTCTCCTCTGAGCTTGCTACGTTCCCCCTGCAGGTTGTACAGAGACTCCACCAAGCTGTGAACTCCCGCTTGAGCCCCCGCATCACTGCCGCTCTCGCCTGGAACTACACAATTAGCATCTTTAATAGCACCGGAATGAGCTCCAATCATTTCTGTCACATCTCACCCATATTCAAATGAGGTCAACCAGAAATAGGAATCCTTTAATTTGCCTTCATTGAGCCTAAGGAGGACGTGGACTGCAGAAATTGAAAGATATACGTATTATATAGTTATATATTAATTTCTCTAGTTTAAGACTTCAATATTAATGAACATCAGGGATGCACTTGGAGCTTTTTCACACACCAGGTAGTTCCAAGCTGCTCGCGTGTCGCCTCACTCAAGCGGAGAAACAACAACCTCGTCCATATCCAATTTAAAAGGAACAGAAAAAGCAGGCCCTGCAGCATCTTAATAATCACACCTTCAAGATTGACCAGACAGGCTCTGTCAACTCTGATCTCCAGTGCAGGCCATGCTAATGTTAAATGAGGTTTGCTGCGTCACCATGTTGCAGTCAAGCTGTGCAGAAGAACATTAAAATAGAAGTTTGCACGCACACTGAGCAATACAGCAGAGATTTCTTGATAAACACAAAAAAAAAAAAGAGTGCATAATGTATTTTTTGTATGAAGGCGCATTCCCTAAGGCCTTGCATGTTGCATGATAAACAAAACAAACGGCTTTACAACCCAAGGACACCAGGCCGCCGCGGCTATTTTTAGTCCAACACGTGCCAACTCGCATGTGCCAGACTTGTAAATGCATTTTGCAAGGGAGCGAAAAACTCTCAGATATTATTCATAAACACCTTCCAAACCGTTTTGGACTTAACCCACCGATTTCAACGAGCGATGCCGCGTCCTTGTCCTGCCACCTAATCATCAATATTCACGAGATGGACATCGCACACTTTCGTCTCTGTGGTGGTATCATTCACATGTACTATAAATACACGCACGACTAACAGAGCTGAGAATTACTTCTGCCTTTCTGCTCCCGGGTCAAAAAGCCACATCTGCTCCACGCTGTCTAGTTCTAGCCCGCATGTAAATATCCAATCCCCCCTCCCCCTCACCGTCACTCAGCGGGCTGAGTTGTTGTTCGACGGCTTCCTCCAGGTTACAAATGATGCTCTTCTTGTCCTTGAGGCGTCGGCGGTAGGAGGCCCGCAACGCTTTCATCTGTCGGCGGTGCTGCACCCGGTGCCGCTTGAGTTGGACGCGGTACTGCTCGGCCTGCTGCTGCAGCTGCTGGAAGTGGGAGTACTGCTCCAGGAAGCTCAGTAGGTGGGACATGACGGCCATCAATGGGGACTCTCCCAACTGGGCACAAATTGATGATCACCAAGATGAATAGAAATAAAAATGGCTCATATTACCTTTCCTGATGTCTCCAGATGGCCCTGCGAGTTCTTCCTCTTGTCAG
The DNA here is from genome assembly GCF_901709675.1 of Syngnathus acus. Lineage (NCBI taxonomy): Eukaryota > Metazoa > Chordata > Actinopteri > Syngnathiformes > Syngnathidae > Syngnathus > Syngnathus acus. The sequence continues at coordinate 10,821,158 of NC_051101.1, read as the reverse complement.
TCTCCTGCTTGAAGGATAAAAATGCAGCCAGAGGTGTGCAAGCTGGGATGTCAGTGCCATCTTGCTCGTCTTCATCGCTCAGGGACACATCGCTTTCGCTGCTACTGCCTGGACGAGCACATCAGAATGTAAACATCACACAATTCATATCCGTTACTTTTTTTATTTTCAACACTTACTTGAGTCACTAAGCCTAGCACAGGTTTTTTTTTTCATTTTGGGGGTGTGGCCATTACTCCCTCTTCTCCCTGTTTCCATGGAAACAGGTCTTGGCTCCTGAGCACAGTAAGATAAATGAGGGTCAGGTGGGGATGTGATCACAATATTTACACGCTGTGCTCCTGGTTTATATCCAAGAAAGAGATTGTGGTTTCGAATTGTCGGGTTTTTGTTAATACTCATGCACAGCCATCATGCAATTACTTGACAAAGGCTGAATATGATATGGCTAGACGTACATCTGTGGAAGCTCCACATGATGCCTCCAAGGCTTCCTCCTCCTCTTTCTTGAAGACAGTGTAGAAGATGTAGACTAAAAGAGAGTAGAAGGCGTACATCTCCACGCAGTTCACAGTTCCTGTGAAGTGAAAACAAATCATGCAGCAGAGGTCATTTCCAGTGAGAATTTTAATAGCCATGCAGAACACCCCGTCTTCTTTACCTTAACACATATCGTCGTGGTCTTTGCGGTAACGATCCGACATTCCCGTCATTCGCGCTTCATCCGTGACACATCTTTCCCATGCAGCTTCTTTTCTCATACAAGCAACAGCATCCCGATGCCATGCAGTCCATCAGATTGTTTTCCCCTCCCCTTTCTCCTCCTCCTCTGCACACTTGGCCCATTTACAGGCTGCAGCTGGAGCGAGCATGCTCAGTGCGGCGCCTGAGTCAGCCGCCATGGAGGTTTGACAGAAAATAATTCAAGTGCTCAATGCTCAAATGATTAGCTCTTTTAGCTCATCCAAAAAACAAATATGTATTTACTTGCTAGCATACCAGTGCCAAGATACTGCTGCAAAACCAAATGTTCTTAATTTTAAACAATTATCAGACACAACAAATCATTAGAAATACATAAATATGATAGAAAGAACAAAAAGGATAAATAAATGGAGATAAAGGCACCAAAATGAATACTGGATGTGGGTTAACCCTGATAACTGTATTATGGTATTTTAATCCACCATTCATCCCCCTATTAAACTAGAATAACACCAGAAAGCCTTTGAGAGTATTATTAAACAAATAATGCCAAGATGAACAACATTCTACAAGTTTAAGTGATATCGGTCAGTCACATCCAACTGAAGTTTGTCCAGGGAATGTTTTGAGGTCAAACAGCCGATGGACATGGAGACTTTCAAAAGCCACTTCATGGTTAGCTCGTCGGTGGCCGGAGAGACGAGCGATGAAAAGGTGTGTGGTCCATAACTAGGCGCTAAAAGTACTGGTAGGTTAACTGTTAGACTGGACAGGACTCCTGTGAGGTTTCCTGCCAATAGACACACCATGAGGCAACAGGACAAGGATGCCAGGCCAATGCAGCGACATAAAACAGTGAGTGTTTCTGCAGAGAATCTGTCACACAGTCCTAGCAACAGGCAGGAACCACACAGGAGAACACATGCTGTGTTGCGGTCTTCACTGAGCCAAAGGAAGTGGAAGGCGAGTAGAGCTGGAGCCAGAACCTCTGCGGCACATTCTGCCTCTTTCTGGAGTGAAGTGAGGAGTGTGCTTGAGGAAGGCAAAATAGAAAGGCCTGCAGAGACTCCAACCAGGAAGAAGCCAACTGAGGGAGCTCTGTGGTCCTACAGAAGAAAATGAAAACATTGTTTCTACTATTTAATGGAATATGTATGAACAAATAACCTGCTCATATTTAATATATATTTCATTCACTTGGGATACTTACCTTAAAGAGTTTATATGAGGAGAAAAGAGCCGAGGAAAACAACGTTATATTGATTATTGATATCAACACGTTGAACGCCATTAATCCGAAAGAAAGTGATTTTGACAAATGAGACTTGTTTGGGAACACCTACAGATATAACATAGCATAAGAAAATCAAATAATATTCTATATATCTTGTAGTTAAAGCGAAAATGTTGATTAGACAAGAAGAACTTTACTAAACAGTAGCACGTTGGTTTAGACACGTGACATACCCAGACGCCGACAGTGCGCAGGCGCAAAATTGATGCGTTTTATGTAACTCGTAAACTCGCAAATTAGCGGAGTTGAAAGGAAATTAGAGTTTAGCTGTTATCTTTCGAGTCACCTGAACAATATTAGATAACAATAACAATATATGATCGGTTTTGACTTCCTCCGTTAAAGGAAGAAAATGTCAGCTTTGGCTTTGGTGTCTTTAACGGAAGAGTGGATTATAAAGAAAGTGGGATTAAACCGTCAACGCGTTGGTAGCGTTCCTTCATTCTATCATGACGATGCATATTAATTATTAAAGTACATTTCAAAGTCAATCTATGAAAAAATACTGCTATCCTGCTACTAATTATTGCTTTTGCTAACAAAATTAGGGTTAATCTGTACATTCTGAACAGGAGATGTCCGCTCACTGAGTATCCCTGGTAACCACAAGGAGAAAATTGGATATCTGGGAAATGGACTGGACAATTTTGAGCGCCTGAAATCTCTGAATCTTTCACATAATTCATTAGTCTGCATTGAGGTAGGCTTGATAAGTGCTGCCGACATTGTTTTATTTGTATCTGTTTTAATGGTGTCACATAATGTGTTTGATGTCTTTTGTTATACCTCTTTAGGGTCTGCAATGTCTGAAACATTTACAGAACCTAAATTTATACTATAACTGCATACCTTCCCTGGAAGAGGTAAAGGTTCTCTTTGAGCTGCCACTTTTGAGATATCTTGATCTGAGACTCAATCCTCTGGGTAAGAGTGACCCTTACTACCGACATTTTTTGGTGCATAACATGATCAGTCTGCGGAATTTAGGTAAGACGTCAAAAGTTCACTTAAAGGTCAAACTGCTAACCCCATATACATTTTTAGTGTTTCTTTATACTTCTTTGCTTGCAGATGGATGTCCGGTCAAAGACGATGAGCGCAAGTGTGCCAAGAGGAAGTATTCTCAGCTAAGGTAGAATGCAATCATAACTCAATTTGCACTAACAATAATTAGTGCATTCAATTTACAGCATTCAACTGTTGTGTTTATCACTTTGAGCAATCCTGTTAGTTGTCTGACTCATGATTTTCAGAAGTCGTGATAACCGCCAGGCGTTTTTGGATCACCTCAACATGAAGCTCTCCCTAAAGAATGAGACTAATCTAATTCAACGGAACCACTTTGCTGCCAATCACAGAAGCCGCACTCACTCGTCATCTCATCAGAAGCCCCGTGAGACATGTTCTGTCTTCTGTCTTTCTTTGAACAGAAAATCTGAACAAAATCTACAAAAGAAAAATTCTGTGCACTACAGTTGCGTGATTCCACCACTAGGTAGCAACGGAGAGAAATCTGAACAAAATCTACAAAAGAAAAATCCTGTGCATGTGCTTCTGTTACATCTGTTAACTACAGTTGCGTGATTCCACCACTAGGTGGCAACAGAGAGAAATCTGAACAAAATCTACAAAAGAAAAATTCTGTGCATGTGCTTCTGTTACATCTGTTAAATTCCAACTGCGCAATTCCACCACTAGATGGCAACAGAGAACCGTTTTAAAACAGTTCTCCCGGTGTGAATTATTATTTTTAGTTTACATTCAGATGTTTATGTGGAGTGTTAGGTCAGTCTAATTGACAGCAAACAGTTGATTGCCTGACTACGATCGCTGTTGAGCAAGGCACAGCGCCACCTAGTCCAAACTCCTTGCATTTCTCCATCTGTCTGAATTGAAGCTCAATCTCCCATTTTGAATCCCCCATCAGTGACCAAACCGGCAGCTTTGGCACAAGCAGAAAACAAGCAGCAGGTACATTTCTGCATGTAAGGGTTTTCTTGTTTGGTGATCATCGAATCATCTGATTGCTCCTTCCAGGGGAATTACAGGAAGCCCTTGGAGGAGCTACTGGACATCATGGACAAACACTGGGTGGGAGAGAAAAATCTGGAACTTAACACCAACTTCCTGAGTGAGTTTGCCTTGGGGATTATGTCTAATTACAGGAAGTTGAGATAAAAAAAAAAAAAAAAAATCTCACATTCCCCCGCAGCTCAGATTGTCCAGATCCTCTCCATGATGGAAAACCACATCACTTCCCAGGATGCTGAGGTCAAGACCTTAAAAGAGGAAATGGGCAAGTTGTGTGATTTTGTGAATGTACAAGAGAAAGAACACAAAGCTGAAGTGGAGAAGGTCATTGCTGATTTGGTGGGTTTGCCAAATTTTGAGATTCTATACTGATCAACACACAATGTCCTCTTCCGAGTCAGATAAGCTTTTGCTCCAACCAATGCAGGAAGAACTCAACGCCCAGCTGAGAATTGCCATGGAGGAGAACGTCGCTCTTCGAAAAGATTTGTTGACTTCAGAAAAATTGCAACACAAACGCCAATGGCGGAGCAACCTGTAACTTGCCCCACCAAAAGTGAGTTCCAAGGCCAATTGAAATTCATTTCAAGCAAGCTTTTGATGTGTGTTGCATAAATAGAGGCTTGAAGAAAGGTGGAAGAGCTGAAGGAGGAGTTGGAAGATCTGAGGAGAAAAATGAATATCCTCCACCATCTTTGTTTTGCCGATAAAATGATGAAACTTCAAAAATACTCACTTTGTGAATTTTGTCTCGCGACAGGTCTGACTGGAAGTGTTCAGGAATGGGATGAAGGAGATTCCTGCAGGGATGAAGCATCATTTTTAAAATTGCATGCACCTCGAAATTCCAAGCATATTTCAGGTGGGGCAGTGCCCCTCCTCTAGCTCCGCCTATCCAATAGTTGACCTATTTATTATTTCAAAACAATGTCAATGTTTATTTGAACTTGAACCTCTAAGAGATAATTTATTAAAGGATGCTTACGTCTAAGTGTGAGTTGACTTGAGGCATCGGACACACACACACACACACACTACAATTAATGCCACAAAAGTGATCATTACACGACACTTTCACTGCAGAAATATTTGTTCGATGTGCCCTTTTTGTTTTATTCTCAAGAATACACTACAAATCATCAACACACAATTAAGAGTTCTAAAGAACAAGTACAAAGATCCACTGCATGCACCGGGGGGGACACAATAGCACATTAAAATGTTATGAATTCAAAAATAATAACACGTATCGTTCCTCCACATGAAAGGTGCGCAGTATTTGGCATTAAGCACGGGGAGCTTACTCGAGCGGACAAAATAATCACACAAATAAGCTGCAATACTTTTGCGGTTGCAGGCAAGTGTGACAACAAACACTATGTTAAAAATGTTCTACAAAAAGTTTGGATTTTTTTTCCTTTTCAGTATTTAAGGACGTAACCGGCATTCCCTTCAAATTTGTGCCTCAGATGACAGGACCACACGTTAAAGGTTCTCTGGATAAGAAATATAACAGCATTTGATGGCAGGCCAACTTTGTACATATTGTATACAATTCGAGCGACAACACCGTTTCATCATCACTTCCGATTTCTAAGCAAGAAAACAACTGTCCAGTAGTCCGTCCTTACAGCAGGCACAGTAGATCAAATACAACAAATCATTTCTGTGCTTCTCAAATGTAAAATACATCATAACATGCACAAAGTACAGAAACACAGAAAGGAATATTAAGCCATATTAAACAAGTGGCTCCGGTTAGTAGTTAATACACAATCTAACCACAAATATATTAGAGGCATTTTTTTTGGGGGGGGGTATCTAATCTCAAAAATACAATCTTGCACAATTGCGCTTTCGACCCCTAAATTTACAGATTAAGAATTTGGTAATTGTTCATTAATTTGACTTGGGAGAAACAAAATGGCTGATTTTATAAAAGAAAGAATATGAACAGCAAAAGTAGGGAGACTAGACAAGTAATAGACACAAATCAGAATATTAAATATACATATACAAATGTGTGCCAATTATCTGGAACACGGCCAATTTAAATCCTAAAATGGGTGTAGAAAGTATTTTTTGTGCAGTGTTATTAGATAAAAGCTTTTTGTGCTGTTTTAATTGGCTTTCATTGTTCATTGTGCTTGATAAATATTTTAAGGCCCGATCAAAACAACAGAGCTTCATCATCATCATCATCGGCGTCGTTCTCCTCTTGGCAATTTCTCACTATTAGACAGGAATGTACCAGCTGGTGAAGACTTTGTAAAAATAGATGTAAACAGTTTTCCAGTTCTCACACTTTCACAAGGGGAGGAACTCTCTCCACACACAAAACAACCGGGTGGGAAAATATATGATAATGTATTTTTTTTTGGGAGTACTAAAACGATCCTCGCCGATCCTCGATCCATATTTCTGTATCTCCGTTACGCTCACATGGGTTTAGCACCGGGGGGTTTGGTGACCTTCTTTTCATAGGTCCCTCGATGCTTGTATCCCGAGACGTATCCCGAAGTATCGACCAGGTCGACTCGTCCCGCCTTACCCTTCCCGCGTCCCGTGTCGTCGAAGCGCTCCTTGTGCGACCCCGTGAACTTGGTGGTGTCTGTCAGGCGGTTCACTGTAGGGGAAGCGACGGCCCTCTGCAACGGAGGTTTTTTTTTTTTTTATATTAACACCGCCCACCCTCCAAAAGTCGAACCAGAAGTCTTACCGTGACCCCGGCGATCACGGGCGTCTTCCCTTCAATCAGCTTGAATACTTCAGCCTCGGCTTCCTCTCCAGTCTTCTCTTTGTACTTCTTCCTGGCTAGCTCTCCTAGCGCATTCTTGAACTCATCGTACGTGATGGTGCGACAGGATTTCTTCCTGAAACAGCGAAACAGTGATTTGTTACAGGAAAGAAAATCCAATTAAATTAAATTACAGGAAAATAATTACATAAAAAAAAAAAAATTAAATTAAATTAAATGAAAAAAATGTAAATAAAAAAAAACAGGCAATTTGGCTCAACATCAGCATCTCTCAGCAGTCGTGCGCCGTTTCTGAGGAGAGCCGCTTTTACTTGTACCAGTTCGTGTGGAAGCAAATGCATTGACATTCATAAGGTCAACTCGTAACAACTGGCAATAAGTCAGATCTCACTCACGCTCCATGTGAGTGCTTCACTTGTCTACTTGGCCGTGAGCCCCTTTCACTTCCACATAGTAACAAACACAAACATTCATCGCTGTGGAGATGGATCAACCAAACAACAGCATATGCAGCCCTACCGTCTCCCGGGGCAACCTGCCGTCATAGCAACAAGCCACAGTAAACACAGGGGGGTGTTAGGGTTGATCATTATTTTTTTTCCTCACCCCATTGACCTGTTCTGTTTAGGCGGTCCATCAGTGTTGAATATTTGGCCGCTCCGTGCTGGGAATCATTCCCATGCTGTCTAATGTCAGACGGGAAGCTAAACTTCCACCGCCGCTTGTCGAAGGAAGACAAATCTGCGTCCCCGTCCGATGGAGTCAAACAGGGCTTACCATAGTCCTTAAATATCTAAATAGTTAAGCTTTATAAATAAACAGCATATCAGTATTTAAGGAGGTTACAATGAAGAAGGATAGGGAATGGAACATTATTTCACCTTGGAAAACTTAGCTGACCTGTTTAATTTACATACTTGAAACATCTGCGGCACCGCGGACCGGTAGAACCAACGCAGACGGAAGAATGTGTTTAACACACGGCTTCCAATATTGTTGGCTGACGGGGAACCACGGCATGGAAAATAAAGCCACCATTAAACCATGCTGGTAATTAATTAGTCTACACTAGATTCATAGTTTACGTTGAGGCGCCACGTTTCTCATCACTCCAAACGTCAGGAAAGCGCTCATTAATTTCATGTACATGTGCATGCAAACAGCCTTGACGCTGATTAAAAGGAAATGCACGCTGCTCAGTCAGGCCCGGGGCTAGTCGCTACATGAACGTCACGCCACCCCCCTTTAGGTCTGGACCCGGCTCCACTTGACACAGATGCTACTGTATTGACCTCAAGGCTGACAGTCACATGTCTGCTGTCATGATATTGTGCTATTCACCAAAGTGTCAACGTTGGATATCTGTTTAGCACGTATTCCATCTTAGCTTTATATTAGCATTAGCTTTGGGAGTACCAAAACAATGTTTTATATACCGTATTTTCTGGACTATAAGGCGCACCTTCAATGAATGGCCCATTTTAAAACTTTGTCCTTATATAAGGCGCACCATTAATGCATCATGTCAGATTTTTAATCCAAATCAAATCATTCTCCATTTTATCTTTTTTTTTTCAACTTCAGATGCAACAAATTACTTTATAATCACAAAATAATGATCCATAGTCTTTTTGATTCATGATTCATAGTCTTCAGCGGGCCACTTATGATTGATTTCATGACACAATGCTTCGAGCCAGTTTAAATTTAGGAATTTGGTCCATATATAAGGCGCACCGGACTATAAGGTCGGCTTTTGAGAACATTGTAAGTTTATAGGTGCGCCTTATAGTCCCGAAAATACGGTACATGGAATTGGGAAAGTTGTTTTTATTGTTTCCTATGGGAAATTTTGATTGGCCATTTATTTTAGAAATTGGATGGCGAACTTTAGGATTGATGAAAACATTTTATTCTTGATGCTAACAAAATGGAGGATGAGCAGCAAAATGGCGCTAACGGTAGTTCGACTGTATATAAACCTAAAAGAATACCATGACACACAAAAGAGTGACAATGAGAAGCATAACAACACAAATCTGTCCGTGTATGCACAAAATCAGTGTGAGATTTCCTATTTTGTGGCCTTTCCCACTCAACAACAACACACGATGATCAGTTACTTCCAAAGACACACACTCCTGTTTTCGTAGTCACATTTATCTTGCTTACCACCGTTTTGATTATACATCATTACAGGAACAAGTTGTGATACGTCCAACCACTTTGTTGGGTTAGTAAATAAAAGATTTCCCCTCTTTAGTGCAATTGAGGTCACCGTTTATTATTAGAGTCTAGTGCAGTTAAATCAAAGCAGTAAAGGATGAACCAATCTGGCCTGGGGAGGAACATGAGGAGTCATCCACCCAGATCTTCTACTTTTTGATAGCAGCTTGGCTTAGTGGCTTGTTCCAAAGACAACAAAACAAATCTTCTTTTGCAGTTTTCTCACATTTAAATGTCTTTTTCCTCCCCCAACACTGTTCCTGTAATTGTAAACCGAGTAATGTTTGTTTGCGCCACTTGGTTGGACTGTGGGGCATGCGTGAGCGTTCGGTGACTAAGACTGAAGTCATCGCTGCTTCGGCGTTAGTAATGAAGAAGTCATGGCGCATCTGTGGTGAACCACATTACTCCAAATATATCAGTCCCAGAGTCGTGTCTGGATCGACTGTTTCTGAGTACTGAAAGCAGTTATTAGTATCAGGTCGATACAAGGCTATCGAACTCTCGTGGCTGCCGATATCAACCACCGATACTCAAGGCGAGTCATCATCTGTATCAGAAAGAATTTTTTTGTGTCATTGTGTTCAATTTAATTTTAATATATGTCAAAAGTAGGTATCGGTTAACTCATTCAGTGCCATTGACGGTTATAGACGTCAAAGATGGTATCGAACATCCCAAATTATGTTTATGGTAGAAGAAGTCCGCTTTCTTACTTGACTTTGGAGAAGACGATATCGACGTCAGTGAGGGTGATATTCTTGCCGTCGATCACGCCGCAGTCCTTGCAGAGCTTGGACCAGTTCTTCCCGTGCATGTCTTTGCCCGTAGCACGCGTGTCGCCGTGAATGGCGAAACGCCGGAAAGCTTCTTCTAAAGCTGTCAACTCCACCGGCGTGGAGGAACCCACACCTCCTTCGCTGGTCCCATTTGAGTCGGTGGAGAGCCTTTTGGAAGCGCGGTCTCTCGAGTGTTCACTGTGCGGCCGAAGCTGGGCCGAGTTGATGTTGGTATTCTTCACTGTCTGGACTTTAAAGTCTTCTGGTCGGTCTCTGAGAGGAAATAAAAAGATTGACCGTTAGCGTAACCGGATAAGATCAAATTTGTTGTGGTCTGTTTCACAAACAGAGACAAATGTTGTGATGGATTCCAAGCATAGACCGACGTGACCTCTTATGGGTACACTTCTCCAACTTACTTCTGGTCTGCCATGCTTGTGCGCGAATTAGCTTTCTTCTGTGCGTTGCTTGGATGAGCTGACTTGTGTTTTCTCTTTGTGCTGTGGAAAAGATGAAAATGGAGGTGGATGATGTGCCCACACGTGAACGTGATTTTCTCTCATGCCATAAAAAGTAATTTTCTTCATGCAATGAATAAAATGTTTTTAGTGCTGGGATGGATACACCCCAAAAATATCATACACACAATGCATTGTGACTAAAATAGTCCCAGACTAGGTTGTTATATTTCTAAATCAATCATTACAGGAAAGGGAGGGGGGGAGTCTATTTAGTAATTTTATCTAGCTGATAACATCATCGACCATATAAGGACTGTACTTGTTTGAGAAGTTTAGTACACCCAAACATATCAGTCCCTAGATACAATAAAAATATGCACCCTGCGTTAAAACCTCTTAGCATTCACGCAAGGTATAGAAAAATAGTGAAGAACAAACCTTGAGACAAATTTAACATGACATACAGACTACAAATATTCACAAAATGTCTCTACACACTGAGAGCAGCGGCACATCACCTTGACCTCACATCACACATGGAAAAAAAAAAAAAAACATTGCTTCAAATTCCTTAACGTAGAAAGCAGAACAATGATATACTGTACCTAAAACTCAAATATAGTAAAGCGTCATCCGTCCCAAAATTAATCCATCCTGTATGCTCACCTTTGAGCCGTTCCCATAATTAACATGACATCCTTAAAGAGTTCAGGCTAATAAGACACAGAGAGAAGCTAGAAGTATGAAATGCTGAGTCCAACAAACTAACGCGTCTTCTTGAAGCAACGACCTCTTTTGTTCACGTGACCCCCCCCCCCCCTCCTCCTCCACGCACCAACAAGTCACCACGTAAACTTAAGTCAGCCTATGGTCAGTCAGCACTTTTAAAAAAGTTGCCAAGACATTAATGGATCCAAAAGCTAAGCGTGAGCCAGCATAAAAGAAGATATTCAAAATGTTTGAATAATGTGGCTTTCAGAGATGCAAACACTGGGAGGCCTTTGTTTAAAATGGAGGGCCCTCTCTGTACGACCCTTGCACATTTATTCACACACACATGGCGACATCGTAGACTCTCACTATTGACGCAAAGCACTTTGTCATCGAGGACTCGGGCCAGCACCGGAGTTGAGTCTACAGAAAATCTCTTTATTTGACCCCCTGACGTCTACCTTATGTTGGACTCCCATCATTCCATTTTCTAACTCTTGAACTTTTGTTCAGCTTAACAGTACTTTAGTATGTGAGTTTTATGAGCGTGTTTTGGTTACTTAATATCAACAGATCATTTTCCACACTGACATGTTTTCAGCCTCAAATTCCAGACAGTTTTGCCCGAGTATGAAAAATAAATAAAAGGGGGACATTGTTTTGGGCAGCATTTTTTTTTTTTTTTGAGGGGGGTACAAAACATTTATATTTCTGTATTTTTAGATTTTTTATAAACTTGTAAAATTCTTTTAAAAATGCTGATAAAAGAGTGGAAATATGAACAAAAATGTATGAAAAATCGGAAAATACCCAAAAGTCAATTATTTGACCTGGCACCTGGGGGGGTCAGAAATATTTTAAGGGGGGCAGTGCCCCCGCCTCTCCCCCTCTAGCTCCACCAGTGATTCTGTGTTAATTATCAATGATTAGCGGTGATTTAAAACCAAACTCTTAAACCCCTTTACAGTCTCTTCTTTCCCCAAAATATAAAACCACTGTGTCAATAGGCATAATCATTTTCAAACGTAAAAACATATTACAAGGTGGGCAAACATTCCCACTCAGAGCTGAGTGACGATTCATTGCATTTTAATGAGATGCAACCAAATCATTGTAGAACAAAGCACTCTTTTCTCCATTATTCTTCAATTTATAGTCTTCGGTCTCAAGTGTCCGGATCGACGAGACAACATGCCTTCTCACACCATGACCCGATAGAGAGAAGTAGTAAAAACATTACAATGCCAGCTCAAAAGTTATATCAAAATTGTAAGTACAGTGATCCCTCGCTACTTCACGTTTCGTTTATCGCGGCTTCACTACATCGCGGATTTTTTTCCACAAATTAAAAAAAACATTTAAAAGTCAAAACAAAACTTCTAAATTGAGGAAACATGTGTCTAACCTTTAGGACAATGTAGTATTGCTCCAAATGTTCGTTTACATTCCTTTAGAAGTCCGTTAGCACGATCGCGAATTAGCATCTTTCCGCTAACTCATTATTCGCGGATTTCATTTATCGCGGATGGTTTTTGGAACCAACTATCCGCGATAAACGAAAATTACTGTATCTTTATAAATGACTGTATCTTTAATATCAACACAAGCATCATTGTGTTGTTTTTCCAAGCCTTTTATACGAGGTTGAGGGCATTTCTCCAGGGAGAATTCCGGTGAGCGTATGACAGCATGCTTCCATCTACACGCCTTCTGGCAACACGCTGCACACATGAGCGCGCCGAGCATAAGTTGACCCAATTTTAAGTGCATCTATTCACAGTGACAATACGCCATCGCGGCTGGAAACATTCTATTCATGCTCAAGAGAAGAGATCAGACAATGGGATGATGTGCAAGGTGCGCGCTTGCCCAAAAATGTGTTTGTTTGGCAGACAACGAGAAGGAGGGGGGAAGTGTTTAGGCTACACGACATGTCGGCGAATCATAGCGAATCCCATCTGCGTTCTATCGCGATCCTTGCCTGGAAGAGGCTCTCGTTTGGGACGCGTCAATCATGAAGTGGTGATTATTACCGGTACAGTGACACAAACCATTCCGGGATGCTCATTCTCTCTCTCTCTCTCTCTCTCTCTCTCTCTCTCTCTCTCTCTCTCTCTCTCTCTCTCTCTCTCTTTTTTTTTTTTAACGTACAGCAATCCCTCGTTTATCGTGGATAATTGGTTTCAAAAACCACCCGCGATAAGTGAAATCCGCGAAGTACGGTCACCAACAAGAAGTACTAAACAGGCCAAGTTAGCGGAAAGATACTAATTCGCGATCGTGCTAACACACGAAAACGGACTTCTAAAGGAATGTAAACGAACATTTGGAGCAATACTACATTGTCCTAAAGGTTAGACACACGTTTCCTCAATTTTTAAGTTTTATTTTGACTTTTAAATGTTTTTTTAATTTGGAAAAAAAATCTGCGATGTAGTGAAGCCGCGATAAACGAAACGCGAAGTAGCGAGGGATCACTGTATTTCTTAAAGCTGTTCAAATGTATTGGTAAAACGTAAGCTAAATGCTAAAAACATAGCATTTCCCATAATACCAAGGTGTATTGCATAGTAGAAGTGTGGAACTGCCAAAACACTGACAGAAATCCGTATTATTTTTCATTTTTGGCACTATTTAATGATGCAGAAAACAACATCTAATAGTCATTCAATATCAGCAGCTTTTTTTAGAAAATATGTTTCCTTGGTTAATTTTCACTGTTGCAAAACACAATGATATCATCACAGCGCAACACAGACCTGTGGTCACCACAACCACCACCACCACCACCACACACTCTCCATCACTCTTCGCCTCCTCTCGACCACTCTGAATCACACGTTGGCGTGCGCTGAGCTGCAGAGTAACAAGATGCTTCGAGCCAGCCACAGCGGTTATTGTTGGCAGCGGCGGTGAGCCCGAACGAGAGCGCGCTAAGAAAAGCGTGACGCCATAGACAGCAAGGGGGGAAGGCCCAGTGGCCATTCTTAGCCGACTATATTCTCATCCAGCTTGCTTCCAAGGAGCCTCCAAAATCAAACACCACTGAGATTGAAAAAAAAATCTGACACTTGAAACCTGTGAGTTTGTTTTTGTGATGCCAACAAAGAAGGAAAGATTCAACCTGATTTTTTTTTTTTTTTTTTTCCCACTGACAGCTCAACTGTCTTCAACCTTAGACGTTCCACTACAGTGACCTATTTATGAACCCTTAGTGAAGAATGACACATACTGACCGGATTTTAACCCTTGAATAAAATTCCAGTGAATAATAATTTTCATAGTTTGTGATGTCAGCTAAAAGGCTTGGTGAAAACTGGGCCAATGACTGTGTTCCTCCCATGCATGTCTGATTCAACCTATAGGGAGAAAATGTCACCTCTGGCAGTAGTACACTTGTCCTCATTCGGGTCACGGGTGAACTGGTGCTTATCCCCGTATGGTAACCTCTTTACTGGTTGCCAACCAATCACAGTGCACATATAGAGAAGCAATTATTGACGTTCATATTTAAATGTACGGACAATTTAGAGCAAACTTGAATTCTTGGTGGGCCACATTCATGTTCTAGTTGGCTTGGGGACGGTTATGGAAGTGAAACCACAAACGTTTAAAGAGGAAGTCAAGCAATCGTTACAACATGTTCAATGGGTTCCCAAAAGTTTAAACACGGTATTTTGATTCATATTTCATTTGTGGCATGAATTGTTTTCTCTCTCTGCCAGCAAAAAGCGCATTTAGAACATGCAAGGCCAAGAGTCAAACCCGGAACCGCTGAACTGTGAGGCAGATGTGCTAACTAGTCCACTATGCTGCTTTATCATATTTAACTCTCAATGCATGCATGCATGTGCATGCTTTGTTTTGCAATCCAAAGCGTCAAGAAGCTGATTAATGGGGCCATGCGTCCTGTCTTGCGTGCATAATTATGTAACTAGCTTGGCATGGAGGACTGCAGCCATAGGCCCAGTCAAAGTGTCCGTCATTCTCGGTGACTAATCAGCCCGCTCGTAGGGGTGCGTTTGGAAGATAAACACAGGCGAAGACACTCGTGTTGTTGATGTTACGCAGACATGACTGCGGCTGCAGCTGTTGCCTGAGACAAGTGTTACATAAAGCCGCAAATGTCAAATTCTCATAGGCGTGCGTCAAATGTGCACGTACAACGTTCAGTCAATTGCACGAAATAAACTCGAATAGCTGCATCTCGTCTTTTTTAAAAGCCATGTCTGACGCAAAGGAATGCAAAGAAAGCGCACCTTCTGCGATCGGATGCGTTGATAGACGCAAACAAGACTACTTCTGCTTTTAACAATATTTCAACATGCAAAAGAAATTGAAAAATAAATGAAGGCAATCACCTGGTGACGTAATCCCCCACCTTAGTGTTAGTTCAAAATCATAGTTAATAGAAGCGCCTCCGTCCGTCTCTTCTCTCCTATCGGCTGCCCGCGCTCCAGTCGAGCGATGATGGCTTTGCCCCCCCCCCCCCCCCCCCCATGATGCTGGAGAGAAAGCAGTCCGCTGATTGGCTGTCCTGACCCCGCGACGCGCTCCTGTCGCTCGCGCTCGGCCGCGGTGCTGTGCCTAACAATAACAACAACCAAACCACGTTTTGTTTTCTCGGCGAGGCACAACTAGCTGCTTCGTGCACAAACATTTATAAGAGATATTTTTTCTTTTGTCATCCTAGTGAAGGTGGAGAGACAATTTGCTATTTAAAGATCTTTGTGAAAGATGGCACACAGGAACCGGATTCTCCTTAAAGGCTGTTACACAACCAATGTGCGCCTAATAGCTGAACTCGGATGGATATTATATAACCTTGTAGCCCTGTCATAATGTAAACCACTTCACAAAAAGATTTGAGTAGAAGACAAATCACACAAGTGCATGGCAAAAAAAAAAACAAAAAAAAACAATTACGCCTACGGACAAACGTACAAGCACAGGGAGAAAAGGTAAATTCCTCACAGGAGCTTAAAAGGAAAAATCTGTCCTGACTGGCATCGCCTCATTTTGTCTATTCCGATTGCGGTTTTGCAATGTTCCCATGAAGCATATTCTCCACATATTAAAACGCTCAAGGAAACAAAGGAAAGCAGTCTCATCCGTGCTTGACAATCAAAATTTAGATGAAGCCATGTATTTTATTAAATTGAAATTATATTAATGTGATCACAGTTTGTGATTTATTTACCTTTTATACTATTAATATATTATTTTATGGGCGATGTCAATTGTTTTTACTAGTTACTGTATTCTGTCAGAGGCACTATTTTGGCCAAGGTTAGCACTTTTGTTTTTAGTCCACTAGGGGGCACTGTTTAAGAGGAGGAGACATTTTCGGGCTAAATTAAGCATTTCTTCTCAGGCATTTTGTGTCACATTTGTTATGTACAGGCACTAATTAATGTACGTATGCTGATTTAGACCTGGGGGCTCAAAACTCAGTATGCAGGGCCCCCAAATGAGGTCCGCCAAAGAGTTTTACTTTTATGTATATTACATGAAATAGCATTTCTCACTGGCGCACAAAAATGTTTTAAAATATTTAATAGGATGCAGCAAGTTCTAGAAATTCCCTAAATGTAGGATTCTGGTCACATAGGCTCAAGCACGAGCAAATAAGAAGGATAAGAAAATAATTGTTCTTAATTCTTTACTGAAATGACTAATACAATGAAATACTCTTCTCCCACTAGAACGTGCCTTATTCTCTACACATGAATCTATTTTACCATACAAGGTTGTTGCTTTGGCCCGCAGATAAAATTACATGATTTAAGCGTGGCTGCCCTGTACTTGGAACAGGTTTGGTTTGGAAAATAAATAAAAGCGCTCCAGATGCCAAAAACATCCACTCGACTGAGATTAATGGCACAGACGCCGACATTGAAGATGGACCACCAAATAACATGAAAAACTTGTAATTCAACATAACAAAAGACAAAGCGGGGTTAAGTATACAAAAAAAGAGGAGAGTCTATTTTGAAAGCGGTGGTGTCATATTGAGGACGTCCTCATTTACACCAATGGCTCCATGGTAACTCATTTTAACGAGGTGTCCCTGAGCGCGACATATAATCCCAGCGCACGACTGACTGTTACGTGTCATCGGGAGTCATCACCAAGCTTCCGAGGGGATCCTGCACCTCCGGGACGCTTTCCACTGATTTGACGCTTTCACTCTGCAATTCATCGCCGGCGTCAGGCTTCCAGCTTCTTGAGGTGCTCGTACCGCTTTCTCCTTTTTGGGACATTTCCCATGTGAAATAACATAAATGGAAATATGGGATAAAATGACAGAAATAAAACAGCTGCACAAGATTGATGAAAAACACTCACGCTCTTTCTCTGCAGAATTCTGTGTGTCATGATGGAAGGTGTTTTCCTTTTCTGATGGTTTCTTGGTGTTTTCCATCTAGATCATAAGTCAATTTTATTTATATAGCCCTTAATTACAGAAAGGTCTCAAAAGAATTAAAGCTTGCAAAAAAGTTGCAGTGTATTTTCTTACCTCGGTGCAAATGGGTTCTGGCAGTCTGATGGAAATTGGTCCTTTATCATCGGGATTGAAGGGACTATTGAAATAAACACAACATTCAACCTTGGCAGTTTGTACTGGCACAACAGGAGCGGTCGGGTTGTTGTTACCTTGCTCGGGTAATATGGGTTGGCTCGCAATCCGTAGAGCTCATCGAGTTCTTTAGCATAGAAATGTGCGTTAAAAGACAACAATAGATGTAATTGAGAGGGAGCAAGCAGGAATTGTCACCTGTGAAACTTTGTTTATTATTTGTAGGTTGTGTGAATTTCCCACATCGGTGTCTGCGCTTTTGGCTTCTTTTTGACGCTGGAGCTTTATGTACTCGTACGTGCTTAGTCCTTTACACACTGTAACGATACCCAGTAAAAAAACAAAAATCATAATAGGCAGAGAATTTTACTTCTGTTACATGAAAAGTTTACCTCATGACAATCTCTTGATTTAAATACCTTTCACCATGAGCTAATGCTAAGGTCGTTAGCATGTTAGTTTTACTTTACGTTAGTAAGTTACTTTAGCCAATGCTAAGGAAGTTAGCATTTACCCGCAATACTTTTAATATGCTACTTTCGTGCATGTTTTCGGAACAAAACTTTCCCAGAGCCCCAATTTCACGATAGATTTTAATATGTGTTATTAATACCTTTGCTTTAACGAGCTGTGTGACTTACGGAGGTAGAAATGGAAACAGAGAAGGTGCCAGAGAAGCACTAGGCACGCCAGACTCAGCATGGCTGTAACAAAGGCCACGATGAGGAGACCGGCTGAACTAGTCTTTATGGGGGCTGACGGTAAAAACACCAGCCAGGTGTCATTTGCCATCACACCTGCAGAATGGTGGACACACACAAACACACTTGAATGAAGAATTATCATAACAAACAATCCATTTGTGTCCTTTATCCAATAGAGCGATGACTCACCGTGGAATTGAGGGCTGGTTCGTAGGGCGTTTGGATCAAGATAGTGTTGGATGAATATAAACAAGACGACAGCGACCAGCAGGCCCGTGCCGACCGCTGCAGAAATCACGGCTGCGAAGAAGTACCTGAAAGCAACACGGGTGCGCTCATAATTGCACGAATTAACATCAGAGTCCAAATGACAGTATCGCTGGTCTTACCCGTAGTTTCTGCCACCCACACAGTTGTTCAACCATTTGCAGTGGTGATCAAAATCCGACACGCACTTGTTGCAAATGCTACAGTGTTTCACTTTGGGCCCGCTGAGGAAATGGAACATGCAACATCACATTTCTTAAAAATGTACCGGAATTTTCGGACTATAAGTCGCGGTTTCATTCATAGTTTGGGTGGGGGGGCGACTTATACTCAGGAGCCACTTATATACATATATATGTTTTTTTTCACTTTTTTGGGCATTTTATGGCTGGTGCGACTTATACTCCGGTGCGACTTATAGTCCGAAAATTACGGTAGTTTGGCTAGCTAGCATACATACACTTTAACTTCACACAGGTAACAGTGAAAGTCCTGGATGACATGAAGCTGCACCGTCCGGTCAAAAAGCGGCATCGGGCCGGTGTAGGTTTTTTTGGCCCTCACGCTGGCATCTGCTGGATCTATGCTGATGGCGGCAATGTGGCTGAGCAAGTGCACAAGGAAGGCCAAACCTGTAAACTGGATGCCGCTAGCGTTAAGGGAAAGTGCTCGGATAAGACAAAAACAGCGCTGTTTCTATCCCATTTAGTTTTCATAGAGTCACAAACAAGTAGAGATTCATGTCTGTAACAGAGGCTCATAGAAATAACCCCACACAAGAAAAACCTTGTTTGGTTGGGAATGCTAATTTGTTAGCTTGCTCGCCATCTGAGGGAGCGTTAAAGATACGGTGTAGAGCACATGGTTCCAAGGTAGAGGTAGGAGAGGGATGAACATTCCAAAGGCCACCACGGCGAGGTAGTTGTACAATAGCCATGCAATGACTTGGAAGATCTGAGGGGGCCACGTCCAACCGTTCGCCCGCGGGGTCTTGTCCGAGACCAGCTCGTTTCGACTGCTGCCGTGCATGGGGGCAGTTCGCCTTAGTTTCCCACTGAGGACGTTCATCTAGAAGACATCAGATGCAAATCATTCATTCGACCGAGCAGTCCAAATTGCACTGATGAGCAAATGTCATGAACAGGACCTTGAAAATAACATTTGCTTTGCAAACTCTGAAAAATTCAACAGAATATCAAACAAAAACGAAACCCTTTTGAGCCATGTTAGATTTTTGGCAGGGATTCTAGAAGAGTCCACTATATACAACTATTTCTAGCTTTTCTAAAAAGATAAATAAACTTACAACAGCGAACTTTAATCTATTTTGGTCTTTTTACTGTCATGTTAAAATGCTTTGAATAAAAAGATGAAATCAAGGCTGAAATAACAAAAGTCTTGAAGTCACTAGTGGTTATGGAGTCTAAAAAAAAAAATCTCACACAAGCTACATCCCTTTCTTTGAGTCATCACATGTTTTGCTCTTGGCCCTTTGTTTTTCTTTTAAATGTTCTATTCTTTTTTCAGTATGTGACTGTTAACTAGCATTTTCAAACTCCGTGACCTAAATAGACTGTTTGATCGCCGCTTTTGCAGCGTCAAATGATAAAGAAAACACGTTGCGAGTTTGCCATACACATTAATTTTACGCTAGGAAACAGAAAGGTCTTGCGGGTAAAATATCTATACCGTAAAATGCACTTAAATGAGAATGACTTACTTTTGTTGCAGGGTTCATATCAGCCTCCGAATCGATTTGGGATCAAAACATTGCACACGGCGATTTCCAGAGAGCGATTCATTTTCACTGTGTCGTCACACTAATGGCGCCGCTAACTAAGGCAACATGGAAGACGTGAAAACAGGACAGATAAAAGCGACTCTGCTGACGTTGTTGTCTGGGCCTAAGAAAGAAGATATTGCTTGGACTTTTAACTTGAAGAAACAGTTTGCTCAGCGGCGCTCGGCTGCGCCATGGCAACTGTTGCGCATGCGCACTTTACACAAGCCCACGACCTGCTTGTGTTGCGTTCATGACCTTCAGTCACAAACCACTCAAACAATCGGATTTAACAAAGTCATGATCAATTTTGATCGACAGTCTGAAAGATATTAATTTTGAATTTTATGATACTGTGTTTTACATTAATCTTATTTTCACTTTGTGTTTTGCGTATTGAGCGCTTCCCACATTCATAATACAGATTATGCAACAGTATATGAAACCACACGTATTTATAAATACATGTGCAAACATTTATTTTTACTGTTGCACTCGTACAAAATAAAAAACAACATACAAATAAAAATTAAACAATCTGTACAAATCACATTCTTTAGAAGAGGTCACAGGCGTGCCACAGTACTGAACCGATCCAACGTCACAGTGACGGGCGATGTCAATGCCGGTGAAGAATGAAATCATTTGGTCAGTTATTGGCTGGACTCTCTGACTCTGGCGACTGGAGGAACTCGTAGGGATCGTGTACCATTTCCGACTGTGATGGGCTCCCTGTCGATCAAGCAAAACCGTTTAGTTGAGAGTCGAGACAATACGTCGCCATTGTCAAGACTCAATTACCCAAGTGGTGTTGATCCCTCTCGGAGGCGTTGGAGAGGGACGACAGGTTGGAAGAAGGCCTGGAGCCGACTCGGTCCACCTGAGCCTCCTGAAACTCCTGCAGAAGCTTGTCGGCATCATCAAAGTTCTGCTGGCTTTCCTCGTTTCCTGGCTCCTTCTTCACACCTTTACCTGGTATATAGACGAAGGAGGGAAGTTTTATGTCTTAATACGCTACATTTATGTGAGCTGGATAAATATACCTAATGTGTTGAGCATGGATATGTCAAGGGACATGTCAGGGTAGTTCTTCAAAGACATGAAGTCCAACACTGAACTGCTTTCTCCAAGACCAGCACCATCCACCATCTAAACACAAAACCGACAACCCGAGTCAAAGCATGGCTGTAGTTGGACTTCGATGAAGCCCTCAAGTAACCCACCTGCATGTCGCAGAGGCCTGTCTTGGTTTCGTCCGCTTTCAGCAGCGGGTTCCTCTTCTGAGAAATTAGCATGAGGGGTCACAATTGGCGTACAACTACGTGTAACGATGTAGCGAGCGGCGTACCTGTCGGATCTGATTGGCAGCATTTGTGTGATCGCTTCCTGTCATCTTATCCAGAATTTCATCCACCCAACACTTGGTGGCATTTCCACATCCTTTCACAAAGTCCAGTATGCTTGGAGGGGAGAGGACATGATCTTAAATTGGTGACTGTCAGTAAATGTCACTATTCTCTAAGAGCGAAAACTCTCCATGTCTACCTCAGAGCACATTGCACCCCCGTTTCATCTCCATACGCCGAGCACAGCAAGTCCGACTCCTCGGGTAGCAGGTCTGGAAAGACCGAGTTCTTCTGAAGGCTCTGAATGTTGTAGGCACTACTCAGGAAAGTCACTGCAAAAAAAAAAACAAGGGCGGGATTTCTGAGGTGTAAAGAAATTTACGAACAAGCATTTTAATATGTACCTTTGTGTCTCCTGTCATCTTTGAAGCCCAGCGTTGTTAATCCAGGAAGGAGCTTATTTGATAGTGAACTCAAGTCCACTTTATGAGTCTCCTCTTCTGCAAAAATGAGTATTATTTTAGTCAATTTCATATCTCCCCCCCAATTTTTATTTAAAAAAATATATATTATGTATTTTTTACCATAAACCACACTCATATATTTATGTTTGAAATTGTGTTCATTTTTTTAATCACCCTGCATAACAAGAATTTGGGGTATCAGACCTTCAGCCTCGGGATCGAGCTGATTGACGACAGTGTACACAAGAGAAGTGTCGGACTCTTTCTGCAAGTACCCGATCTAAAAAATAAAGACGATGCGCAAGCTGTATCAGCACTGTAAATAGCACTGAGGCACAGGAAACATATTGATCATGCAAAGTACAGCACCTTGGAGTTTGGCATGTATCTGTTGATGCGATCTCGGGCTTCATCGGCCGAATGTTCCACCAGAGCGAGGACGTGTTCCTCTGCTGTGCTGTCAGTCAGGCTGCAGGCGTTCCCCTCTGGCTCGAAAAGATAGCTGAAACCAGAGAAGGAAGCCAGGAAGTGAATGTCTTGATTGTTGGGTTCCTTCAGCAGACAAGTAAATAAATAAAAAAAAAATAAAAAAAATAGGTTACTTACTTCATATCTTTCACGGGTTGTTTCTTTGACTTTCTGGCCGATTCCGCTGGGATAGGAGTGACCTCCGTCGGAGGTAAATCGGCCGCGAGTTCTTCATCCCCCAAAATGGCTGCCATGTCTTGCATGAAAGACATGCTGCGCTTCAAAACCAACAGGCGATCCTGTTGACAAGAATTGGACACAATTAACGTGAAAATTACATTCTCATGCATCGTATGCAATCAAACAGGTGAAATTCTAGTGCAAACTAAAATCCACTATGAAATTTGACCTCCTCTGAACTTGAAACACAATGTTCTCTAAGGTAACTAAAAGTTTGCTAGAGAAAGACCAAATGAGCCATGAAGCTCATTACCTTGCTCATCATCTTAAACCCGGTATGGAGAAGTTTCTTGGCCGCCTTATAGTAGACCGTCTCCGGGCGATTGTAAACCATGGCGTTGTCGCACATCAGCTTAAAGTCAGCCTAAAGAGAAAACACATTAAGACAGACAAAACGTCATTCCAATGTGTTACTTTTTATCCCAATTTTGAGCAGTGGCTTCGACTCACCTTGAATTCTGTCACCGTGTTGTACTCATTATTTGAGATCTTGTCTTTCATGGTGCTGAAGTCCATCGGGTGTTTAATGATCATTGAGTAATTGGGAGCAATCGCATCTGTTACTGGAAAGGCAAAGAAAGCATGGGCATCTTTTCTGTGAGGACAAGACATAGACATGGTTAGGGTGGTCGTAGCCAGATTGTTTTTTGATTGACAGCAATTTTTTGTCCTCACCTTTGCAGCTGGCGGAGGAAGTGCTCAAGTAACAGCTGCCGGGGAGTTGACTCGTTCTCTGTATTGGGGGGGGAAAAAAAAAAGAGAGCAATTTTGTGGCATATTTTGATCGTAATAATGGCGATAATTTAATTTGGTTCTTGCCATGTTGTGTTCGGCACGCTCGCACGGGTCTTTCTCCCTGGTGCTCGACATCGACCTTCACGCTGGGGTGAAATTCCTCAAACTCAGACTCACTCTCAAACTTCTCCTTCTTCCTTTTCTTCTCTTCTGGCTGATTGACGACACCATTTGTGTGATTATCACACTTCGAACATGAATTCTGAGTCAACTTATAGGCTGAAATTGACGTTCCTCACCTCTATTTTGATACTCATAGTTTTGGATATCGTGAAAGGTTCGACGGGCACGCCAGTGCTGACCGCGGTGGTGGGTGCTGCCTCGGATTCATTCTGCTCTCGCTCTCTTTTCTTTCTCTTTTCCTCCTGTCAGATGATAGACAGTATTTGTAAATGAACCCAAGAAATGCTTCAATTTGACAATGGAATGTAGGCTGACCTTTCTTCGTTTTCTCTCTTCATCGTCCACATATTTGTCCTTATCAGATTTTTTCTTCTTCTTCTTCTTTTTCTCTTTGTGGCGTTCGTGATCTGATCTGTCGTCATAGTAGCTGGAGTCATGGCCCGAACCCGAGAGTTCTGTCACTTCGCTGCCTCCTACTTTCAGCACGAGCTTCAGTGGCTTCTCCAATGCCTTGTCTTCAAAGTCTGAAACAAAAAAAATTAGAAGACATTTTCATTTGCTGAGCACGTGGATGTATTTTAGATGTTTTATCTCGTGCTGAAAATTGACATAGGGCAATTGGAATAGTCTTGTGAATGATTTTACTTAATATTATGCTATTTCATATAATAATTGGGTAAAAAAAAATCATACGAGCTTCTCGCTGCATTTGATGGGACAAATTGCAAGTCGCAACAACATTTATAAGTCAATATAATAGATTGTACTGCTGTGTAATTAACAAAACAGTTGTGTAATGAATGATAGATATTAAAAGCCTCTTCAATGATCGATCATGAATGAAAAACTAGATTTGCTGCCATTACTAGCAAGGACTAGCAAGCACTACTAGCACAAAAATAGCAACAACAATAACAGAGTATCTATCGTTAACTGGCAAACTGTCACAAATGCATTCAATTACCATCAACTGTTCTCCACTCCGGTTTATGTTTCTTGTGTTTCTTCCCCATTTTGCAAAATTTACAGTTAAAACGAAGGTTTATTCAGTCTGTATCAGGCGTTCTCGTTAGCATTGGTTTTAGCATTAACGGTGATGATAACCGGAAATGACGACATGGAAATGAGTTTAGTATTTCCGGTTCAAAAAGCAGGGCGCTGAATTCGAAACTTTTGGGCATCTCTTCGATAAAGTGCTAGTTTTGCTTCTGTAAAGTACATTTCGGTATGTATAGTTTTTACATTATATTAAGTTTTGTTTTGTTTCTCAGCTACAACGACACCTCGCTGTCTTGCTAACGTATCTAGCTAGCTACCGTAAATTCGAGCCAACCGTAATCTACCATTTGTCAAAACTCGAAGTAAAAAATATCTTTCATTTGGCACGTTCAAAACAAAAGAGTAGTCAAGAAAGCTGACAATATTTTGTTCATTTGCTCATCAGGAATGGAAATCAACGATATGGATGTGGAAAACAAAAAAACAATCGATGTCGAGGTCCACGTTAAATCCCGAAGGTATGGCCCTTGCATTAATTTAATTGACGTGACTAGATCCAAATATTATTATTGTTAGTAGTGTGCTTGTTTTTCTTTGCTATAAGAACCCTTTTTTTTTTCATGTATCTTGATATTATAGCACAGCTAAAATGCCTGAGGTGAGGATGCATGTCCAGGCTCTTCTAAATCGCCACAACATGGTGTTTGGAAACTTCAAATGGACAGAGTTTGATGAAGGCTTCCTGCACACTCATGTAGAATCCGTGGCTATTGTTGATCAAGAGGATAAGCCATCACAGGTAGTTAGTTTACTAGAGATCAATGGTTATTTTTGTTATGTTAATATTTTGTCATTTCCGCCTCTCCGGAATCAGCTCCTGGATTTGACGAGCTGCACAATTTCCTTCCACATCTTCACCCTGATTGAGGATGGGCCTAGTACACTCAGTTTAGAGGAGGATGAGGAACTCTCAGCGGCTACCCACTGGTTGCTTCCAGCAGGTGATGCTTCAAACAACAAGCAATATTTAGGAATAATCATTATGATTGTATTATTGCCAGTGTTTGTGTTCTGTTGTATTATCGTTATTTAAGAACACTATTTATGTACTATACTTGAATAGAGGCAAAATGAAAACAAGGCTATAATTATAAAATTGTAATTTTCTCATTGTTTCTTGCCAGCTGATTTCCATGGTATATGGGAGAGTCTCGTATATGACAATGGAGTCAAAACTAAGGTAAAATGAAGTAGTCTGGTCTCTCAATGAAATCAGATGTCAAATCACTCGCCTGTGACCATACGCTATCATTACATGGAAATTTACATGAGAAAAAAATGCTGACCCTGGTTCTCCTCCAGCTACTAGATTATGTCACAACAACAATTTACTTCTCGGACAAAAACGTGGACAGCAACTTGATTTCGTGGAATCGTGTCGTGCTGCTCCACGGTAAGAAGTTCAGGAACAATAATTTGATTATTATCACGATTTTTTTGGATCGCGGAGGTCAGGAATTTTCTTTGTTCACATATCCAGGGCCCCCAGGCACCGGGAAAACATCCTTGTGCAAAGCTCTTGCCCAGAAACTGTCAATCCGACTGTCAAGCCGGTGAGAAGACCGTTTAATTAAACGCACCTCGCCTTCAAATGCAACTGCTCTTTTTATTTCTTCCCTCTCCACGCAGATACACATATGGACAGTTTATTGAGATAAACAGCCACAGCTTATTCTCAAAGTGGTTCTCTGAGGTAATAGTGGAGGTTTCTGTGGAAAGGATCCTATTTGGTTGCTAATCCCATGTCTGTATTGCAGAGTGGAAAACTGGTCACAAAGATGTTTCAGAAGATTCAACAGCTTATTGATGACAAAGATGCTCTTGTGTTTGTCCTCATTGATGAGGTAAATAAAATAAATCTAGTAGTCTGTCTCACAGTATTAACTTTGTCAAAAGTTCTGATGATAAAAAAATAAGTTGACAAGTGACATGTTAGACATGTTTTTTTTTTTTCCAGCTAACTTTGGGTAAGAGGCAGGCACTGGCGGAGCTAGGGGGGGGGGCACAGGGGTAATGGCCCCTCCCTGAAATATGTTTGATACCAGGCCAGTTAATTTTTGTCTTGTGTCGCTGATGTTAGGTGGAGAGTCTGACAGCAGCGAGGAACGCCTGCCAGGCCGGAACGGAACCATCTGACGCCATTCGCGTGGTCAACGCTGTCCTAACTCAGCTGGACCAAATCAAACAGTTGGAAATATTCACCTACTATTTCACATTTTTTTGTTTTTTGTCATGTTGTTCTGCATGTTGTTAACGTTCAGGTTCTTTTCTTAGATATTCCAACGTGGTGATCCTGACGACCTCCAACATAACGGAAAAAATAGACTTGGCCTTTGTAGACAGAGCGGACATCAAGCAGTACATCGGACCTCCATCTGAGAAGGGCATCTACAACATTTTTCTTTCCTGCCTTGAGGAGCTTATGAAGGTAAGAGTAGTAAAATGAAAGTGATCACATGCAAGCGCGCATATTAATAAAGATTCCCGATGTGTGCAGTGTCAAATCATTTACCCAAGCCAGCCCGTCTTCACCATCTCGGAGATGGAGACCATGGGCTTTGCCAAGAGTAATCTATCTGAAAACAGCCTGACCCTGAGGAACATCGCCATGTGAGGACACATTCCGACGATGCATCAGCAGTCTGCTTTTCTTTGAAACATTTCATTTGGTTCTTTCCAGAAAAAGCAAAGGCCTGAGTGGAAGATCACTGAGAAAATTACCCTTTCTAGCTCATGCACTCTTTGTGAAGGTAAGCGTTGTAGTGTAACCCGAAAAAAGACGCACAAGTCGGACTTAAGATGTTTCTTCATCGTGCTCTTTCTCCTCCAGTCACCAAGAGTGACCCTAGAAAAGTTTCTACAGGCCATGGACAAGGCGGTGGATATGCAGAAGGAGGAACGAGCTAACCTGGTAAATGGTGTTTGACTCACACCAAAGGTTTTTTCATGAGGCGTCATCAGGTAACCTGGTGCTGAACGTTTACACAAATTGATTCAGCCACAGAAAGTTATTGTGATGAATGCTGTCTGTGGATTTTGTATTGTATTTTCAGTTGCTCATTGGTTTAAGATGCCTGAGAGTTAGCCTCGTCTAATGACGGTTCCATTGTCAATAACATATTCCAAATTTGTAGTCTGTTGCTACCATAGTTGTAAAGTCAATATTTGTATGAAAAAAACAAAACATGTATATATTTGAAATTGAAGAAAATGTTTGCGCCGCAGCAACTGCTACAAATGCGAAATCCACCCAAGCTATCGACCTGTTCGTGTTGCGTTTACATCCTTCACAGTCACACACCACAATCGATTGTTCTCACCTAAAGAATCGGATTTAACAAAGTCATGATCAATTTTGATCGACACTGTCCGAGAGGTATTAACATGTTCAGTGTTGAGGATACTGTGTGGTTGCTCAGGTTTGTCTTTTGAATGAAATGTGGAATTCCACACTCCAAAGTAAAGCCATTTTACGTGACTTTTTCCTACTTTGTGTTTTGACACCTTCCAACATTTCTAATGCTGATTATGATTATAATTATTATTATATTTAAAATACATGCAAACATTTGCATATTCGTGCAAACTACTTCCCGCACACTTTCAAAGCTGTTGCACATAAATAAAAAACATATTTTTTTTCCTGTGGGCAACAGCCGCAGTTATATGTTTTAGCCACCAGATGGCGCCCCAATGCCACAACTCCATTTGATATGTTTCCCATTGACTTCTAGTGATTGGGAGTTGATCAAATAGATGAAGGTGAGCAAGCTGTCGTGTGAAACATCTGCAGCAGGGACTTATCCAGACTTGCTCATGCAAGAAGTTGTCAGAAGGAGTTCAGACAGTGTGACCCAGAGTGACATTCCGGGCTTGTCTGGCGCTTGCTGCCTCCTTAAACCAAACGCGCAACTGTCACAGAGGCTCCTGATACGTATCAGTCATAAGCAGTGTTTATATGAAGAGATCAGTGGTGGCATTGTTCATAGGAGCATGTCTCACATTCTGTGAATACTCGGCTTCTTTGCATGTCAGCTGCAGACACGAAACAATGGGCTCTTTGTTTGTCGGCCAGCAACTTTTTTTTTTCTTTCCCCCCTTCACACAACTTCAAAGGTTCCTGCAGAAGGCAAAAGGAAAGTTCATATTTAATCCCCACAGCGTCACCTTAAAAACAACTTTGCACGGGTTGCCACAACTAAAAAAAACGATTGACACGGTGCATTACTAGCCAAAATGTGGCATTAGGATCAAACAGAGGGTTTTGTACTTTACTCATAGACGCATCACCAAGCTTGGATTTAAAAAGAAATCTTCGATTGGATTCCCTCCAGTTCAAAAGTCCCTCATGTCACACATGGAGGCGGTGGAGAAATACCGGAACGTCTCCAGTAAATAAAACCATAATTGCGCTGCATGAAAGTTGTGATCTTCACAAAGCTATCAAAAGTTAGTCAAGTGAAAGGAAAATAAGTCATTGGTATTGTTTCAAACTTTCGATTCCAATGACAGAGAATGACAAAATCAAAAATGTGTTTTTGTGCCTTTAAATACAAATATTATGTTATGCGAATATAGACGGCAGTATTTTGCGTGTTAACATTTTGAACCTTTTCAATAATTACAGTAAAAACATGGCAGGGATTGATACTGATCTGATGATGCCCTCGACGTCCTTGATCAGTTTGGTTGTTTATTGAAATTTCCTGCTTCCGTTTCCTGGCTCCTCTCCTTGCATTGTGACATTTTCCCACCGCATGTTTGTGATCCTTTCAAGGAAAGTGTCTGATGTTGCCGAAGGAAAAGAGAGGCACGCGAGGAGGATGCAGCCTGCATCCCGTAAGCTAGAATATGGGAAGCAAAGGCAATAATTAGGCGAGGCAGAACGAGTGAAGATAGACATCAATGAGATATGCAAATTTTGACGCGCATCCCAGTAGCAGCACATATGCGAAGATCCTCTGTCTGAGAACTTCCAATGATAGCATTCAATAACATTCCAGGAAGTGGAATAAGACTGCACATTAAGATAAAAAGGTCATGAGATCATCAGCTAGCTCTGCACGCATAGGACCGCCCCCTCATTTGAATAACTTTTCCTTCTGCATTGCATGACCAAAATTGCCCAAATAAAATACATGAAGCAATTAAATGAAAGCAAAAATAAAAGATAATTGAAAAAATAAAACATATATAGAATACACTACAACAAAATATATAGGACAAAAAAGTAAAAATAAATGCAAAATGAAAAAGATTTAAAAATAAATGTCAAAATATATGGATATAATATTTTTTTTTAATTTAATTAATTTTTTTACGAGCGGTTCAGTTAATGGTTTCATTTTTCTTCAACCAAGATAGGAGCCCTCGAGTACCAGAGTTGGACACCTCTGCTCTCAGGGGAAAACAGTTTATTGGCATTTGTAACATTTTTTTTTTTTTTTTTTTTAACTAAGGACCTCCCGCAACCATGTCCAATCATTTGGAATATACTCTGCAATAGTGGTGTGTACAGAATACACATTAATGAGTTCATGCGGCGGTGGGAAAAAAAACAACGATGGCCCTTACATAGTCATAACATTAGGACGCGTGTGTTCTGCAGCCAGACTCCGTTTTAACACCCGCCAACAGAAACAAACCATAAAAGTGTGGAGCAGCTTTTGAAGTGCAGAACGTTCAAAGTACAGCGAGTTCTTCCAGGTTCTCCTCGACAAACAGCAGTTTATCTTTAGCACATGTGCTGCACGCTCCTTAGACTCTAAAAATGTTTTAGTGCGCCATAATCAATCGCGGGGACAGAGGGGGGAAAAAAAATCTGATCTGATTTTAGGCCAATTTTGTTGTGCAAGTTCTACAGCTTGAATCGACATTTAATGCCGCAAATGCATATTTGCAAAATGGAGCTGAGCTTGGATGTTTTTTTGGTAAGAAACCACCCGGTAGCCCAGACGGGAGATTGTTGTCAACGCTACCAAATTAGCCAATACTTGCCAGAAATTCCTGCATCTCGTTCAATGTTGCTGCTCTTGGCAGCCTTCCTGGCCCGTTTTCATCTTGACTTTTCATCCATTTTGAAAGAACATCCAATTCTTGATATTGTCTCTGTTGTGCCATAGTTTTTCCCATTTGATTATGACCAATATTTTTCAACAAGCAATTAGAGGACAAGCATTTAATGGTTGTCTTTGTCACCGTACATACGTGTACAGAGGAACAAAAATAA
Organism: Syngnathus acus; assembly: GCF_901709675.1. Taxonomy (NCBI): domain Eukaryota; kingdom Metazoa; phylum Chordata; class Actinopteri; order Syngnathiformes; family Syngnathidae; genus Syngnathus; species Syngnathus acus. The sequence continues at coordinate 10,790,138 of NC_051101.1, read as the reverse complement.
TCTTATTAGTAGAAAATAAATATTTTTCAGACCAAGTGAAACTGGCAGTGTTTGTGAATTACCCGATGAATGGACATTATTCTATTTTCTATCCTAAATGTATTGAACGCGAATTAATACACTTACGAAACAAGTTTAGTTCTAAATCCAGCTTGTCTGTATAATGCTCAGCAAAATTTACCATCCTTTTATTTTGTAGATGCATGCTTTTGTTTTTAAAGACTTAACCGGATGTACATCGGTGTTGTGACGTCACACTTAACAAGTGACGAGCGTGTCTGGTGGGTTTGTTCCACTTCCCAACCGCTGCACTTCCAGTCGGACTGAGGTGAAATGAGAGGAGGGACGTCCTGCCAAAACGTCTCCCACCATCACTTTTGACGATTTCGCCGTGTTATTAGTAAAAGCGCTCGGTACTTCCTCCATGAACCAAACATTTCATTGTCGGACTTTGGATAAAGTTGGAGTTCGGCCGCAGCACAATGTGACCCACACTTGCTGAGACACTTCGGATTTACTCGGTATCGTTTTATTGATCCAGTGACGTGGGTTACAAGAATGGGAAAATTACAGTCCAAACACGGTAAGACATTTATTTGGGTGCATCATTTTAACAAAACGCTTTTAAAACATGGACTAAAAAACGATGTCTGTTTTGCATGATCCAAAGCGTGCAAGCGCAGGGAGAACCCAGAAGGTTAGTCCAATGGACAAGTGCATCAAGATTATTTTGCAGTGATGAGATTTTGTTAATGCTGATTTTTTTTCTTTTTCTTTCAGGGGATAGTTTTGTTGTGAATGCTTTCCTCCGGAGGAGCATGGACGAGTCTGAGCGCTATGGAGGGATGGATCACAAGATGAAGAACATGCAGGTAGAGTGGATATTTAACATTTATGTAATATGGTGGTTATAATTAAGTAAACATGAATAAAGTAATTAGCAGGATAGGTAAATCTGGTTTCTCATATATTCTACAAACATTGTATTTTATGTTTTTGTTTCTATACATAAGTATTACATCTACCACTGTGATGTTTAAAAAAAAAAAAAAAAAAATCCAAGAAGAAATTATTTTATTATCAGACATTTGTCTAATCTAAACATATCACACAAGAGTAAATTGTATTTCTAATTTTTAATCCATTAAGGCATGAGTCTAGTAATTTTCCAATAAGTTTTCCAAACTTAGGGTTGTGGTCCAAATTGGGTGACATTTTTTTTTTTGGAACAATGATTCTTTTTAATTGATATTTGTTGTAAATCCTTGTCCTCTATGTTCTTTTATTAGTTTGTCAATGCATTTGTTGACTTTGGCTCTAAAATTTCAAGTTTTGGAGTCCCTGCTTTTAAAAAAAAAAGCCAGCTTTGTGTGTCTGTGTGTGTGTGAGTTGATGCTTGTGCGTTTGCTGATGGGATGAGTGTGTCAGGCACTTCAAAGTTGTCTGCTCAGAACCGTGTCCCCCCCTCTTGTAAGAGGAGATGAGCACTTCTTGACTCTTAAAGGAGGAGGCAAAGTGTATTGACGACCATGCGTGAAGACCCGTGCCAAGTGTCTTGTTATTCTTTCTGACACGTCTCGCTCCCCCCCCCACACACACACACACACTATCACAGTAGTGTGTAACATTTACACTTGTGGCTGCTGGCATCATGCCCACCCCGCTAATCAGCAGCATCACATGACATCATTTTTTTTTCGACCTACCCACAAATTGTGACTCGGTGAGGGTGGGTGGTTGTAATAGTACAAAAGTCATAGATTAAATCAGGTTATTATCCGCCCACTGGTACAAATTAAAGGGGCGCTGGAGTTCACACTCGCCCTGGAGGGAAACCACCAAAGGTGCTTTCCAAATATCTCACCATACTTCACAACAACTTTAATAGGTGCAAGTGAGAAGACATGGCTGAGTTTGTCATCATATACGTGTGACCGCATGTACCATAGTGTAGGTGGTAAAGTAAGAATAATTCTTTTTCCGTGCGTTTTCATTCCCCTCCTTGCGACCACATCTGCATATTCAGCCCCTTTTCCATCTTCTTGCGCGTCAGCTGTCGCAATTTTCAACAAAAAAAAAAAAGTCCCTCACATGATTGTGTTGACTATGAAGTACATTGAGTGAAAAAATGGCTCTGCCTGCTCATACGTTATATTCATGTTGGAAATGAGGCTACAGTTGAAGTTTATTGATGTTAAGAAGTCCTCGGGGTGTTTTTAAGTCCCAGCGCAGCTCAGTTGAGAATTTATCAAGCGTAGCAAGTTTGGTGGCGCATATTTTCAAGTTGAAAGGATCAGACAGTGTCGTGTTTCGGCGATGCGATTCTTAGATTAAACGTCTGTGGCTTTCGTTTTAATTCGAGGCAAACTTAAGCAGCCTGAGGAGAATAAGCGGTCGAAAAAAATTGAATTAAAAAAAAATAAAAATTCTGTGATTACATTTATCGATTTGCAAAGCTTTGATTTTTTTTTTTAATATTATCAAAAGCCATCGTTAATAGTGAAACGTAGAAACAATCACAGAACTTTGGTGACAAAAGTATTGGGACACGGCTAACTGCTTTGAATGGAAGTTTGCTTTTGCATATCTTTCCTCACGTTTCACATCTGTTGGGTTCAGCTCCTCAGAAGACCAAAAGAAAAGTCTTGTGAGTCATATTTGGAATTAAAATGAAATTAAAATCTAGGACATTAGACTTCAGAGGTTCCACTGTGGGGGAAAAATGGACTTGTGGTGTTTTTTATGGATTGAACGCTCGCAAGGACTAAAATTGGCCGTTTAAGATAGATTTTCACGTGATTATCACGAGTCAACATCACAAGGGCAGTAAACACATCGTCCAAAAGTGCAGCCTGCAATTCGGAACATTTTGATGAAGCAACTGAAGAAGAGAAACAAACATCTGGGCCCTCCTCACTAGGTGGTTTTTGTCTTCGCAGTGGCCTGCTTAATGAGCTGCAGGGACAGATAGCATTACTTGTGACTTCCAAAGAGGAGCAGATTGACCAAACATGCTATTTAGCCCCCCCCCCCCCCCCCCCTTCCTCCTCATTGTCAAACGGGGGAGTAGGATTCCTGAGCTGTCTGGCTGCGACTTCAAAGTGCAGCTCTGAGAGTTATAAAAAGGGCTCTGATATCAGTGGAACCTCCAAACCCCCCAATCCTGCCCCTTCTTGGGGAGGGGAGGAGGCCCGGCTGGGGGGGGCGATGATGTACTGCCGGGAAAAGAAGCGCATACATGGCCCGTGCCCAACGCGAGTCTGCGTAAAGCTTCTTGATAAAGCTTTAATTTGGACCCCGGCAACGAGGCTTTGCTTTCGGAAGAAATAACAGCAGATCAAACTTGTTTCAATATTGATTTTTTTTTTTCCCCCCGCAAAAGCGTGACTTCCAGTCGGCGGCTGGCCGCTTGCCTTTGCCGTGCAATCCCACTTTTGGGTGCAGAAGTGAACACCTTGACTTCAAGTAAAAAGTCTTTGCATAATGAAGGCTTTAAAGTTCCGAACCCAGTGTGGAGAAGTGAGTTCACGAGAGCCATGTGAGGGTTCACTGTATGTCACACCTCTGGAAAGATCAACAAGGTCCCAGTAAAGTGCTTCAAACAGGCTGGCTGGGATGCCCCAATAATGACAGACTAATTTGGCCTTTCAGCGCCGCCTTTTGTCTCAAGTCTTGCCGCAGAGTTGCTCGTGGGGGAGCCAGTGTCAACACTTTACATTCCGTGACAAAAAAGACCTTCAGTAGTCCACTTTAGAAAGATTAATAGGAATACACTTGGAATTAAAAGAAAGGGCTTCAGTTGAGATCACGTTGTAAATACTCGGTGACATTAATGTTGCTGTCAAAAATTAGATTTAAAGCAGGAATAGTTTTTTTTTTTTAAACCCCTTTTTATTCTGTATAGCGGAAATTTATTCTGGAATACTGCTGTGTTTTGATTTCTTAGCAAAAATTTTCCAAATGAAAGAATGTTTTTAATACTATTCCCGTCAAAGCTTCACTGAATCGACAGGCGATTAAGGTCTTAACTTAAATGATTAAAAAATGTATATTTTTAACATGAATGGGAAAAAAAATTCTAAATACAATACACATTTTGTGCAGATATACCGCAATTTTTTTTTTTTCACCACACTATCAATGTTTGGGATTTTTAAAGGGGGCGTGGCTTAAATGGCTTCCCAGTGATGTAATTGGGCGGATGCATAGCATCCATTTTCTAAGTTGTATTTGATTGATATTTGAGCAGGGTGTAGTTTTAGCGCTTTTACCGTTTAAAAGGCGCCATTTTTTTTTTTAACATATTGGCAATTCAATTTAGATCATTAAAGTTTTTCCATCCGTCTGAAAGAGTCAGCACCTAACCTGATTGTCATCAGATGACATAGATGTTGTTCCTGCCCATCTGGATGTTAAAAAGAAATAAAATCTTTGTATTTTGTAATCTGCCTTGCACATGAAGTGCCGAAACAAAAAAAAAAAAAGCACCACCCGAGACGCGAAAATGGCAGAGAGGAGACATAAAGGTGTGCGCTGGTATATATGTAGCTCTTTTTAAACAGTCTTGAAGGCATTTGGAGGGTCTGTTTTTTTTCCAACTCCCCCCCCCCTAAAATGGCTTCACAAGAAGGCGAGCTGTGAGCCTTCATCTCTGAATGAAAAGCATGTGGCTGGCATCCAGAACAGCGGGGTCTTTCAGCACGGCCCCGGCAGACATCTGTTCCTGGTTTGTACTGAAAAATCCTGGAGCGGGGAAAGGGGCTGCGGTGGGAAGGGGGTGGAAGAGGAAAAGAGGAGGAGTAGGGATTTAAGCGTGCTTTTTTTTTCTTTGGGGAGATATCGAAGGGGTTTTAGAGGTATCGATGGCAGGGGGGCAACATCTGCCTCACTTTGGGAGGAGGACGCTCACTTCAACACCGGTTCGGTTCAATTACCGTAATTTTCGGACTATAAGTCGCACCGGAGTATAAGTCGCACCAGCCATAAAATGCCCAAAAAAGTGAAAAAAAACATATATATGTATATAAGTCGCTCCTGAGTATAAGTCGCCCCCCCACCCAAACTATGAAAAAAACCGCGACTTATAGTCCGAAAATTACGGTAGGTTAGCTGGGAACTAAAGTTTTCCCTTTTGTCACAAACTATTGTGGACGAAAATAAAGCACTTTTTTGTGGTACCACCCGCAGGCAGGGAGGAACGCAACAATTGTTTCCGAGTAGTGTGAAACGTGAGGTACAAGGTTGATTGATTTGGTGATTTAGTTTGTTGGATGATCGGTAAGCAGGATAAGCTAACGTTAGCGCTGTGATAAGATTTCCCAAGAATGACAGTCGCTTAAATGTCGAGATTGGTTGAAATAGACAAAGATTTGAAAAGCAGAAAATAATTTTTTGGTGTTGTAGGAAAAAAAGAAAATGTGTTAAATACAATTTCTTCAAATTAAAACAAAACATTTACATTTTGCTACCCAATTCCTGTATGCTGACATTTTCCCAACAGAGGCCACCATTATTATTTCAAGCTGAACTTTCCCGAACCTCTTAGGACAAACGTGTCTTTTCATCTCACCATCCCTTCCTTCATTTAATCGTCAACCAACAAGCGCATCACTCCACACTTTAGTGTCTGTTTATCTTTTTCGATGCCGATTGCCAAATCCAGAGTTCACCGTCAGTGTAAACATCATCACCATGGCGGCTTCTCCACTCATCACCAGCACGAGATGCTTATTTAGCCGCTCTTTCATGTCGCTGGCGTTCACGTAAGCGTCACCGCGACGCCTCTGAGTCAGAGGGCGAGTCTCACCCGCTTGGTGTGTTTGATGGAAAGAGGCATTACATGTCCATGAGGGTATTTTGGAATAGTTTCAACACAGCTCCATTGTAACACGTTGGAGGACAGAAACATCTGACGCTTAAAATAGCTCCCAGTAAAAGCAATGACCTCTGACAAGGCCGAACAATCCGAAACATGTTGGTCTGACGTGACTGGATTGAGAAATCGTTGTCATGCTGTGTCAGTCCAGTTGGTTGCAACTTCTTGATTAGCACAGGTCATATCACCATGTAATCTTTCACGTTTATTAAATAAATAACAAACGGCAATAAGACAAGAGTTGAATTTGTTCTGCGACAATGCTCGTAACTCAAAACACACGTATCTCAAATCACCTTTTCCCATTGAAATGAATGAAAATGCCAATAATAGGTTCAAAGCTTCTCGTTCAAAAGCCAAAACAACCCCAAAGATTTAGCTCAATTTGTACAAAACAATCCGGAAAGTTGGGTCAACTTGACCCAAATAGTGGCGCTGTTTTTTTACGCATATTTGGTTATTTTCAACCTCACTGGATTTAGAGCGTATGTAAGTGTCCCATAGATAGTTTGAATACCTTATGTGGCAAACCAAATCCAAACAAAGTAAATAGAATAGCTACTTGTCAATAAAAGAGCTTTCAAAGCATTCCTCAGCATATGTCGGAGTTGCATGTTAATGTCCATGTACTGAGTACCAATACAAAAACAATGGGCCTTGTGATGAGCATGAAAGAATCTCATCAGCGTCAAGTTCTCAGACAGCTCAAAGGGAATATTTTTTTAGACAAGAGACACGCTTTCATTATTATCAGAGCCGTTATCTTCATGGAATTAAGTTGTCGCCTTCTTTCTCTGCCGACCGACAGCGGTGCTTTGAAGTCACTTGCGTTTTGTCGCTTCTTTTCATGCCGTTGACGCCGTTTGCCGCTTCCGGACTTTAAAGAGTATCTAAGTGTAGCTTCGCGTTAGACATCATTTGCGTGTGACTCACAAAAGTCACTGGAAAAATAAGTCTAAATAATAAATCAAATGTATCTTTTAAAAATTTGCAATTATTTTCCATTTGGTCCACTTGCAATACCACCACGGACCACTAGAGGGCCGCGGACCACTGGTTGACAATCATCCAATCATACCTTTATGGGCTTCGTTTTTTAAAAATCTTCCGACTAATTTAGACTAGACGTCGATAGCAGCAGGTTACTTTAATTTTCCCAGCATGCTTTGCGTGGCGGCAAGGCAGGGGACAAGATGCCAGCTCCGTCGAGGGTTAACGCCGGTCTGTCTCTCTCCTCTCGTTTGCTGCCAGAGGAAAGAAAATACCTGAAGCTGAAGCCCCGTGCTTAATGCTGACATTTTTGGCAAAAGCATCTGGATCCAAGTCTGTGTTTGATCTTGTCGCGTCTCCCGGCCAAGTAAAACACCGGGAGACTCAAAGGTTATTACATTTTAGTGTGTAAGGTATGTTTCCACATAAACCCCCTGTCCCCCCGCCTCTTCCTTAGAAAGTTGCTTCTCATTTCCAAGTGGACTTTATTTCGCAATCCTTGGATCAGTCAGGGGAATTTTTTATTATTTTTTTTTTCTTCCCCCCACTAATGAGCGGTGGAGACGTTATTATGGGCATTTCTAATTGCACACACACGACATCTTCAGTGATGTCTGTGAATGCGATGAGCTCACTAAAGGCCGCTGCTTGGAACTTTCCCGCATGTTGTCTCTTTAAATATTTGTAAATGGAGGCCTCTTATTTATTTTTGGAAAGACTGGGGGACCCCTTTATTGGATCAAAATGTGGTTTTCTCTCTATGAATGGAAACTTGAGATTGTCTCTATAGAGGTCAGACATATATTTCACAATAGATTTTCAGTCAGGGGAGGGGGGGGGCTAAAACAGCAAAGTACATTGTTCATCATAAATCTAGGTAGGATCAGACGTTTTCGTTGCTTGTCGAGAGCATAAATAGCAGTGCCGCAATTGCAGGATTTAGTGTGCAATTACTTTTTGTTTTTTCAGCCTGTCATGTAACTCTTCACATTGTGATGCAATATGCATCCAACTTTTTTACAACCACTTTGTTATTCTTGGAAGAAAAAAACAAACAAACCTCAGACAGTTCCCCCCCCGTGAATGCTTCGAAACTTCATCCTTGCTCCACATTCCTCAAGCTGACGCCCTGCTAGGTCGGAGGCATGGAGAATGAAACCGCACACGACACAAACCCCTCGACTTCCTGTCGACTTAATGAAAAAAAAAAAGAGAAGACGTGGAGGCCATACATTGTTTCCTCGATATATTCTCCTTCCCTCGATTTTCATATACCCCCCCCCACACATTTGAAACCCTGGAGGACTTATCCTCTTCTCCGCTCCGAGCTTCCCCCACCCTCCAAGCGTACACATGTGTAAGTATCGCTTTTACTCTCCTCATAAAATGCCACAGCCCCATCTGAAAGTGGTTAGCTGTCGAAACACTCGAGCGGCTTCAAAGCTCGCAAATGGGCTACGCAGACAGTGCAGCTCCGCACATCACGTTGAGTCTCTTTGAGGGGGGGAGGCAGGGGGGGAGACAGCAAACGAGCTGTCCCCCGTCATCCAAACCTACTTTACATTACGAGGAAGTGGGATGTAAAATTGGAATTTACACTCGGAAGAAAGTCGACGACAAAGTTTCTGATGACATTAAAATACCAAAAAATGAGATGATGAAACAGCGCTGAATGAAGTCTCTGTTTTAATTTCCTCTGAAGGCGGCCTTCTTTAACCCCCCCCCCTCGCCCCCACCCATTTCTTTCCTGAGGCCACTTCAAAAGCTGACCCGAGCCCCTTAGCGCCGTGTAACGTGTTTACCTAAAGGCTCATTTCAAATAAACAGCAGTTCTCCGTCCCGCACCCAGACGCCATTTGCTTCACGGGAGGTGCTCCGCAAACAAAGTGGGAAAACAACACATTACAAAAGGAAAAAATTCGAGGAATGTACGTTTTAGATTTGACAGTTTCTGGTTTTGAGGCCGTCTTCACTGAAAATAATACTTAACTGTTTAAATCAAAAACAGCTGATTGATGTGAATGAGAAAATGCTAAAAATGCTTAAAAAACACAACAACAAAACAAAAGTGTTTTCCAAGACAGCAAATATGGCAACAAGCTTATAACTAGCACCTACTTCCGCATGTTGATGCGGGCTGGGTTGATCCTATCAAGAATCCCAGTGTATCGGAATATCTTGCCCCCCCACCTGTGTCATGTGCTTGTCTTTGAGGACTCCTCCATCCTGGTACTTCTCCGATTATCTCATCGCTTTCAAGCCCCTCTCTCGCACATCACCACCTCCTCGCTTTTTTATTTTTTTTATCAATACTCAGTGTCTCACTTTGCTTTTAAGTGGACTGCCTGCCTCCAGACTCGGTCGCTCGTTCGTGCGGATTGAGCATCGGAGATAAGATAAGAATACGCCAGCACAACTCACGAGCCAATCCAAAAGCGTAGACTCGGTTCGCAATAATCGAGGCTTTGAAAAAGCTGCGCTCCCCCCTCGACTCTCCGTGCGCTCTGCTGCAAAAGCTGAGAAGGAGGCGGAGCCGCGCTTGAGCTGCCCTCTGCACCATTGCCTTTTCATCTCCGCTTTTGCCATGGATGAATTACGTTCCTGAATTTCACACTGGGGAAACGTGTTTGGTGCACACACAGCTTTTGCCTGTCAGGTCACCAAAGTGCAGACACGGCCAGCAGAAGCGCACAAAATCGGCCAAATGTAGACTTTGTACGCCGTCTTGCCAGTTCAAAGACATTTATCCTCATGGGCTCCCCCCCCCCCCCCCCCCCCCCCCCGTAATTTCCTTTGAGAATAATTCATGAAAAATTTGGGTTGCGCCGCATGACTTTGTTGCATCGGTAATCGACCTACACACCACTCTAATTTTTCAACATGTGTTCGGTGATTCCGAACCATTTTGCCAAGAGAGATCGAAAAATTGACAGGTGTGCCACGTGGAATCATTTATTAATTACACTTAATTTTGATTTTTTGTGGCGATCGTCCATGATTCAAATCAAGACATTCCTTCACATCATCTGAACATGACAGCCTCTTCGTCCCTTCCCGTTGACCCCGCTACGACCCCTCGTCTACTTCCAGCCTTGTGAGGAACTTCGCAGCTTGGAATCAAGCCTGTTCTCGCAGGGTCAGGAATTTTTGCGGTATTCCCTAAACTGGCAACTGTGGCAGACAGTCGGGGAGGGAGTTCTTTACTCAACATGTCCAAATGAGACGAGAGACACAAAACAGGTGCTGGGAACTTCTTTTGTCCGCTGCAAACATGTGTTTAGGAGATTTTGCCTAAAACATGCTGGCAAGCTTCGTACCCCAGACATGACATGTTAGATTTTTTTTTTTTTTTTTAGACTGTGGCCACAATGTAAATATATCACATGGACAAAACACTAATTTGTGGCCGGATGCGTGTTAGCTAGAAACAGTTAGCTTGAGGTAAAAGCCCGAATAAAACTAAACAATGGACGGGAATGGTAAGACTTAAATTAATGATTGAATTGAATTTTTTTTGTTTTATTTTGAAAAGCCCGGCGTTGCAAGGAATCAGTCGTATGTCCTGCGCTATCTTCTAAAACCAGATTCTTCTTTATTCCGCACTTTTCTTGTCTACTTTTGTTTCTCGAATATAGCACTAAGCTACAGAACATCCAACCGTGTCCCTTTGCCCCAGTGTACCTCCCAAATAGAAGTGCGGAGCGTTCATGCTACATTACTCGCTGATTGGTCACGGCCGCATGATTGCCTCTCATCATCGGCGCTCATTTGGATCCGCACTTCTCTTTGTAACTTACCCGCCGGGAGTGGTGACAAGTGGACTGTAGAGCTGCGGTCTTGACCGTGAAGCCGCTCTTATCCCTCTGGAAGGCATGTTCCGGAAACCCAGCGGGAAGCTTATCCAGCAACCCGCAAGCCGTTAACAGCATGAGTGGCGCAACCCGAAAAAAAAAAAAATAAGTCATTGTGGATTACACGGACAAGCATCCCTCAAGTGTGCGCTGTTGCTGCTCTTCCCAATGCAGCTGTCCTTCCCCGACGTGGTTTGTTTACATTTCTCAGTCACCCACAGGAGCTCTGGAAGGCCCCCGGCAGCCCCCGAAACCACAAAGCCTCACCCCTATGAAGTGCCGGCCGGCTCCGCTTTTTTAAAGCCGAGAGTGGAATCCCACGCAGCTTAACAAAACAAGCGGGGGGGAAACTAGTGTCGGGGCTTATCTCGCAGGTGAGAGCAACTCTAAGTGACATCTCCTTTGCTAGACAGACAGCCGACCACAAATGGGTGAGAGTGATCGTGTTGAAACGCAGCGGAGGGTGCTTACGAATCACTCCGACTTTGAGCATCCCTCGCATGTCGTATTTTTATATGAAAACATTTTGTGGCTCACCAACCATTTCGCTGCGGGAAAAACGAGAGCACAATGACCTCCCCAGCAACTTGTGGTTCCTTCTTCTGTGGGCCCGTACGAGTACTAGTAATTTTAGCCTCGAGCGTCCCAGAACTTACTGGGACTTCCACAGTAGCCTCTTTTGTTCTATTTTGCACTTTGTGATACTCATATGACTGCTCAGAATTATTTTGTGTATTTGATAGAAAAGTCATCGTCAGCAATTTTTACATGATTAGACTTCCGGCGTCTTTTGTCCAAATGAAATCAGAATTTATTTTGAAAATTCATATTGAAAGATGGGCTGGGAATGAAATAAAAATCATATTATTATATTGACCGTTTAGAGTACTAATGTACTTTTGGGTGGGGCATCAAAAAACTGTTCACTACATTACTGGCTAATAAATCCACTTTCTCTTCCAACGACGGTGTCGTACAACCAAAATAATTCGTCATTCAATCACTATAAAACTTTATAACGCAAATAAAATTTAAGCTATCTCGCAGACACAGCAATGCAGGCCAACGTGAGATTGTTTTTCATTTCATAGCTTTTCCACTTTTCTTCCCTTTATAAGGATCTGTCTTAACGGCAAATGGAAAAATAAGACATGCCACGCACGTCTACTTGGTAGGTGGAATAGCAAATGAGATCAAAACACGCATAATAAAGAGTATGAGCTTATTTATGCACGTTAAGTTTGCAGTCTGGCTGTGTCATGCAGTTAGCATTAGCATTTAGCATCCTAATATCAAGGTTTCATACATCAGTGCTTTTTGATGAGATTTTTTTTATTCTGAAAATTCTTTTCCAAGCTGTCTCAGAGCTTTGGAATGTGCATCAAATGCTTACATTTTTTTTTTTTTTTTACTGCGAGTGACAGACAAGTTGATTAAAGTGCCATTTTCGACTAAACCCTTCAAAAGGAGACAAGAGAGTCTCCGCATGATTTTTTATAAGAGGTGGAGTCCCTTCGGGCCCTGGTGGGATTGGCGTCCGCTTCAGTTCAGCCGCAACCTGGCACTTTGAGGTCTTCTGTGTTGTTTAAAGGCCCCCGTGGAATGTGGAACAAATCTGTTCAGCTTTATCGGCCTGGATGCGCTCCCCATTGGCTGGACTTGAGAGCCGGGGGCCTGCGCGGGAGCTTACAGAATTTCACATGGAGACCACAAACAGAGGCACATCCTGTTTGAGGCCAAACGCCTGTCGTGTTCCTTGCTTGGCGCCGCCTCCTTTTTCAACGAGGTGTGTGTCAGCGTGATTTCCGAGTAGCGGTGGGTCCTCCGTTACATCACGTTGCTATCAACGTTAGCATTAATGAAGCGGATACGCGGTGGCTAGCTAATCTTATGCCGTCCAGCAGGTCAAATCAAAGTGAGAGGATCATCAGGAAGGGGAGGGGGGGAGCAGGTGACTTTTAGTGCTTTAGGTGCGCTTATGTCAATGGCGAAGCATTCTCATCAAAAGCTCCCCTCGCAGCTGTTGTTATACAAGGCCCGAAGAGGCTTCACCCCCTTGTGATTCATGTCCTGCCAAGAGAGAGGTTCTGCCTCCTGTTTGACCTCAACCAGAATCCCGCTGGCCTGTAAAAGAGTCCGACGATCTCAGCCACATGGAGCCTGTCCAGATGACAGCGCGGGTGTTCTGTTCTCATCTCGACGCCATTTAGGAAAAGACACGCCGCGGCAAACCGATGCAAAATTCCACGTTAAATTCCATAACTGACCTAACTCGTTTTAATATAGAAATGGATTGCCAATCGATACGTGCTGAAACGAGTGTCGACTCACCACCATAATTAGGTCGAGGCCATCCATTCATTGTTCTTTTACCGTCTGGCTAACCCGAACATCATCTTCCCTTTCGCTATTTCTTCAGTTTAAACACATCTGGTTTTGAGTCAAGGCCAAGTTGGTTTCTCCTGGAATGGAGGTCTTGTTCTGCCGCCTTCTCCGGTTTCATCGTGCGGTGACGAATGTTTACAAAACGGGGTTCCTTTTCTTTACGCTGACACCAGCGGAGCCGCGTTTCCGTTAGCAATTAGCTTCCATCCGATCACACACGATTAATAGTCCGCCCGAGGGCTTTGAAAGGATTTCCCCTCGGTGCCTTCCGCAAGGTGTCAGGTGACTTTTGAGTATGTGTCACCTTAGACACTTTTGAGGAAATGACTGAGATCTTGTTTGGACAAGGGAAGGAAGAGCTGCACTGTACAAGTTGTGTGGACACTAATTACACAATTTCAAAAAGCCGCGTTGACTGGAAAATATGAGGAAGCCTCTTGATGATATCCAGTTTTTTTTTTTTTTCCCCAGCATACATTATATTTGGACTTCTGCTGTAATTTCTACCCTGAGGCCAGAAGAACTCTTTTTCTGCTAGCCTGTTTTTATTTTGAAGATTTCCAAAACATGATACGTGTTTTAAGTGGGTGAGTTGAGTGCGGGTGTGGAAGAACAAAGGTGTGTACTGTTTTCCAGTGGGAGGATGGGGGGGGGTGCCTGATGTCACCTGGTAGGGAGAAATAAAAGCTCCCCCCCCCTCGGTTACCTTAACCCACATTAAAGTCTGCCAGTCCAAGCTGAAGCTGCTTGGCAAGCGTGAACAAACATCACACGCTTTTCAGGCGCTCGCGTTTTACAAGTTCGTCCCGTCACTGCATCGACTTGTCATCTCCGATCGGAGATTAGCCTCACCTAGCATGATCTGATAGCGAAAGAATGGCAGAGGCGAGATGCCAGACGCTTAATTGCACATGTGGCTGGCAGATTTGGAGGCCGACACCGTGGGCGATTTCGATGCCTTGTGTTTCGATGTTAAACTGCAGACGGCGGTCAGACGCGCTCAGCTCTCTCATTAGCTTCGCTCGGCGGATGTAACGTTGGTCTGTTACAGCTTCTCGAATCTCCATTTTAATTGGAGGACGTTTTTATTGTTTGTTTCATGACAATCCCCCTCTCGAGCGTGCTTTGCTGCTTCTGACGACTTTTTGATGTTGCTTTGAGCTCTCTCTCTCTCTCTCTCTCTCTCTCTCTCTCTCTCTCTCTCTCTCTCTCTCTCTCTCTCTCTCTCTCTCTCTCTCTCTCCCTCCACGCCAAACTACAAAAATAACTCCAAATGCTACAATATAAATGTCACTTTGTAAAGAAATATGGCACTCATGCGTACCAACCGCTGCTCCCAAACTGTCTTTTCAAATCCCCTCTGTCAGCATGTATGCGGTTTCATAATTGTTTAGAATTAAGCCAGTCAATCTGCTGGACATTCAAACGGGACATTAAATGTACAGGAACTGGCCTTTTTTTTTTTTTTTCATACCTATTTTGAAACATTTCCATTTTATAAAAATGTTGTGTCAAATGACCCCTAAGGCAATCGGGAGGGCAACAAAACCACAAGCTACGTTTGTTTTTGACTTGACCGTCAAAGAGAAAAACCTCCTCCAGTTCTTAGGTAGAGGTCCCAGTTAGCAGTAGATAGTCCCTATCTATCTCCTGTTAGGCTAAGCACATCCTCTTCTGGTATCTGGTCCTCTCCCATCTTTGTTCCTCTTATCATCTCTTTCCTCCTTTGTGCCTTCGCTGTTTTCATTCCCTTACTTCCTGCCCCCCTTAATGCTTCACTCCCAATCTTGAGCTGATTTCTCCCCAAAAGTCTCATGTGGCCAATTTGCAGCGAGTGTTCAAACCTTGACCCCGTGTTGCGATTGCTCCCCCCCCCCCCCCCCTCCTCCATATTGGCAATGAAGGTCAGGGCTAGATTAGAGGCTGGAGCACTCGTCCTGTGAAGTGGAGAGTAATCACGGTCTCTGAGATTGTTAAATAGAACCACAGGCCCTGCTGTTGTCATTACGCTGGAGAAAGAGAGGAAGGGGAGAGGGGGGGGGGGTCCTTCACCTAAACGCATGCAGATGTTGAAACTCACACGCAGTACATGCAGTTCTTTTGTTTTTCTCGCATCTATCTGGTTTTTATTTGCCTCCTTGCAGTGGGCCTCCTTGAGATTTGATTTCAAAGTGCGGGGCAGCGAACATGACGTAAATAAGATGAATCATTTGTTGTTTGATTTCTTACGGCTTGAGGCTTGTGCTGTATTTAATTGTCATTGTTTCCACAATCTCGACGTAATTGAAGTGTGTGTATGCGCTTGTGCGCATTAACACATGTGGTGTGGGTCTGTTTTATGTAGAATGTGGATTATTCCCATATGACAGCATTTGCTGTGCCCCTTCCACCATTTTACCTTACGCAGAATAATAGAATAACGAAATGTCCGCGTGGATATTATTCCCTCTGCAAAATATATACACGCATTGAGTCTTAAAAAAATGGTTCAACTTTTCGCCTCTTTCATCAAGAAATTCTCGCCTTGCATTTTCTCGAAGAATCAAAGTTGGCCGAGTGAGCGCTCACAAGATGAATTGCAGCTTCACCATTTTTTTTTTTTTTTTTGATGGATGCAAGAGCCCGTTTGAAGGCTTGGGGGGGGGGGGAAATCTTAAATCCTTGCCTGCGCTTACTTGTATCCCAGACAGTGAAACACAATCAGCGTGGTGCATGTTTCAAAGTGTTTGGCCGCACTGTAGCACCGACCGTGTAGGCCATCTTTTTTTTGCACACATCTGACGAGGAAATGTTTTTGCCTGAAATGTTTATTTTTTCTGTGTCTGAGGTCTGGACTGTATATTCACTTCACATCTCTGATCTTCCTCTTTTCCTCCCAGGAGTTTTCAAATGGGCATCTGAAAGCAGGACACCTCGCAGAGCAACACTGCCCCCTTGAGGGTAAGTTGGGAAGGACGCGCTCATATAATTGAATGGAAAAGTAATAAACGAAAATAATCAATCAATAAATAAATATTTTTTTAAATAAATGAATAAATAGATACAATACATAAATAAATAAATAAATAAAATAATAATAGATAGATAGATAGATAGATAGATAGATAGATAGATAGATAGATAGATAGATAGATAGATAGATAGATAGATAGATAGATAGATAGATAAAAGACTCAACTCCAGGATTGATGTCATGGCAACTTGTACTTTCATCCATAAATCAACTTTAATTGTGTATCATGACAGTGGCGCTCCCTCCGGAGAAGGTGGATGGCTGCGAAAACTACCTTCAGTACCTTCACGCGGAGGACGGGGAGCGAGAAATAAAAGCCAACGGGAAGAAACGCATCAGTCTGGATGTAAGTGCACACTGTGATAGGAATTCAAATTATCATCGTTATAAGAAAAGCAATAGGAAGGCAAAAGTTGTTCGAATCAAACCAACGCGGTCTTACGCTGCAGCTGTATTTGAGCACCGCTTCCGTTTTTCCTCCAGTTAAAACTAGTTACAGGAAGAATGGAATGTATTGTGGGTTCCTGGACATCTGTATGTACAGTAAACCGCTCCAGAACAAATTACAACTTGGGATCGGCTTCCATGTTTCAAATGCTTTTGTGATCAGTCCTGACCGCATTGTGCTTAAGAGACATTATATAGCCATAAAGGGCGGCTTCTCCTTAGGGCCCCGTCGCTCATAAATGCACGCTGCTTTTTCACACAGCGGGCTTTCAAAAAACCAGATGTTTGCCTCTTGGAGTTTTCAAGCTTCTATTATTTTTCTATTAGTGAATCAAAGCTACAATCAAAAATTGGTAGCTGAAGAATATTATATTTTTTCCACCAGTTGCATTGTATGTATCAAAAGTGGGACTACTCAAAAATTGAATACTCGTACTGGTTTTTGTCTAAAAAAAAAAGTGGAATCGGGTGAACCATACTGAGGGCAGTGGCTTTTCCCCTTTAGTCGTATAGGTTTTGCTGCCCCCTCGTGGCATGTATATTGTAATGCAGTTTCCCAATCGCATCTGCAAATGAGTATAGATGAATACAACGAGGACAAACAGGGTCTATTCTCGTTATTAAAAATAAGTCGTTATGATAATCGGATGTATCTCCAGGACTTGGAGTGTGATGTTTCCGTGGAGGATGACAACCGCCAGGAGTGGATATTCACACTTTACGACTTTGACAACAGTGGCAAAGTGACAAAGGAGGTGTGTGTGTTTTCAAGTCAGGGTAGGCAAGTTTAAATCTGCCACGTCTTAAGAAAACTTGTGTTTATTTTATTTATCAGTGTGACCAATTGTGGATCATCAGGTAAAATGTGTGTTTTTTTTTCCTGTTCTCGCAGGATATGTCCAGCCTGATGCACACCATCTACGATGTGGTGGACGCCTCGGTTAATCACTCCTGCCATAATAAAAGCAAGACGCTCCGGGTCAAGCTGACTGTCACGCCGGAGCCTAAATGCCACAAAAAAGAAACAGGTTGGACAAATATTTACAAGACTGTGGCGAAGCATAAAATTGAATACATTTTAATGACTTAAAAATAAAAATTAGTCGATTAATCATTCATTGTTAATTAATTAATCATGAATTCTTCTGTCTTTCCTCAGATCGCAATCACCAAGAGGAGAGTCGTCCGTCTGTCAAGCGCATGTCTGCCTACATCAGGTCAGTTAGATGATAATTGCACACATCACATAAAAATTTATATTTCACAATTTACACTTCTTGCACTTCCATTTTGATTTAAAGCAGCAGGGGGCAAAGCAACGAGGCCCCGCCCACGGAAGGCCAGCATTACTGTGTGGACGAGAACACAGAGAGGAGGAATCACTACCTGGATTTAGCTGGTATAGAAAACTACACCTCCAGATTTGAAGGTAGTTTGCATCACAAGCACACTTTGATTCGAATACGATCTTGCCCTCTCAAGGTGCGACGTGTTTTTCAGGAACGACGATCCCTCCCCAGGAGAATCAAGGCCGAAGCTCCCAGAGCCAGAGCCGCTCTCGTTCCCACGAGCCGGAAGCGCAACTCCACCACCAGCGGCGTTCGCAGGTCATCGGCGACAGTTACAACCCGGCAGAGTTTCGGGGGAAAGGCGCACAGTTTGTGAAATCCCCCAAGGGAGCTAACAAAGGAGGGAATAGCGCCGGCGGTGGCGGCAAATCCAACAAATGCCACGGCCATCACCCGCCTTTGCAAAACATGTCGCACGGTGGCGGGGGTCAGGATGTATACCACTTACCACACCAGGTCCAAGCGTCCGGCCACCATCAGCACCCTCTACAGTACAGTCACAGCAAACGCGTCCGAGCTAAAGCCCGCGAGGCGCTTTCCCCTACCAAAACGCCGCTTTCCCCGCAGCCTCACCCCCAGGTTGCGCCCTCTGTGCTGCCAGGCTTGGAGAGAGAGCAAATGTCCGGCCCCCAGGGGAGCCCGGGCTTTGTGGTTCCTGTGGTTCAGCGCCACGAGCACCACCATCATCATGAACATCACCACCACCACCACTATCATCATTACCACCAGACATGACCATTATGCGCTCATGTCTAGCGTACAGGACCAAGCACCACTCCCAGTCGAGGATCTTCGTACTCGCCTCATGTAAGCTCTACAGATTATATCCTGACATGTATGGAGGAGTTTCTATTGTGATGGCCAGCTGTTGTGGACCTGAAGAATTTCAGCTTAGATTTTCCTTTTTTTTTTTTTTAAATCATCTTTTCTGGGACTGCTGAAGCTTTTTAGTAACAAGAGCACACACACACATACCAGAAAGTCAAAAAGCAGGAGAACTTTGTCCCCTCCTGATGCTGTTCGCCATCCCTGGAAGAAAAATGACATTCTTGGGAGACCTCTCAAAAAAAAAAAAAAAACACATGGATCTCAGGTGTAAAGGTGCTGCTTTTCTACAGAGGCCTCTTTGTCCGTGGACTGAGGGGGATTTGGAGTTAAAATATGGGTTTATAAAATCACCACTGCCAGTTTTTATGCAAAAAATATCTCGCTATATGTACTGTATAAAATATATATAAATATATATAAATATAAACACATTTTACTGTATAATTATGATACTGTATATGCATATGTCATCATGATTATAATTATGCATATCTGTATGTTGTCTTTTATATAATATAATAAACATTATAAAATTCATGTTATTTATTTATTTATTCGTCCGTTTGTATGTTTAGTTTATTCATTTATTTTTATTGCCAAAAAAATGTCATCTTTTACTTTTTAAGTTATGGCGTCGAGCAGATTAACCGGATTCACCTGCAATTTGGTTGCAAAAGCTAAAAATCCCTGCTCATTTTAGCGATGCTCTTTACCTGGAACTGTGACGTTTTGTCAGTGGGCGTGGCCGGAAATTCTGATTTTTCGCAGTGACGTAAGCTGTGGTAACTTGACGTCACAAAATTTCACACTACGAGAATCTAGGCATGTTTATCGGCACTTTCGAGAGTGTTAGTTTCTTTTCATTCGTTTCATTTAGAGTTTTTAGTCCAAAGCAAAGGTAAGGAGATTTTATTTTATTAATATATATATCTATATTTTTTAACATATGCCATTGTTTTCAAATTATTTTGCAGTCTCCAAGCTACAAACTGGGACTTCAGTTTGATAGCCGCTAAGAGGAGTTTGTGTCATTGCAATTAGTTTGTTAAAATTACAATACAGTACGTGTTTGTGCTATTTGTTTGAAGGACAGAAACGCCATTAAGAAGCAAAAACAACTTGAAATACCGCAGAACGTATGATGGAACGAGGCTGTTTTTAATTTCGCAGCTGGTCGACCTTTTGTAGTAATAGCAATCAACCACTAGATGGCAGCAAATGCTCTATATTGTTGCTTATGACCCAAATTCGCTTTTTTTATTTTGATTTTGTTTTAATATAAGGCGGAGCAGCGAGTATAATCATTTTACTCCAATTACATGGACAAGAATGTAAAAGTATACCTTATGTGTATTTTACTCTGAAATTGTCCATAAGTATTTTATTTGAATATTCCACTCACCTCTTGGTCAAAAGTATGCAAACACCATTCAGGGAAAAAAAATACTGCTAAAGTTGATTAATTTGTCTAAGATAATTTAGATTGTTAAAATGATAATCTTGTATTCCTCCTAATATAATGTACATTATTTTTTTAATTATTTTTAATTTTGAACTTTTTTTTAAATGCAATGTAGTGTCTAGTTGGGCATTGTATCAACATATCTTTTGTTAATTGCCGACAGCTCAGGAGAGAGAGCGAAAGAGAGAGACGGGGAAAAAAAATCAGCATTCTCTGCTCCAGTGGTGAGGGATTTAGAGAAGGACTGAATCCGAGCCCCGACTGGGACAAACAATGGCAGCTATGAAAGGCGAGGGGAGGGTCCATCTAATGCAAATATCCACTTTGTGCACCCCCAGAGGACCTGCTGCTCTCAACTCTGACATCCACCACCAAGCAACAAGTGCACGCTGCAGTTTAGTCTTAGTTTTGTCATCTTTTTTTTTTTCACACAGCTTTTTCACCTTTGTTGCTGAAGAAGTTCCGGCAAGGTTTATAAAGGTGCAACGAGTGGGAATGTCTACCGTGAGTTTCTTTTTGGAGACAGCATCACTGAAATACACCTGCTGTAAGAAGAAGACCAGAGGTAAGAATATATCTTAAAACTGACTCAGTATATATCAATAGAAGTCTTTTTTTTTTTTTTAAGTGTCAGCGATGCAACATTCGGAGCATTCCGCTTGCATGCCGCCTAACTTTTTTTTTGCCCTCTCTTTATGTGCAGCTTATTTAGCACAGCTTAGCTTGTCTCAGGGAAACGTGATTATCCTCTGAGCATTCAAGACATGCATGAGAAAGGCTTTGCAACATAATAGATCAGTGGGAGCCTGTCTGCTTGTATGGGACTGGGACAAATGGATGGGAATCTCCCTTGAATGTTGATGCTACTGCTGCTGGGTGTCCATGTGGAGGAACAATATCGGGAAATATTACCAGCCTAATAATGGCATATTGTGCTTCTTTTGTTTGCATGCTATTCTCAAAGTATGAGGCTCATTCTGGCATCCCATGCACAAAACCAGTCATGGTGTATTGCTACTGTAAAATCCCAGCACAGCCCCCCTCAACTGCATCCACGCTGCCCGCCCTCCCCAACTGAAACTTCAAAGTGGGCTCAACATGAGGCCTTTATGTGAACAATTGCGCTATTCTACCCTGCACCCCGCAATCCTGACGCTGCCCCCCCCCCACACACACACCACACCACAACCCCCTATTCCCATTTCCACTTGATTAAGCCCCGAGCTGAGCGGCCCCGCTTGAATGTGGAGGGAAAATGGTTCCCTAATTCTGACTCTCAAGTGCAACACAAAAGAGGAAGAGTGTTTGCGCTGCTCTAATTTGGGAGCGGTTCAGTAAGTTGGAAAGCGTTTGCTCCGTTGGGGTGAGGAGGAGGTGGCTGGATGAGAGGGGTCAAAAATCTATTGTATTATTATTATTCTTGTTAAAATGGTGACTAACATCTTGAAATTATTGTAACTAATGTCCGAGCATGCAGCCTCCAATGCACTTTGAATCACTCTGCTGAAAAAAAAACGGCCAATAAGCACATTCATACAGAGCTGTCAATAGCCATGATTCATGCTGAGTCACTCATATGCTAATTGGCTAACGCTAACTTGTTTACATCCAGCTAAGTCATCAAACACCAGGGCCAGGCCCCACCTTTTAAAGCCATATACACTCAAAGTCACAGATTTGTGATGGTGACCCAAAGTGGACAAAATTAATACTCAGACTTTATGCATATGTAAATGTGTTGAGTAAGTGAAATATATATATTTTTTAATTTGATCCAAGTAATTGATAAATAACTCTTGAACGCTGAGAAAGCTTTTACAGTATTTTCCTGCTACCTCATTCTGTATTCATGTTTTGAGATAATATACAGTTCAAAATAATCACTAAATACTCACATTCTAAAATTAAATTTAAGATTCTATACGTAGATTGCTTATTTATTTTGGGCTACTCAATTTTTTACTGGTTTGTAAATTAATTGCATTAACAACTAATGTGAACTTATGCTGACCCAGCTCGGTCCCTAAATCAAATGTTTATTGTCGAGCATGCTTTCATTTATGCGAAAGGCATCAAACACTTTGCATCCCGTGAATTTGTGTCAGAAAAGCAATTTTAATTGTAACACACTTTGTGAGTGTGGTTGCTAGGCAATGAGAGCTGCTGGATGAAAGCTGCTCCGATGATTCTTTCCCCTCCTTCAGGCTTCTTCTCACTCTCCATTTTTCTTTTCAGTCTAGCAACCCCCCGACCTCTACTCTCAGCAAGTGTTCGGCATACTAAAAAGCAGCTCTCAAATTGAGAATGTTGCATTGTGTATTTTATTCGAAATACATGATCAATTTTGTATATTATAGTTATACATTTCTTATTGAAATAAGGACATTTCTGAGTGATCCCAAACTTAGAAAATATGTTTTTATAATTTAACTGATTATCAATGTAAGATTTATCAAGACACATTAAACAATATTTGCTCTACATGCTTGTTACCAGTGGAGGGCAGTATACTTATAAAACAATACACTCCCAGATATAGCTAAATGTTTTTTCTAAAAAAAATTAAAATGTTTATTTTTTATTTTTAAAATGTTTTTTGGCGATTCAGAAGCTTTGTCTGTGATCTCAACATCAATCAAACGCCACATCACTTCACTGATTTATCTTGTTGGTATCTTTAAACAGGATGCCATTGTTACCATGACAACAACTCGAAAACAGATGTGGCACAAGTTTAGTTTAAACAACAACAGAACGCCTTCAGTAGATGTTAATATCATGAAATTCGCATTAAATTTTAATAATCAAAACAGTACCATATATTCAATGGCTGTAATGTGTGGCTTGTGTGTATTATTGATGGGCATGTGCATAACACATTTTGGGATTGAGGAGATCCTCAATGACAAATTTCCTCTAAGTGATGGGTTCTGTCCCCTTGGGAGTGGTATAATTAGAGCAATGGAAACAGGAAACACCTCGCCCTCCCTATCGTTCTACCCCCCAAAGACCCCCCCCCCCTTTCTCTCTGGTCTACTTTTATCCCTCTGAAACTGTATAAAGGTATATTTTATCATAGAATAGCGTTAGATTTAGGAACTGGCATGATGGAAGACACAAAAACAAACATAAAAATATATATAAAATTTTAAAACAAATACTAAAAAAATAAAATTCAATATACCGTATTGGCCCGAATATAAGACGACCCCGATTATAAGACGACCCCCTCTTTTTCAAGACTCAAGTTTGAAAAAAGCCTATGTCTAGACCCCGAATGTAAGACGACCCCCCCTTTTACAGTTTTATTTAAATGAAAAAAACCTCATCTTATATTCGAGCCAATACGGTATATAAAAATATAAAAGACCATGACAGAATATTTTATCATATGTTAGACTCAGCTGTGATTCAAAATGATGTACAGCAGGTGTGAGAAGCTGAAAAAACACTCAAGATCCTTTTATGAGACTTTAGGAATTCGTAACCCCTCCTCTGGTATGACACTGCCTCGACTTGAGCCCGCCAGTGATTCATGTGTGGTGAATGTTTGAACGCCAGCGTGGTAACTCAGTCCAGCGTGAGGGATGCGGCAGTGGAGCCTCTAATTTCTGCTCCTTCCCCACCAAGATTAAAGACCCAGAGG
The DNA here is from genome assembly GCF_901709675.1 of Syngnathus acus. Taxonomy (NCBI): domain Eukaryota; kingdom Metazoa; phylum Chordata; class Actinopteri; order Syngnathiformes; family Syngnathidae; genus Syngnathus; species Syngnathus acus. The sequence continues at coordinate 10,766,292 of NC_051101.1, read as the reverse complement.
AAGACCAGGTGTACGGTCCAGACCAAAGATCTCATTTTCTCCTTCATCTTACATGCAGGAGTGGTGTGCGCTGCTCCGCCTCCTGCAAACTTTACAAAAGTGTGTGAGGTGCAGCTTTTATTGCTGCCTGGGAAGCTTTGCTTGAAACGTGCATGAAGAATTAAACTTGCGAGGAGCTTTTTCCCCTTCAGCTCAACTTTTCTAGTGTTTGAGGGAGACAAGTCAGCAATTTTTATTGATTCAGGAGTGGCTCCCTCCCACCTTACTGCTATGGAATGCACACCTGGAAGTGTTTGCTAAGTGGCTGGAATAATCCGTATAACAATGCCAGGACATTTACCACCATCAAAAGCGGCTGCGTGTCAATTCTTTTAAATGTCGTTATTTTATTGGCATGGTTGTCTTTTTTTTTTTTTTTTACAATATAGCACCTGTGAATGGCATAGTCATAGGAATGATGGAATGTAATATTTACACAAGACATTTCCCTACATGGAGTATGATTTGGTGTTAAGCTTGTTGACATGGCAGCCCAGTCGAGCTGTGCCACTCTGGCCTCCGATAACTGTGTACACACAGGAGGAGATGGGCGAAGATAAAAAAAAGAAAACACTGGGTTACGCCCCAACGAGGAATTGGGATGCCTGGAGGGGGTGGGAGAACTTTTTCTGTCTGTCTCGCCTTAATTTTGCAATTATTTTCAACCCATTCCCGGCAGTGCCTCGGATGGAGCACGTCAGGTTCCTGCAGGACTCAGAAGCTCGGGGGCAGGTCTTCTTCTCTGGTTAGACAGCTGTCAGCCAGCCCCCCGCGCAACCCAAAGAGTCAGACACTGCACAAGTGAACTGCGGCCGGAGGTGAGTGCTTAGCTTCTAAACTGTGACTTCCTTCACTGCTGCTTTGTTTACATTCGGTCTGTATAATCAGTCAAAGAGAAAATTTCATTTCAGAGGGAAATTTGTCTTATAATTGTATGTGATTATATGTGGCTTTTGCTGTAGCTACCATTCCTGATCTTTCTGTATTATAATGACCTGTCACGTGAGTCAATGTTTACACATTGTGTGGCATTGCTTTTTAGAAACGGTGGATAAAAGCCTTTAGACTTTTTGCCATGAGCGGCAGTAAGATCAAAAAAATATATATTGAATGGATTTTTAAATTGTAAACAGTTCATCAGTTCATTCATGCATTTATGTAAACTGTATCTGAACTCAGACCAAGTTTGCACTTTGAAGAGTGTGGGAATGGTCGCTGTAATTCGAGCTAGCCACCTGTGCTCGCGTGCGTAGAGAAAACACTAGCTTTTGTGTTAGGAGTGAGACGTCCCCACAGCGGGGGGCTAAGGTACGATATTGTTGACAGGTGGCATCCTCCTCCCTCCTCAACACCATCTCGGGGTCGCAACAGCTGCCCCCAAATTTGATTCCGAGTATCCCTCACATGTCCACCGGAGCCGAATCGGGGCGGGGGGTTGTGTTTGCGTAGCTGTTTGCATTTGCGTGGTGACTGGTGACATCATGGCTGGGAAAAGAGGAGGAACAGTTCACATGGGATCTTAAAGTGAGTGAGGCTGGTAGGATGCCAAGTCAGAAGCAGGCAGAAGATGATGTCCGTCCGCACGAGATCTAAAGGCTGCGATGACTGATGCCGTCTGATCTTCCTCAAAAATGTGACCTGTAAGTAGAGATGCGTTGATTATATATAGATAGGTGAGGACAAAGACTGTCTTTTCATGGTTCCGTTCAGATGGAAAGTTACCCTGTACCTTGGAAAATCGGATTTTGGCTTCAGATGGTTTTGCATGTAAAGTGATTTTAAAAAGCTTTAAGAAGAGAAGATGATGTTTTCATGGCTACTGTTGATGGGTGGCCTGTGTGCCAATGTGAGGTCAGTACGAAGTGAGATAGGACCAAGGTGTCACATTCCACAGTTTGGTGTGTGTGTGTGTGTGTCTGTGTAGTACTTAATTGCAAATGCCCACCCACCCCATTTCCAGCTAAGAAGGCTTCAACTTCATTCTAAATGCTTCACTCATTTCATGTTCTTGTTTCGAAACTACCACAATGTGTCCCACCGGGCATGATGATACTATTTATGTAAAATGTCTGAAAATTCCATGTCTTTTGTTTCTCAGGGTAGTGACTTGAATTTTTTTTAAAGTGATCCAGTAAAATATAAAACTTTGATGTTAAAGTTGTCACTGTTTGACAATATTAGCAAATCCTGTAGCAACAATTTGTGCTTGTTGGGTAAAATGTGAGCACAAAATGGCTAATCTGTTCCCATGCTAGTTTTATCAGATGGTGTACCACCCAAGAGACAGGATTATCGCTTCTTCACATCACATAAATAATCCTTACCCGAAGTCTGCGTAAACGTGGCTATTTTAAAACCTGCTGGAAAAACAACAGGAAAAGTTTCATTTCTGCACTCGCACAAACAATATTAACAGAGAGCAGATCTTCAAGTGGCCCACGTCTTTGAATCTAAACATTTTTGCTAATTATGGTGTCCTGTGCCACCGCAGTTTACAGAAGCTTTTATTTTGGGAGTGATAAATCTTGAATTTAAATGCAGCTTTAAGATTTGAGACACAAAGTTGTTGGCTGTTTATTCGAGCATGGAAGACCCACAAGCCTCCTCTAGTGGACACATGGGAGACAAAAGTCACAGAGGAAGCATCCAAAAATACATCTCATGTACTTTATAATGTACAGTGAATAGCTTTAATTCGAGAGGGACTGTGTAGGATTTAAGAAGCCAATTTTGATGCATGGGAACAATTTTATCAGTTGTGTTTTTTTAATCACCAAGAGGCTTTATGTGTAACTTGAAATGACAAAGAAAAAAAAGTTATTAAACCACTTGTTTAGGCTAAACCTCATTATAACAATAATAATAGTAATAATAAAAATTTCAAAAAAAAAAAATCTTTCTTTAGGTGTATTTTCTCTTGTCTTATTTGGGCTATCAGTCCAAAATAGAGTAGTAAAGGAATAAAGGAATACAATAATAAAGGATAAATAAATAAATAAGAACACTTGAGAAACTGAAATTATATTTTGCACATTATCATCATATATTAACTGACATACATCAATAATAATAATAATGATAATAATAATATACGTCCCTATACTACATATGAAATAGGCAATATTCTAGTATCCCATTTAGCACTATTAGAATAACTCCAGCACTCACACTGGCAACTTTCCACTTTTTTGGTAACTGTATTTTTTTTTTCTCCCCGCACTCGCTGTTCCAGAATGTCTGAAACATAACTTCTTACCACGTGGCCATGCAGACACGCCTCGCTCACACAAATTATACATTGGGACTAAACCATAGAGAGCATCCTTGACGTAACACGATTGCATCTCAAGCCCAGACCGAGAATGCATGCTGACTTCCACTTGAACCACCCCCACCTTCCTTTTTTTTTTTTCTACTCATGTGCAGCAATTCCAACGTAATTAGATAAGTGAGGATTAAAAAGAAGGCTAAAGAGAAAACTAGTGGGGATGAAAGTAAAAAAATCCCGCCCTTGCTGACAGTGTAGCCACTGCAAATGGCCCGGCGAGCACAAATTACAGGTTGACTCTGTCAGAGGAGGAGAGTGTATTTGTAGAATGTGTGTATGTGAGGTATGTTTGCTTCTGTTTGTACAGAAGATTATACAGCAAGCATTTACACCATATAACAAATCCTTATTTATACCTTCCTACTATGGAAGTTCAAAGGCGTGTTTGCGTGATGCAACGCATGCTAGGTTACCACAGGAGACAGCGTGTCGTCGTCTCGGTTATTGTCTGTCGAGCTTTAACAAGGCCTTGTAGGAAGCCGGGGCCTCACTCTTAATATAAATCAATTTAATTACCCATCTTCACTACCTTCTTTGTCGAAGCAACATGCCTTAATGTGATTTTTTTTTTGGCACAAACGATACATTTCTTCCTGAGTTTGTGTACAGTAAAGTATTTGGACGAGGAGAACTAATAGAGCAGATTGGATATCAGATATGAATCGAAATGCAAAATTAATTTTGTCAACTTGTGAGCATTGCGACAATGACACATGCTCAAACAAATGCTTTCACCTTTCACCCCACTTTGTGTCTAATTTATCTTCCGAGACCTTTCCTGCTTTAAAGATGTCATATTTATCTCCCTCAACACAAGTACGCCCCTCTCCAACGATTGGGTTTTCCCCTGAGCAAATTTACGGGGAATGCAATTGTCGTGAGTGACCTGAACCACCAATCCTGTGCTGATGTCTTCCTTTCTTTCCGCCTCCCTTTTGAAAAGCAGCAGAATAAGCTGAAACCTTAGTCCATTTGTATTGCCGGGACAAAAGAGGGCCCATTGTGACCAGGAGGGGTGTGGGGAGCTGCTTGGGGGTCACTGGGCCAGAGAGGACTTAGTCAGAGTCCGACCCCTGTCGGGTGAAGCGTTCTGGACCGGTTTTGTAGACCAGGACCAGGTAGAGTCTCCGTATATGTGTTAAGAATGACGAGTTGCGGCGGCGTGCCTTTATCCAGCTGGACGAGGATTTTAACAGGGATGGGAGGGGTAGCGGGTGAGTGACAGAGACTCCAATGCACTGCCTCTCTCACGCCCCAGCAGGAGTTTATTCAACTCCAGCTGCCACAAAGCACAAGAGCTGGAAATGGACGCAGTGAGAGGGCACAACAGGGTTGAGCAGATTGCAGCGCTCGGATCATTTCACGTGGGATTTTGATGCTGTCGGCAAAATGCACCCCAGAGCCAAGTCGAGGAGTTGTGACAACTACCTGTGTATTAAGGTACGGACTTGTCACTTTTTGACTCGTTGTTATTGTGCATAGTGTTGACAATGTCGCTTTTTTGTATTTGCATTAAACAATGAAGGCAACAATGTGGTTGCTGATGTTGCATATTGGAGCCGTCCAATGAAAAGCGGCTTCCCCCACATTTGTCTGTTTTCAATTGGAAATGGAAAAACATTCCATTATTAAATTTGGCTCTTTTTTTGCTTTTGAGGGTGAATTTGCTTGTGGGCTGAGCTACTGTAAAATACTCTGGGTTGTTGTTAATGCGCAAATAAAAGAAAAGTGCAGGCTTCGTATCACTATCGGGGTCAATGAAGTACACTCCTTTGTATCCTTCTTGATAAGCAACTTTCCTTTATCAACTCCCAACTTGTTTTGGTATGCACTCGCTCTATATTTACCCTGCACAGGAATCAACTTTTTTTTATTTTTTATGATTGCCTTTGGCTCTGTTGTTACTTGTACCCCAACTTGTAGTTGCTCGATCTAAAAATGTGCAGCAACATCCTCAAGTGTGTGTGAAGGAATGTAGGGAAGAAGTTAAAAGAGGTCAACTTGGGTTTCTCGAGAACAATATCCTGCAGCGAGTGTTGTTTACGTCCTGTCGGACAAAGACATCAATCGGCAGACGACATCAATCAAGTCTTTCGAGGCTTTTTTTAAAAACATCTACGAGGGAACCAAGCCGCAGTTTTGCTTCCCTTGAGCTCTCCATCAGTTCCAATTAAAAACTTTGAGAGTTTATCAGGTCTTTAATATGACCTATGGCCTTTTGGCATCATCCTGCTGCCTGTGAAGCTCTTGGTTAGCTCAAAGCTCTCCCGTTACACTCCCTTGGTGGTTTCATGCTTCACTGGACGCCTGGTAGGCAGCCTTTTGTGCCTGTGACCTACTAAATGAGTCTGTGAGCACCTCTTGATCACTCTCGCTCCACCTTTCACTCTGATTCATCCTTTGTGTGTGTGCTTATTTATAAAATTCTCTTCATGGCTTCCCGATTTCAAAACGATTTGTTGTTTCGGGCTTCTTTTTACGCATCTCGCTAACAGCTGTTTTGCTGAGGGTGTCGACAAAGTATCCCACCTGGATCCAGAGACCACCAATTAAGTTTCTCCATCATATCGGCAGCCATTTTCTATGGAGAGCTGGAATCACGAAAGGGTGGGACTTCCCGTTTTGGTTTGTACAGTATGTCACGGGCGAGGGTCTAAAGCGGGACTACTTATGCATTCCTCTGTGCTCAGCTGAGCTCTCTCATTCTGCTGAGACATGCACATGTGCTCACCTGCCACAATATTAGGGACACTTGCATGAGATGAATCAAGGCGAAACTGTTCATAAATGTTAAATATACTGAGGTAGTGTCACTATTTTCCTGCAAATTATTGATACAGTAATAATATTTCATAAGAGTGATGTTCGATACTTTTCAGACCGATACTGAGTTCTCAATACTTGAGTAGTGACCGATACCAAGCACCGATACCATTGGTACTTTTGAGATGTAAAATGTTTCCAAAAAACAATGACATATTTTTTAAAAGACTTTTATACCCCAATAAAGCAATGAAATAATGTTATTCTTCTTTTCTTTTTTTCATTTCTAGTTCCGTAAAACGGCCACAGTCGGACGGACAATATTGGTATCGATCAACGTCGCAAGTACCGATACCGTAAAAAAATTTGTGTTGCATTTTTAGTTCCATAACACGTCCACAATATTGATATCGGTCAACATCGCAAGAACCGATACCGTAAAATAAGATTCCAATACCGATACTCGCCCATCCCTTATTTTATTTCATAAAAACTGATGTCATTCGTTTGTGCAGGTGTGCCTATGCATTATACAGGTGATGGCTACAGTAGATCTTTAAGATGAATCTTCAACATGTGCTAGCTTGAAAATCTCACGTCCCTACTTGTACTTCTTTCCTTCCTTGGGAACCTAAAGAGGAAACTTCGTGACCCGTCTTCACAGGCTTTCCTCCCATTGTTTGCATTCTCCTCATAAAACACCACGTTGTTCTTCTTCTGCCGGGTGACGAAGGCCTCGAGACATTTGCGTCCCCGCTAAGTGCTGTCTGACTACTAATGGAAGTGGGCGCTTTTGTTTCTGGAGACCAACACTGTCCCGCACACACCACTTAGGAAGGGCGATGATCACAATGAAGGCCTTGTAGCCAAGTGGTGGCATGTGTAACCAACGCGGTCAACTGTACTCAATCTTCTCTAATAAACAGCCACAAAGAGCCGCTAGCTTGACTTTTGCTAGCTTTGTCATGCAAATACCCAAATGTTCGGCTGCCAAACGGTGGGACTTTCCCCCGTCTATCTGCAACGGTAATCATTCGAGGGCAGATGTCTCGTCCAACTATTGTGTTCCGTTCGGGAAGGACAGATAGCACAAGGATGTTTGGCCTTGACTCCCCTCGTGTGAACGCGACCAACATGCCAGATTCGTCTCTCAGTGTTCCACGTCAGGCTCTTAGATTTACTAATCTGTCAGATCACGTATGGGTCAGATAATAAAAAAGGTCACTCGGCAGTAGGCGGACTTTCCAGTTGTGCTGTTTATGTCCACTGTCAGTGACATCACTCGGTCCAGGTGTTTCCCTTGGAACCGATGGAAAGACCATCACTGGTTCCGGTTTCCTATACAATTTCCGGGATCATGTTCAGTCTGAAAATAAGCATATTTATCTGCAGTTGTAATCATGGTCATTCACGTCAAACGATCTGTCGAGTAGTTGAAGGCTCGCTGAAGCGGTCATATCTACAAAAGTTGGGTTCAGCTTGTCACATGATGTTCTACCATCACTTATCTGTCTTGCGTGTAGGCGGTATGGGAATATTTGTGCGACCGTCTCATCCACATAAATAATACTAAAAAAAAGAAAGTGAACTGTGCTCTAGAGCTGACGGATCATTTCTGCTTTCCTCACAGGACGCTGAATCTTTGGACAGTTGTATCCAAAGCACCTTGTCGGCCTTGTACCGACCTTTCAACGCCACCGCCTCCACCGTCCTGTGGCAGCTTTTCAGCGTGGTGGAAAGACAGTACCGCGGAGACGGTCTCCGCTGCTTCATCGATTTCTTGCTTCCCGCCAAGAGGATTCTTCACATCATCCAACAAGAAACTTGCGTGAGTGGTTCCATTTTTTGAAACTCGAGATTGTCTAATGTGGGTTCCTGCTTGTACGACCGAAACAAACTTGATTCATTTTCTGATGACAAAATGACGTTAGCTGTGATAGTTTCACTGAAGTCTGGCCTCCAAAAACGACCTGGAAAGTTTTTGTATTTTGGGCCACTTGAGAGGATCCTCTCGCAAAGGCTTTTCTGCACAACCAAGATTTTTGTTCTTGTTGTTTGGAAACCAGGCCTGATCAGACAAGTTCATCACTGTGAGTGAGTCATCATTTGCGTAGTTAAAGTGAAATTATATGTTGTAACAATGCTGACGATTTTTCAGACACACATAAGGGAATTTTTTTCTTCTTGTTTTTTAATTTTATTTATTTATTTATTTATTTATTTATTTATTTATTTATTATATTTTTTAATGATTATTTATTATTGTTTATTTTTGAACTGTATCTTTCTTTTCTTTTTTTCAGTTAAGGTTTCGAGGACTGCTGCTCTACAATGAAGGCTGGCCTCTGTGCATTCACGACAAAGTTGTCCTGCAGTTGTCGCCCTTGCACAAAGTCAGACTAAAGCAAGGAGACTTCTACCTCCAAATTGTCCCGTTAGGCCGCAAGGCCGCCAAGCTCGCGATAAAATGCTTGTCGGCCAGCGGGCAAGCTATCGTGGAGATCCCCGTGGCGGAGAGCATGTACGGCAGCATCTTCACCGCTGAGTTCCTCCAGAATGTAACGCTCGAACGGAACCTGCACCCGCTCCAGAACTGTCTGCTCACAACCGGCAAATCCGTGTACAGGACCCCGTGGAAGAACGTGGTCAACCCTCTGTTTGTCAGCAGCACGGCGGAAGCCATCATGCAAGCGCAGTGCAGCAGGGTGGGCTTCCGCGGACAACTCAGCGCCTGCAGCACGAGCGGATCCACGGGAACCCTGGACAGCCATCGCAGCTCCCGAGAGTCCCTCCATTCTCAAGGAGCCGACTCCACTTTTTCGGAACCGACCTCGCCGAGCAGAAACCGCACGGAGACCGGCGGCGATAGCCATAGCATGACTCGAGAAGACATAACAACTCCCATCATTAAGATCAGCCCCACAGAAGAGCGTGGGACGGAACACAGAGGGGAAGACGGCGGTGGGAGAGAAAGAGGACCAACATCTAAGATGCTCTCGTTCAGCACAGACCTCAGCAATCCCGGCCCTCGTAGACGTCAGCCGAGAGACTCGGTGGCTTTTGAAAGCAGAAGACTTTTCAGGAAATCCTACATGGAAGCCCTGCAGAACCCTATGAGCCTCGGCTCCAGCACTGAGTCCATCCTGGAAGAAAGTCCGGAACACGGGAGCCTCAGAGAAGGTTCCGTCACACCGGGCAGCAGCCCGGATACTCGCGCTTCTTCTCGAGAACATTTAGCCCGCAGGTTGGGGAGTCGGGGCTGGCTCAGTGGGGACGATTCCAGGCCCAGCACACCTTTGCATTATTTCCAGAAGGGACTACGGAGTGCGGAAAGACGGGCCGAACGCCGTTCAAAGTCGTTGGAGAGGACTAACAAAGCTGGCCAGGGTAAAGCTCACCGGGAGAGATCTTCTTCCGGCGGCTCGGCGAGCATCTCCACCAAAAAGCTGATGAATGGATATGTGCTTCGCTTTGGGAAGTTGGAAGTGGAGGCCTCGCTTCCTGGTTGCGAAAAGAGGAGCAGTAAAGAAGTAGCGGGTATGTGCCACTCTTCATGATTGACAATATGAAATGTTGATAGTAGTTGATTTGAATCCAAATCTATATATGATCGTCATCATTTCCCAAATAACACACCTGCAGGGGTGTGAAAACAAAGTTTGAGGCTGGAGAACAGAACAGGCTAACGTGGGCAGGTTTTGTAACGATAGCCCGCAGCAAGACTCGCTACAACAGCTCATCAAGGGTGAGACAGCTCACAACATTAATGCCGTCACTGTTGACAGATTGCTTTTCAGAGGTGACTTGCTGTGTTCTTTGGCACCTCTGGGTGGGGGCGGGGGTGGGGCTGCAGGCTTGGACCTACCCTGCAAAGTGAAGTCACAGCTCGGTGCTGTGTTTTGCAGCGAGTGTCTGTTTTGTTTTGTGTTGTTTCGGGCAAGGTAACTGAGGTAACAGATAACGCGGGGGTGACGTCTGCAGTGCTTTTTTTTTTTCTTTGTTCTGCAGAACTTATTTTTCATGGGTTGGAATATGAATTTAGCTTTTGAGAAAAAAAGTGTATGGTTTTTGGCGATAATTGTGATAAAAGCAACATTATTATTATTATTATTATCAGTAGAATAAAATAAAATTAGTTGTATTTTAATTTACGTTTTTTTCAGTTGTCTCACTCTCAATATTATAATTTGATGTCTAAGTGCCCAATAAATGTTTAACAATGTTGTGGCAGTAAAATGATTAACTGGTAAATAAGCAGCTTGTTTATCAAATAATCGTAATAATCTATGATTATTTTTTTAATTGGTTTATTATTTTGATCTTTTTTTATTTAAAATTGTTAAAATTTCCCCAAATTTTACTTACTCAACAATAGATATTGTCAAATTTTTTAGTCCTCCATAAAAGTGTGACTGATTATGTTGGTATCTTTTTTTTAATCAAAATAAAACATTCGGTCCTACTTTGGAATATCGGATCAGCCCAACAGCATATCAGAAAAATCACAATACAGTAGAAGTCATCAAATATCACATCCCCATTGCATTCCGAAGATGATCTCAGAGGGGATTGCATTTCGGCTGTTGCAACAATCGTTTCATAGACTACAAAAGATTTTGTAAACCAAGCAGAAGAACCTCAATGTCCCACAATGAGGCGGCCCGTCGGTACAACACAAATTAAAAAAAGTTACATGAAAGATTCAACCAACCACACATTTCCTTTATAACCAAGTTCCCATCCCCACTGACCGCTACAAATTTAGCTTCGACAGTGTCTAGCGTTGGACACAAAAAGCAGATTTTTCACAATACTCCAGAGGCTTTACTCGACGTTTGTCACTTCCTGTGAAAACAAAGCAATTTAGGAAACGTGGGGAAAACACAAGCCCGCTCACACAGTGGCACAGGAAATGCACGGACTATTTGAAGACAATAGAGGCTGTGCTGGCTGCTTTTTACTCCCACACAAGTGAGCGGGACTAGAAAAAGAGGCCACAAACACAACAGTGTCACACACGCCGTCACCCACTGTTGTTTGTTTTCAAAATCCCATCGAGACTTTAATATGACTCTGCTTTCTTAGGATGAGTATCGCTATCCTTATATTACAGCAATGGATCTGCAAAAGGGAGGGTTGCGTCACTGTGGGAGTAATCACAGTTGATATTATTCATGGCCATGGTTTCTAGTTTCCTATTCGTTTTCGGAATGAGTCACGCAAGCTATAATAGCGACAAATGTTCTTGTATTGTCCTCGAGTGTAATTTAAGATGAGTGCTAATTGATATACACAATGAATGCTATTCGGATGCAATTTCACATAGCCGCAATCCAGATTAAGTGTGGAAATTTTGTTAGCCTGAGTTGTACTTCTGAACGGGCCCCGGGGAGCAAAGTGCTGACGTGTTGAATAACGGCAAAATTACCCACGCTGATGCTACATCTGGTTTGCGGTATGAGTCAGTGTCAGTTACGATGATTATAACACACCGAGGTGAAAGGAAGCTTCACTCTTTTTATTAAATTTTGTTTTATTATTATTATTACAGGGCAGCAGGAGGACAGCGGCGATGACAGGAAGTCGAGACTTGCAGAGGACGAGTCCAACAGCCCCAAAAGAGCCAATGGCTCAGCTATCGGGTTGGGGTCATCGTCAAGCTCCTCCAATGATAGTAACTTGTCCCTCCCTAAACGGATGTCAGAGGTCAATCAGGAACTGCTGGCATCCGGCGCTGTTATTTTGCCAGGTAAGGAGCAGCCAAAAAAGTAGTTGGCTTTTCAAAGTTTTCTTTTCTACCCCTGCTGGTGTTTTGTTTTCCAGGAAGCAGAGATCGTGGTGGGAGGGCGGTATTGCAGGTGTGCACCAGAGCTCAGGTGTGGGCAGGCGAAAGTTGCTCGGTGCACGACCTCAGCAGTTTAATGGTCTACCTCCACTCCACACTGCGGTATGTTGACAACAGTCACCGGTTGTTTTCATTTTTTAGTCAGCAAGTGCCCAGAGCTCAAAGTCAAAACCACTTGTACAAAAAAAAAGAACAGTATTGTTGCCGATTTCCCTCACGGCACATAAATATTTTATTATATATATATAATAAAAAATATATAATATATAATTTTTAAATATAATAATTTAATTTTTTTTAATTTTTCCTTTTTTTTTTTTGTCCAAATGACTGGATTTTGCTTGTTGGGGTTGTAGGAAAGAAAAACGTGATGAAGGTCTGACAGTTGTGATAGACAGCAGAAGGCAACCGCCTGTTCCAGCTCTCTTGTCATCGCTGTCTGAATTTCAGGTGAGCACAGACACTCGAGTGTGCACTGACCTGCTTTCCAAGACCCCGTAAATATTTACAGGCCTCACGTGTTGAAGCAAAGCCAATTATCTTCCTCTCTTTTTCGCATTCTTTTACATTTTTCCCCTAATGCTCGACGTTTCAGAAAAATAGGCACACCTTAAAGTTGTAATGACTGCACTTCTTCTGAGAAAAGGCTAGCCTCAGGGCTAACGTGTGCTTACACGTCTGTTTTGAAGCGGAGCGAGTGCTTTCAGAAGACTCGCAAGAGCCATATGATTATGTTTTGAGTCGGGCTTACTGATCCCGAGATGCTCAGACATTGTAAAAAAAGATTTAATAGCTCTGTCTACATATGGAAAACATTTCTCCAGTAAATGCTCTCATTCTTTTAACATTATGATAGAAGTAAATAATTTTATAATCACGACAACAGGTGAGCCTTTACTATTTCCCTCTTTATTTTATTTTATTTTATTTTATTTTATTTTATTTTATTTTATTTTACTTTATTTTATTTTATGCATGTTTCTTCAGACACTGGTACCAAATGCACTTTACTCAGTTCTTTTCCTGGCGGACAAGGAGGCAGCAACCAAACCTGAAAGAGACATTGTCAACATCCAGGTGAGTCAATAAAGTTATTATCACGTGTGCACCCAGCGACGTATTTGTGTTTTTCCTCGCCGCAGACTGAAACATTGTCATCGTTGAAGGCCCTGCTGAAGCACGTTGAAGCAAATCAGCTCACGCGTGACCTTGAGGGCACCTTCCAATATGACCACAACCACTGGATGTTCTTCAGACAGGTGATGGGACGAACACTGTGGCTCTCTATATTTGTCAAGCCATATTAATTTTTTTTTTAAACCCAAACAGAAAATCGAGCCATTTGCCAGTAGCTGCAGCGAAGCCATCGCTTCCCTCCAGGAGTCCATCACCACGTTAAGTGACAGTGGCAACCTCAAGACATCTCAGGTTGGACCTGGATTAATTAATTACCCCGAAATGGATATCAGATCAAAATGTTGGTTTTGTTTAGGAGGTGTCTCAGATGATGGAGCAGCAGAAGCATCTGATGAAGTGCGTGCTGAATGACAGCCATCTAAATAGGTTACGTCTGGAAGGGGGCACCATCCTCGCACGCATCAGGAAGGAAGAGGCCTGTGATAACGAAAGTTACAGGTACTGTGCAGGCGAGGCCTCTCACTTCCTGTTAATGCAAAAAAAAAAAGAATGACCGTGTC